>NC_140502.1:13266733-13866733 GCF_964271855.1 Acomys minous
ACAACAAAAAGTTATGATGTTGGCCTGCAGTTTCCTGCTACTGTTCAGTTCCTGGCTTTGACAATACTGTGGTCCTGAAAAACAACTATTTTTATCTTCAAGACATAAGCCCAGAACTAGAGGTAAATATGCAGGGGTCTCAGTAACAAAATGACATAAACTAAGTGGTTTATGACAACAGAAATTTGGTTAAGGGTGTGGGCTGACAGCTAACGTGTTTACTCAGCATGTACAAAGCCCTGGGTTCTATCCCTAGCAGCGCAGAAAATCAGGTGTGGCCGTGCACACCTCCAACCAGAACCTGGGAGCTGAAAACAGGGATTGTAAATTCAACGTCACCTTTGGCTATGCTGTGATTTTTTTTTTTTCAGCTAGCCCACCAACTCTAATAAAAACAGCACCACCAAAACCTGTTAAGAATTTTATTGCCAGGCTGGAGAGGTGGCTCAGAGGTTAAGAGCACCATCTGCTCTTCCAAAGGTCCTGAGTCTAATTCCCAGCAACCACGATGGTGGCTCACAGCCATTTATAATGAGATCTGACGTCCTTTTTTGGTGTACATGCAGGTGTACATGCAAGCAGAACATTGTATAAATAATAAATAAATAAAATTTAAAAACAAACAAAGAAGTGTACTGCCTCATACTAGGGGTTCCATGACACTGGGTCATCAGGTTCACCTTCCATCCCTCAGGGAATATTTGGCCTGCCTCTTCTGAGCGTGTGTGTGTGTGTGTGTGTGTGTGTGTGTGTGTCTTGTGTGTGTGTTGAAAATCTCTGTTGTCTCTTTTCCTTGCAGCTACTTAACTCCAGTATCTGCCTTGATTATCCCGTTACATTCTACCCTGTCCTGGTCTCCACATTAAATATACAACCACCTCTTTTTTCCTCCTTTGGAGGTATTAAGAGGTCAGGACTTCGCCACAAACTCAACACTTCTACCAACAGTAAAGATCAGCTTTTATTGTTATGCAAAAAAGCGGTCTCTGCCCAGCATTTACCTAACAGCAGAGGAGAAACAACCCCTCAGCCCCTCAGGCCGCCTTTAAAGGATTATACCTGGGAAAAGGAACACATCAAAGATCTCTCTGCTCTAGGCCAGTCAGGTGAAAGCTTTAAGTGTCCATATGCGCCTGCTTCTTTGTGAGTTCTCCTGGTTCTCTGCCTCACAACCATGAATATAAATATATCTCTCTACCCTCTACAATTTCAGGTATCCAGCCCTCAGGATGCCTAGACATGTTTATTTTTCCTCTTCGTGTCTGGGAGGCCTCAGGAGCGCCTGTTCCTCGGAGGTCTCCAGCCCAGATAACCAGCACGTGTGTTTTTCCCTCTACTTACGGAAAAAGCCGGATGAAGTCGGCGGGATTTTTTTTTTCTGTGGCTCCAGCCGAAACAAGTGTTAGAGGATTCCAACTAGTAGTGATTTTTTTTGTTGTTGTTAAAAAACAAAAACAAAAACAAAACAACCACCAAAAAAGTTAATAAGTACCGCAGAGTGTCTTGGCTACCCGGCTAAAGTAAGTCCAAACAGCCAGGACGTAAGGGCGCCACGTGGTCCTAGTGGGTCAGGGCAAGAGGGAGGAAAAGAGTCAGGAAAACGAAGCGCAAACACCCCCTCCTCAAAAAGAAAATAAATGCATACAGCAGAAAAAAAGAAGCCAGAGGAGACAAGATTCGCTGACTCACCGGCGTGGGGCGGCCAGGTTAGTCCTTATATATGGCAGCTGGAACTGGGCAGAAAAAGTCTATGGTGCCATGGGATTGGCCGATGTGTCACTTCTTCTCATTGGTCGAGAGGGGGGGGGCTTTTGGCAAAAGGAAGAAGGATGTGATTGCTGTTGGAGGTTTAGGTGGGTGTGGCTCAGAGCCCTCAGGGCCTGGTGTTCTACGAAGTAGCGGATATTGTGATGAATGTGGGTTGAGGATCCCGGATGAGCTCGGGGATCGGGGATCTCCGAGGCTTCTGACTCTTCGGAACCCCTCCAATATCTCCCAAAGGGAAGCTGAGATGGAGCCCTTCGTCATCTTTGCGTGTTCTTAATCATTGTATGTGTGTCGTCACTACTTAGCATTTACGAGGCACATGTAAATGAGGGTAGGCAGTCTTTCTGTTTCCCACACACACACCCCGTCTGCTCCCCAGCCTCCCCCCACCCCACTATGTAGTCCAGGCTGGCCTTGAACTCGCACTCCTCCTGCCTCGGCCTCGGCTACCTAGGACCGCAGGTGTGTACAACTCTTGTGGCTAAATTTTAAGTTCTAACTGCGATTACCAAGGTTCATTCTTTTCTTTCCTCGCCTTAGGCAGCCCGACGTCAACTGCAATTTGAAAATATTAAGCTCAGCTGGTTGTACTTGATGTCAGGCCTTGAGGACCTGAGTTCAGTCCCTGCGACCCACCTGGTGGAAGGTGAAAACCTGCGTAAGTTGTCCTCTGATCCACTCATACACAGAATTAGGCCAATAAATAAGTGTAGTAAATTAAAAACAAAAACAAAAACGGTAAGTCCAAGAAATAAAGAACTCATTAGTATTAAAAGACTTTTACTGCATATAATTAATGTTCCTCTGCTTTATTATAAGTTATTACTAATCATTTGTTATGCCTAATGTATAAATTTAACTTCTGTAGGCATTTATATGAAAAAAAAATATATATATATATACAAGGTTCCGTCCTATCTGAGTCTCACCCATCCACTGAACAGCTTCGAATGGACATAGGCCAATGTAAATACGTACGTATACATGTACGTATGTACATATATATATATATGTATGTATTTACATGTTTTACAGATGGTCAGGTTTTTATATTGATTTTATATTGATCAAAGCTGCCTTTTATCTTCCTCTTCCTCTTCCTCCTCCTCCTCCTTCTTCTTCTATCATGTCTAGCTAGGTGGAGAAAACAAGCATGGTCCTCAAGCATGTCAAGCAAGTGTTCGTGTTCTATCATGGAGCTGGAGCTACTGCTGCTCCTGTCCCTGTCCCATCTGGTCCAATGTTGTCATTATCATGTACCATCAACCAAAAAAAAAAAAAAAAAAAAAAAAGGACTGCTACAAAGCCTAACGGCGTGAGTCTGATCCTGGGACTCACTTGGTGACAGAAGAGAACTCTCTTCAGCTGTCTCCTGACCTCCACACATAGAGGGACACACACACATTTTAAAAGAGGTATCATTTTGTTGTTCTTGTTTTTCTAGGCAGGGTTTCTCTGTGTAGCCTTGACTATCCTAGACTCACTTTGTAGACCAGGCCGGCCTCGAACTCACAGCGATCCACCTGCCTCTGCCTCCCAAGTGTTGGGATTAAAGGCATGCACCGCCACCCCCGGGCCTAAGAGGTGTCATTTTAAATGATCTTTTCTTTCATCTAAGATTTTTGGTGCCTCTGCTTTGGACCTTTTTATTCAGTTAATTTCTAATTTACAAAGACAGATATGACATCTTTTGTGTTTGCCCCTTTTGTGTCTGATAGCACCATCACTTTTCCTTTGTTGTGCGTGACGGGAGGAGTCACAGTCACCAGTGGTACCCAGAACATTTGGCTGATTTGGGCAGACTGCTGCAGGTGGGGACAGGTCCTCAGCGATGCTTACAGATGCCCAGGTGATTTCAGCCTGCTGAATCCAGGGTTGAGGATCTAGACCAGTGGTTCTCAACCTTCCTAATTCTGCGGCTCTCTAACACAGTTCTTCATGTTGTGGTGACCGCCCCAACCATGAATTTATTTTGTTGCTATTTCATAACTGTATATTTTCTACTGTTGTGAATCTTAACGGGAATATCTGATATGCAACCCCTGTGTAAAGGTCACTCAGTTACCACCCCCACCCCCACCCCGCAAAGGAATAATAACCCACAGGTTGAGAAACACTGGTCTAGGAAGCACTTATGTCTATACCTCCTCCACCACTATGATCCCATACATCCCGCAAGTATTTATCTATTTAGGAAACTTTTACTTATTTCCTTAGTGTGTAGGAAAGAGCAATTTGCAGGAGTTGGTTCCCTCCTTCTACTGTGCTGGTCCTGGAAATTGAACTCAGGTCATCAGGCTTAACGACAGAGCACCTTTACCAAGCAGGCCATCTCAGTAGCCCTCCACAAGCATTTGTGACATCACTCAGATCTACATGGAACCTTGGCAAGTGATGACATAGCTTATTCCCTCATGTAGTGTATGGCATCTGTAGCTATATGACATTGAGGTTTTGTGTGGAGAAGCTCCTTGCCTGTGAACCCTCCAGATCTTATGCTGTGAGGTCCTTCCCTGTTGGCCCAGGAGTTCTGAAATCCCCAGCCAGGTGTGGACCATCAATTAGGAAATCCTGTGAAAACCTGGAGTGAGCAAGACTCCTGGGCTGCCAAGGCTGGCCTAGAAATGCACAGGTGTGACAGCGATCTCTCTAAGTCTGTTCTTTGTTGAGGAGTTTTTGTGGCCTTGGAGCTGTGTCCAGCCTGCGGCCTGAAGACCACTTGCATGCAGGGATAGCTGTGAATACGGCCCATTACAAAGTTGTAAACTGAATTTTTATTTTATTTTATTTATGTCCACTGATGTTTTTCCTGCATGTGTGAGGCAGTCAAATCCTCTGGAATAGGAGCCACAGACAGATGTGAGCTGCCATGTGGGTGCTGGATTAAAACACCTCACACACACACACATAAACACAATCATGCACACACAATTAAATTTTAAAAAGAAATACAAGGAAAATAGAAAAATACTAGTCCTGATGTTATGAAAATTTCAGCAAACTGATTATCAGACCAGGAACCTTGAGTAGAAAAAGTTAAAATACCACTCTCATGTACAAGCAAATAAAGTCCAAAGGTAAAGGGAAATATCTTGAAAGTCATTTAGGAAAATGACATAATACTAATAAAAGATCAGAATTCTTAAAATAGATGATTTGACTTTGAGGGCTGGAATAATTTGTGGTTTCCATTTAGTAGAAATAAAAAATAGGTGAAAAATTGAAACCCTCAAATTACATTGGCAAAAGGAATTGGGACTATAGAAGGACAGTCTATGTGGTCAATAGAAATTTAACCTCCATCTTTTTTTTTTTTCATTTTGGTTTTTGGTTTTTCAAGATAGGGTTTTTCTGTGTAGCCATGGCTGTCCTGGACTCGCTTTGTAGACCAGGCTGGCCTCAAACTCAAAGGCATCCGCCTGCTTCTGCCTCCCCAGTGCTGGGATTAAAGGCGTCCGCCACCATGCCCAGCTTTAACCTCTGTCTTTTATCTTATAATTCTTGGATTTTTAAATGATTTATTTATTTTTACTTGTTGTGCATTTGTGTCCTGCTTATGTGGATGTGTTTGTGAGGGCATCAGGTCACCTGGAACTGGAGTTACACACAGCTGTGAGCTCCCGTGTGGATGGTGGGAATTGAACCCAGGTCTTATGGAAGAGCAGCTCTTGACTACTGAGCCATCTCTCCAGCCCCCTCCCCCGTCTTTGACTTTCTAGTCATGCTTCTTCCCTTATTTCCCCAGTGCCCTTGTAATCTCTGGCTTCATTTCTTTACTTCTTATCCCGCCTTTCCATATTTTCCCCTAAATTCAGTTTAGACATTTACAACATTGATCCTTTAAGATATTTTGGGTTTTAATTGATTGTTTTGTTGTTGTTGTTGTTTGTGTTGATTTCAAATTTGAGTTTGGCTATTTCTTACAGTCCACTCATTTGGGGGCATGATTTCTTCTTTTTGTCCTATTGCTTTCGGGCTCAGAGTTTTAAGCTTTAATTTATTAGTATGAGATCTCTCCATTTTTTTTTAAATGTAGAAACATATTTGGATGAACTTGTCTCTCACAATTGCTCTCTTTGTGTCCTAAATGTTTGCATATGCTGTTTATTCATTTTTATTCAATTCTAGAAATTCTTTAATTTTTAAAAAAATTTTTCTTGACCAGTTTTTTTTTTAATTCAGTAGTGAGTTGTTCAGTTTTTATGAGTTTGTGACCTTTCTGTTGTTTCTGTTGTTATTGCTATACAACTTTAATCCGTGATGATCTGAGAAGATCCAGGGTGTTATTTCAATTTTCTTGAATCTGTTGAACTTTGTTTTGTGGCCAAGGATCTTAGAGAAAGTTCCATGAGGTGCTGATGAGAAGGTGCATTCTTTTGTGTTTGGGTGAAATGTTTTATAAATATTTATTTTATAATACCTGTTAGCTCCATTATTTCTAGGTTTAAATTTTGCCTGGATGACTTGTACACTGGGGAGAGTAGGGTCTTGAAGTCTCCCACAGCCTGTGTGTGATGATCAAAATGTGATTTAAGCTGTGTAGTAGTGTTTCTTTTATGAACTTGGGTGTCCTTGGCTTAGGGGTATAGATGTTAGGAATTGCAATATATATTTGGTGTATTAGTTTTTTCTTTGATGAGTATCTAATGTCCCTCCCTATCCCTTTTGATTAGTTTTGTTTTGAAGTCAGTTTTAGTCAGGTATTAAAATGGCTACCCCAGTTTGCTTCTTAGGCCCATTCACCATGTTTTCACCCTGAGGTAATGTCTACCCTTGATGTTATGGTGCATTTCTTATATCTGCAGCAGAAGGGATAGATCCTGGTTTTTTTGCATCCAATGTGTCATTCTGTATCTCTTTATGTGGGAATTTAGACCATTGCTGTTATTTGCTTGTTGTTGTTGTCATCATTGGTGGTGGTGGTGGTGGTGGTGGTGTGTGTGTGTGTGTGTGTGTGTGTGCGCGCGCGCGCACGCGCGCGCGTGCACGTGTGCACGTGTGCGTCTGCGTCTGTGTCTGTGTCTGTGTTCCCCCTCTTTTTATTTGTTGGCCTGGGAGTATTTGTTCCCTGTGTTTTCTTTAGATTGATGTTTTCTTTCTAGCACCTTCAGTAGGGATGAACTTATACATAGCTATAGTTTAAATTTGGCTTTCTCATGGACTGTCTTATCTTCTTCATCTATGCTGATTGAAAGTTTTGCTGTGCATAGTAGTCTGGGCTGCCCTCTGTGGCCTCCTAGAGTCTGAGCACATCTATACAGTCTGAGCACATCTGTACAGTCTGAGCACATTTATACAGGCCATTCTGGTTTTTAGCATCTCCACTGAGATGTCAGGTATAATTATTTTTTTTTTTTTACTTCTGAATGGATGCCTTTATTTTTTTAAGGTTGTTTTATTTTTAACACCTTTATATAATTTAATTCATTTATTCAGACTACAACTCAACTGTTACCCCATCACTTGTATCCTCCCTCCCTCCTACTTTTACCCTATTCCCCTCCCCTATGTCTGTGACAGAAGGGGACCTCCTCCCCCACTATATGGTCATAGGCTAGCAAGTCTCATCTTAGTAGCCTACTTATTCTTTCTCTGAGTGTCACCAGGCCTCCCTACCAAGGGGAAGTGGTCAAATATGGGGCACCAGAGTTCATGTCAAAGTCAGTCCCTGCTCTCCACACAACTGTGGAGAATATCCTGTCTCAATGTCTCTATTGAGATGTCAAGTGTTATTCTAATAGGTCTGCCTTTATATGCTATGTGGTCTTTCCCCCTTGGGACTTTTTGTTTTTCAGTGTTTCAAGACAGGGTTTCTCTGTGGATCTCTGGCTGTCCTGGAACTTGCTCTACAGACCATGCAGGCCTCAAACTCATAGAGATTCACCTGCCTCTGCCTCCTAAGTGCTGGGATTAAAGGTGTGTGCCACTGCCCTCACTTACAAATTTCAATATTCTTTGTTCTATATGTTTAGTCTTTTGACCATTATGTGCTGAGAAGACTTTCTCTTTAGGTCCAGTGTATGTGGTGTTCGGTATATTTCTTGCGCCTTGATAGGCATCCTTTCTTCAAGTTAGGAAAATTTTCTTCTGTGATTTTTTTAAAAAATTATTTTCCTTTAATGGAGTTAATGGAGAGGATGGAGTTTCTTTCCATCCTCTATTTCTATTATTTGTTACCTTGGTATTTTCGGAACATCCCAGATCTCCTGGATTGCTTTAAATATAACATTTTCTTTGAAAGAGGTGTTTATTTTTCCTTACTGTGTCTTCAGTGCCTAAGATTCTCTGTTCCATCTCATATATTGCATTGGTGAGCCTTGCCTCTGAGGTTCCTGTTTGAATTCCTAAACTTTTCATTTCCAGGTTTCCCTAACTTTGTTTTTTTTTTTTTCTTCATTGATTCTATTTCAATTTCAGGCCTTTAACTGTTTTATTCATTTCCTTTCACAATTTCTTTGTGTTTTCTTGAATTTCTTTAAGGGATTTATTGATTTTTATCTTTAAGGACCCCTACGTATTCAAGCCTCAAGCAGGCTGTTTTAAGTCTTTTTCTCGTCCTTCGGCTGTGTTGCCAGACTCATGGCCTGCTGAGGTAGGGTTGCTGGGCTCTAGTGGAGACCCTGTCCTGACTGTCTTGATTGTGTTTTTATGTTGAGGCTCCTGGGAGTGCAAAGATTGTAAATTCTAGGTGCCGGTATCTGGTCTTGTCTTTGTTGGGTGGCATTTTGTTTTGGAGGTTTTGTTTCTTCCCTGGTTTTTAGGAAAGTATGGTGGGTGGGTGCTGCTCGGTAGGAAATTCTTCTAGAATGCTGATATGTGTGGCAACCTGGGGGTTTCAGGTAAAATGTTTCTGAATATTAGGAGTTGACACTGAGGAACGGGCATAGGTTTGGCGGGGCAGTGTAGTCTACGAGAGAGAGTAATGCAATTTGTTCCACCAGCATCTGCTTGGTTCCCAGGGAACAGGAGTGAGAAGAGACCGCAGCAGAAGGCCTGCTACAGAGCTGGGGAGGAGACTAGGGGATTGGACTTGGAGAAACAGATGAAGATCTGTAGCTAGCCTCCCTGTTTCCCTGGTCAGAGCAGCCTGTGGGTTCCCAGGGAATGTGTGCTGGCTTAAAGCAACGAGTGGGAGAAAGGTTAGGAGGGGGAAGAACTGTGTGGTCCACTGGAGATGTGGGCAGTGGGGTGTGGAAGTGAGGCTGCAGCAGCAGGTGGTTGTGGGGGTTGGATTTGGAGGAGCAGAGGGAGATGTGAAGATCTGCAGTCAGCCTGTCCGCCTCCCTGGATGGAATAGCCTGTGGGTTCTCACGGTTCTCAGGGAATCCCTCCTGCTTTCATGTAACATATATCCCATCACCCTCTTCCTTGACTTTCTTCTTTCCCTTCAGAAAATCTTTCTCCACGTGCCATTGTCTGATTTATTATTCTTGGAACACACACACACATACAACACACTCTACATATGTGATGCACACATACACAGACATACACACACACCAAATCTGAACACACATACACAAGCATATACATACATACATGATACACATACATATACAAATGTACATGCACACTCACATCCCCACAGACATGTACACCACACACACACACACTGCACCCACACATGGCACACATACATAAACACAAAATACACATACACACACATAGTAGGTTCTGTATATCAAACAACACACGGTATGGTATTTTTTTTCCTGAGCCTGGTTAATTTAGCTTATCAGGTCTCCAGTACAGCGATGCAATTGAGCTGAGTGGATTAAAAACCAGGCTCCAGCCACCTGTTGTCTCTGGGAAACACTTGTCATTGGCATAGACTCTCACAGACCACGAGTGAACAGTTGGAAGTCAGTCCATCAAGAGAAGGGAGGTTGAGAAACAGGCTGGTGCATTTGTTCTGGTGTCCAGTTAAGCAGATTTCAAACCAATTACTAGTACTAACAGATGAAGAAGGCCATTCCAGATTAGTGAAGGAAAACATTTTCAAGAAGGTGTGGCACATATACACTACATGCATATTAGAGCTCGTGGTATCATAAAAAAAAAATGTGAATGGTGTAAAATTGCACGTGAATCCTTTATCTAGGACACAGGGAGGGAGATTTTGGTTCTCAGATTTATTTATGCATCCTCTTCCAGTTTTATTATTATTAGTAGTAGTAGTAGTAGTAGTAGTAATTATTATTACATCATCATTGGTTGCTGTGTTGAGACAGTTTCTCTGTGTAACCCTTTCTCTCCTGGAACTCACTCTGTACACCAGGCTGTCTTCCTGCTCAGAGATCTGCCTGCCTCTGCATCCCGAGCACAGGGGTTTCTTCTAATAAAAGCTAATATATGGTGGATTTAACTTTTACATAAAAGTGTTATATGAAGCATTAAAAAATGCATCAGTCAAATTGAAACTGAATGTTTGGGGTAGGAATAAGTCAATTATTTCTACTAGACCATATAAAGGGGGAGGAGGTCCCCCTTGGTCTTAGACCTAGGGGAGGGGAATATAGGGTGAAAGCAGGAGGGAAGGAGGAATGGGAGGATACAAGTGATGGGATAACAGTTGAGTTGTCATCTGAATAAATTAATAAAATTAAAAAATAAAAATACTGTATAGTTAAAAAAAGAAAAGAGTTTCACTGAGTTAGTAAAAATATTTTTCTAGTTTTTAAAAACCGTAATTTAAAAACTGAAGAGATGACTCAGAGATTAAGAGTCCTGTTTTACTCTTGCAGAAGACCCATGTCCTGTTTGTAGCACCCACATTGCAGCTCACAATCGACTGTAACTCCGGTTCCAAGGGCCTCTCATACTGTCTTGACTTCCAAGGGCTTCTCTACAAACATGGTGTACATAGATGACATCCCGGTACACATAACCATAACATAAATGCTTTTTAAAGGGGGAAATAATTTAGATATTATTCAGCAGTTCTCAACCTTCCTAATGCTGTGACCCTTTATAGTTCATTATATTGTGGTGACCCTCCGCCACCCATAAATTTTGTTGCTACTTCATAACCGTTATTTTGCTAACTGTTATAAGTCATAACGTAAATATCTGATATGCAGAGTATCTGATGTGCAACCCCTTTCATGAACCGGAAATTGAGAACCGCTGACTTAGATTATTAAAATAACCAACAGGACTGACCAACTTGTTATAATTGAAAGCAAATGTCGTTATGACTAACAATATGTAAAATTTTAACTTTTAAAGGCTTCTGTGTATATTTTTCATCTCTGTGTGTGCATGCTTGTCAGGGCCTGTGGAGGCCCGAAGAGCACATCGGACCCCCTACAGCTGGAGTTACAGGTAGTTTTCAGCCGCACAACGTATGTCCTGGGGTTTGAACTCCAGTCTTCTGAAGAGCAGGGAGCAGTTTTTAATCACAGAGCATCTTTCCAGCCCCAAGGGCGGGCCTTAGTTCTTCTGATCCCTAGAACTAATTAGAAGGAATTTTTGACATCACTTTTTCTGTAATTACAGGTCTATGATTTTAATCCTTGAGGATTCTAGACAGTTATCCTTACGTTTCCCATTCACTGCATTGTGTTGTTCATGTCTTTTAAGATCATGGCATGTGAAAGTCAGTCCCCGCTCTCCACTCAACTATGGAGAATGTCCTGTCCATCGGCTAGATCTGGGTAGGGGTTTGATGCTCACTGCACATATTGTCCTTGGCTGGTGCTATAGTTTGAGCAGGACCCCCTGGGCCCAGATCTGCCCATCATAATGTTATTCTTGTAGGTTTCTAGGATGCTCTGGATCCTTCTATTTCCCCATTCTGCCAGGCTTCTCTCACCCAGAGTCCCAATAGGATGTCCTCCCCTCTGTCCCACTTTCCTGGTAAGTGAAGACTTTCATGGAACATGCCCCTTGGGCTAGTGTCCTGATATAAATAAGTATATATACCATTTGAGTCTTTCTTTTTCTGGGAACTCTGGTGCCCCATATTTGACCACGTCCCCTGGATGGGGAGTCCTGGTGGCACTCAGAGGAAGGATAGCAGGCTACCGAGAAGAGACTTGATACCCTATGATCATATACAGGGGGAGGAGGTCCCCCTCAGTCACAGTCATAGGGGAGGGGAGTCAGGGGAAAATGGGAGGGAGGGAGGAATAGGAGGATACAAGGGATGGGATAACAATTGAGATGTAATATGAATAAATTAATAAAATATATTTTTTCAAAAAGATCATGGCATGAATTGCAGACAGGAAATTCAGGGGGATGTTAGCTGCACAGAGAATGACCCCAAGTGAAAACATGTTACAAACATCACTCCTACCCGGAACTCCCAACCAGAGGATGGGGGGGGGAGCTCAATTGCAAATCCCCAGCACTTTTAAGACATTCATTAAGAAAATGGTCGTGATCTGGTGGCAATCAGAGGAAGGACAGCAGGTTACCAAGAAGAGACTTGATACCCTATGATCATATAGAGGGGGAGGTAATCCCCCTCAGGAACAGTCATGGGGGAGGGGAATAAGGGGAAATTGGGAGGGAGGGAAGAATGGGAGGATACAAGGGATGGGATAACCATTGAGATGTAACAAGAATAAATTAATAAAGGAGGAAAAAAACAAACAAAAAAAATTAAAAAAAAATAAAAAATTTAAAAAAAAAGAAAGAAAATGGTCGTTTTTTTCAAAGATGCTTAGACTTTTATTGAGTGCATTGGGTATCTAAATATTGCAAAGTGGTGGAGGTGGTGGGTAATAAAGCCAGCTGTGGGCAGAAGATTGTAAAAGAACAACCCTTGCGTAAGCTGCCAACACCACGGTGTGCAACTTGGGGCAAACTACGTAGGATCAACATGACAAAGGAAAAGTCTTGGCTACAAGATCAATTTTTGCTGTTCCATACCAGACGAACACCCCTCTCCCTGCGTTCCTTTTCAACCCAGGGATAATGCAGAATATTCAGACTTTTTTTATGATGTTGCACATCTTCCAGTAGTTTCTGTGATTCCTCGGAAAGTGCGGATTTGTCCAGCCTGGGGGTGAAAAAGAAAGGTTTCTGTTTGTCTTGTTACATTTACTAATCTGTGTGTGTTTTACAGGCATGTGCTACGGCACACACGTGAGGGTCAGAGGACTATTCATGGGAGTCCATCTTCCTCTTTCTACTATGTGGGTTTTGGGCTGTCAGGCCCGATAAGAAGAACCTTCACAGCACTATCATGGGTGGATCTGGGCCCAGGGGTCCTGCTCAAACTATGGCACCAACCAAGGACAATACGTGCGGTGAGCATCAAACCCCTACCTACCCAGATCTAGCCAAGGGACAGGTCATTCTCCACAGTTAAGTGGAGAGCGGGGACTGACTTTCACATGAACCCCATTTGACCACATCCCCTGGATGGGGAGGCCTGGTGGCACTCAGAGGAAGGACAGCAGGCTACAAAGAAGAGACTTGATACCCTATGAGCATATACAGGGGGAGGAGGTCCCCCTCAGTCACAGTCATAGGGGAGGAGAATAGGGGGAAAGTGGGAGGGAGGGAGGAATGGGAGGATACACGGGATGGGATAACAATTGAGATGTAATATGAATGAATTAATTTAAAAAATTATAATGCAAAAAAGAAGAACCTTCATGCACTGAGCCATGTCACCATCCCAATTTTTCTTGACAATCATTCCCCCCTGTATACTAATGATTACCTCTCCATCACCCTTACCTAGGGATGAATGAGAAGAATGTATCGAGTGTTAAGAGAAAGCATGATTCTCTCCTAGATAGTAGAAACCTGTGTGTGTGTGTGTGTGTGTGTGTGTGTGTGTGTGTGTGTGTGTGATATAGAAGTACATATAAAGAATCTACCTACAAGGGATGGGATAACCATTGAGATGTAACAAGAATAAATTAATAAAAAAATTAAAAAAAATAAAAGAGAAAAAAGAATCTGCCTAGATGATAACATTAAAGTTAAAAATCATTGAAGTAAAAAGGACTGTTTTCACCTGTTTAATGTTTAAGTGCCTAATCATGCTTATCATATATTTACATTTTTTATTTAAGTAATTTATTCAGATTACATTATCAATTGTTATCCCTTCACTTGTATCTTCCTGTTCCCCACTCCCTCCCTCTTTCACCCTATTCCCCTCCCCTAGGTCTGTGACAAGAAGGGGACCTCCTCCCCCACCATATGGTCACAGCCTATCAAGTCTCATCTTAGTAGCCTTCCTATTTTTTCTCTGAGTGCTACCAGGCATCCCCACCAAGGGGAAGTGGTCAAATGTCCCCACTCTCCACACTTCCAAAGGTCCTGAGCCACATGGTGACTCACAACCATCTGGTACCCTCTTCTGGTGTGCAGGTGCACATGCAGGCAGAACACTGTATAAATAATAAATAATAAATCTTAAAAAAAAAAAAGGTGCGTGCCACTAAGCCTGGAAGACTTTCTTAAAAAAAAAAAAAAGAAAATGAGAGAGAGAGAGGTGGGGGGAGAGGAGAGAATGAATGTCTGGCGATATTTGGAGCAGTCACTAACAGAGCGTGGTGTTCATAAATGTGTAAAAATCAAGGATGGTTTTCAGTGTCCTACAGTGTAACAGTGGTCCCTCACAACAAAACTCTCCAGCCCATTATCAGTGGGGCTGAACTTCAGCAAAATAACACAGAAGAACTCTCTTTGAAGCCATGAGAGACAGTGTGTACTCACCCAAGAATCTTCAGGCTACAGTGTCTGGAAGTCAAAGCCTCACACAGCACCACCAACCCATTGTGGTCCAAGGCTATCCAGTCTAGATTTAGGTTAGTCAATGTTTTGCAGGTAGTAAGAGCCGAGGCTAAGTCTTCACAACAATTGGTGGTTAAGTCACACATGTCTAACCTGTGACAGAGAAAATGCCAATAAAAAGACTGTTGTTCGATGCCAGTTTCAGGTTTCTGAGCAAAGACCTAACCAGCCCCAAATGTCCACAGTACCCCATACTGAGCAAATCCTGGTTTCAAATCCAAAGGGGTTTTAAACTCATAAGTTGAGAACCATTGTTCTAAATGTCCTGCATTATTCCTATTAGTTCAGCTCTCAATCCTTATAAAAGAAGCCCTTTTGGCACCGGACTGGTTAATAATGGAGACTCACAGCTGGTCATGGTCCATGTTCAGAGACAGAGTAATCAACCTTACATGAGGCATCTATATCATCCCCTCCCCCTAAGGCTTGGGAGAACACCACAGAAGAGAGGGCAGAAAGACTAAAAGAAGCAGAGGTTGTGGTGGGGGAAGACATGATAGGAGCATTGCACCAATGCAGCAGCCGTTGCCTGCACAAGACCTGTGCAATAGCATTTCCGTCAAAACTTACGGGCCCATGCAAGGTGGAATTCTTCTTAATCCTATTAACCCTCTAGCTTGTCCGTATCTAGTTGGGACCCCTTTCCTACCTTGACAGTTAGTAGAGACTCACCCAAGACACTGCAATTTACAATTCGGATGCCTCAGAGCTTCACAGAGCTGTTTGACACCAGTGTCTTGTATGTCATTGTTACCCAGTTTCAGGGTCTTTAGATTTTTACTGCAGGTGAGGGTAGCAGAGAGCCTCTCACAGCATTCTGAGGTGAAATAGCAACCAGACAACCTGGGAAGACATACGTGCCGACATGCTCACTCGCTACTCCTTCCGTCTTGATTTGTTAACGGTAATTCTATTTTTTAGAACTTCAGTCAGAGCGCTGCATCGGCAGCCATCCTCATTGCTCTGCCTCTCCTTCCGATTTCTCCCAATTTCCCTTTCAAATTCATAATCTTTCTATTTACTGCTACATGTATACACGTATGACACATTTGTGTGCCTTGCATGCACACGTATTCACGTGTATGTGTAACCTATGAAGTCCATTTAGCTTCGCTCGTATGTACGTGTGTCCAGAGGATTAGAAAACCCAGGTGAGAGTTTGTCCCTGGAGGAGACCGAGTCTTCCCCTCTCACACGCATTCATTGAGCACCTCGCCTTTTTTGAGACAGGGTCTCATGCAACCCAGTCTGGCTTCAGACTCCTTACATAGCCGAGGATGACCTTGAACTTCTGACCCTCCTAGCTCTATCTCCTAGTGTTGAGATTATAGGTGAGTAGCTACCACAGCTTTTTTTTTTTTTTTAAATTTAAAGGCTGTGCTGGAGAATCAAACTCAGGGCTCTGTGTTAAGTGAGCATTCTACCAACTGAGTTACATCCTTACTCCATGAGATTCTACCTTAATAGCTTGGCTTATTTCTATTTATTTGTATCAATGAGAAATACCCAAGCACTTCTGAAATGCTGCTGCTGCTTCTCCATCTGGGGTACTCTGTTCCTTGTTGCCTCACTGCAGTTCTTCAGCTTTGGTCTCTTCATCTGGTGTTCCTACTCTTATTCCTCCTGGTGAAAATGCGTATGCCCTGAAAAATCAGTGGGGCTCCCTTATTGCTCATGTCAGATATCTGGGTAAATGTCACCACGTCATGAACTTCTTTCAGTATTTAATGTCCTCAAACCCTCCCTGAGCCTCAAGCTCATGGTTTTCTATGACACTTTCTTTCTTTCTTTTTTTTAAGATTTATTTATTACATATACAGTGCTCTGCCTGCATGTACACTTGCACACCAGAAGAGGGCACCAGATCTCACGATAGATGGTTGTGAGCCACCATGTGGTTGCTGGGAATTGAACTCAGGACCTCTGGAAGAGTGGACAGTGCTCTTAACCGCTGAGCCATCTCTCCAGTCCTCCTAGGACACTTTCAATAATGCTTAAGAGAGGAGTTGAGGGAGAGAAGGAATATAATACATATAAGGTAAAGAATAGAGAACACATAGATGATGCGCAGTTGTTAAATACAGACATTAGGTCTTTGTTAGGTGGTTAATGAACATATAACAGTGGATGGTATATTGGTTGATAACAGATGGTGATATGCAGGAGATTAAAGGAAGAGATGATTAGTATGAAAGTAAAAACTACATTTTTAAAATGATAGAAAAGGGAGAGATGTTAAATTCATAAATGATAGATAATAGGTAGGTAGATATAAGATAGGCAGATGTGTAAATATACATATAAACAGACATATGGATTTATGCAAGTATAATTGTTGTTAAGCAGGAATGAATTTTATCCTCCAGGGGATGCATACAGCATGTAGAGACATTTCGGTTTGCTACATTAAGAAAAAGGATGCTGCTGGCTTCTGCAAATCACAGGACAGCCACAATCAAAATGCCAACAGTGTAAAGATTTAAAAACTGCGATGTTTGCACACAGACACAGTACCTCTGTGCCTCCTATGCGTACATGGGCATCGCCTCAGTTCTCTCAGATGAGAACTGTGTTTAACCTCCTTTTGCATCAAGAGAGGTTTAACAAAGATGACCTGCCCAAGTCCCCACTGATGCTGACGGAACCCTGGATCCCACCCAGTCCCAGCTCAAGAGCAGCATACGACACGCACCCTCTTCTGACAACTTCTTTGCTCGAGACTGAGTCACCAAGGCAGTAAGCATCCCAGGAGAACCAGCTGGGAAAATCACAGCCTTGTTTTCTCAAGGAGACACCACTCTCTGTGGTGTCTTAACTGTTTGGTCTGCTTTAACAAAACATTAGATTGGATGTCTCATACACAACAGATATGTGTCACACCGTTCCAAAGACTAGAAATCCAAGATCAATGTTTATATGTTGATAGGGTATGTGTAGAAAGCCTTATTTCCTGGCTCGTGGCTATACCTTCTTTTTTGTCTGTGTCTGTGTGCATATGCCTGTGTGGGTGTATATGTACGTCTTGGGGGATACCCACGGAGGCCAGAGGAGGACATTGGATCCCTTGGCACTGGAGTTACAGGTGATTATGAGCTACTGGATCTGGGTACTGGAATCTAGGTCCTGGTCCTCATGAGTCAGTAACAAGCACTCTCGACCAGTGAGCCATCTTCCCAGCCCTGACGGAGTCTAACTGTGTCCTCGTGTGATGGAATGGATAAAGCAGTCTCTGGGGGCTTCTTTTCTCAGGGCAGTAATCTCACTCATGGGAACCCACTCTCATGACCCAATCTCTCAGTTTTCTATGTCTTAAGATGGTTACCATGGCTTCGGCACTGACTCTCAAGTGATGCTGACGTTCAGACGCGCCTCCCCTCCTACTTCTTTCTGAGCGCCACTATATGAAACAGCATTCCCATCAGTGGATGAGAACACGGCCCTACCATAATTCCTGGAGGAGGCACATTGGGTCCTTCAAAGCTTCACACAGAATATTCGCTCCAGTGTCTTCTAGGAAATTTGACCCCAGATCAAGCAGAGAGAGGTGTTGGCTCCCCAAAATGCCATCGTAGAGATGGCCACAGGCAATGAAGGTGAGACAGCAGTAAGACAGCCTGCAAGAAAATCACATATCAGCAGCTCCCTTACTCTCCCAGCATTCCCGTGTTTCTACAAAGACATTCATGTTTTTCCTTTACTGAGTTTCTACTTCGTATTAAAAAAAAAAAAAAAACTTGAAATGGGCTGGTGACATGGCTAGAGGTCCTTGCCACCAAATCTGATGACCTGGGTTTGGTCCCATGTGATGGAAGGAAATAAACAACTCACACAACTCGCCTTCCATGCTCCATATGTACACAGGTACACACACACACACACACACACACACACACACACACACACACACTGGAAAAAATGTCAAAGTTTTGAAAAATTGTCATTATAGATCAACAGAGAGGTTTCCAAAATTGACCGTTGACTTACCTGATTGATTTGCAAAACAATCAACTAATACTTCCAGCCATATCAGAAATTCACCTTCGTGTAGAATCCCTGCCCTAGTGGAATATATTCCATTGTGGTTTTTTTTCTTTATTATTTCTTTTATTGTCTATGTGAGTATGTGTATGTATGTGTGCATTTATACCTGTTTGTCTCTGTGCAGGTGCAGGTACATATGGAGGTCAAAGGACAACCTCAGACGTCATATTCTGAAACACCAGCCACACCGTTGAGCTAGGGGCTCTCGCTTTCTCAGAACTCGTTTATTAGAGATGAATGGTTGTCCAGTGAGCCACAGGGATCCTGCTGGCTCCACTTGAGTGTGGCACTACAGCTGGCTCTTTCACGTGGGTTCTGGGGGTCAAACTAAGGCCATCATGCTTGAGTGGCAAGTGTTTTTTCTTTTTTTTTTTTTGTTTTGTTTTGTTTTTACTAACTTAGCCATTATTCCAGCCCAATCCTGTTATTTTATCTTAACTATTTTTTTTCTAATCCTGTTACTTGTATGGCTTAAAGACTAGCATTTTATTTTTTAATTTTTTATTTAATTAATTTATTCAGATTATAACTCAATGGTTATCCCATCACTTGTATCCTCTCGCTCCTCCCTCCCTCCCACTTTCACCCTATTCCCCTCCCCTAGGTCTATGACTGAGGGGGACCTCCTCCTCCACATTATGGTTACAGGCTATCAAGTCCCATGTTGGTAGTCTGCTTGTTCTTTCTTTGAGTGCCACCAGGCCTCCCCAACCAAGGAGAGGTTGCCAAATATGGGGCACCAGAGTTCATAAGACTAGTATTTTAAATATAAAACTCATGATCAATGTAGCTCTTTATAATTACTAGTCACCAAGTATAACTTAATCCAATCTCCTATTTAATATCAACTAGTAATTAAATAAGCAAATAATTTTGTTTTATAATGTCATTTGTCCTGCCTCTTCTGAAACAGCCTTCTGCTTTTCTTTTATACGTTTCACTCTAGGACTGGAGAGATGGTTCAGCATTTAAGATCATTTACTGATCTTGCAGAGAAACCGGGGTTCAGTTCCAAGCACCCACACAGCACCTACATGGTGTGGCCAATTTCTATAACTATAGTTCCAGGGGCCTCTTTTAGCCTCTGCAGGCTTATGCGCTAACATAGTACACATAAGCTCATGCAAACATGCACATACATACATAAAATTTATAAATAGGTATTTTTCAAAGTTTGGTTTACTGCAAATTCAGCATTCCTAATTGAAAAATGGAAAATCCTGATGCTTCAAAGTACAAAAGGTTTTCAATATCGTATGATGACACAAGTAGAAAGTTCCACAACTGCTCTTAATGTATCCATCCCAGGTCAAAACACAAAGGCACTGAAAAAATATTATATAAAACCACTGCTAAGCCATGTGCACAATTTTTATACACCATGCAAATAAATTTCATGTTTGAACTTAGGGTCCATCACCAAGACTCCTAATATGCAAATATTACAAGAAGAAATTTAAGTAAAATACTTCTCTTCCGGTCATAAGCAATTAAGAGATTCCTAATCTGAATTAGTTTTCTTTGATAAGCAGATGTCTCTATAATGGCCCACATTCCGTGCTCTTACATTTTATACATATGCTCATATCTGTAAGCTGCACATGTACAGATACATGTATGAATGCCTGATCACAGAGGACACACTAACTTGTGTCTTTGAGCATTTTCCATCTTAAGGCTTTTGATTGATGGAGCAATAAGTTATCTAGTGTGGTTTCCCTATGACAATAGTCTGGTAGTCTCCTATTGTGAGCGATCAACCTTAACCTCAGGTCAGGAGACAGTTTACAGTGACTTAGGTAAGATGTAGGAAGCCCTGCCTTAGAATGAAATCTTTTTTTTCTTCTTCTTATTTATATTCTCCTCTGGCCTAGTAACCAATCTCTTTCCAGGGGGAATCATCTTTTTCCATTATAACAACATCTGTTAGGCTCAAAACTATGAATAAAGAGTTTCAGAATGCCTTTTCTTATTTGAAGTGGGTCTCATGGTGTCTCTGTTTGCATCAGTTCCACTTAGTGACATGGCAGCTGAGGCATGGAAAGTGACTGAGTCTAATGACACATCTCATGATCTCCTGCATTCCTCAGTGGACAGTTGACCACCTTTTATAATGGTTGGACCTGTGTTCATGTTTCTGCGATTATCTCCAGGGCGTGCTCCCCCAGACCAACTCACATAAGTGTCTCCAGGACACAGGTCGGACGCTTAAGGATTTCACACAGAAACATCACTCCTTTGTCCTTCAAGGGATTTTCAACCAACGAGAGGTGTCGCAACTTGTGGTAGTTGATGGAAGTAGCAATTATGCCACAGGCCTCACTTGAGATGTTACATTTTCCCAACCTACATTTGAGAAACATGTCATGGGTTAAAAATGGCATCTTTAGGTGATCTGTGTAAGAATGCCCTATTGTTCAAACAAATGCCCCAGATTCTTTCTTTTTTTGTCCGCATTATAATTTTTTATTAATTCATTCATATAATGCTCCCGACTCCAATACTATACGTACCAGGCCACAGCTACATCATAAGCTTATTTAACTTATAAATAGAATTGTGTGATTGTCTCTGTGAATTAGAGCTCTGCTGGCTGAGAATATACACCAGAGCCAATGGTTTTCAGCTATGGGTGATGTTTAAACTCTAGGATCCATTTGTAAATGTTTGGCGATGTTATTGATTGTCATAACAACCAGCAGAGAGATAGAGCGTTACTGGAATGTGGTGGGTAGCAGCCATGACCTTTAATGTACAGATAGACCTCAATTGCTAAAATATGACCTGAAACCCAGTAAATCTGAGTACCAATATCAACCCCCCCCACACACACACACATGCACATGCAACACGCGCACATACACACACACACACACACACACACACACACACACACACACACACACTTACTTTTTGAGTCTCTCACAGTGACCTTTCATGTGTCAGTTATAAAACCCATCGTATTTGACCTGTGTTTCTGACCAACCAGCAACAGGTTGACATTCTCACAGCCTACTCCTTGTGTTAACATACAGAGGAGATCATAAAGCCTGTGGGTTTTGTCATGGCACTTGCCAGTTTAGTATGTTCAAAAGAGATGACGAAGGAAAGATTATAGAAACAGTCACAGAGATCACGTGTGTGCCGTAATATTTAGAAGGGTTCCAAGTAAAAGAACCTTTGCCCCACGGACATAGAGTGCTCCCCCCAACACCAAACTAGAAGGCCTCTGTTCTGATTCCATTCTATCACTGTGATAAAACCCTCTTGACAAAAACAACTTAGCAAGGACATGGTTTGGCTTACACTTCCAGGTCACAGTTCACCGTTGAGGAAGTCAGAGCAGGACTGGGGATGCAAGACTCATAAAGGAGATGCCTGCTGGTTCATGCTAATTAGCAAGCTAGGTTTCTTATAAAGACCAGAACCACCTGCCTGGTAAACCATGCCTACTCAGAGTAGACTGAGACCTCTTATATCACTGAACAATCAAGAGAATTCCCTCCCCCAATATGCCCAACATAGCACCCAGACTCTTCAGGTCAAGTGACCAGATTCTTCAGGGTCAAGTTGGCAGTTAATCCTAAGCAGGGGATTGTCTTAAATGGAGGCTTTCCATATAAGTATGACTTTCTAAATCCAAACTGAACTTATCACTGAGGATGGTGAATGAGGATGATAGCTACAGAACATAGTACTAGCTGGGTTCTTCTGGGGACTGGCCGCCATGCTGTACTCCACCAGAAATCACCTCATTAGCATAAAGGTCGATCCTTGGGAAATGCCAAGAGGTTAGAATCTTCGTGCTGGGAACCAAGGCAACGGTCCCAAACATCAGAGAAAAAAAATGGTTCTTCTACTACCACTAAACACTGGTGAAATTACAAAGGTTTGCCATTCTGCCAGACTGCATGTTGTTTAGCATTAGCTGGCATACCACAAATGCCAATGGTGATGAACTGTCACCTGAGACAGCATGTCACTTAAAAATAACAGATCGTCAGCACCCTGCCACCTTCAACTCATTTTCATGCCATTTCCACATAGACTAGTTGCATGGCTGCCTCCTGTTTTTCTTCTCCAGTCTCCCATCAAAGGCCGAGGGGAAGTTTTATTTATGGACTGTGTCTGTGCCGACAGATTTTACAGAGTGCCTTTGCAAGTTGACCTCTGACACCTACAGGTACCTGCCCCCCCCATACTAAGTAAATAAATGTAATAGAATCCCTATGTGCTGTTATGTTGATATTCAAACCATTAGGGAAAAAAGTCATCAAAAATACAAGGGACAGACACCGACACAACGTTGGCAAATGAGATCAAAGTACAATATTAACATAGGTGAAAATGCTGCTGTAATGGGGTAGCTGGAGAGATAGATCAGTTATGAACACTTCCTGTGCTAACATAGGACTAGAGTTCAGTTCCAGGCACCCACATCAGGTAGCTCACAACTGCATATAACTCCAGCTCCAGGACATCTCATGCCTTCCTTCTGGCTTTTGAAGGCACCTACATGCAAGCTCCAGCACACACGCACGCAAGAAAACACTCTTAACAAAGAGAAAAGGAAGAAGTTGTCAAAATTGAACTCGTTCTGTAAGACATGTGCTAATGCAAAGCAAAACTTGCAAAGTTAAGCCTTAAAAATGGATCTTTAAAAGCCATGAGACTCCTGTACGTGGACAACCCATTGACTTACAGTAGCACCTCCACTTTGCACGTTGGGGAGCTCAGAGCCGAGCACAGAGCCTCCACCATATACACTGAGAGGTTAGTGCCATACAGGTTCAGGGACTTCAGGTGAGGCAGCTGAGGAAACGTTTTAAGCAATGACCCATCTCCAAAGTTAGTCATGAAGGAACACCTGCAAGATAAAGCCAAAAGGCACGTTATACAGGGGCATGCGCGTCCATCGCAAAAGCAACTTGTATATATGCCCTGTTCCATACTTTATCATACATGCCATGGGTGTCTGGGAATTCTGGTCACCCCATAAGTCCTCACTGGTTATCTCCAGGTGCCAGAGAAGCACCAAGGCTCAAGCTACCGTCCATTTTTTTCCATTTCCCCCTCCTCTGTGTAACACATACAACATCCTAACATGACTCACACTTACCCTCATATCAAACTCTAAACGTTGCCTGTGGCGGCTAATTGTGGTTGCCACCTTGACATCCTCTAGGAAGAGCGAACCTGAATGAGGAATTGCCTCCATCAGACTGGCATGTCTCTGGGGCCGTTTTCTTGATCGGTAATTGTTGCAGAACTGCCCTTGTGTGGGGCATTACCCCTGGGCAGGTAGGTCCGATCTGATGGTGGACAGGCCACGGAGAGAAGCCAGTAAGAAGCATTCCTTTATGGTCTCTGATTTAGTTCTTGCCTTCAGATTCCTGCCCTCACCCCTCTTGGTGATGAGTTATGACCCAAGAGTAGTAAAATTAAATTAACACTTTCTCTCCCCAGCCTGCTTTTGGTTTCTTACAGCCAACAGAAACCAAACCAGAAATAAGACCTTGTTCATAGCACAGACACCTGTGTTTGTATTAATGTTCCAAGCTGTGTGTATCCCAAGGGAAGGGCCCATTTTCTTCAAGGACTAATGCTTTTCTGTTCTTTATTTTGTTTGTTTGTTTTGTGAGATGGAGTTTTACTGTGTAGCTTTGGCTGTCCTAAAACTCACTGTGTAGACCAGGCTGGCTTTAAACTCAGTGATCCACCTGTCTCTGCCTCCCTAGTGCTGGGATTAAAGGGCATGTCACCACCACCACCACCATCTGGCTTAATATGTACTAATATTTTTAAGACACACAGAATGTGTCCTAGAGTTCATGAAAACT
Source organism: Acomys minous (assembly GCF_964271855.1). Classification (NCBI taxonomy): domain Eukaryota; kingdom Metazoa; phylum Chordata; class Mammalia; order Rodentia; family Muridae; genus Acomys; species Acomys minous. Next base: position 13,291,144 of record NC_140502.1, read on the forward strand.
AGATCTAAACTTTTGGCTTTTTGTACTTATTCCCTTTTCAAAGTTGGAAAAATGTAGCCAAACATGCATGGCTATGTTTTCTTTCTTTCTTTTTTTTTTTTTTTTTTTTTGGTTTTTCAAGACAGGGTCTCTCTGTGTAGCCTTGGCTGTCCTGGACTCACTTTGTAGACCAGGCTGGCCTCGAACTCACAGCGATCCGCCTGCCTCTGCCTCCCAAGTGCTGAGATTAAAGGCGTGCGCCACCACGCCCGGCCCAATGGCTAAGTTTTCTAATGAAAATAAATAGATGTCGGCATGATGACCAAGAAATTATTATTGGGCTGGACACATGGCTCAGTGGTTAAGAGCATATACAGCTCTTGCTGAGGACTAGAGTTCAGTTCCAAGCACCTTTCTTGGGAACCTCACAACCGATCACAACTCTAATTCCAGAGGACCAAATTCAGATACACACATACATATACACAATTTAAATCAATTGAAAAATTAGACGTTTAATTAACATTCATTGAAGTCTCTAAAATTTAGTCAATTCCTATTGTGTGTTATTTTAATGCACACACATGCATGTGCACGTGCACACACACAATGTATAGGCATTTATAAACATATCAGATATATGTATGCATGACATGGAAAAATATAAATATGTGACTCTTGGTACTACTGTATCTGCTACTTTGGACTTTAGTTCTACATTTATTTATGCACTAGTCTCCTCCACAAGAAAGAGGAGATTTCTTCTATCTACTTAAACGATGACTGACTATCAAACTTACGACAAGCTTTTGAGCTTAAATGTATTCTCAGGTTCCACTATGTGAGATGGAGACAGTGATTCACAGAAAATCTGAAAGGCCTCCTTATTGAAATTACAGCTGTCTAGATCCAACACGTGCAATTTATGGAAAATGCTGCATAATGTTCTCCAATGTGTGATTCCGTTTCTGCAATGAGATAACACATCGTTATTCTCTTCTGGATAAGTGAATTTCAAGACATTCCTAAGATAGGCAAATCAACTCCCAACCCCCCTCCCAAAGCTTCCAGTTACCCTCGACACAGGAAGAAGTTCATCCAGGTAAAATGGGTCAACATCACTTACTGATTACGAAGGCAATCCCTGGGCAGGAGATAGCTCCAAGGTTAAGAGCACTTGATGCTATTACAGAGGGCCCAAGTTCAATACCCAGAACCCATGTGGAAAGTCACAACCATCTGTAGTGTCAGTTACAAAGGAGCTAATGGGCTCTTCTGAACTCCACAGGCACTGTACTCATGTGGTACACAGACATACACACAGGCAAAACACTCATACACATTAAATAAATGTTCAAAAGAGAGCAGAGGGGAGAGGGGGAGGGCACGGGTAAGCGGAGAGAAGAGAAAAAGGGACAGAGGAGAGGAGGGGAGGGGAGAGGAGAGGAGAGGAGGGCAGAGGAGGGGAGGGCAGAGGAGAGGAGGGGAGGGGAGAGGAGAGGAGAGGAGAGGAGGGCAGAGGAGAGGAGGGCAGAGGAGAGGAGGGGAGGGGAGAGGAGAGGAGAGGAGAGGAGAGGAGGGCAGAGGAGAGGAGGGGAGGGGAGAGGAGAGGAGAGGAGAGGAGAGGAGGGCAGAGGAGAGGAGGGGAGAGGAGAGGAGAGGAGAGGAGAGGAGGGCAGAGGAGAGGAGGGGAGGGGAGAGGAGAGGAGAGGAGAGGAGAGGAGGGCAGAGGAGGGGAGGGCAGAGGAGAGGAGAGGAGAGGAGAGGAGGGCAGAGGAGAGGAGGGGAGGGGAGAGGAGAGGAGAGGAGAGGAGAGGAGGGCAGAGGAGAGGAGGGGAGAGGAGAGGAGAGGAGAGGAGAGGAGGGCAGAGGAGAGGAGGGGAGGGGAGAGGAGAGGAGAGGAGAGGAGAGGAGGGCAGAGGAGGGGAGGGCAGAGGAGAGGAGAGGAGAGGAGAGGAGGGCAGAGGAGAGGAGGGCATAGGAGAGGAGGGGAGAGGGAAGGAGGGGACGGGAGAGGAGAAGAGGGAGGAGGAGAGATAGCACTGTGGGCTACAAAATCCCGTTACAGTCTTGATCCTGCAGCAGCTTCTATTGACCTGCAAAAACAACCACGCCTGATACAAAGTCAATAAAAAACTGGAGAGAGGCTCACCCAGCTCTACCCACCCCTGCTGGAACTATTTTCTTCTGTGGCAGGAGCAGTCATCTTCAGTGTTGTGTCTAGGAGTGAGCCCACCGGGGTCTAAGGCACCGTTCCAGACCCATGGACGCACTGATGTCCTTAGTTAAACTAGGTTACTGACACAACAAAAGGACATGAATGTGAGAAAAGAACTCGTAAAGAAATTGGAGTGATGGGGTAGAAGGGAAAAAGACCTGAATAGAAGGTGACAGTAATCAGACGCTATATGTGTATATATATATATATATATATATATATATATATATATATATATATATATATATATATATATATATATATATGAAATTGCACATGAATATGTTGAAGAAACATTCTAATAAGTGTGGCTTGAGATTAGTTAAGCTAGAATTGAGCCTCTGTGAGGGCCTCATTTTTAACATGTATCACTGCTGAAGAGATCCAACCTTACTCTGTTCTCTAGTGCCTCCTCTTTTAGTGAGAAAACATGATTTTTATATGAATTAGGGTGGATAGTTGGGACTCCTGAAGGAAACGCAAACTTTGCCCAATAATTATTACCATAGGAGACTTACACAGCTGAAAGGTCAGGGATGAGCTAGCAGCCTAAAGTCAATTCAGGGCAAGTCAACGAGAGCAACCTAGCCTGAGCACAACCTCAAACCAGACGTGTGTTCCCAGAATCCTCTCCAGTGCCACCAGGACACTGTCAACACACTATGGATGGAGGAAAAGAGTCACGACACTGTGATGGAGCTGCTCACATTTCCCCCCTCACAGTGGCCCGGGTGACAAATTTGTTCTTTGTGTAGATGAAGGAACTCAAGACATGGTGAGTCAGAAGCACCTAGCTCCGAACAGCAGTGTTGAGATGCAACAGGAAGTCTAATTATGTCATCTAAACATTCAAATACACACACACACACACACACACACACACACACACACACACACACACACTGCCATGCTGGAGAGAGGGGTCAGTGAGTAAGGGTATTTGCTGTACAGGCATGAAGTCCTGACTTCAGATCCACAGACCAGACATAAAAAGTTGAGCATAGTTGCATGAGGCTATTGCCCCAGCATTAGCAGATGGAAACAGGCAGATCCTGGTTTGCCTAGTCAAGATGGTGGAAGACTGTCTCAAGGGAGTAAGGCAGGAAACAACAGAGAAAGACACCCGATGTTATCCTCTGGCTTCATCATGAATTCAACATGGCTACAACATGCACACAAACACACGTATAAAAATAATGCCGTGGGCACTAAAGGCAAAAAGCGAAGAATAAAAGTGAAGGTTCGGAGATATACTCACAGTTTGTCTCGTGTAAAGGTTTCTACAGTGCTGTAATATTCTGGGTCAATGTATTCCGAGAAAACCACATTTCGTATATGAAGGCGAAGTTTCTTTAATTTTGTGGCCCTCGGCAGACCATATGAAATCACTGTCAATATTTCGGAATTACTGACATCAACCGTCATTTCTTTAAATAGACCCATCGCCTGTTTTACGAATTTTTCCTCCTGGCTGTCAAGCAGGCAGAAAGACAGACTCTCAGGACTCAGCAGCTTCTCACTGTTTTGCCGCTGGCTGAGATTTCTGAGGTATCTGATGATTTCCTGCTTTACCTCTTTGAACGGTAAATGGCCAAGGACAGGTTGCAGCATGGCAGTGACTCTTGGATTGCTAATTCCAAACACAAATATCCCCGTCTGGAGCCATCGGTTCTGGCTGTGAGCATAAAGTTCTCCTAGAACTTGGGATAAGCTTCCAACGACTGGGTGAGGTGCGTCCTTCTCTTGTCTGAGGAAATAGAACAGGGCAGCAAAGTACGACTGCAAGAAGGGATGGTAAAACGCGAAGTCGCTACCTCGTTTCTGGAGAAATTCCATCCTTAGCCACGCGCCCTTGTTATCTTCAGATATCCCGTTCCTCCTGAGGTCCTCAGAGTCAAACACAAATTCCTCTTTCCACATTCCCTCTACAGCCAAGGAACACAGGTTCCTTAACAGGGTTCTGCTCGTGTTAAGGGAAGTGTTGGCATACACTGATTTGAATGCATTTACCAAAAAGGTTGTGTAGGAAGCCGAATCGGTGTCAGTGACAAAGTTCCTTTCCTCTCCGCTGCCGAGCTGCCACTTTAAAGAACTACAGTATAACCAGCAGAAATAAGGATTCCTGCATAAAGTGAGCAATAGTTGACAGTTTCTTATATTCTCAAAGACTTGTAAGCCCTGCCGGTAGTTGAAGACAGATAAACAATAGAACTGTATAGAATCCGCAGTGAATCCGCCTATAGTTATTGCCCTTGGATACTGCAGCAAGGGATAGATTTTTGGTGCGCTTGAGTTTCCCAATTCAAGAAGCAGAGAGGATTCTGGGAGCATTATTTTCTGTAGCAAACTGCTCAAGACGATCTGTGTGGGCAGCCTCTTCCTCCAGTCATCACACAGGTTTGTCCTAAGTTCCAAGTCAAATTTCAGGTAATCAAATCCATCCAGGATGAACAATACTCTCTTTGGTCGGGATAAAATGTCATCCGGTGTCTCTGAAGACTTGGGCAACTTACTTGCGATAAGCTCAGCTAAGCTTAACTCTGGGATATTGTTAAGTGAGAAGACAGAGATGAAGAAAACGTACTGAAATCTCTTCTCCCATAAGATTCCTAGGGCCCAATTCAACATTGCTTTTTTTAAGAAAGTGGTTTTTCCTTCTCCTGTGGTACCTAGTACGACTGCAGTGACTGGTTCTGACTTAGAACGGAACACTTCTAGCAAAGCCTGGTACTGCATTTTGATAATTACATGGTAGCTTTTATCAGGCACAAGAGTCTTGGTCTCCAAAGCCCATATTTCTTCAAATGTAGTCCGCATCAACCCTTTGTATCTATTTTGTTTATCTAAGTTTGAGGAAAATCAAAATACAAGGCCGTTAGGAATAGGATACTCCGGAGAATGAAACACAATATTTCTTAAATGCATTAGACAGGAAGCGACCCATCTGCGTGAGCAGTGAGTCTCTGGGTCCTGAGGATAGAAGAATGGGAGGACAGCCACCCAGTCCTTTCCCTGAAATAACTTCCTAATTCCCCTCACCTGCGCATGCTGTAGGATTTTCCTTCCCGTTACACTACAAAGAAAGAACGTTTAGGGCCCCACTCTAATCCCAAGCAACCTGTTTTTTTCCTACACCCACACCTCTAGATAGAAGACACTATTGCATGCAACTATTTCAATGCTCGTGATGCAAATCCCCATGCTAAAGGGGGTATATGAATATTTTAGTGTCAGAGAAGAAGTGGGGTCTGCAGAAAGTAGGGATATAGGGCCCCTTCTCTACCTAAAAAAAAGTCTACAATGCCAATCAACTTTCCTTGGAACTCCTCAGGGGTGGGGGGAACTCACTTAGCTAGCCAGTATCATCTTGCTACCCAATATGAGGCCCAAACCCCAGACCCTCAGTTGGTTGTTTCCCCATATTCTGGGTCATAGTATGTTTTCTATATTGCCTATAAGAGCATTATGACCAAACTAGAAACTCACCTCTTTGTAACCGCTGTTATATAGCATGAATTCTGGGTATTTTGTCACATTACAAATTTATGAAGGGCATGGCACCTCCCCAGGAGAAAAAAAACATTCTTCATTTGTACACGATTTCGTGAGTTAGGACTCAAAATAGTGCGACGTAGTCTAAAACTTTCCTACCTTCAGTGAGTCATTTAAGACTCATTCTATTTATAATTTTTCAGTTTTGATAAACGTGTTTACAATTCTACGCTTAGTCAAAGCAAGATTTGCTTCAGGTCACAAGACAGAATGAAACAAACTCTGGGATTATGTGATGCCAAGTTGGGTAACAATCCTGACCAGGGTGTCAGGTTGTCCTGGGTTATATCATAATGCATCTCGTAGTTTTAGATACGTTATTTAATGTATCTAGATCAATGTCGTCAGTCAAATGAGATTAAGAGAAAGGGTTTCTTTTGTTATTCATGGAGGAAGTTAGCTGGCAGCTGGCACGTGATCAGTACCATACTTTAATATTTTTCCATGAGCTTCTTGTGGTACCAGGCTTTCTGAGGGCAGGAGCCTACTGCCTTCTCTGAGATTTAATGGGCCTTGGGTCAGTAATTGGTGTGTTAGAAATGTTCGATGAGTTTAAAGAACTTTTTTTGTTTTTTCCAGAGGACCTAGGTTCAGTCCTCAGCACTGACACAGGCACTGACAACCACCTGTAAAGTCAGCTCCAGGGGTTTCTGCCCTCTTCTGGTCACCACGGGCACCGACTCCATGCTGTGCCAGCAAAAATAATAACATTTATTTCTACAAATATAAAAAAATACTTCTTCAATCAGAAAGTTGGTATTTGCGTGGACTTTTTAAGTCTATTACATTTTGTTGTATTTTGAAAAAATATTTACTATATTTACACATTATAAAGTGTTGAGTGTTAGGCTAACAAATATTAGGGGAACACTGAACTGACATACAACTCCAGCAAGTGGTCCTCTGATATCCACATTCAGTCAATTGTACACTCACACAAGTAAGTAAATACGTAAATATGGGTTGGAGTAGCAGCTCACAGGGTAAAACTGCATACCACTTTTGCTGAGGAACTGAGTAAAGTTCCTAGCACCCACGTCAAGTGGCTCACAAATGCCTGCTGATTGCAGCTCCAGGGGGTCTGATGCCTCTGATCTCCAGCATCCCACACTCATGGCACATATCCACACGTCGACACACACACACACACACACACACACACAAACACACACACACACACACACACACACCTATAAATATAATTTTAAAATAATACATGTAAAATTTATGTTAAGAGTTTTGTGGCTTAGTGAATTTAGATGTTTTAAGGGGTGTGGCCTTGGTGCTTCCTGCTCCTAACACCTATACCTGTGTGTTGTCACACTTGTCTCCATAATGGACTCTTTATCACTTTAGTACCAGAGCCAAAATAAATTCCTCCACGAGTTGCTTTTGATCATAGTGCTTATCACAGCGACAGAAAAGTAACGGATGCAGTAACCGTGTCCGGTTATTCTCAATGTCTTACATGCATATGTCTACTTGGCCCACGCCAAGTGACTGATGCCTTTATCCCTATTAGGAAGCAGACGTAGTGACATTGATCATCTTGCTGCATCTGATGAGACAACCAGTCACATGACTAAGGGCCAGCCAAACCAAGCATGTGGATCCATATCCATGATCATTTTTGATGGCCACTTCTGACATTTTACAGCACCCGTTAAGTCATAGCTCTGCCAAAGGATGTATGAAAAACAGACACATTGGAGGCTTAGATGCCTCTGAAATGTGAGATGATTTGATCAGTAAGATATTCCCTCCAGAAGCGTTTTGGCATGCCCCCACCTGGAGCATCTTCCAGGGTTGTAAATTTGAGGTGTTCCCCTGCTGTCTTGAGAGATTCGTAGGAAGTAAAGGTCAGGTCTCTATCAGAGGAGATGAAGGTCTAGTCTTAGCACAACGTGTCTCGTTAGGAGGATGAGTAAGTCCTGTGCTAGAACTCTATCACAGCTGAGTGTGCCCCTGTGTACCCGTTAACCCCAGAACTCAGGAAGCAGAAGCCGGAAATCATGAGTTCAAGACACGTCTGGTCTACAGAGTGACTTTAAAGCCAGCCTGGGCAGTGCTGGAGAGATGGCTCAGTGGTTAAGAGCACTGATTGCTCTTCTAAAGGGCCCAGGGTTCAATTCCCAGCACCCACATGGCAGCTCACAACTGTCTGTAACTCCAAGATCCGACACCCTCACACAGACATACATGCAGGCAAAACACCAATGCACATACAATAAAAATAAATAAATTATTTTAAAAAATAAAAAAAAAGAAGCCAGCCTGGGCTATACAGTGAGACATTTTCAAGGATAGTGAGAACAAACAAAAGAAAGGGGAGACGGAGGAGGGAGGGAGAGAAGGAAGGAGAGGGAGGAATGACACGGTGAAATGTATTGCTTTGTATGCTAGGTTTTGGAAAGCAAATAAAAGGACAACTTTCTTGGCCAGCTGAAGAAAACAATGTTACTCTCTGGATCCGCCTTACATGTTTCAATCCCGCCTACAGTTACTTCTTTTAGGGCACCCTCCCCCACCTCAGTTAATGGATAATCTGCATATAAAACCCATTGGTTTCTTCACCCTTTCTCAACTATGGGACAGGTTAGGCTATTACTCAACAGTGACATTACCTTCACTTTATGGCTGTTAGCTTGGCGTTTCTGTGGGACTCTTTTTTTTTTTTTTTTAAGATTTATTTATTTATTATGTGTACAGTACTCTGCCTGCATGTACACCTGCAGGCCAGAAGAGGGCATCAGATCACACTATAGATGGGTGCGAGCCATCATGTGGTTGCTGGGAATTGAACTCAGGACCTCTGGAAGAACAGACAGTGCTCTTAACCTCTGAGCCATCTCTCCAGGCCCTCTGTGGGACTCTTAAGAGTGGGAGCACAGGTGTCTCTGACACTTCCGCGTGCTCTTGGGGCCCTTTTTCTTCTATCGAGTTTGTCTTGTCCAGCCCCGTAATGAGGGTTTGTGCCTCATTTTTATTGTAACCTGTGCCGCTCTGGTTGCTATCCCTGGGAGGCCTGCTGTTTTCTGAAGGTAAGTGGAGGAATAGTGGATGTGGGCAAGGGGGAGGGCTAGGTGGAGTGGACGGAGGGGAAACTGTAGTACGGACATAATGTGTGAGAGGATGTTTTTTAAAAGCAGCAGCAGCAGCAGCAGCAGCTTCTCCTTGGCTAACTTTGCCCACGCGTCCGCTTTCTCGCCATACTCACTTCTCCTCTGTTTCCGAAGCACAGTCACGAGGTCCTTCCGATTGAGTTGCCGCAACAGGCTCATCACCACATCCGGTGCCTTTCCTGGATAATGTGTGTTCAATAGCGTTACGAGGTCTTCCTTTGAAGCATTCTTTATCATAGGCCAGGAGATTGGTTTGAGTTTAAATTTCTTTGGCTCTTTTCTGAGGAGCTCTTTAAATAGCAGGAACTCTTCATCACTGAGTTTTTGCAGACACTGCAGTAAGCCATAACCGGATGAGTCCGCCATCTTGGACAGTGAGTTCAGACCGTAGAGGCTAATAAATCTTCAAAGCCAAGGAATAAGTGACACCTGTCAACTTAAAAAGTCTCAGATTATACATTATGCATTCCTTCACTCAGATATATGTGGCTTCATCCTTCACTCTTTTACTATAATTTATGTGACTCTAATGTTACAATTAGCGGCCCAGCAGTGGTGGTACACACCCTTTTTTTTTTCAATCTTTTAAAATTATATTTCTTTTTTTTACATATACATTTATATTATTACACATAAAATAAACTACATACAGCAAAAAGAACCATGAAACAATCAGGAATTATGTAAATGTTACACTCATAGTGTTTTGGTTATTTGTCTTTGGCAATCTTGAAGAAAATATCTTTCCTATCTTGGTGCATACCTTTAATAGTAGCAGTTAGAGGCAGACGTAGAAGGATCTGAATTCAGAGCCAGCCTGGTCTACAGAGAGAGAGCTCCATGACAGCTATGCCTACACAGAGAAACTGTTTCAGAAAGCCAAAATAATAATAATGCTGCTGCTGCTGATAATAATAATAATAATAATAATAATAATAATAATAATAATAATAATAATAATAATAATAATAATAATAATAATAAAAATCTTTATGCTAAGACCAGAGGAAGAATGAAAGCCAACTGGGGTAAAAAAAAAAAAAAAGGTAAATAAAGCAGTGAAGTTCATCAGTAGAGCCAAGGAAGGAGAGTTGACAACGTTTGCCTTGTTCCTGCCACCACATGCTCCTACAGACTCTTCTCAGAACTGAATGTCAACCCATGTCCTTGTGAGAACCTCTCTATAAATATTAACACACTATTTGATATTGGATTTTTGAAAAATATTGTTTGGGTGAGCTTTAATAAGTAAAAAAAAAAAAAGATTTGTGATCAGTTGTGGGGGAAGTGGGGGTGGGGAAAAGGGGAGACAGGGAAAGAGAACAGAAATCAATGTGGGGGCATCTCTGAGCCAGGGAAGGCCCCCACAGGAGTCTATGGGGGTGACCCCAGATGGGACTCCTAGAAGTGGGGGATATGGAGCCTGGAATCACTATTTTGTGTGGGCCAGGTTAGACTTGCAGTGGAGGGAGAGGGACACAAACCCACCCATAAAACCCTCCACACCAAATTTGCCTCACCTACAAGAAATGTAGGGATAAAGATGGAGCAGAGATTGAGGGAATGGCAAAGCAATGACTGGCCTCACTTGAGACCCAGCCCTTGGAGACAGCTAACCACTGACACTGTTAATGACATTCTGCTGTGCTTGCACACAGGAGCCCAGCATTACTGTCTTCTGAGAGGCTTCATCCAGCAGCTGATGGAAACAGACGCAGAGACCCACAGCCGAACAATAGGCTGAGCGCCAGAAGTTTTGAGGAAGTGTGGGAGGAAGGATTGAGGGAGCTGGAGGGATCAAAGACACCACAAAAGACCTACGGAGTAAACTAATCTGGGCCCCATGGGGGCGGGGGGGGGGGCGGCATGAAGGGTCCCATCCTAGACTCTCTACGCATATGTAGCAGATGTGCAGCTTGGTCATCTTGTGGGTTCCATATCATTGAGGATTGAGGCTCTCTGTGGCCTGCTTTTGGATCCCTTTCCCCTTTCTCTTACCTTGTCAGGCCTCAGTGGAAAGGGATGTAGGATGCACTTAGTGCTGCTGTGGCTTGAAGTGACAAGGTGGGTCTGAGAAAAAAAGAGAGGAAATGGGGGGGTGGGGAGCATGAGGATGGGACTAGGAGGAGAGGAGGGAAGGGCTGTGGACCAGTCTGTGACGTGATTGGTCACAAAAGCCAAATTGATTTTTTTTTTAAAAAAAGAAAGGCACAGTAGGGCACCTGTGTAATTCCAGCTGTACAATCATGTCTTTTAAGCCAAAAAAAGAAAAAATAAAGAAGGAAAAGAAGGAAGGAAAGAAGGAGGGAGGGAGGGAAGGAGGGAAGAAAGGAAGGAAAGGAGGAAAAGAGGAAAAGGAAAAGAAAGTGTGTGTTGGGGGGGGGCAGTATTTTGCCAGTATGCATGCACCGTGAGCATGCAGTACTGCAGAGCCCAGAAGAGGGCATCAGATCCCCTAGGACTGGAGTTATGAGTTTCTTGTGAGGCACTTTGTGGATGCTGGAAATAGACCCCAAAGGGGTCTCAACCCAGAGGTTAAGAACCGCTATACTAGAGGGTTATATTCAAACAGACCAGCAGCAGCAACATCAAAACTTTCAAAAGGTCTACTGGCTAGAACGGCTCCCTTTTAACACATGCTGAAGTTTCATGAAAGTACATGTAAAAACTTAGCACAGCCATAACCACTGGAAATGGTGAGAGTCATGAAGCCAGCACAATCTCTTGACACAACTTGAGCGAAGCTGAGCTTCTTGCTACAATCGCTTTCCTTCTATTTGTAACTTGGCTATTGGTCTCTGCATGTTGCACTATTGGGAACTTTCTGCTTTATGATTCAGTTTTTGTCTTTTCCTGAGTCTATATCTGAGTCTTTTTAGGAAAATAAAAATCCTAAAATTAACTTCATCTGGCCACTATTTGAAAGTCTTCCTTATGCCCTGGAGATCACTAAGCACAGATCAGTACATAGCTAGGTGAATCCATCACTCTCGGAATCTTCCTGGGGTATCTGCTCCTGAGCTAACTCAAAGAGTTGGTGCAACGTAAGCAGAGACCGCTGACAAACTCTTGACTGGCCAGAAGAATGAGTTACAGCCTCTTTTTATTACAGGCTTAGAGGTCTCTTGAAAATATAGTTTAAAGATAGGGGTGTTCACTCCTGAAGGAATAAAATTTAGTAAATCAGATAGATTGAGTAAAATAAACTCTTCCTACTTTGTAACATAAATAATGAAACATATAGTGAAAAGAGTTAGATATTAGTATTTGCTACTAATAAAAAAAGACCTGTTCAGATATTTTCTGTCTGTCTGTCAGTCTGTCTGTCTGTCAGGCTCTCAAACAGCAAATACTGGCAGCCTAAAAAGCAGATTGCCGTATATTAAATGTATTTGCTTTGGAGGAGACATTCTTTGGTTTCTTTCAATTTCACATATAGGAATAATAATAATAATAATAATAATAATAATAATAATAATAATAATAACAACAACAACAACAATAATAATAACAACAACAATAACAATAATAATAATATGCTCTGTTTCTACTTTCTAATTGTAACTGATCTTGTAACCCTGGACACATAATAAGAAAAATCAAGCCCCTACTCAGTACCACTTAGATAATCATTAATCTATCTTTGTTCTGTGAAACTTGTATAAAGAAAGAAGCTGCTAGAGGTTGGAGCCATAGAAAACAGCCTGACTGCTAGGAAGTCGGAGCCTCAGAAGCACCCTGGCTGCTACAAGTCAGAGCTGCTAAATCCCCTGAGCATCACACACCTGACTCCTGCCCTCCCCTCGCAGACTTTTTCTACCATACAGGAGCCCTGTCAGCGAAGACACTCCGACTCTTTCCGTACTGGGGAAGGCTCTCAGAAAAAAAAGAGTGATGAATTGAATTTACAACAATCCAGTCTAACTACAGCCAGACCAAGCTAGATACTGCGATCATGTTTCCCTCGCCACATGGTGACTCTTGTCCTAACAAATTGCTGACAAACTGCCCCATTTAACTGAACAATTCAGACCCTCGCCACATCTGTCTCCAAAATGGCTTTTACTCTTCTAAAACTGAAATCCTGTCATTTAAGCAACAAGGTCACACCCCCTGACATCATTAGTCTACTTTCTATCCCAAAGGCTTTCCACCCCATTGTTTTTATTTTATTATTTGTGACAGGGTGGCATTATAGAGCTTTGGCTGGCCTGGAACTTATTATATAGATAGAGCAGGGCCGATCTCAAACTGAGACACACCTGCGTGACTTTTGATCTCTGCTGGGATGAAAGGTCTGTGCTACCATACCCAGTCATTTCATTTTCTAAAATTGTTGCATATTTTTTCCACATAATAATGAGTTTCATGGGATGCTTTCATATAAACATATATTATAATTTGACCTGTTCCTCCCACATTCCTCTACTCTCTTTTTCTCTACTTCTCCCTACTACTGGTCCCTTTCATTCCTCTAGACAATTTGCTTCTACTTTCATTTCATATATATATATATATATATATATATATATATATATATATATATATATATATACACACACATAATAAAATGTTATATATAATGTCTATATATACATATATATTATAAAATTATATATATATGATTTTAAACATCTACATAAAAACCCATGTTCCACAAGTTATAGAAAACATGCCACATTGTCTTTCTTGCTCTGCTTCATATCAACCCTCAGTTGCATCCAGTATCCAACAAGTGACACAATTTCATTATTTTTTTGTTGCTGAGAAAATAAATGTCCAAATATTATTTATAGCTTTACAAGTATGCTTCCTAATATATAAAGTTCTACTGTGTGAAAAAGGATTTTCTGTTTTGATTAGTGTGTAGAATTCATGCCCATCAACAGGCAACTACGCAGAGTTTCAATACTTTTCTACATTGGGTAACGTTTGAACCACAAAAACACATTTTGATGTTTTTGAAACATATGCACACTTTCACTATCTATAATCACATGACTGTGGACTAAGTTTTCTATTTTAAACCTTTTCTCTTTTCTTTCTTTTTTTTTTTTAACTTTTTGTTTGTTTTTTGTTTTCTGTTTTTCCAGACAGTGTTTCTCTGTGTAGCCTTGTCTGTCCTGGACTCATTTTGTACCCCAGGCTGTCCTCAAACTCACAAAGATCCACCTGCCTCTGCCATGTATCACTGTACCTGTCTTATTTTTAAACTTCTTATTGACACTTGTCTTTAAATAAAACACTTTATACATAGCAATACAATTCCCATATTAAGTAATACTATAATGGAATTAATTAATATAGCTTTAAACATAATAAAAAGAGGAAGTTTCCAGGTCATAAAACCCCTCCCCAAGGGGCTGGAGAGATGTCTCAGTGGTTAGGAGCACTGCCTGGTCTTCCAAAGGATCCGGGTTCAATTCCCAGCACCTGCATGGTAGCTCACAACTGTGTGTGACTCCCTCACATATAAATTAAAATTAAATACAATATTTTTTTAAACCCCTCCCCATGAGTAGGGGCTGCCTCTGACATGGACGCTGTTACTTACTCATTGATCACTTCCCTCTGGCTGGGTGGCCATGCCAGCCCACGGAGACCACCAGAGCCAATGTATCTGGGCCCAGGGGGACCTGCAAAGACTGATGCATCAATAAAGGGCCATGCATGGAGAGGACCTAGATTCCCCTGCTCAGATGTAGTCTATAAGCAGCACAGTCTCCATGTAGAGCCCATAATATGGGCAGCAGGGGTGGCTTTGATCTGGACTCCCTTGCCCACTTGTTGATCAGTTCCCCTCGGCTGGGCAGCCTCGCCAGGCCACAGAGGAAGAGGATGCAGGCAGTCCAGGTGAGACTTGATTGGCTAGGGTCAGATGACAGGGAAGGAGGTTTGCCCCTTAAGGACTAGGGGAGGGGTGGGGAGAGAGAGAGAATGTGGGGCTGGAAGGAGACTGCATTAAGTTCACGTGATGAGTAAAACTTTTCATTGTACACCAACACTCAGAGTAGCAATGTTCACTAGAGCTGAGAGCTGGGAGTGGCTAAGTACCCATCGCGGGATCAATAAATAATAATATCCTATCCTAACATACAGGTATTATTTGGCCACCACAGGAAAGGAAATGTTGGCACGTGTTGTAGCATTCATGGACTTATAGAGAGGATGGTAAATAAAATCAATCAATTATATCATATTCCACTCATTTGATGTGGCCTCCAACTTTTCCAATCCTATTGTATTCGGGTTTGTTTGTTTGTTTTTAATGCTTATACCTCCCTTCCAACCCACCTACCCTAGATAGGAGAGAAAGGAGGTTTACAGGAACAGTGGAAGTAGACCTTGTTGGACTCAGTTCCTGGGAGCAATTCCCCTAGCATAGTCAGCAGGATTTCAGCAGACCAGCAATTCCACCAAAGTTGCTGCTGGAACCCAGAGCCTCAGCCAGAGCCCAAAGCCTAGAAGCCTTCAAAGGAGCTGGTCTTTCTCTTGGAGCATCTCAAAGTAGAGTGATGAAGAGCCAAACAGTACCAAGATGAAAAAGCCCAGCCTCCTGTTTTGGGCTCGTGTGTGTGTGTGTGTGTGTGTGTGTGTGTGTGTGTGTGTGTGTGTGTGTGTATCCTCTCACAGTTGGTACTAGGATGTGTTTCAGCTGGCAAAAACCAAGCCAGTCCCCCCCCCCCCCACCACATACAAAGAGGTTCAACTTCTAAGTGGATAAACATCACCTGTTCTCTCATAAGTCTGTTCCCCATCCCACACTTGGGATCAAAAAAAAAAAAAACATGTTTAGATCCACTACAATCTGAGGTACTTAAGATCCAATTCAAAGGGCTGGAAGGTAGAATCCAGGCATTGGAGAAGAGAGGAACAAAGGCAAGCTGCTTAATGGAAATCCTTTCTGTCCAGAGTACTAGCCAGTTTCTGGTGATTGATGGGTACCCAGCAAAGTAAGCATTTCAAACCACCAATGGCTCCATTTGCTTAACAATGCTTAAAATGGCAGGCGTCATGCAAGCATATTTTACAAGTCTTTAAGAACCTTTTGTGCCTCAGTCCTTGCTCTAATCATCTTTTCCTATTAGGCTTGAGGCTTTCCCTGAAGGTTCGGGATCTCTCACAGCTGTCTCAAATGCTTGATTGCTTAGTCAGCTTTGTTTGTTTGTTTGTTTGTTTAGCTTCTCTGTGTAACAGTCCTGGCTGTCCTGGACTCGCTTTTTGTAGACCAGGCTAGCCTCGAACTCACAGCAAATCCACCTGCCTCTGACTCCCAAGTGCCAGGATTAAAGGCATGTGCCACCGCGGCCGGCTGCTTAATCAGCTTTGCTCCTCGCACTGTGTCCAAGATTCCTCGCTGATGCTCTTGAAAGTTTACGGACCTATCAAGCTGACTTGAGGCTCTATTCCCTTTATCAGTTCATGCCGCGAACCTTAATGGCCCTGCCAACACCTTCCTCTCTTTTCCTAGAGGGCACCACCTCACTACTCTACCTGTAGCCCTGCCTTGTGGTCATCAGAGAGAAAGGTCGATGACCAAATGATTTTCCCTATCATTTAACATGATGATGGGATTGTCCTATCAAAACCAGCCAGCCAGATCACCACAGAAACGTGTTTCAGACTTAATTCAATGTCTCCCCGTGGAACTTCATTGCACTCACTTCCTTGGCCAGGTTCTGATCAGCTCACAGTCAGAGCTGGCACACACGCACCAAGTATGAGAAACAGACCTTTGAGTTTCAGTGGCCCCTCCTTCACCCTTAACTCTTCAATACCCACAGCTTCCAAATCTCTGGTGCCTTCAAGTAATCGTTCGAAGACCTTGGTCTCATGGAACCCAGACAGGCCTCAGATTCACCATGGATCTGAGGGCAGCCCTAATTGGGATTATAGCTATATAGATAGTCTTTGCTACTTTGTGGGTTCTTCTTTTCCCCTACTATTTACACACACACACACACACACACACACACACACACACACATACACACACACACCCCGCACCTGACCCCTGCAGTTTTAACCCTTAACAGTAGATAAGAGAGAACCCAGGGGAAGGGAAAAAGAGATCCTTGAACGTAGTTTCTTTCTTCTTTGACTAACAAACTGCAACCAGTCTCCCTAAATGACCAACAACTGCCGACGCCCATTGGGGGCCCTCTGAAAAGTTTCTGGAATTCCAAACATCGCACAGTTGCAGAAATTATCTGCAGCTAGCAAAACCATGCTTCTGGTAGAGCATGAGGCAAATTATGGTCAGCTCCTGTGGACAGGCCGAAGCAGCCCCACATCCCTACACCTGGGATCAAAACAAAACAAAACAAACAACAACAAAAAAAGCACATCCTTATAATATTTCTGTGCTTTTTTTTAAAGAAGCCAAATTTGCAGAATTCTCAAAAGTATCCCTATTTCTCATCCTGCAGTATTCACCTCCCAGGCGCTGCTGGGGTCACAGGTCTGAGCCAACATCGCCAGTTAAAAAAAAAAAAGTATTGGTTCATGACACCCAACACTAAGTTTTCAGACCTAGTTCTCAGCACAAAGGAGGTTTTATTGGCCCCAGAGAGACAGAGGGCTGAAAGAGACAAACACAGGAGATAAAGGAGAAGAGGAGAAGGGAACAAAGGGAAGAGGAGAAAGGGAGGAAGGGGTATTTGTTTGGGGCAGGTGAGACAAAAGACTGTCTCAGGAAAGGGAGAAGCCAGACTTGGCTCGCAGGCAAATGGCAGTCAATCAAGGTCTAAAGGGAACACCCCCATGTTAGGATGAGGCGTTTAATTTCAATTGGCCATGTTAATTAGGTGAGCCGAATGGGGCTTTTTTTTTTTTTTTTTTTTTTTTTGATTGCTAGACTTCAATACTTTGATAGTTGAACTTTGGTGGTCAGCCTCAGGAGGAGGAAGTGGCCAAATAAGGGAATGGACCTTGGTGGCTAGCTTTAGGGATGTAATTTAAGGATTTTTTTTTTAGCAAGGTGGAGGGAGTGAGAGGGACATGGGGGCGGGGCAAGGCCTGCCAGGGCCATGCTAGCTGCACTTGAGATGGCCAGATAATACACCAGCATAATGCAATGCTGAGGAAGGAACCTCAGACTCCATGCATGCTAGGCAAGCACCAACTAAGCTACGGTTTTCAGCCCTACTTAATTAAGAAAAAAAAAAAAAAACCTTCTCCCTCTGGAAGAGTTGTTTTCTTTCACCCAATTTAGAGTTGGAAAACACATAAAGTTTACATTTTTTTTTCTTACATTTGAGACAGAGTCTCACTGTGTAGCCCTAGCTGGCCTGAAACTACTTAGGTAGACCAGGATGGCCTCAAATTCAGAGATCTGCCTGCCTCTGCCCCTCCAGTACTGAGACTAAAGGTGTGTGTCACCATGCCTGGTCTGTTACATTTTTACCTGAGAGTGGGGCATCCATGTGCCAAGGTACACATATGAAAGCCAGAGAACAATTTGTGGGCACCTCATCTCTCCTTCCAGCAAATAGGTCCCACAGATGGAACTCAGATAGCAGCCTTGGTAGCAAGCATCCTTACCAGATGAGCCATATCAATTCCCAAAGGAAACATGGACATTTAAAGGGAATAAATGTTGAGTGCACAATCTCTATAAATTGACATGTTTTTCTTCAGAATTGTTCCTTGCAATAACCCAAGGGAAGATATTATTCCTGGAGCCCCCACTTTTGGCCACGCCCCTAAATAAGTAAAAGAACCACTGAGAAACAATACAGTGATGGTGAAGTTAATAGTATGGGCTTATATAAAATCAGAGTCCATATTGAATGAAGGCCAAAGGAATGCATGGTTCTGTAGACCATGAGTAAAGCACTGAATGGGGGGGGGGGGGGAACCAAACCAAACAAACAAACAAAAAACAGACAAGAGAGAAGACATTTCACTAGAGGAAATGAGTTTCTTACCCAGTCCAGACACAATCCTACGGGCTGGCACCTATCAAAGAACCACCATGTGAAAAAAACTAAGAATAAGAAGCCATGCTAGCATTTTGGTTGGCTGTAGACTCTCTCCCTTTCATTGGCTGCTATGGCTCTATCACGGGCTGCAGGTTTTGTAAAAATGTTTCGCCTGTGCTCTTAGATGACAGGTGTAAGTGATCACCATCTTCCAGCTGCCTGCTAGAAACTCTCACGACGCTAGCTGTGCAATTGTCATTTTTATACTGTAGCACAGAGACATTAGCATGATCCATGGACCTCTCCAAAGAGCCTTCTGTTCCCGATGAGGGAAACTGGTCAATGGGCTCCATTCTGCATATAACATGACTTCCTTTATTCTGTGATTCCCGCCCCTCCCCCCCCACCCCTCCAAGGAAAAGCACTTTGTAGGTATGGATTTTCACCGCAGGATCTTAGAATTGTATGCGAAGAGATGAATGGTGTGTCTTGAGTGACTGGTTACATTCACAAAGCGCAGATGTGTGCTTTGGGTGTCTATCAGCAGCACCCTGAGTTCCTCTTCCATCTCTAACATCAGGTAGAAGCCGATGATGTAAGGCCCTCTCACCAGGACACCACACTGTCTGACTGTCCCGTGTTCGCAGTAATAGTACAATCCCTAGTTTTCACAGTACTTAAAGGCATCAGACAGGAGGCTAGAGTTCAGAAGACAGCTGCCTGTTCAACACACACTTTAATCATTTTTCCTATGTTTCTCTGCAGCAGTGGTTCTCAACCTTACTAAAGCTGCAGCCCTTTAATACAGTTTCTCAGGCTGTGGTGACCTCAAGACATAAATTTATTTTCGTTGCTACTCCGTAACTGCAAAATTCACTATTCTTATAAGTTGTAATGTAAATGTCCGTGGCTGTGAATGGTCATAGGCAACCCCTGTGAAAGGGCCGTGCAACCAGCAAATAGGTTTTGACCCACAGATTGAGAAACACTGCCTCACAGGAAACCAAACTTCTCTGGGGGATTAGAAGGGGCTGTGTGTGAGGACAGGTGTGCTTCAGTTTTATATACTGAAATGGATCTTAGAGACATCTGAACCCTTTCTCTACAAGATCTCCTACACCATTAAGCCCCTTACTCCTCCCTTGAAATTCTGACGTGAAGCCGGTTAGTGGGAGCGCACACTTTTAATCCCAGCACTTGGGAGGCAGAAGCAGGTGGATTTCTGTATAGGTCAAGACCAGCCTGGTTCTACAGAGCTCCAGGTCAGCCAGAGCTGTCAAACAGAAAAACCTGGTCTTGAATCTGTGTGTGTACATGTGTGTGTATGAGTGTATGCACGTGTGTGTGTGTGTGTTACTGGTGATGACTTAAGCATGACTTAGTGAGAAGATTACTCATGAGAACTACGTTATAGAGCAATTGCCTCCAAATCAAAGCACCCACCCTAGGAAGGGAGACACTAGAAACTCAGGAGGTAAAAAATTTCAGAAATATGGAAAAACGCAAGCATTCACAAATCAGGAAGGCCGCTCCATAGGTTATAGGAGCAGTTTCTAAAAAACTGCTAGGAAGGAGATTCTGACCTGCTGAGCTGCCTAGAAGAGATTCTCAGCATTGTTGAGCTGCCCCCAAAGCCACGCAGAGAAATGCAGGGATGCCTCTTCTTTGAGTCATCACATCTGTCCCAGGACAGACTTTCTAATGAGGCCACCGCATTTGAGTCATCCCCACTCCTGCAAGAAAGCTAACCATCGTACTTCTGTAAGTCCAATAAACATTTTATTGGGTCATCACCATGGGCTTTGGTGTGATGGTTACTTTGGTTTGTCCCTACCTAGAGTGAATAGTCTTGTGTGCCTCGTGTCTCCCCGGGAAGCCTCTCACCACAAGCCAGGCACCCAGAAAGTTGATTTCTCCATTCCTTAGAGCTGCCTTATCTCTCTTCTTAGTCTTCACTCTCAGAGCTTTTAAACCCTTCGAGGTCGCTGGCTGAAGGAGCTGGATCTCTCAGCCTTCACTGTGAACATTTTATGACTCAGAATTCACCTCGGAATTAGGTACTGGTGCCCAGTGCCCATGTCTGAAGTTCCCTGGGATCTGAGTTGTCCACATACACTTGTGATTCTGTTATATTTTGTTCTATATATATTTGTTCTATATATATATGTATATGTATATATATAATAAGCAACAATACCTATGATTTATGAAATCTCTGTTATCAACCAAAGAGTGATGGCATTGACTTCTGGAAGAACCTAAAAAAACAATATAACTCTTCATTTCAACTGTTATGTGAGACTCTTGCTGGGGAGACAGAATATATACAAGTCTACTCACCCCAGAAATGGGACTCAAAATAAACCAAAGCAACAATTCTGCCTAGAAAGACATTTTTACCTGGAACCTCCAGTGGCCATACTAATTAAAACCCAAGAATCCTTTACCACAGGCAACACACAGCCACACACCCTTTTAACAGCCAGAGGAGAAACAGAACCCAAGAAAACACCCACCAAATAAAGACAAGACCAGACATCAGCACCCGGATTTAGCTTCTTCCCAATCATGAATGCCTACATGCCAGGCTAAAAACACAACCAGTAACAGTGAGAATAATACGTGTCTACTACAGACCAGCAGCTGTAGCACAATAAGGCCCTGAATATGGAAACTTATTTGAAATATAAGTAAAAGAGCTTAGACCAGCCTTTATAAATACGATAGAAGTCCTTGAGGAAGAAAGGGATAAATAACTTCAAGAAACTTATTAAAACATGAGCAAAGCTGGGCATGGTGGCATGCACCTCCAATCCCAGCATTCAGGGAGGCAGGCACATCTCTGTAAATTTGAGCCCAGCCTGCTCTACAAAGTGAGTCCAGGATAGCCAAGGCTACACAGAGAAACCCTGTCTCAGAAACAAAAAAACAAATAAGCAACAGGAAAAAAAATAGTAGAAGAAAATAAATAAAACCATTCAGGCCCTCAAGTGAAAATAGAATCAATAAAGAATACCCAAACTGAGGGAAATCTGAAAAGAAATGTTTTAGGAACTTGAAGAGGAATCACAGAAGCATGATTCCGCAACAGAGTACAAGAGATGAATGAGAGAATTTCAGGCACTGAAGACACAATAGAAGAAATGTGTTGAAACTAAAACACTCCTGCAACAAAACTAGGAAATTTGAGACACTGATCTTGGAGGAGGATCTTGTGCACTGTGGTTTTAGATTCTGATTTCAGTGCCCTGAGATCTGGTTACTCGCCCACCACCAGCATTGTAATGAATGCTGAAACATCTCCTGTACCCGTGAGATATAATGAATGTTCCCCAATTATCCCTGATTGGCTCAATAAAATCACCTATACACCTGGGCAGGGCAGAAAAGGGATGGAGAAGATCATAAGAAAAAGAGAAAGGGGAGGAAGAGGGGGGAGAGAAGGAGGAGGAGGAGAAGGAGGAGGAGAAGGAAGAAGAAGAAGAAGAAGAAGAAGAAGAAGAAGAAGAAGAAGAAGAAGAAGAAGAAGAAGAAGAAAAGGAAGAAGAAACAGAAGGAGACAGGAAAGCCGCCAGAGGATAGGTAAAGAGCTACATGGGCCCAGAGGAACAAACTCAGAGGATGGTGTGGAGAGGAGCAGCCCAGATAGAAAGCATGTGTAAGTCTTTATGGGGGTATCGGATGGAAAGTAGCCCAGATTGGGATGCTTAGAGCAATTGGCATAGGATGTGGGACTGGGAAATAAAGGGTAGTTTAGGAGGTTAGTATCTGCTCTATCTCAGGTAAAATAAGGCTTATTAAAAGTCAATCAGGGTGGGGGCTGGAGAGATGGCTCAGAGGTGAAGAGCACCAACTGCTCTTCCAAAGGTCATGAGTTCAATTCCCAGCAATCACATGGTGGCTCACAACCATCTATAATGAGATCTGGTGTCCCCTTCTGGCTTGCAGGCAGGATATTGTATACATAATACATAAAGAAATCTCTTTTTAAAAAATCAATCAGGTGTCTTTGTCTTTTTTTTTTAAAATATGGTAGTGGCTAGATAATTCCAGAGCAATAATTACAGGCTTTAATAATAAACATTATTAGCAATTTTTTAAATATTCTACAATACTATGAAAGCACCAAATATAAGAATATTAGGAATAGTGGAAGGAGAAGAACGCCAAATAGACTGTGTCAGAGATGAAAGTTCCCTTGGCCTATAATAATCAAAACACTAAATATGCAGAACGAAGAAAGAATATTAAAACTGTAAGAGGAAATGATCAAGTAACATATGAACACAGATCTATGAGCATTACACCTGACTCCTCAATGGAGACTCTAAAAGCCAAAAGTCCTGAACAGATATGCTGCAGACTCTAAGAGATCTCAGATGCCAGCCAAGACTGCTAAGCCCAGCAAAGCTTGCAATTACCATAGATGAAGAAAGTAAGATATTCTATGATTTAAAAAGACTTAAACAACCTCTCTTTACAAATTTTCCTGCTAACAGAAAACCTCCATCGTAAAGGGGTTAACTACATATAAGAAGAAGAAGAAGAAGAAGAAGAAGAAGAAGAAGAAGAAGAAGAAGAAGAAGAAGAAGAAGAAGAAGAAGAAGAAAAAAAAAAACCCAAACAAACAGAGAATGAATAATATTAGACCAGCAAAGTAAAAAGTCAGGAAAACACACATACCTCCATCGCTGCCACCACCAGCACCAATGACAAAATGGCAGGAATCAATATTCATTGGCCATTGATACCTCCCAACATCAGCAGTCTCGATTCCCAAATAAAAAGAAAGAGATTTACAGAATGGATATGAAAACAGGATCCACCCTTCCGCAACACTCAAGAAACATACCTTAAAATCAAGATTAGCTATCACCTCAGGGTAAAGGCTTGGACATGTTTTCTCGCAAGCAAATGGGCCCAGGAAACAAACTGGTGTTACCATTTTAGTACCTGAGAAAATAGACCAAACCAAAATAAATCAGAAGAGATAGGAAACTACAGTGTGCTTGAGTCCAGCTCCATCACACAGGGTAAGTAAAGGACCCAGAGGGGAGGGGTCAGGAGCTCCATAGGGGGACCACCAAGGCCAATTGATCTGGACCCAGGGAGCCTGTACACACTAATCCATCAACCAAGGCCAATGCATGCAGGGTACTTAGACCCTCTGTTCAGATGTAGCTGATGGACAGCTCATGCTCCGCGTGTATGGGGAGGCAGGAGAGAGGGGCCTCCCTCTGACAGGAACTCTGGTGCCTGTGATTTGATCACTGCCTCTTGCTGGGGAGGCCCTGGGGGCACACAGAGGAAGGGGATGCAGGCTACCTGGATGAGAACTGACAGATTGCGATCAAATGGTGGGGGAGGAGGCCCCCTCCATCAGAGAGGTCTAGGGGAGGGGCGGAAGAGGGAGGGAGAGTGGGAACTAGGAGATAACAGCGAGGCGATGACAATCTGGGATGTAAGATGAATAAATTATAATAAAAAAGAAAAGAAAAATCAAAGACTGGGACTAGCTCCAGGAAACATATAGATATTTCTCCCAGTCACCTTCATTAGGTCCATAAGTACTTTTGTGGATGCACAAGTCTGTGAGAAGGGGCTTAAAATCTTAAGTGCTAACAGAAAGAAGAAAGCAAGGAGTGTTAATCCCGTGATTCACCAGAAAAACCAACCCCACTATTCTGGGCCAAATTTAGGAATTTATTAAATATCAAATACTGACCAAGAAGTGGATTTTGGTCAGGACCATTACCGGTCAATTTCCCAGCTGTAAAAGCCTTGAGTCATGTGTGGCAGGAGCTTATACTGACAAATTTATAGGGCACCCTTTTTTCCCCAAGAGGCTTTGTTATTTCCCAAGAACGACAATTCCCAGCATTCCAGGCAGTTACCTGGCGTCTAGGCAAGTGGGGCTTACAGGTTAATTTTGGGCATTATAGGAGTAAAACTATCAGTGTTGCAACAGGTAAGGCAGCCGAGCCAGGGGGACACAATCTAAAGGCAGGCAACAGAGTCCATGTCGGAGACAGCTCCTGCGCCCTTTGCTAGGGGACCCACATGAAGACTAAGCTGCCCATAGGCTACATATGTGTGGGGGGCGTAGGTCCAGTCCGTGCAAGCCCTTCTTGGTCTTTTCATGGAGTTCCTTCCCCGCTCCACTGCCCACCCCCTCTTTCCACAAGGCTCCCACGCTCTGGGGTTCTGGTGTGGGTTGGTAATGAGGGGCTCCCTTTTTCTGAGGAGTAGGGGAGCGGGAGTGGGGAGGGAGGACCGGGGAAGAGGGAAGGAAGGGAGGTAGATAAAATCGGGATGTAGAGTGAGTAAATAAAATTAATAATAATAATTTAAAAAATCAATATGAGGGAGGGAGGGAAGAAGGGAAAGTAGAGAGAAAAGAAGGTCGGATTGACCGACTAGCACAACCTGTCATCCATCCACTCTTGTGAGGTGGAAAAGTTGCTTTGGCAGGGATTTCCTTAGTCAGTCACAGATTGGGCCAAGAGCCTCGCGGGTCTGAAAACTACATTACCCAGAATGCAGTGTGCCGAGTCCAGTGGTCGCTCATAGGACACAGTCTCTACGCTAGACCCTCAACAGGGAATTTGCTTTCTACTCCCAGAAGAGTAAGTCTGAAGACTGTGTAGATCCACGTGTTTCACCACTGCTACCTGTGCGGGTTTGGGCTCTCGCGGAGCATTGTCACCGCTCCCTTCTGGTTGGACTGAGGAGCTGCGTCGGTTCCCGCTGCACCAGTGGAATCTGATGGCGGTGGCTACCTGGAGCAACCCGACTCAGGTTAGTGCGGCGTCCTTTGGGCTTCGCTCCACCCTAAAGCTTGGTGCTTGGGTCATCAGCAGAGTAGAAATCCTTGTGTTCAAAATAGTGCCGGGCCCACGGATAGGTCTCCATTTCCAAAACCCAGAGTCAGGGCTGTGGGAGAGTGTTGAGTTCGGACTCTCCCGGCCGGAGGCTGGTGGCCGGCCGGTGTGGTGAGCTGAGTAAGCACACAGTCGGATTTCGGCGTTTTGAAGTTCTGTATACACTTTGTATTCCGAGGTAGAACCATTTGGAAACGGGTAAAGTGTAGCCCAGGAAAAGTTGGAAGTGTGTGCACTTGGAGCTCCGACTGTGAGTAATGGCTTTTCACCACCTACCTTTTCTGAGAAGTTTGCGTAACCATTCTAAGGGCCTCCCTGCAGCTGGTCCCATTCTTTATCTTAGAGGCTGTTGTGTCCTGGAACCTGCGTCCAAACTTGGCCTGCCAACCCGAACAACACTAAGCACAGGAGCACTACATTGGGGGACTATATGTACTGTTGTTGTTGTTTGTTTTAATGCACTGGGTCTTTATCTGCTAGAAACTAGGGCAAATGAGGTGTTGAGAGTTACCTCCTACATTCGTCCTCTGGGTATAATATGGTTATTGGCTATTTGAAGCAGAAATGCTATGGTGACCCACAAAATACTATTAGTCCCTTAGTCATGACAATGAAGTGAGCAAATCAGGATAGTGATAAATTGACACCACGACAGTAGTAGTAATGGTATTGAAACTGTTAACATTCCATTTATTTGTAGGTGGCAAAGGGAGAGGGATCACCATTTCCTCACCTGGCCTGAGAATCCATCTTTGCCGGATCTGTTGGCTCCACATCTAGGCTTGGTCTTTTTTTTTTTTTTTTTTAAGATTTATTTATTATATATACAGTGCTCTGCTTACATGTACACGTGCAGACCTAAAGAGGGCATCAGATCACATTACAGATGGTGGTGAGCCACCATGTGGTTGCTGGGAATTGAACTCAGGACCCCTGGAAGAGCAGGCAGTGCTCTTAACCTCTGAGCCACCTCTCCAGCCCCCTAGGCTTGGTCTTGTTGGGCGCTAGAGTGTTGGTTCTCAACCTGTGGGTCGCACCGGGGTCACCTAAGAAATTTACATTGTCATTCATAGCAGTGGCCAAATTACAGTTGTGAAGTCGAAACAAAAATAATTTCATGATGGGTGTGTGTGTGTGTGTGTGTGTGTGTGTGTGTGTGTGTGTGTGTCACAACATGAGGAATGCATTAAAGGGTCACAGGATTAGGGAAGCCAAGAACTACTGTTCTGGAGTAGGTAGGAGGCGGAAAGTCAGCTGGTGGAGTGAGCTGTCACCCATACTGCTGTGGTTTTTTTTTTTTTTGGACAGGGCAGCTGCTTCTGCAAGTGGCCCCTCGCTCATGTCCTGCAAATCATCTGAGTCGGGCTCTCAACATGTGGGCCGTGGCCCCCATGGGGATCTCATATTAAAATATCCTACATAGCAGACCTACTACTATTCACGACCGTAGCAAAAATTAGAGTTATAAAGTAGCCATGAAAATAATGCTATGATTATGTGGGGTCACCACAGCATAAAGAACTGTATATTAAGGGGTCACAGCATGTGGAAGGTTGAGAACCCCTGAACTAAGTAGCCCCACTGTTTCACCAAGCCAGACTGTCCCGTCCAGCAGGACCAGTAATTATGGGGTTGCGGTGGGGGGGGGGGGGAGGGAGCCATACCTGAGGGATGGAACAAGAAAGAGAGAGGCGAGACCAAGTAGCGCTCCTATCAAGGTCTGTTTATTGAATCAAAAGCAAAAGCCTATATGGGGTGGAGGCAGGGGCTAAGCAGCAGGGGCGGGGGCCCGAGAATGCCTCCAGATGATGCCATCAGGGGAACATCCTGTGGTTTATCTCGGAACACTATCTCTTGGAAAGTCCCGAGCTATCCTGCTGAACAACATCTGCAGGGGGTGAAAGGAGGAAGTTATGCAGAGGCTGAAAGGGAGAAGTTATGCAGAGGTTGAAAGGAGGAAGTTAGCTTTGGAATGGGCCATCAGTATTTTTCCATAGCCAGTAGATTCTTTTAGCCTTGAGTGACCTTGGGCTGGCTCCGGACACCAGACACTTGGCTGGTACTCATACTTTGGTCTGGTGATGCTCTGCCTGGGCTGAACAGAAGATTTCCAGGCCTTCACATAAGCTGACAAATCAGTAGGTGAAGCTGAGGCCCAGTGGTTTAGGTCTCCTTTCTCTCTCTTGGGACCTGAAAGGCAGAGCATAGTTGTCAGGCCTGCAATGGCTTTCTTAAAGGGTCTCTCTCTTCAGAACTGCTGCAGCCGGGGAATGTGGGAGCTCCTCAGACCCAGGGCACACTTGTTGTTGGTATAAAACGGATGGGATAGACAGAACCAGAAGGCTATTGAGGTCACAGAGGAAGTAGCTGTTGGGTCCTGGATGGTCCTGGGTTTGTTTAGATAAGTGTCAGGAGCTGTTCTCTTGGGGAAGGTCAGGAGGCACATGGTAATCCGTTATTTTGCAAGGTCTGTATGGTGATGCACCCCAGAATTGTCTCTAGCCTCTGACGCCCCTTCTTTCTGCGCCGCTGTATCTCTCAAAAATCTGGCATGTTGGGAACCCTCACTTCCTGGGTGTTTACTCACTCTGATTGAACAAACCTCCCCTTTGTGAAGATGCACTGCTGTTCAGATGAATTGATTCCTGGTAACACAATTCCTGACTTGATTCAAACAATTTCAGAAGTTGAAAAAAGCCAAATCATCAATAGAAAGCTTATGGCTGTAAGAAATACTTTTGTGGACCTCCAGATGCCTCATTAGGAGACAGGCTTGAGACAGATTTGTAGCTCGAGATAAGTTTTCCCTGGAGAGATGGCACCAGAAATGCTGGTTTGCACCTTAAGTATATACAAGTTGGTTTGAACTTTTCCTGTACCCAGAAAAGAATGGGACTGCCAAGAAAATGTCTAAGTTGAGTACAAACTTTATTGTTAAAAAACAAAAAAACAAAAAACCATTTTGTTGTAATTCCTTATATCTTGTCAGTTTATGACATAAAATCCTGTTGTTATCAACTTACTTTGTATCTTGGAATGTAAGACTAGATTTAAAAATGTTTAGCTTAGTCCCAAAACACTGAATCAATAAAATCCCTCCTGTCATAACAGTTTTATCTGTGTCTGTGATAAATTCTTTTGACTATGAGGTAATTCCTTCCCTCACTAGAGAGCTTTTTCTCAGGGTATACAAAGTGTAATCAGGGTAATAAAGTTGTTGGGGCTATTTGCCTCATCCATTTTCTCTCTCTCTCTCTCTGAGAGAGAGAGAGAGACAGACAGACAGACAGACAGACAGACACACACACACACACACACACACACACACACACACACAGAGAGAGAGAGAGAGGGGGGGGGGGAGTCTATTTTCTACCTCTCTTATTTTTTATTTCCCCTGTAGATTCACAAGTAAGTTAACAGACTCATGGCTCAGCCACCAGCATGATTAGCAGGTCAAGGTACTTTAGGCTGCAGACTGCCTGTCCTAGCACTAGAGCTAATCTCCAGATCAAAGAGCTATTTACAATCCCTGCAGTTTTTGGGTAGAAGCTGCCTTTAGCAAGTCTGGCTGCAGAAAGAAAGAAAGAACGAGAAAGAAAGAAAAGATAGTTTAAAACTTCAGCAGCACAGCAAGCCTTGCATCACTAGAGAAAGAACCCTTGGCTCCCTTCTTCCCTTCCTCCCTCCCGCCTCTTTATTTCCCCCTCAGTTGTCTGGCAGGAACAGCTGCCTGAGGCATCAGCTGGGCAGGCAACCTCAGAGACTGAAGTGGATGCTGAATCTGCTGTCTCCTCCCAAGATTATCCCCCTGATTGCCAAGGCTGGGCCAGCGGTAGATAAGGTTTCCAGGCATCCAGGTGAGAGGTGGGAGACTGGGAGCTAGGGTCTGTGACAGCGTGGTGTTTGGGTTTAGTAGCCACAGGCACCAAAGTGCTGCTAAGGCAGGTGTGAAGTTGATGGTAGATGTAGTTAACATTTGGAGTTTGGTAGGGGGCTTCTGGTTAGAATCTGCGATGTCTCAGAACTCCTAATTTGGACATAGCAGGGGAATGCAAATTCAGGATGGAGTCGTTCAGAAGTTGGTGTTAAAAGTACCTGTGCTAAGGTGTAATTTGAGTAACAGTTAGGAAGGGGAGTCTTGTTATTTTAGGTAGTCCTATTAGTACACTTGGGAAGGAAGGTAAGGGACCACTAGTGGGTTATGTTGGGGTGCCTGGGTGGTCATTTTGGGAATCTGA
The DNA here is from genome assembly GCF_964271855.1 of Acomys minous. Lineage (NCBI taxonomy): Eukaryota > Metazoa > Chordata > Mammalia > Rodentia > Muridae > Acomys > Acomys minous. The sequence continues at coordinate 13,321,060 of NC_140502.1, forward strand.
GAGACAAAAGTGGCCTTGAGGAGGGTATGAGATGTGGCAAGTTGCCAGATCAATGCGAAGTCCTAGGAGTAACTGAGCTTCTAAAGCGGAGAGTAATGCTTACCCAGAATGCTTTTGGTTTAGTGGCGTTTGGTAGTCGCCATTAGAGTGTTCGAGGAAGTTCAGTTACATCATGGGTTTAAGGGCATAGGTGTTAATCTGAGAGAGTCACCGGGCCTGAAGTCCAAGGACACTCTGGGCAGGCCACTGAATGGAGGCAAGAGAAGAAGACAGCAGTGACTGAGGAAGGAGAGGTGTGTCAGGTTCAACCAAGCTGAAGAGAGTGATGTGCGTTTGAGATCTGCAGCTTTTGTGCGACAGTCAAGCAGTGTCTACAGTGGTTTCTATACGGTTTGTGTGCCCAACTCCATGGCTTCACTGAAGTACTGCACACAATCCTCAGTGTCAGGTATTAATTAGAGTAGAAACTTATCCAGCTGTGGGGTTTAGAGAATCTTTGGGGACTGATGAGGATAAAATTAACTCTTTAGGGTTGTCCGCCCCCATGGCCGAATCCTTAAAGAGACTGTGCCCACACCCATGCTTTGCTTTCTTCCTGTCTCTTATGTGTTGCTTTCCTGCCTCAGGACCCTGCAGTAAAGGCCTTCAATTAAGAGACCTAGCTCTTCCTGAGGCCCAAACCAAAGCATACTTTTTTTCTTTATAAAGGAGTTTCCCTTGGGTACATTGTTATGTTAATGAAAGTAGACTAATCCGTGGGGCTTGAGAACAGAACTGGGGCTGCCTCTAGCATTGGGGACCTTCAGAGGGGGCTCCTCTGCTATCAAGCTGCCAAGCACCCTCTGTATTGTTGTTTTTTGTTTTTGTTTTTTTGAGGCAGGGTTTCTCTGTGTAGCCTTGCCTGTCCTAGACTCACTTTGTAGACCAGGCTGGCCTCGAACTCACGGTGATCTGCCTGCCTCTGCCTCCTAAGTGCTGGGCTTAAAGGCATGCGCCACCACTCCTGGCCACCCTCTGTGTTGTAATGAAGTGCAGGTCCGTGGAGAAGGAAGCGGAGACCCTTCAGAATAAACTGCTGGGGAGAAAACCTTGTGTCCATAAGGTCCTTGATAGGGCTGTGAGGTGGGAGCGCATCCGATGGGGACACCAGATCACACCAGGGCCGGTATTACATGGGGCGGAAAGGGGGAAGAGAAGCTTCCTTTTAAGACCAGGAAAGGACATTTCTAATAGATAGATCAAGGTAAAGGAGTAAGAGTACCAGCTACCCTGCACAGCATCATGGGGACAAGCCTTCAGAGAAATCCTCTGAAACAAGGGGATCTCCGACCTAAAAATTTTGGAGAACTGGCAAGAAACTCCACACCACTTGATTCAGTCTGACTGAGTGTTAAGTACCAAGGGGCCAGGTCCGCAGTTGGATCATAAGTTTATCTTGCAGCTTGCAGGGATGGGAGTCGGGGGCGGGGGGGGGTGTTGGGGAGGGGAAGGTTTTCTGCGAGGCCTTAGCACAGTAGAGCTTCTTACCTGTGCCCCAGAGAGATGGAATAGACCTACCTACCTACCCACGAGCAAGCTGTGCTGGGTCTTGGCCTGATTTCCTGGAAGAGGAGGAGCAGTTAGAGCGTCTGTCCCGACTCTGGATATCACGTTCTGAGTAATGTGAGGGGAGAAGAACGAGGCCTATGGAATGAGATGGGAGGTGGATGGAGAGGTGGGAAGGGAAGGAAGACTTCCGAGAGGTATGATGGAGAGTGAAAAGATACATGGCAGGGGTGAGGTTGGGCGGGGGGGTGGGACACAAATACATGGCAGAGGTGAGGTTGGGCGGGGTGGGACACAAATACATGGCAGGGGTGAGGTTGGGGGGGTGGGACACAAATACATGGCAGGGGTGAGGTTGGGGGGGGTGGGACACAAATACATGGCAGGGGTGAGGTTGGGGGGGGTGGGACACAAATACATGGCAGGGGTGAGGTTGGGTGGGGTGGGACACAAATACATGGCAGGGGTGAGGTTGGGCGGGGTGGGACACGAATACATGGCAGGGGTGAGGTTGGGCGGGGTGGGACACGAATACATGGCAGGGGTGAGGTTAGGCGGGGTGGGACACGAATACATGGCAGGGGTGAGGTTAGGCGGGGTGGGACACGAATACATGGCAGGGGTGAGGTTGGGCGGGTTGAGACACAAATACATGGCAGGGGTGAGGTTGGGCGGGTTGAGACACAAATACATGGCAGGGGTGAGGTTGGGCGGGGTGGGACACGAATACATGGCAGGGGTGAGGTTGGGCGGGGTGGGGCACGAATACATGGCAGGGGTGAGGTTGGGTGGGGTGGGACACGAATACATGGCAGGGGTGATGTTGGGCGGGGTGGGGCACGAATACATGGCAGGGGTGAGGTTGGGTGGGGTAGGACACGAATACATGGCAGGGGTGAGGTTGGGCGGGGTGGCCACAGCATTGAGAACGTCGGAATGGTAGATAAGCCCCAAACTTTTTTGCATCAGAAAGGTACAATCGGAAATTGACTGGGCTATCACATACCATGAGCAGAGTCAACGTGTCATCCATCCCATGTTTGTTTTCCCACAGTTGGTGCTTTCAGAGGACATAGAGATAATGGGACCATTGAGAGTGGGCATTAGTGTCACTGATTATCTCCTCATTGGTGGGAATTAGGAAAGGCTGTTCAGGGGACAAATGACTTGGGGGAGGGAGTGTTGCGATCCTAAGAGCTGATGCTGGAAAAATCTTGCTCCCGTCACGGCAGGACTTCGTGACCTTTGAGGATGCTGCCATCTTCTTCTCCAGGGAAGAGTGGAGGCTCCTGGACGAGGCTCAGAGGCAGCTGTACCTTGGTGTGATGCTGGAGAGCCTTGCACTTGTAACTTCACTGGGTAAGGCCCCAGACCCAGCCCATCCATGAACTTGTTTGCATTCCTCCGTTTCTCCCATACAGATTGCTTTGCCGTTTCAAGGGCAAGAGGTTGGGTTATGTTAACTCCTCCTCTGTCTTCTCATGTTTGGAGGGATTAGCTGTGTGCACTGCCGCCAAGGGTGCCCAGAAGCATCCGGGCATTGGGTACCCTGTATCAGTAAAACAAGTCTGTCCTTATTTATCTACATAGTTTTGTGGTTACTGTAACCTACGTATGTGGGAGTTCCCAATTTCCGCTCCTCCTTACTAGGTGATGCCCCTCATGATTGCCACAGTCAGAAATGACAGGCATTGTCATGGTCAATATATATTTTTTAAAGATTTATTTGTTTATTATCATGTATACAGAACTCTGCCTACATGCACATCTATAGGCCAGAGGAGGGCATCAGATCCCATTATAGATGGTCGTGAGCCATGTGGCTGCTGGGAATTGAACTCAGGACCTCTGGAAGAGCAGACAGTGCTCTTAACCGCTCATTAAGCGGTTTTATATGTTTTATATGTTTTATAATATTGACCTGACGCTACCCCCACAGCCCCTTTCTTACCATGAGCTCCCTCTTCACATCAATGCACCTGTGGCCTCATGCCTTGATGTCAGGAGACTTTCCTCCAGGATTTTTAACTGTGGAGGCAACTGAGTAATAAGCATAGAGAGGTTGGCAACGCTGACACAGGACCGTTGGTGACCCTGTGAGAAGAACCTGGTGATTAGGAGGCGGAAGCAAGGAGAGAGGGCAAACGTTGAGGTACAGCCACCATTAGAGTTTTGCCGCCCAAAAGCAGGACATGATAAGCAGTTTAGGACTGAACAACATAAATGATTTATAGCAGGTTTGTGGGACAGTTGCCCATCATTTGTCTGCTGCCTGAACTCAGCATGATTAGGGAAAGGGATATTACATCTTAAAGTGTCCAGGATAATGGTTTTTTTTTATTGGCTCATTTGCATATAAATGCTATATCCCAGTGATGTCTTTTGATAGCTGTTTTTTTTTTTAAGAAATGTTTTATTTATTATGTATACAGCACTGTGCTCTCGTGCCAGAAGAGGGCGCCAGATCCCATTGTAGATGGTCGTGAGCCACCATGTGGTTGCTGGGAATTGAACTCAGGACCTCTGGAAGAGCAGCTGGTGTTCCTACCCACTGAGCCATCTCTCCAGCCCCTTTTGTTGTTTTGTTTTGTTTTGTTTTGTTTTGTTTTGTTTTGTTTTGTTTTTGGGACGGGTGCTTGGGGATTGAGACAGGGTTTCTCTGTGTAGCCTTGGCTATCCTGGACTTGTTTTGTAGACCAGGCTGGCCTCGAACTCACAGAGATCTGCCCTCCTCTGCCTCTCTGAGTGCTAGGATTACCGGCATTTGTTTTCTCTTAAGCATTGTCTTGCATAGAGGAAGAGTAGTCTCTCCCCAGCCACCAGTATTAGGAAAAGAAAATCTGAGTTACCAGTCTTGTTTGTTGTGTTGTCTAGGATAACCCTGACCACCTTAGCTAAAACAGTTATCTTGCCTCAGTCTTCAAGATAGGTAGGACGATAGACACATGCCATCATGCCTTGCTTGGACTCATGTCTTTGAAAAATATCTAAAAATCAAGCAGTTGATATATTGCTCGGTGGTACTTGGCCTAAGGTATATAAAGCCCCAGAGCAGTGGTTCGCAACCTTCCTAATGCTGCCACTGTTTACAACAGTTTCTTACGTTGTGGTGACCCCAGCCATAATATTACCTTGTTGCTACTCCATAACTGTAATTTTGCTACGGTCACAAATTTTCATGTTATAAATTTTCTAAACTGTTATACATTTTCATCTGATTTGCAACCACCAAAGTGGCCAAGACCCACAGGTTGAGAACTGCTGCCCTGGAGTGATTCTTGCAACCAGGAAAAAAAATTGAAATTAAAACAAACAAACAAAAAACACATAACCCACAGGACGGTGGTTGTAGCTTAGTTTTAAAGCATTTTCCTATCATGCATGAAGCTGTGGGTTTGAGCACTAATACCACATATACTGGGCAAGGTAGTGCACAGGTGTTGAGGCAGGATTCAGTGTAATCCACGACTGTATGGGGTGTTTGAGGTTAGCACAGGACACATGAGATATTATCAGGGAATTAAAATGAAAAGCAATAACACTCATAAAAACTTTTTGCAAAAAAATTAAATTATTAATATACTTTTACCGTTATAAATATTCACCTCACGATAGTTTCTCTGCTTTCAGACTCCTGGCTAGGAATGGAGAACGGGAAGCTACCTTTTGATCAAATTTCTGCAGAAGGACTCTCACTGGTTAGGACTCCAAAAGCAAGTTCAGCTAAGCAGGCGTCTGACCCATGTGACGTATATGTGCCAGTCTTGAAAGGCATTTTGCACCTGGTCGATCAACTTAGGCAGAAATCCGTACATGTTCCCATCTTCCTCAGGATGGGAATTATCCCAGCTCAGAAAACACCTCAAAAACAGACTCATATATGACGTCACAGGCTGTAGAATCGGTGTGCCACAGAAGCCCTCTGCAGAGGTCGGAAAGAACCTTCCAGCTGCACTGGACCTTCTCCCTCCACAGAGCACTTCCACTTGTGAACAGCCAAACCTAATCACCATGTGTGGAGAGGGCTTTCAAAGTACAGTAAGGCGGGGCTGGAGAGATGGCTCAGTGGTTAAGAGCACTGGCGGTTCTTCCAGAGGATCCAGGTTCAATTCCCAGCACCCACATGGCAGCTCACAACTGTAGGTAACTCCAGTTCCAGGAGATCTGGCACCCTTACACCAACACACATGCAGGCAAAACATCAATACACATAAATGGAAAAATAAATAAATCTCTAAAAAAAAAAAAAAAACTGCAGTAAGGCGTTCCAAGCAGGGTGTATGCAGAGGAGCTTCGAGCTGTAAACACACCCAGGATCACCACCCAAGAGCCAATGCTGGACAAAGACTTTCCGAGTCTGCCAAATGTAGGAAAGTCCACTGCCCCCAGAGACTCTTCCTCGTTCCACAAAGTCCACAGTAGGGAAAGACCTCACACGTGCAATGAATGTGGAAAGTCTTTTAGGCAAACCTCCCACCTAAATAACCATCTTAGAGTCCGCACAGGGGAAAGACCCTATGGATGTGGTGAATGTGGGAAATCGTTTTCCCAAAGAGATACCCTCATTAAACATTACAGAGTTCACACGGGAGAAAAACCCTATGTATGTGATGAATGTGGGAAATCCTTCAGGCAAATTTCCAACCTTACTGAACACCGCAGAATCCACACTGGTGAAAGACCTTATGAGTGTATTAAATGTGGGAAATCCTTCGGGTACAAATCAACTCTTGTTCGGCACCAGAGAACTCATTCAGTCGAGAAGTGTTATCAGTGTGATGAATGTGGGAAATTCTTCACGCGGAGTCGTAGTCTGCTTGAATACCAGATGAGTCACACTGGAGCAAGGCCTTATGGGTGTCCTGAGAATGGGAAATCCTGTAGCCAAAGAGGCACTCCCAAATTTTTTCCAGAAAGCAATGGTCTCATGCAACCTCAGAAAATTCACACTGGACTAAAGCCTTATAAATGTGGCCAGTGTGGTAAATCTTTTGTCCAGAAGTTTCATCTCTTTCAACACCATGTAGTTCATACGGGAAAAAGGCCATACGTGTGTGGCAAAAGTGGGAAATCTTTTCCTCAACAGTCTACCCTGTTACTACACCGAAAAAATCGCACACCATGGTGAGGTCTCATGAAAATAACATGCAGAGTTAGCTTCAGTATAAGGTCTAATATTCTTTTTTTTTAAATATTATTTATTTATTGTATATGAGTGCTTTATCTGCAGAAGAGGGCATCAGATCACATTACAGATGGTTGTGAGCCACCATGTGGTTGCTGGGAATTGAACTCAGGACCTTTGGAAGAGCAGGCGGAACTCTTAACCACTGAGCCATCTCTCCAGCCCCAGGTCTAATTTTCTTTAGCTCTTGGAAGTTTATACTATGCTCAAGAAGATGTGGACCTGCAGGGAATGTTCTGGGTTTTGGTTTTCTTCCTCTAGTATTATTATTATTATTTTTTTTTATAATGGAACTACTTGCCTGAAGTTGAACCTTACATTTTCAAACATCCCTCTGGCATGTATTCCTTATGAGCTCAGGCATTGGTGGTGCTTACAGGAAGCGCTTCATATATACTGATGTGATTCAGGCCACTGTCTGAATCATATTTGTGCCATTTTTTTTTTTCTGGAAGAAACCGCCTTCCTCTGTCAGCTTGCTCATTGTGCATTGCTTACCTCAACGTGGGAAAGGCAAACATGTTAGGTTTCCCTGGAGGAAATCCTGAACAGAGAGCCCTACAGGGAATGTGTTTTCTGACTTAATTGAAACATATCTGTCAAGGGTTTTAACTAGGAGGAACCAGTCTTCAATCTGCTGGAGTCTCCTAGCAATGCCTTTTGCCTCTTCATGGCGATTTGTTTCATACTGACACTGTGGTTAATTTGTGTAGCCTTCCATTTATTAATATCTAGTTGGTACTCACCTAGACGTTGATTAGTCTATACGCTACTGTTTTACTGTGGAATCTACCAGAAGTTCAGCAGAGCCAAAAGTCGTTCACATTTCTTCCTTCATCTAGTTTGCTTTTCTAGCTAAGCACTGTGTAAGGCTTTGTAGTCTAAATTTGTGACCTTCTTATCTCCATTTTGCTGAAATCAGAGGTCACCAAAGAGGGTTGTTTTTCATTTTTCTTTCTCTTCTTCTTCTTCTCTTCTTCCTCTTCTTCTTCTTTCTTGTTATTTTGCACTTCTAGTGATAGCATGAACTTGTTTAGCTCCCATATCCTCCTGTGTAGGTTTCCCCTGCTGTACAAGGAGATATGTGCCCTCCTGCTTATCAGTCCACATGTGATGCTGTTGCTCAGGCTTGGTAAGAGCCAGGTGTGATCTCGGATTGGAAATATAATATTAAGCGTGATAGCCAGGAAGTACGAGAGCTTTACAGCCAAGCAAGTGGTCTCTGCCTGTGGCAGAAATTCACAGCTGAAGTGACTGTGCCTTCATTATCCCTACAGCCTCCTCGCACTATGTAAGAATGTACGCTCTGCATAGCTTTGTTGTGTAACTTAACTGTGCCTTCCTTTACTCCCTGAGCCTCCTTGTACTATGAATGAATGCATGCATAGCTTTGCTGTGTAACGGTTAGCTGTGTGGCATTGAAACATTCCATCCTTAGGTAGAAAGTTAAGGCAACTCAAAAAAAAAAAAAAAAAAAAAAAAGCTTTCAGTCCCTGAAACCAAGGAAACTCCCTAGGCCCCTTCTTCGTAAGAGTGAACAAACCAAGCCACAAAGAAGACTGAGACCAGACCAGTTGTTCAGAAGAAGCAGAAACCAGCTGGAAGATGTATTTTAAAATTAAGGGACTGTGTGTAACCTATGGTGCATTCTCTGAGGGCACAGTGAGGAAGGGGCAAGTCAAGAGCCGTGAAAGACAAGGGTGGTATTTAGAATGCGGAGGGACAGGGGATCTGTGAATCAGGGAAGTGTAGCATTCAAGACAAAGATAAAAAGATGAGATTCGCTAAAAGTCGTTTCACACAGTGGACTAGGAGGCCAAGTGCCCTAAGCTAGTTCAAGAGGCTAGCCATGGGCTTCCAATCAGGATGTCTGCCCCGCATTTGGGCACACGTAGAGAGTAAAACTACTTCCTGCGGTTTTGAGCCCTCTGAGACAACCACGGCATCTTTCGAACTCCAGTGTAGCGTTCTCTTAAGCCTTCTTTAGGGTATTCTTCTGTTTTCCCAGATTGGAAAACAGTCGGGTAGCCCAAGACGATGACCGAGGAATTAAAAAAAAAAAAAAAAAAAAAGATGGGAAAGGCTTTTCTTTGCTAGCGGCCACGACATTTCCCAGCATCCCTCTTGGCCTTTGTTCAAGGTGATTAGGGTCTGCAGCTCTCCCACCCGCAGGCGCATAACTGGCGGAACTACATTACCCAGAGTGCATTAGTCCCAGAGAGAAGAAGACAACCAATGAGCATTTAGAGTGGTGCCATCTACAGGTTTGGCTGGAAGGATGGGGAGGGATTTCCGGCTACGATCTGTGGCGCTCGTTTTTAGCGGTTTTTGGGTCCGTCCTTCCCGACCGTGCGCTGGAACCCTTTGTCCACTGTTTGGGGACGAAAGTCTGAAGGAGCGGTTAGGGATAGTATTCATCGCGCACCGCATGCTATTAGCGACAGCATTGCCCAGGTGCCCGTCTCCATCTCCCTAAAGTCTGCGCTCGCCTAGTTGAATGGCTGCATCCACGCTCAAGCACCGGGCTTAGGTAAGCGCTGCGACATCTGGGGCTCCGTTACCCTCACCACTTACCTTACAAAGCCGAAGTGAAGGAATCCACTTAGGTCACTACTCGCCCAGATCCCTGTATTAGTAGGACTTCATGATTTGGGGTTCTTATTACAAAGCTACCGCGACGAGAAGTGGCAGAGTGTGAAAGCCTGGGGCCCAGGGTGTGTGTGTAATTTTAAGAGCCACGTGGAAGCCTGGAGAATTGAAGACCATAGTAGCGAGATGGAGAGTTTTATCATTATCCCTATGACATAGGAATTTGTGCACGGAAAAAGCACACAGACAATGAATGTGGGTTTTCCTTTTCCTTAAAATGCTTTTTTTTTTTTTTTCAAAAAGCGGCTCATGGTGAGAATATATAGTACAGAGAGATTAAGTCGTTGTTCAGGGCTCCACAGGTAGAGGTCAGCGCTTGGATGCAATGAAGGCATACCCAGGTCACACTGCTCCAGGTTGGGTGAGTATAGGAAGACCCAAGGCTTTGGATCCGTGCTTACATTCCTGCCATCTCTCTTCTCACAGGTATCCATGACAGCAGAAGTGGATATGGCCCCCAGGCAGGTGAGGAGAATATGTCTTCAGCAGGTCATGATGATGTCTTAAGAACCCTTGAGAAACCCAAGCACAGAGTCCTCATCTAATATGGGTTCTTTGGAGTAGCTGCTATTGGTAACTAACAGTAGGATGCGCTTTGAAATGTTGACCCAGGCACCGGCATGTGTAAGTGCTTGGGGATGAGTCTGACGTGGTTCTTGGAGCCCCAGGTGTTTTCTTCTGCGGGAACTGAAAGCAGCAGGGTAGGATTTCAGACCCAGAATGAATTTCAGTGTCTGCCTTCGAGTGATGAGAGTCCTGGGACATTTAGAAACAGGCGAGGGAAGAAGAGGGTGGTGATGCAATTTTAGTCGCATTACCCTATGTGTTCCTGTAGCATGGTGAGGGCAGCAATAAGCAGAGCACGGAAGAAGATGCTGTAATGCTTCAGGAGACAGTGGTAACAGTGAATAGGCCAGGGTAAAGGTGGAGGAAGTAGTTAAGAGTCTAGATCGGTTTTGAAATTAGGTCAGCTTAGAGTCTCAGCTTATAAAGAGGGGACGGCAGTAGTCACCAATTGTCCAGGACAGCCATTCTCAGCCTTCGTAATACTGCGACCCTTTAATGTAGCTTCTCATGTTATAGTGACCCCAACCATAGAATTATTTTCATTGCTACTTCATAACTGTAATTTTGGTACTGTAATATAAACAGCTGTGATTTATGATAGTCCTGGGCATCCCCTGTGGAGACTCAAAAGGAGTTAGGACTCACAGGTTGAGAGCCACGGCTATAGGAGTTTTAAGATGTAGAAGGATGGAAACTTGATCAAATGGAACGTATAGTTGGTAACCAGGTCCATTTCCAATTAGAAAAAGTTTTCTTTGCTTTTGGCTACTTCTAAGGCAGCTCAGAGATCAATGAAGGAAGGCATCACATGGCGGGTGGCCTTACAGGCCTCGAATTTGGGAGTTGGCTTGAGGTAGATAGATCCAAAACAGTACTGGCTAGTATTTAGCTGAAAGTGTAATTAGGAGTAGTTCTGTTTCTCAAAAATAGTCGTCCTGTTAGCAAATCAGGAAAGGTGGCACTCTGACTGAGTCTTGGGCACCTCGGTAGAAGTGACAGGCATTAGAAAGCCAACTGTGAGAGAAGGGGCCAGAGACGGACACGAGCAAGAGGGCGAGCAAAGGCTCTAAGACACAGGGCAGTTAAGTCGTTGCACAGTCAGTAGTGCTACATAGAAGGTGTCCTGAGGTCGCAACGGAATGCTTTTTGTTGCTTCAGGATTCACTTGTTGAATCCTAAGCTGTATATATGGCCTTTGAGAGGTAATTAGATGGTGAGGCTATAGCCCTTTTTAGGTGGCATTAGTGACAAGAGGCCAGAAAACTAGTTAATGCTCTTGCTACCATATGAGGATATCAAGAGAAAATATATAACCACGCAACAGTTCCCTCGCCAGAAACTGCCACGAATGGTCCCATGACATCAGATTTAAGGCCTTCAGGTCCATGAGTTGTACCTTCCTATTGTCAACAAGCCACTCAGTAGGTAGTATTTTGTTAGAGCACCCGAACCACACCACCAAGAGCAGTGCTTGTTTACCATGCTGTAAATTTTGTTGGCGATCCTGTGAGCTCTGCAGAGTCTCATTCAGGCTCCGGGGTCCCCCAGATCTGCGCCTGTGAGTTTACTGCGCGTGGTGTGGAGAGCCATGGAGGTTTAGAAGCGTTAATAGGAGTGGTGAAGAGCTAAAGCCAGGCTGTGATTGTTGAGGGGAGGAAGTGGACGACAGTGGTATGGGGAGACCGCAAGTGATCCTGGGTAGCTAAGATTGAAACAAAGAACAAATGGTCTTTGGAGCTGGAGCCTGGACTGCTTGGAACAATCAGGACCATTGGAGGTGTGGAATATTACTTGATCCTGTTTTAAATTTCCCCACTGCTGTCTGAATGCCGTGCGCTAAGTAGGTAGGGAAGACAGGGAGTTAGCTAAGATAGGGAGGGGGAGCTGAGAGAGTGAGGTTGAGAGTGTGGTCTAACGAGGAGTGATGTCTACACGCAGAGGGAATGTGGTCTTTAAAAAAAAAAACCTAGACCCTAAAAAAAAACAAAAACAAAAAACAAAACTAGACCCTAACATTAAGGATTTAAGGGTGAAGGGTCAACTCATATCTAATTGTATCCAATAGGGACCATCAGCTTGATCCCTGAGAAATTGTCTGACAAGAACAAACATAGCCCTAGACGCCACTTTAGATTATAGCATCCTATCAGCTATTGGTGCTATGACACCAGTGCTGGAACTATTGGAATATAATCATCACCAGCAGCATTGGAACCTAGTATTGCTTCGAGGTAGGAATGTGGGGAGGAGGGAGAACGGAAGACGGGTAAATAAGTGGGTATCCTTGGCAACATGTGGGGGGAGGGGCGGTGAGCTGACTGTGGAGTGAACTGTTCCTATTATGGCAGGACTGTGTGACGTTTGAGGATGTGGCCATTTGCTTCTCACACGAAGAATGGAGACTTCTTGACAAGACTCAGAGGCTCCTGTACCTCAGTGTTACGCTGCAAAACTTTGCACTTATAAACTCCCTGGGTAAGGCTCTCCCACACCCCTAGCATCCTGAGACCCTCTGTCCCCTTTTCCCCTAGAGGAAGACAGATTGTTTTCACAGCCAGACCTTGAGCTGTGTTGTGTTCATTTCTGCATATTCTCGGTATGTGTGTGTGTGTGTGTGTGTGTGTGTGTGTGTGTGTGTGTGTGTGTGAGTGTTATGTGTGGTAGTGTTGAGCTGTGTCTAGGACCCCAAGTAAATCACTCCCTAAGTAGCCGTAATGCCTGCTTCCCATTGTATGGAAGTTGGGTCTCTTGTGACCATCCTCATTGATGGGTGCCTTGCCACTCCGCATCTACAATCGTGACGCCTTGCATCACAAGGGCTTCCTTCCCCCTGACTAGCTGGCTTTTTTTATGGCCACACATGGCAGCAAGGCTGCAGCTTTGGAGCCGTGGGTTGTTCTCACTGGGCATCCATTTTGGAGATTGAAAATCTAGTCATCCCTCTCCTGGGGTCTACAGCGATCCTTTGTGAGGTGCTCTCTGGACCTTGTTGCATGAGGTCGCCTATCTTAACATCACTTGAAGAAAAAAGGGGGGAGCGCCGGCGTGGTGGCGCACGCCTTTAATCCCAGCACTTGGGAGGCAGAGGCAGGCGGACCGCTGCGAGTTCGAGGCCAGCCTGGTCTACAAAGCTAGTCCAGGACGGCCACGATAACATAGAGAAACCCTGTCTCGAAAAACCAAAAATAAAAAAATAAAAATAAAATAAAAAGAAAGAAAGAAAGGAAAAGAAGGGGGTTCTAGTTCTTTTGAAATGTCACCTTGGATTCATAGGAGGCCTGGGTGTGGTACGTGGCATCTAGAGGAAGGCATAACATCCAGGCCATCTTAAAAAATGTCCTGTGTGTACCATTGTTTAGATGTAAGTAACTACCAGCCAAGCCTTGTTTTCATATCCTCTTCCCCAGGCGTGGTAGTTTTCTTTTCTTTTTTAAAAATATTTTATTTAATTTTTATGTGCCTTAGTATGAGAGTGTCAGATCTTGGAGTTACAGACAGTTGTGAGCCGCCATGTGGGGTGCTGGGAATTGAACCCGGGTCCTTTGGAAGAACAGGCCGTGCTCTTAACCACTGAGCCATCTCTCCAGCCCCCAGACATGGTAGTTTTCTGCCTTCTTATTTTATCTGTTGATCTCTGGCGCCTGCGTACACCTTTCTGGTCTCCATACATCCCCTATTCCTCCTGTTCAGCACTAGCTCACAGATAATCCTGAGCACAGGTGCCATTCCTTTTCAATTGGAGTTCCCTAGGCTTGCACACAACCTATCTATCGTCTGCAGAGCTTACACTTAGCCCCAGCAGATGACGTCCTACTGCAGTCTGGGTGGTAAGTTCTAGGGACTTGGAGGCTAACTCATGATGAGTGTGTGACCACTACATCATAGTAGCATAAGGCCAGTAATAGAAGACTTGGAGATCCTTTCCTTGTCATGTTGGTGGCCTTCATCCAGTGAGGTCTCCCCAGTTCCGTTGTCTTTGCCGACCTGATGGGGCCATGCAGCTCTTTCCTTAACCCACCCCTGTGTCTTTGTGGGAAACACTCTCTGGAGCGTACGTGCGCCGGGGCTCCCTCCTCCAAGCATTGTCAACATGTCTCTGTTTCATCAGTAATTCTCTTCCAGGTTGTGGGCATAGAACAGAGGATGACGAGCAGAGGGTTTCTACGCGAGCATCCCAGGTGTGCAGATCCGAGACCGCGCCACCAACACCAAAACCTCACCTCTGTGAGAGGTGTGTCCCAATTCTTCAGGACATTTTGCACCTGCCTGATCTCCCTAAGCCGAAACTCAGTGTAGAGGCATGTTCAAAATTTGACCGGCACCCCAAACACAACAGTACAGAAAAGCCCTTGAAGAAGAATGCTGACAGGGCCTCGTATTTGAAACGGTGCCTATTCCACATGTCAGCCAGGTCCTTCCCAGGTTGGGATGTTGAGAAGGACCTCCCGGATATCCTGAGCATCCTGAAGTCCCAGGTCTTTCTCAGCGTTACCAAACCCAGCAAAAGCGCCGAGGTTGCGGAAGAAACTCACAGTCATAAAAGTCACAAGTCAGGAGCCTGTGTGAAGCCTTCCAGTCAGAAGCAAGCACTTGCTCACCCGCCAAAGGCCTCCACCGGGAAAAAGCTTTATGAGTGCAACAAGTGTGGGAAAACCTTCCGTGGCAAATACTCCCTTGATCAGCATCACAGAGTCCACACTGGAGAAAGGCCTTGGGAGTGCAGTGATTGTGGGAAATTCTTCAGCCAAACCTCCCACCTGAATGACCACCGTAGAATACACACCGGGGAGAGGCCTTATGAATGCAGCGAGTGTGGCAAATTATTTAGACAGAACTCCAGTCTTGTTGACCACCAGAAAATTCACACTGGAGCAAGACCTTACGAGTGTAGCCAGTGTGGGAAATCCTTTAGTCAAAAAGCCACACTAGTTAAGCACCAGAGAGTTCACACTGGAGAAAGGCCTTACAAGTGTAGCGAGTGTGGGAATTCCTTTAGTCAAAGTGCCATTCTTAACCAACATCGGAGAATCCACACTGGAGCAAAGCCTTATGAGTGCAGCCAGTGTGGAAAGTCCTTTAGCCAAAAAGCTACCCTCATTAAACACCAGAGAGTTCACACGGGAGAAAGGCCTTATAAGTGTAGTGAGTGTGGCAAATCGTTCAGTCAAAGCTCCATCCTTATTCAACACCGGAGAATTCACACAGGAGCGAGGCCCTATGAGTGTGGCCAGTGTGGAAAGTCGTTTAGCCAAAAGTCTGGCCTCATTCAGCATCAGGTGGTTCACACTGGAGAAAGGCCTTACGAGTGTGACACGTGTGGGAATTCCTTCAGCCAGTGTTCTAGCCTGATTCATCACCAAAAATGTCACAGTACGTAAGAAACCTCATAAAAGTAGCAATTGTGGATGAGCCTTCAACCCAAGGCCTAATAATCATTTGAGAAAAGCCTTAGATGGATAGGGAATGCCCGTCACTCCCTTTTTTAAAAAAAGTATTATGACACTAGAGAACCTTCATGAGAGATCCAACTACGATCTGAGGTTGGTCTTAATTCTCACAGTATCCACGGGAATGAGATTACTCAGGAGTTGAGGCACGGGGAGGCTTGGGAGCTGCTCTGCCCATACTGAACTGGCCAGGCTCCCGCCATTCATGTTGGTACCAGTGTTTGTGGTCGAACCCGTTGTTCTCTCCCACGTGACCAGTGTGCAATGGTCACCCAATCATGCTAAGGAAGGACACATTATGCTGATTGGCTGGAGGAACTCTCGGATGGAGTATTTATGGAGAATTCATTCCCCATTTTAAACTGATTAAAAAGCCTGGGTATGACTGCTTTTACCAGGGAGACCCAACCTAGTGTCTGCTGAAGGTGTCTACACTTTGCTTACTTGCTTCTTTAAAATGGTAGTTTTTATAATGAGTTGTCACATGACAGTTGGGTGAATGTTGCCAGCCTTCCAATTACCAGTTGGTCACTGCCTTTTTCCCCCATTGCTCTGGTTTGTACATTGATAAATGCCTTATTCCTAATCCCTAAAGCTACCTTTACTCTTAGAGGCCAGTTTACTAGGTGGGAAGGCTGAGAGACAGATTAATCCTTCTAGGAAAAGATGGACAGCCTTTGTGGATGGTCTCGACTCGGCATAACTCTTCAGGGACAGTAATATGAAGAAAGAAGACTTGAATTATTGCCCAGGATGGCATCAGTAGCTGCCGGGCCTTCATTATTTTCCTTTATGACTTGGAAACTTTTCTGAGGTCATCCTGAGGAGAGGTCTGCTATTGCCATAAGCTCCTGTGCTTGTGGCAATGGAATGCCTTTGCTCTATTTTTCTCAGAGGTTGTCCTTATAATGCCCTGACTCGAGAGAGGCAGCTTCTAAGGGTCTACAAAGAATGTGTCCAGTAGCAATTCCGTAGGTGCCAGCCTGTTAGATGACCACTCATGAGATGATCAGGGGCAGATGACAACCATCATTGGCATACAAGCAATGGGTACGGTGGAATCTGCAGCCAGCCCGATGGAATGTGCGTCATATAAAAGCCCGCGCAGCAATCTTTGTCTCTGGCTGTATTCACGGTACCTAGAGATGCATGTATGTACAATAGCTGTGGTCATTGTCAAAAACAATAAGGTTTTGTGGGATAGTTAGGTCTGTCTGGATTTTTTTTTTTTTTAATCTCAAGTCTGTTGTGATAGAAATAGGAAAACATGGAGATGAAGATCCTGTAGTCCTGGAATGTAGCTGCTGTAATCACAATCCAGCCACTGTATTTGCAGTCTGGCGTGACAGCCATCACTGCTTGCCATTATTTTTGGCATTAACAGTTTTCTGCTGTCCTTAATCCGTGGATGAGGGACAGAGTTGAATCAGAATGGGGATTGCCAAGCCTTCTGGTTTCCATAAAGTAGGAGTTCTGAGCTCTCTACTTTGAGTCACTTTTTAAATAAAGTTTATGGATGTATTAGTGAAATGCAGTCATAGCTATGGCTTATTGTTTGAAAAGTCTTAAACTCATCTTTGTGATGATGAACTTGTCTTTGATTTACCTCATACCCTGTTATAATCTTCCCCATGCTCCCAGACTTATAAGTGTCCAGTAGTTTATATTTGACACACAAGAGTTCAGTTGGTGAATGAAAACAAAAGTTACTTTTTTTTTCTAGATATTATTTGTTTTGGCGATACATAACTTTTTTGACATTCATCACTGCTGCTTTTTTTTTAAAAATAGTTTATCCTTTATAATGCTGTACTGTGTTTTGTTTTTAATAACTACACCACTATTCATTGGTCTCTTAAAATTGAATCCTTTCTTGAGCTGTTCCATATAAGACTACAATGCCTATAAATATATGGCTCGGTGTGCATATGTTTTATTTCTTTTGAGCCAGTGATTCAGTATATGCGAATGTTCCCATTTTAAAGAAACTCAGTCTGATCTAGATTGATCTAGACCAGTGGTTCTCAACGCTTCTTCATGCTGTGACCCTTTAATACAGTTCCTCATCTTGTGGTGACTCTCAACCATAGAATTATTGTTGTTGCTACTTCATAGCCGTAATTTTTGCTACTGTTACGAATTTTAATGTAAGTCTCTGGTTGTAGGTGCTCCTATTAAAGGGTCATTTGATCCTCACCGCCAAAGGGTCATGAACTACAGGTTGAGGACCACTGATGTAGACAGTGTGTGAGCGTTCTTGCTAATACTTGGCATGGTTAATATGTTTGCTTTGAGCCATTTAATAGGTGTATAATAACATATAGCACAATCTTAATTGCTTTTTTGGTGGTTCGTGATATTGAGTATTTTTGTGTGTTAATTTGCCAATTGTATGTTTTTAAAACATTTTTGCCTATTTTCAAGTGGAAGTTGGTGTTAGTGTCCTTTTCATTAATAAATAGTTGAATACGGTTAAGACTTCAAGTGGAAGTTGGTGTTAGTGTCCTTTTCATTAATAAATAGTTGAATACGGTTAAGACTTCATTCATTCTTCAGGTTTTTGATATACTAGCCTTTAGGTGAGGGATATGTTTTTAATTACTGGAACAATATTTTAGCAGCATTTTTCTTCTCTTCTAGTTATGATGTTAACGGTAACAGATACTGTATTCTTTGGGGAGGGATTTTTTTTTTTTTTGACATGGTCTCTCTCTGTAGCTTTGGTTGCCCAGGCTTGCCTCTAGCTCACAGAGATCCACCTGCCTCTGCCTCCCTGAGTGCTAGAATTAAAGGCGTGCGCCACCACCGCCCAGCTCGAACTCTATTCTTTATAAACATTATCTGCATTGTTAACATATTTTCTGTCTCTTAAGTCTGGTTTGAATATGTGTTAATTGCATTCCCACCCTAGCCAGTTCCAAACTGCCAAAATGATGTTAACAAATACCGAGTTGGGACAGGATATGTAATAAGATATTCATTTTATCTTCATCATATTGAGGCAGTAGGGACAAATAACCTGAAGAACATTAATAAAGTATTAGAAAGTGACAACTTTTGATTATCACCCTTGCTTTTTAAAGATAATTTAATTGGTGTGTAATTATCTTACCGTAATTTTATATACATGTGCATAGTTTCTGTTTTAATATACATGCTTAAAACAAGGTTTCCTAATACCCATCCTTTTTCTCCTAATACTCATTTTTAATCTAGCCCACAGATGTAAAATGGACATAAGGATATATTCAACCTTTTTAATGGATATTTTCATATATGTAAATAGTAAAGATTATGTGAGGAAACCCTATGAATCCTTACAAATGAATTTGGCAATTAACTGTGTGCAATTATAGATATATGCATATTGCCAAGTAGTTTTTGTTTGTTTTATAGTCTCATGTAGTCTACGTTGGCCTTGAGCTCAGTAGCTGAGAATGATCTTGGACTTCTGGTCTTCCTGACTCTACCGTTCTAGTGCTGGGGTTACATGAATGCTAGGTAAATACTTGATCAACTAAACTACATCCCACTCCTGTATTTCGATGTTTCTCTACATTCTACTTTTTGTTGTCTTGGTTTCATTTTGTTTTGATTTGATTTATTTTGCATTTTCCTAGTGTCATGTAACTTTATACCTTGTGACTAGCTATCGTACAGTTACCAAGAGAACGAGAGCAATAGGAAATTATATATAATTGTAAGGAGATTAATGTTAAAGTAGTTCACACAAAGGCTGCGTGGTCCCCACAATGACTGGGAGGCCTAGAAAATGAGTGTTGCCCGGTTTAAGAAGCTGCGAGACTCAGAACAACAGGGCTAGGGGGGTCCCAGCCACAGTCCCAAGTCTGAAGGCCTAGAGGTTCCCTAGAGAACCACTGCAGTCTGAGGCTGTCGTTTCAAAGATGAGGCCAGGCAGTCGTAGCGAGTGCCTTTTCTCCCAGCACTCAGGAGGCGGCCACAGGTGGATCTCTGTGAGTTTGAAGCCAGCCTGGTCTATGTGGTTCCAGGGCCGCCAGAACTACACAGTGAGACCCAGTCTCAATAAATAAACAAATGAATGAGTGAATGAATGAATGAATGATCTGCATGACGTGGCGTCCTCCAGTCACGGCAGAAGCAGCAACAACAACAGCAGGATGTACTCAGTTGTTATATGGCAGCTCCACTCTTGTGGGTTTCGTTCGTCCAGCCCCCTAATGAGCAGGGCCATCAATGTCCAGGCGAGATGCACCTTCCTTACTTTTGTAATTCCATGCCAACCATTCTTGGAAATACTGTCATAAATCTTCCCAGAGGCTTTGAACGTTTTCAAAACTACTTTATTTGGGGTTCCTTAATGCCTATACCTCCCTTCCAACCCACCTACCTTAGATAGAGAAGAGAGATTAATGAGGAACAGGAGAATTAGACCTTTTTAGACTCAGTCCCCTGGTGCGAGTCCACTTTTTGTTTCAGGATTTCAGCAGACCCATTAAACAACAACAAGCCAGCAATTCAGCAAAGGTGACTGCAGCCTCAGCAGCGGGAACCTGAAATCCCAAAATGTTTCTTTTCTCCTTCTCTCTCTCTCTCTCTCTCTCTCTCTCTCTCTCTCTCTCTCTCTCTGTCTCTGTCTCTCTCTCTCTGTCTCTCTCTCTCTCTCTGTCTCTCTGTCTCTCTCTCTCTCTCTCTCTCTCTCTCTTTCTCTTCTTTCTTTCCTTTCTGTTTTGTTGTTTTTGGTTTTTGAGACTGGGTTTCTCTATGTAACTGCCCTGGACTCACTTTGTAAGCCAGGCTGGCCTCGAACTCACGGAAATGTTCCTGTTTCTGCCTCCCAACGATAGGAAGCAATGCCAAAAACAAAAGAAAACAAAACACTGCACACCCTTACACACACCTTCACATTCCACACTTGGGATAAAAAAAAAACAAAAATGTTCACATCCACTACATCTTCCTCAAGGGGCCAATGAGGTACCTCTGAGATTTACCTGGTGAAAGAAGAAAAATGATTCCTTCAAGGCACACACGCACACACACACAAACACAAACATGCATGCACACACATTAAATGTTGAAAACACTTTCACAGAAGTGTGCTTTATCAATTTTGTAGACCCTTTCAGTCCATTTAAGGGGACAAAGATTAATCATGGCATAATAAAAGGGCTGATTGAATCTATGCAGAGGTGACACTCCAGTGCGCTATAGTTTGTTTGGTTTTTGTCTATTTACAGTGGAGACTTTCAGCATTATTTCTGCATACTGCAATTTACTAGCAGACCACAGCTTGGAAAGAAAAGCATAAGTGTTGTATGCATACTGCAATTTACTAGCAGACCACAGCTTGGAAAGAAAAGCATAAGTGTTGTATTTTAAAGTTAAAAAATGTAGTAGGAATCTGTGTTTCTGTGATAGGTTCAGAGTCGTCCAGACAAACAGTAATCCCGCTTGGCAGGTGCACTAACACACAACTTGAGTAGGATATATGTATCACACAACTAAATCAAATACGATGGGAATGGTTACCAACAGTCAGCGCGTGGAAAGTGGGCCAGAGATCATTAAGACACCAAGGTCAGATGTTGATAACTACACAGCTTTCCAAGATTTTACCTGTAGATCAACTAAAGAAAGCCCAGTATGCTCCCTTAATCATGCTGGCAGCCATGTTTCCTATATATCCACCACCAGATTCCCTGTGCCAATAGCTCCCAATCATGTCAGTCTTAAAACCTTTCTATATTAAAGTTTTTGCTTCTCTGACAAATAGAAATAACCATGCTTGATTCTTTTTTTAATTAATTATGTTATTTATTCACTTTATATCGTGATTGCTCCTTCCTCCCTGACTCTTGGTCCCACCCTCCCTCTATCTTCCCCAGCAGATCTGATGTTGAGTCCTTTGGGAGAGATAAAACTGTATAGAATAACAAAAGAGTTGATGCTTGCGGAAGCCTTTTGTGACCGCAGGAAGCGCAGGAGATTCTTTAGGCGTAAGTCCCACCTCAGTAGACTCTGAGGTGATCACACATCAGCGCAGAATCACACAGGTGAGTGCAGAAAATCTCCAGGAGATAAAGCTGTTGACGTTCACCGCCAAAGTACACGCTGGAGAAAGGACTTACTAGTGAAGTGAATGCAGGAAGCGCTCCACAAGACGGTCCTACACTGTGACATACAGTCAGTATGGGGTGGGCATTAAAAAAAAAAGTGCAGGAAGTTGGGAGTGAAGAGTGGTGAGCCAATAGGGAGTAACTGAGGGAGGAAATGGCGGACTGGATTTGATAGAACAGTATATTCGTGTATACCTAATTAAGTAAACTTTTTTTTTTTTTTTTTTTTTTTTTTGGTTTTTCGAGAAAGAGTCTCTCTGTGTAGCCTTGGCTGTCCTGGACTCACTTTGTAGACCAGGCTGGCCTCGAACTCACAGCGATCCGCCTGCCTGTGCCTCCCGAGTGCTGGGATTAAAGGCGTGCGCCACCACGCCCGGCTAAGTAAAGATTTTTAAACAAAAGTAAAATCATTTAAAAAGATGAAGTGCAGTGGGAATAAGGATGCTGAAATGGACAACATCCTAGCCACGAGGGAAACGCAAATGAGAGCAGTGTGGGTACTCTGTCTCATCCCTGTCACAGTGGCTGTCATTGAGAAAACAGTGGTGAGGGTGCAAGCTGCGAGGAGAAGGAACATTTGTACATCATCAGTGGAAATGTAAATTAGTGCTATCACTGTGAGTGTGGGAGTTGCTCATTGAGCTAATTTTGTGTGTGTGTGTGTGTGTGTGTGTGTGTGTGTGTTTGTATAAATGGACACACACACACACACACACACACACACACACACACACACACACACATTCACCCCTTCCACTTATTGGGGAACACACAGACCACTCCAGCCGGGGAGGTTGATAGGCTAAGTGCAGATCTTCACCTGTCTTGCCATCCATCCTGCCGCAGCCTCCCTTAGGTCTTCTGTACCCATCTCTAGTGGCTCACATGGATAGTCCCCTCCAGAGTTTCCTCCTGCCACTCTTTGCTTTATACCAGCCCTCAATTCCAGCAGGGACTCCCTGGGAGCTCACAGGCCTAACAGCATTCCTCATCTCTCCCTGCATTCCTTAAAGCCCAACCCCCCCAACCCCCCCAAGTCTAATCCCTAGTTCTGCAGCAGAACAGGTGTGACAGCATCACTCCCCGCCCCCACGCCCCATCTCTGGTGCATTCCACGCATCTTTCCTTCCTAACCTCTCTTCCCTTTCTCATTGTTTGGCCACCACCACCCCCACCCCCAACTTCAGCAGGCACTTCTTAGAAACACACAAGCCACCCCAATCAGGGCAGCAGGCTAACTGCAGGCCTTCACCTCTCCCGTCCAAGTCTCCAAATCCAGTCTCCCAGTCTCATGCCCATCTCATCTCATTTCATCCTCCTGCTAGCTCCGTAGCAGACCATCTTCTTTGGCCTCTTCATATTCTCTACCCCCATTCCCAGAAGACTAAGAAAGGAGATCCTTGCTTTCATCCTGCTGTACACCCCTCCCCGCAAGCCAACCCGCATTCCTAAGTGCTGGCTCCCCGCACACTCAGAAACATGTTTTACTTGGAATACCCGGTGTCCACACCTGTCAGGATCCCAGACCACTTTCCTACAGGCAACAGACAGCCGCCACACCCTCCTCAGAACCAGAGAGGAAACAGAAACAAAGGGAGAAAACATGCACCCAACAAAGACAAGACCAAATATCAACACCTGCAATCGCCATCTTCCCAGACACAGATACTGCAGTAAGGCCAGCATAAAAACACAGTAACAGCCAGAACAAACTGTCTCCAGTAGAGCCCAGCAGCCCTTACGACAACAAGGCTCTATTGAATATTCCGACATAATTGAAGCACAAAGAAAAGACCTTAAATCAGGCTTTACAAATATCCATTGGTTCCCCCCCCCCCTTAATTTCTGAGAGATTGCAAGCACTGAATCCAGGCTTCAAGATCCTTGTGATTAACCCCAGGGGACCCTGGGAACCGAACTCGGGCTGTTGGGTTCTCTGCTATAAAAGGCATGTTCATAACCTCTGAACCATGTCTTCAGCCCTTTACAAATATGATAGAGCTCAATAAAGAGGAAATGAATAAATCCCTTACAGAAATTATGAAAGTACAGACAGGTAATCCTACCTATCTATGATTGTGGGAGAGCTTTCTATCTTCTGATATCCTCAATTTTCTTCTTTAGACACTTGTATATTATTTGTGGCTACTGTGAAGGGTGCTGTTCTCTGTTTTCTTTCTCAGCCCATTTGTCATTTGTGTATAGGAAAGCTACTGATTTTCTTTTCCAGCTAATTTTGTATCCAGCCACTTTGAGGAGGAGTTTATCATTATCAGCTCTAGAAGTTCCCTGGTAGAATTTTTTGGGTTGCTTAGGAATACTATCATATCATCTGAAATAATGATACTTTGACATTCTTCTTTGCAATTTGTATCCTCTTGATCTACTTTAGTCGTTTTGGTTAAAACTTCGAGGACCATACTGAGTAGCTATGGAGAGAGTGAATAGCATTGTCTTGTTCATGATTTTAGTGGAACTGCCTTAAGTTTCTCTGCATCTAATTTGATGTTGGCCATAGATTTCTGTTAACTGCCTTTTTAATGTTTAGATCTGTCCCTTGTATTCTTGATCCCTCCAAGACTATTATCATCAAAGAGTGTTAGATTTTTGTCAAAGCCTCTTTCAGCATCTAATGAGATGATCAGATGGTTTGTTTTTTCTTTTCTTTAAACACCAAGCCATCCACAAACCATTCCTCTACAATGGTTTATTTCCAGCAAGCTGTGCTAGGGTAATGGTGGCACAAAGCTTATGGGAGTAACCAATCAGTAACTGATTTTATTAAGGCTTATTTCAAGAGAGGAACCCATACTGCTAGGGACCAGCTCCAGCACACAGTGTAAACCAAGGCAGGTCACAGAGTCTGCGGATGACCAGCTGGTGGCTGCTGTCTATATACTATATTTATTCTATATACTATATACTATATACTATATGCTATATACTATATACTATATACTATATTTATTCAACTTTATACTATATACTATGCTTATATATTATATATTATATACTATATACTATATACTGTAATTATTCAACTTTCAGGCTGGCAGCCTTACTATTTACCCTTAAACTCTTAAAGTTCCAGGCTGGTGGTCTTGTTATTTAAACCTTAACTCTTAAGGAAAAGAGAGGTAACTATTCAGGCCTCCTGGCTTCTCAGCTGCCCCAGCAGCTCTCTAGCTGAGAACTTTTGTTATTAAACAACAGGAGGTCTTAATCAGCTAAACCTGGGGTTATAAAAGTGAAACAAAACAAAACAAAAAAAAACCCTCAGTTCCTTTTGACTGATGGCTTAGCAGTGAATAACACTTGCTGGAAGCTAGAGACCTAATTAAGAAAGTCAGGAAAAGACTCTGGACCCTTATTACTCAGTAAACTTAGAAGCACACATTTGGCAGACAAAGCAAGCAGATTTCTATTAACCTCACACACACACACACACACACACACACACACACACACAGACACACACACACGTGCGTACTACAATTAACAGACAAAACTAGGGAGGCTCCCAAAGACACTATTCATGTCCACATATGTGTGAACATGGATACATACATGTAAGGGGGACTGGTTAAATAAACCTACTTGGCTCCAGTTTCTTCTTAATTCAGAACGGGCCTGAGCCTCCATTCCTCAGAAATGAGCTCAGCAGTCACTGGAAATAGTGCAGAAAATGGGCAGCCAATCAGAGATGGCCTAGCCACCTGGCCGAAAAAAGAATTGATTGCTTAAGGTTGGTTGACTGATGGTTTGATTGCTTAAGGAAGATTTACTGCTGACCTCTTGTGTTTAACTCATGACCCTGATGAAGTGTGTCTGCACTTTTTCAGTTGAATGCTGTAATCATGTTAAGCATTACCTAGCCCCTCCCCAATATGAATTCCCCTGACTACCTTTAAAAGGAGCTGTAAGATCATCTCAGGGTCACCAGTGTGCCTTAATGGTCACCCCAGCATGCTAGATTTCTGCAGAGTAAATGCTCTTTGCTGCTTATATACTACTTGAGTCTGGGGTATTTTCTTCAGTGTGTTCAGGGCCCTAACACATATAGACAATACAGACAATCGGTCTTGAGGCAACATCCTTGAGGCCTTGCCTAAACCAGAGACACATCCATTTGTCAGACATGCAAAAAAACGAGTGGGCTGCCTCCAGGAAGCTCACTTGTTTGCTTTTTTCCAACCCAGCATGCAATTGCTCCCAGCACCATACCCAACACTGCTTTGGTGACCAAGAACCTGAGACTAGTTAGCTCAGGGATGTAGAAC
This sequence comes from Acomys minous, assembly GCF_964271855.1. Taxonomy (NCBI): domain Eukaryota; kingdom Metazoa; phylum Chordata; class Mammalia; order Rodentia; family Muridae; genus Acomys; species Acomys minous. Next base: position 13,346,831 of record NC_140502.1, read on the forward strand.
AAAACCAAGTAATATTGTTCTACATAAAGAAAAAAATCGTGATAAAATCACTTACAAAACATTCTGCTATACCCGTAGATCAGTGCATTGTTCAGCTATCATCAGAGAAACTTCTTTTGTGGCAGATGGGAACAAACAGGACACTCATTGCCAGACATTAAGCAGAGTATATAGGAAACCTCCATCAATTCTCTCCTCTTAGAGCTCAGGGAATCCTGCAAAAGAGGTGGAAAGAATTTAAGAGCCTGAGGCCAAGGATGACACCAATAAAACAGGACTTTGTAATCAGTGGTTCTCAACCTTCATAATGTTGCAGCCCTTTAACAGACTTACTCATGTTGTCGTGACCCGCAACCACAAAATTATTTTTGCTGCTTCTTCATAATTGTATTTCTGCTTCTGTTACGAATAGTAATGTCAATACTTTTGGAGATAGAGGTTTGCCAAGGGGATTGCAACTCAGCGATTGAGGAACACCTCTCTAAGTCAACGTGAACAAACTCATGGAGGCTGAAGCCGCATGTGTGGGGCCTACATGGGTCTGTACCATGTCCTTTCCATATATATTATGGCTCCCAGTTTAGTGTTTTTATGGAATTCCTGAATGACCGAATGAATGGTCTCTGATTCTTGTGCCTTCTCTTGGGCCTTTTCCCTAAAGTCGGTTTGTCTAGCCTAACTCCAAAGTGACAGTATTGTTTTATCTTATATTTTATTTTATTGTTAAAAAAAAACAGTGAACGAATGGACGAATGAATGAATGAATAAAAAGCTAGCCACTAGTCTAAAGATTAGCAACTAAACTGACACTTAAGCTTACTAGAAGAGGGAATATTAGTTTTTTTTCCCATAGAATGACACTGGTTATGTCATTCAGTCCAGGACAGGCCTCATGTTCAGGAGTAACGTCCAGCATATAATGGGTTCCACAGGTATTTTGTTTGTTTTTAATGTGTGTGCTTTTACTTGTTTATAGTTTTGTCTTTTGGGGAGGTATTTTGTTTTCTTGCTTTGGGGGCTTGCTTTTGAATTATTAATTTTTTTTTTTTTTGAGAAAACACTTAAAGTTGGCTGGGTAGAGAAGAGAGTTGGAAGGATTTGGGGAGGGGAAAAGGGGAAGAATATGATCATACTATATTAAAATTTAAAAGTTGTTTTAAGTATTAAGATTATATATATAATAGAATATATATGTAATAGAATATATATATATATATATATATATATATATATAATAGAATTAAAGCAGATGTTCATCAACTGAAAAACCAATTAAGAAAATTAATACAGACACATGGAATATACATAAAGAGGAATGATATCTCGAAATTTGCAGCAACATGAATAGAGGTTTAGGCTACTTATTGAAATAAGCCAGCCTGAGAAAGACAATGTCTACCCCCCTGTGAAATGTAAAAGATAGGTTTAAATGCAGAATACTGACTAGTAGAGGTTTTGGCATGGAGCCCGTTGTTAGGGGGAGACCGGAGGATAGCCAAGAGTATAGCTAGTGAGCCACTGAGTCTCCTGAGGTTATATTAGGAACTAGGTGAGAAGTGAGTCAGTCAAAGACAGCTGCACCATCAAGGTCATCCCACCGTGGGTGACGACTCACAATAGCTTTATCCTTGCAGGTCCTGGCAGAGCTTGGGGACAGCTCAGATGGCCAGCTCCTCTTACCAGCAATTGCCCACTGTCCATCTAAGCTTCCAGAGGAAATTCGTGAGTCTGACAATTTTACGAGCTTTGTAAATTGTGTTAGATTCCCTCCTGCCTCCCCCTTTCTCCTCCCTCCAGGATGGGATGTTTCAATTCACGGGAAGTAGCTATGAAACAGACTTTCACTATGAAACCCAGACTGGCCTTGATTCTCCTGTTGAAACGCCCCTAAATCTTGGGGTTATAGCTATGTATCACCACGTCCCCCTTAACTTCTCTCTTCCCTATTGTACATAACATTCTAGAATTCCATACAATATTGCGTTTTTCTGTATGTCTTCCTCTTTCCCGAGCAGACTTTATTATAAGACGCGTGTCTTTGCCCATTACTTTCAAATTTGCTCCACCCGCATAAGATAGTTCCTAAAACGTAGTAGGTATTTACCAAATATTTTCTAGATGTATGAAGAAGCACATTAGGATAGCAGCCCTCAACACTTCCGGGAATTATTCCATTTAGTAACATTACTTATCGCTATTTAATTTTAACCTAGGGGAACAACATCTTGATACATAGCTCAGACTGACATGGAATCCCCTATCCTGCCTCCTCCGTGTGTGACACACACTCACACACTCAGTTTTTGAGAACACAAAGAAGTTACATTTTAGGACTAAGCTCTGAAACGATCACATTTCCGGCACCCCTGTGCTCAGTTTGAGAGTGTCTGAGACTGTGGTATCGCCTTAAGCTCTCCCAACGCCTTAATTCTTTCCACCTGTCCTTGGTTTCCTCGGGGCTATGAACGGACATGTGTAGACAGCAGGGTTATGGCTAACTTTTAGTTGTTTAAACAATTCAAACCTCTACTTCCACCACGAGTCATCTTCAATTTCAATTCTAATGTCAGTACTGTAATTGTTGGTGAAATGAGGTCAGTTATTCCAGTCCCGCATTTCCATAATCTGATGTTTTCATTGCACAGGGGCAGTCTGTTAGGACTGTGCTAACCCTTTGTCTTTGCATATGGGACACTTACAGCTTAGAACGGTTCTCAATTTTCAAACAGGTGGCATATTCCTAAATGGAAATACATGTACCTCTGTTTGAAGGTGAGTGGGTACCATACGGATAAGAGTATTACTTCCTTGGTTGGATGCCACACGGAAAGGCGCTGTCTCCACTGACTACCTGCTTTCAGAGTAGTCTGATATTCGTCCCATTGGCCTTCTTTCCATGACCCTCCCCCTGGGAATTGATCTCTGAAGAAGTGCCCGTCTACTTGGGAGCTCAAATAGTCCCTCCCAAACATCTCTCTGAAAGCCATTCTTCCACTTTATGGCTTGGGACAGTTCTCATCTTTGAAGTTTGGAGGATTGACTTATAGCTCTATATTTTACTTATTTTAACAATGAAGAACAAAAGAGTGGACAATTAAACACTGATTTTGATGTGGTGTGTTCATTAGGGGAGCATCTAACATAATTTGTGTCTACGTTTGCACTCTATTTTCTGGGCCCTTGGACGATTGACTTATAGCTCTATATTTTACTTATTTTAACAATGAAGAACAAAAGGGTGGATAATTAAACACTGATTTTGATGTGGTGTGTTCATTAGGGGAGCATCTAACGTAATTTGTGTCTACGTTTGCACTCTATTTTCTTGGCCCTTTCAGAGGAAGGAAGTCCCACTCTTTACCCTGAGAACTTTCCCAGAACCTTCAGCCAAGTCACATTTTCCCCAACTGCTCTCAAGGTCAGTGCCCCTTGTGGGGGTGGTGTGTGTGTGTGTGTGTGGGGGGGGGTTGCTCTGAAGGAACTACATTGCCCAGAATCCCTCTCGCGCCGCTGGGAGCATTTCTGTTTAGGCGGGTCTCGGGCATCTTCCCAGTGAAGAGGTCCAACCTTAGGAACCGGTTCGGAATTGACTAGCTTCAATTCGCAAACGGTGAGTCCTTTACCTCCGTGGGAGGTTTGGGTGGTGAAGGTACAGGCAGATCCTATCTCTAAGACCAGCTGCAGCGGTCTCTGTTCGCCCTACTTTGGTTTGGCTCTCCGGTGATGGCTGAGGTAGGCAGGCTGAGGCCTGCGCAGGTAGGTTCTAAGTTCTCAAACCTTCACCTATCATCCTTAACGTCAAGTCACATATCTGCAGGTGGCTGCTGTGCAGGCCCTGCTTTTAGGATCGGGGCCCTTGTGAGTGGGAGGACGAGGCGTTGGAATGTAGGGAAATGTGGCAAAATGAAACAGGACAAGAGTGCATGTGGCGAGTGCGTGGAACTGCTGAAAATGTGCCTGCTCTTTTGACGCAGGCAGCAGAGATTGTAGCACTCGTTCCTGTCCCGAGTGCCCTTTGGGAACCAAGGAGCCTTTTTGAATGATGGAAAGAAATAAACGGAATTTTAAATCGTATTCCATTGTCCACTCAGGAAACAATCAACTGTGGGGTTTGGATGAAAAGGACCAAAGCAGAGAATCAGGCTCGGATGCTATTGAAACTGACTCTAAGAATGTTTTGGGAATAACTGGCCTAGCACAGCGTTGGGAGGAGCTTGGAATGAATTCTGGATGGTCACTGAAGTCTAGAGATAAGTTTGAAGATGAAACCATCAACGTTTTTCTGCAGTATCAAGTGTAGTTTTGAAAGTAGGGAGTGAAGAGCTTTCCCACTACTCCCCACCCCATTTCATAACCATCTGAAAGATTAAAAATAATACGTTAAAATGGTGCATATTTTTCAGAAGGATTAAGAGTTGGGTTTGAGCTGGGCACAGTGGCCCACGTCTGTAATCCCAGCACTAGGGGAGGCAGAGGCAGAGGCAGAGGCAGGCAGATCTCTGAATTTGAGGCTGGCCTGGTCTACAAAGGGAGTCTAGGACAGCCAAGGCTACACAAAAAAACCCTGTCTCAAAAAAAAAATCAGAGAGAGAGAGAGAGAGAGAGGAAAGAAGAAGAAGAAGAAGAAGAAGAAGAAGAAGAAGAAGAAGAAGAAGAAGAAGAAACAGAAAGACAGAGCGATGAGAGAGAGACAAACGGAATTGGTTTGAACTTGGAAAATCCAAGATGTCTCACAGTGTAACTAGTCCGAACGTTTGGAAAGTGTTCTAGTACAGCATCCTGCAGAAAGAGCGAGTGTCCTGAGACTTCACAGATGAGGCATGACACAGAGTTAGTGTGGGTGTTGTTTTATGTGGTGTTTGAGATGTGAAACAGGAAACCCGAGGGTAGTTTTCCAGTTTGCTCCGGATCATGTGACTCAGCCTAGGTGTTCTTGTTGGTTAAAGTGGGATCTCCTTGATGAAAATCAGATATTTTCCTATTGTGATATGTATTCTGTACTTCGTATTTGCCATCTCCCGCATGGGGAAGTAATCCTACGTTTGTGGGATACCCTACGTTCCTCCTCCTCCTCTTCTTTTTAAATTACAAGGCATGGTCTTTTCTTACCATATCTGGGCCGTTACTGTTTCCCTGACTCCCTCATGTGAGTCCTCTGGATGCCAAGCCTCATATGCGATAAATTTTCTTCTTCATCCCTTTGCCCTCCACGTCTTATGGCCTGGAGACTTACTTGCCAGGACATGTGCAGGGCACGTGAGAGGCAGTTCTGGCTCGGTGAAAACTTTTGCCAGAACTCAAAGCATTATACTGTAGAGAATTCTTCACCAAAAGATGAAAACAAAGCCTTGTGAATTAAGAATTTCAGAGGTGACGTGGAGCCTTAGTCATCAGAGAAGTCCTCTGCGTGTGAAGTGGAGCTATAAGGAACCTTCAGGACAGTGTGATTGGTCATCGGCAAGAGGTCACCCATAGTCACCCATAGTCACCCATAGCAAGAAGACATCAGGGGTCACTAACAGTGGGGAAGACTTTCATGTTGGGCAGATGCATTATAAGTGCCGTGAGTGTGGGAAAGATTTTAGCCACAAAGATAACACTTGTACAGCCCCAGAGGATCCGTAGCGGAAACGCCTTATGAGTGTAGTGAGTGTGGAAAAGCCTTTAGTCAAAAAGACAGCATCACTCAGCATAAGAGAATGCACACTGGAGAAAGGCTGTGCACCGAATGCAGGGGGTACTTTAGCCATCACTCCAACCTGATAGTACACCAGAGGGTTCATAGTGGGTTTGAGGCCTTATAAGTGCAATGATTGTGGGAAAGTCTTCAGGCACAAATCTACACTTGTCCAGCATGAAAGTATCTGCACTGGAGAAAATCCTTATGACTGCAGTGATTGTGGGAAATCCTTTGGGCACGGATACGCCCTCATTATGCACCGGAGAATTCACACCGAGACAAAGCCTTTTGAGTGCCCTGAATGTGGGGGAATTTTTTTTTTAGTAGAGGCTCTGGTTTTATTGCACACCAAAGGGTTCATACTGGGGAGAGGCCTTTTGTGTGCAGTAGGTATTGTTTTTAAACTTATCTGTATTGCCAGTATTATCAGTATGCCCGGAGAACAATCAGTTAAGACACTGACGCTTGTTATATTTTAAAATAGCTGTGTTAACCTGGGGCAGGGCAGACATTAATCCTCTAAACTACTTCCCATAGTGGGGCAGGCATGGGATCCCTGCCTCAATCCCATGCCATCTTTTCTAATAATTTCTATCAAGCTACCTCCCATCCGTAATCCTATATACTTGCTAATATTCTTCATCTGGGCCAGATTCTCCATCCACGCCGGCCATATGCTTCTCCTCCATCTAACCCATGGTGGCCTTCCTCTCTTCCCTTCAGGTCTCCTTTCTCCTTGTGGCAGTCTTTCTTTTTCCCAGAATTCCACTCTCTCCTAGCCCCACCTATCTCCTTTGCCCTACCAAGGTGGGATGGCCTTTTATTAAGCGAAAGGTGGGTCACAAGGACAGCAAGCAGTTATCAGCATCCAAATACATCAGACCATCCCCCAACAAGTAAGTGTGGGAGAGATCTCGCCCGGATCTCCCACCTTGTTCAGCACCAGAAAGTTCACTCTGGAGAAAGGCCATACGAGTGCAAGGGATGTGGGAAAGCCTACAGTGTAAGCTCTCACCTGAATCGGCACCAAAAGATTCATGCCCGCAAGAAGACTTTAAGAGTGCTCTCAGTAGTGAACAGTCATGTCAGGGAGATGCTTGATGAATGGCAGGCTTGTAGGAAGATTTCAAGAGCAGTGGTGTATTTTTCTGGTTGGCTCAAGTAACTTGCCAGAGTTCTGCCACTCAGCATATAGAGTTGAAACCGTACGAGCTCCAGCTTAGTCACTCTAACATCCTCTGGTAAGACGAGACTTATTTTCTCTGGCCAGTCCCTACAGTAACTGTGATGCACACGACAATAGTAAGATTCCTCAGTCTGTCCTCTCTGACTGATACAGTTGTCTAATGTGGCCAGTCATCAGCCAAGAGGATCTAAGCTTTGCAGAGACGATTTCCTTTGTAGACGTTCTAGTGTGAAATACGTTTTATTTACTTCTTTGAGACAGTGTTGCTATATTCCCTAAGCTAGTATTGAACTTCTCTTTCCTCAGCTGAGTCTAGACATGTGTCGTTATGTCTCTAGATCTTTATGAACTTTGTATTATGATGGGCTTCGCCCATCTTTTAAGTCATCCAGCCAGAGTACTTGCCTCCTTTTACTCTAGTTTCCAATAATAAATGCCTTAGAGTTTAGGTTACTTTTCATTTTAGGGGAGGTTAGAGTGTATTGAAAACAGAAGTCGGATCTGACAAACTAAAGAGACAGTCTTTTATTTTAAATGAAAGAGTGGATTGCTGGAGACAAGTATCAGTCTCGTTCTGGATTAACTTTTATTGTAAAAAAAAAAAAAAAACCTTCATAGGAAACGATTTTAAGTATTTCTGGATCTGACTTGGCTAGATTTCAGAGTTATCCTAAGACCCCCCAAACCTAGTATTGCAACAACGTGCCATGTGTTTGGCAGCAGCGTGGGTCACGCGTCTCATTTCGAGCACTTGCACTATATCTCCTTGCATGGTTGAGGAGACTTACGGGGCTGTGTTCTCCAGGGCCGGGATTGGGATACAGGCAACCAGCTGTATGAGCCAGTGTGCAACTGAATAGAAGTACGGACATTTGGAATTATGGAGAAATTTCTTTTAACTACAGTGGCAATTCACATGGTGAGAACACACCTAAATGTTCTACTCATGATAGCTGTGTATGATCAGAAGGTTTGTGGAATTCTTCAGCATAAAGTACTGGTGTCACTTAGTAGGACGGAGGTCACTAGTTCAGTATAGATTTTTTTCTGGATTCTTATGCCTCCCTGAGATCTTTGCCAAATGTATAAGCAGTAACCCCAAGAGGAGAGTGGTGAGATTCAAGAATGTAACATTTTTAAGTATCCAGAATTCTTGGTTACAAGTGGAAATGGCCTTCATTGCTTACCACGGGGGAAGGATAACTTCCTAAGTCATTTGTAGTGATATGGTGGGATTACTATATTCATATCCACTTGTTTGATTTGCCAGTGTAAGTGGGTGACTTGGGATTTCAAATGGACTATTTTTTATGAGCATTATGGGATATAATCAGCATACTCTGTCTATAATGTGTATAATTATGTAGCTCAATATATATGTATATACTGTAAAACCACTCTGAAAGTTGAAAGATGGGATTTCTTAAGGCCCAAGAGAAATCAAGTAAATAACACATGGTGTGTCCAAAGTTGCCTGAAGGTAGACATTACAATAAAATCCTCAGTAATAAAGGACAAAGAGGAGATATGCTACCTAAAGTATTATACCAAGCAAAGCCAAGAGAGATAATGACCATACCATTGAGAAAATAGATCTCTATCAGATTTGATCTAGAAAAGAAATTCTTTTTTATTTTTTTATTTTATTTTTTTTATTTTATTTTATTAATTTATTCTTATTACATCTCAATGGCTATCCCATCCCTTGTCTCCTCTCATTCCTCCCTCCCTCCCATTTTCCCCTTATTCCCCTCCCCTATGACTGTGACTGAGGGGGACCTCCTCCCCCTGTACATGCTCATAGGGTATCAAGTCTCTTCTTGGTAGCCTGCTATCCTTCCTCTGAGTGCCTCCAGGGGATGTGGTCAAATATGAGGCACCAGAGTACGTGAGAAAGTCATACCCCACTCTCCACTCAACTGTGGAGAATGTTCTGACCATTGGCTAGATCTGGGTAGGGGTTTGAAGTTTACCGCCTGTATTGTCCTTGGCTGGTGCCATAGTTTGAGCGGGACCCCTGGGCCCAAATCTGCCCATCATAGTGTTCTATGTAGGTTTCTAGGACCCTCTGGATCCTTCTACTTTGCTATTCTCCCATGCTTCTCTCATCTAGAGTCCCAATAGGATGTCCTCCCCTCTGTCCCAGTTTCCTGGTAAGTGGAGACTTTCATGGGACATGCCCCTTGGGCTAGTATGCAGATATTCTTAAGATATTCTTAAAGATACCCTTTAAGAAATTCTTAAAGGAATTTACGTATACTGATAGAGATAAAATAATGATGAACAAAGTGTGAGGCTTTATAAAAGTGTTGTTGAACATATCCCAGAGCTCTCAAGTTACCGTGTGCTCTTTCACAATTCTTCTCAGTGCCCTTTGTCCACCCCTTCACTTGATCCCTAGGCAACCACCAATTTTCCTATTCATAAATTCTTCTTCAAAAGGCTTATGTAAATGTGACTGCCAATGTTTTATGTACATTTTGTCTGCTGTTTGTCTGTGTAACTAGTTTGACATGCATTTGTGTTATGTGTGTGGTTAGCTCATTTGTTACTGATCATTAGTAGTGCGGATTTACCACAGTTATCTATTTATCATATCTGTCATTTTCCCCATCCTATCTTCTAAATATTAAAAAGCAGCTGTTGTAGATATTCCTGTATGATTTTTTAAAATGGACTTTTAACAAAACATTTTTGATCATAAACATAATGAAGTCTGAAGAGAAGAACTCAAGACTTGGTTTTGGAAATTGCCAACCCATCTTAATGACAGAAGTCCCCGAAATGAAGAGGTTTGTTGTCAGAAAGCATGTTCTGAAGAGGTAGCTCAGCATGTGGCTGAACGGCATCTGCTCATATATCAAGATCAAAAAGTCAGAGCGGTCTGTCATACAAAGTCTTTGAAGGGATAGAGACACAGACTTCCCTTACTACAACCAAAGTATTTAACCCCAGTAAAGGAACTATCACCTTCTATCTAAAAGAACAATGCATATAAAATTGGAGGGTGGCCCAGCTTTCTTTCTGTTGCTGCGATAAATACCACGACCAAAATCCACCTTGTGGAAGGAAAAGGTTTATCTGGATACAGGTTAGAGACCCTCATCAGGAGAAGGCAAGGGAGAGACTCAAAGCAGGAGCCTGGAGGCAGGAACGAAAGCAGAGGCCAACAGAGAAGGCCCCTTACTGACTTGCTCCCTGTAGCTTGCTTAGCCTCATCCATAAATATGCCCGTGGGTTAATCTAAGAGGTTCCCACTTCCCAGGTGACTGGTTTGTGTCTAGTTGACAAAAAAAACCAGATCAGCACAAAGACTTTAGTAGCTCTTAACGTTTCGCACTTAAGAAACAGGCTGACGGCTCTGAGCTGCAATCTTTTGCTAACATTAATGATGGAAGTTTGTTTGAGCAGAGGGTAGCCCAGTTTGCTTGGGTCTAGGCACAGGTATTCTCAGACCCTGATATATTGCTCAATTTGCCAGATTCATAGAGATTTCAACTCTTCTTGTGATTGGACATTTATTTTTTAACCCCTTCAATTTTTCTCCCCTTTGAAACAATGTGCATATAACTGCTCTCTAGGCTCAGCCATCCTTTTTAATTTGAGAGCCCATGATGAGTTTCCGAGATTGTGCGGTCCACAGGTGAAGGTGAACTGTACCCCTGGATGTAATTATACTACAGCTTTATAATTTAGATGATATATTCAGGACTGTGGGGTTGAGATTGCGAAGAGCTTAGAATTTTAGGTTATAACGTAATGGACTGAGACCTTTGTGGCCATGTGATGGAGTCAACTTATTTTAAATTGGAAGCTGTAGACCTTTGAGATCTAGAGAGCACCCTGGGAATCAGGTTAGCTTCTTTGAAATGCACTTTTTACTAACCTCTGTGTTCTGTAAATACAATACCCTACATGACCAGTGCATGTTGGCAGATTGATTAATCCTGTAATCAGACAGGAGATCCAAGGCGCTTATGCTAATAGGATTCTTAGAAATGTGGTGCTTTTCCCATATAAAGGGAGAAAGATGTAAAAACAGAGTATGACGTGGCTGTTTAACACTTCATTCATGGCTCTGATGTGCATTCTGTGATGGCACATGCTGATGTAAAGGGGACACTCACCAATTGCTGGTGGGGGTGCCAACTTATATAACCTCTATGGAAATCAATGCGACAGTTCCACAGGGAGATGGAAATCCATCTATCCCAAGATACAGCTGTACTACTCTTGGGCAAGCACCCAAAGGATGCTTCAGTTTTACTCTAGAGATATTTGCTCAACTATGTTCATCGTTGCTCTCTTCATAATAGCTAGAAATTGTAAACAACCTAGAGGTCCCTCAATGGAAGAATGAATAAAGAAAATGTATATTTATACAGTGGGGATAGGCATTAAAAAATGACACTGTGAAATGTGTAGACAAATGAATGGAACTGGAAGATTATCCTCAGTGAGATATTCCGGATGTAGAAAGACAGATATACTATGTAGTCTTTATATGTGGACATTAGCTTTTAAGACAATGATAACAAGCTACAATCTATAGAACTATAGAGCTTAGATCTAGAGTAAGGGCCTAGGGGGTACAGATAGATCTTGTTAGTAGACATTAGTACATGTAGATCTTACTAATAGATAGTTATGGATGCATGGGGAAGAAGAACAGAAGAGTCAAGTGGATAAGGAGCCGTATAGAGAAGATAATGGAGGGAATACAGGGTCAGAGCTGAAATTAAGAGCCATTTGAGGACAGTGTGGAAACCTAATACAGTAGAAACTGCATATAGGAAGGCGATCTAACTAAACTGTCCAATAATGGGGGTGGGGCAGAATCCCATCTGGCCATTTGTTGTGACCAAATGGACCTTCTCATACCAGGACTGGGTAACATCTAATTGAGTTGTTGGCCAAAGGGATCAGATTGGAATCCTCAAGCCACCTAGACTGTTGCCAAGAATATAGGTGCTCCATAAATTGATGGCAGAGACTCATTGCTGAAAAAACAACCACACATCTCTTAAAATAGAGAAGTTGAGCTGGTGTCTACATGGCTCCTTCACCCCCAAGTCCTAGCATCTTTGGTAAAGGAAGCTACTCTGATGACTACCAAAAACAGAAATGTAAACATCAATCCGGCCACAAAGCCTTTGATCTACAGTGCTGTCCTGTATTCAAAATATGCTATGACAACGATGACACAAAACTTGTGGAAGTACCCACCAATATCTGATTTGATATAAGGGTCATTCCACAAGATAGAACCCGTACCAGACATTGCTTGGATGGCCAAGAACCAGAGACTAGATAGCCTGGGAACCTAGGGTAAAACCAAATAATACTCTTTTTTAGAAGTAGCAATAAAATGACTCTTAAAGGCATTATGCTATACGCATAGACCAGAGCCTTGGTTTCCTATCATCGGAGGCACTTCCTCCTGCAACAGATGGAAACAAATACAGAGACTCACAGCCAAAGATGATGCAGAGAATGTGAGAGCTTGGAACATTCACTGCTAAATGGGATGTCAGTTTCAAATGCCTCCTCTCAGGGCTCATGAATCCCTATGAAAGAGGAAGGGTAAAGAGCATAAGACAAAGAGAGGATGGGGGATGCCAAGAAAGTATCAAAACTCATGAACTTACAGAGTCAATAGGCACAGGACCTGCACAGGTCTGTACCAGGTTCTTATGTACATACACACATACATACACACACACACACACACACACACACACACACACACACACACACACACATATATATACATATATATGTACACATATATCTCAATATATAATATATGCCATTGTATATAATATATATGTATGTATGTATGTGTGTGTATGTATGTATGTGTGTGTGTGTATATATATATACATTGCTTCCAGGTTAGTGTTTTTTGGGTAAATGTGCGTGTGGAAACAAGTGTGTCTCTGATTCTTATGTATTCTGTTGGGATTGTTTCCTTCTGCTTGTTCATCTCATCCAACTCTGATGTATTAGTTTCCGATTCATCTTTATTTTTTTTTTATTATCCCTTATAAGCCTGATTGTTTTCTAATGAGAGACAGAAAGGGAATTTGTCCAGATGAGAGATAGGAGGCGGGAAGGAACCAAAAGCAGTAGAGGGCAGGAAAATCATAATCAAGATATATTATGTGAGAAAAAATATTTTTTCAATGAAATGATATTTTAAAAAAAATTTAAACTATAGCTTTAATGAAATGCCTATCAAAATTCTGATGTCATAATATGCAACTTGAGACAAAAACTACTACTTATATGAATATGAAGCCAGCCTATACCACAGATAGAGAAGACAATCCTAAGGGGCAAGAAAAAAAGCTGGTTATCTCAAAAAACAAAAACAAAAATAAAACCAACCAATCAACAAACTAACAAAAAACAAAACAACAACAACAAACAGATGAAAGATCACAACCCTTGACTTTAAAGTGTCATAGTGACAGAGCATAGTGATAAAAAAAACTTGGCACTAGCATTAACACAAAGAGTCAGATAAGTACACGGAACTTAACGGAGATCATGGACATAAGTCGACATGTTGAGGATGATGGTGAATAAAAAACTAGACATTGCTAAAAAACATTGTTTACATACTTAAAATAATAGAGTTATTTCTTCTCCAGACAAAATGGGGTCTGGGCACAAAGCAGTAATGATTCATAAGAATAAAGGGTCCAAAAGAGGGAAAACACAGAGAAGTGAGGTGATGCATGGTCATTAGCCACCAACTGTGATTATACAAAAAAGCAATGCACCCTTTTAAGGTGGAGGAGAGAGTATCAAAAGCCAGAAAGGTGGACACCAGGATCAGGATGCTTTGGGTGGCTCTGGACTCAGGGGAGGCTCGGCTGGAACCACGAGAGCTGCAGATGTGTTGAACTCTCTGCTTGTGTCTGTACAGAATGACAACCAGGGAGGTACTGGACCAGGTGAAGAGCATCAAAAAGACTACTTCAGGGCACACCACCACGACTGCATAGAGCGAGTCACTGATGTCATCACTCCCTATAAGGGAACAGTATCCAAAATCTAGTTTTCTGGTCACGTTTTTGCTATGCCTTTGGGTAAATGGGTACACAAAGATAATGGAATTTATCAACATATACAAGACCCAAAGGAAGGAAATGGAGCAGCCAATGTACTTGGCAGCTCTGACTTTATGATGCTTCCAACAGGATGCTCTGGGGCTGATGGTCATGGCCCGGAAGGCACTCAGAAGGCAGGTAGTGCCAATGGACACAGTTCGGCCAAATGCTTGAATGTGTATTAGGAGCCTGCATCCGAAATCATTCAAGAACTGCGTCCACCCAAAAGCTGCCATTGTGTGGGGCACCCCTGAGGAGAGAATGATCAAGGCATTGGCCGCCATTATGTGCATGAGAATCAAGTCTGTGGGCTTTAACGCGCAGTTTCTGAGGTAAAGCACTAGGTAGTAGAACAGAATAGAGACATTCCCCAGAATTCCAACTGTGATTTGTGACAAGAAAAGGATTCTGACCGTCAGATTCCAGAAGTCCATCTTGTGATTTGGCCAAAGGTATTCCTCTGGCCAAACGAACGAGGCCAAAAGTTTGCAGCCTGGTGTGGAGGAGGAAGCCTTTTAATCCGTGGAGTTTACCGAAAGGCTGAAACAAAAGATCCCATAAGCTCAGGTGTTCAAGGTCTTCCTAGACCACACAAAAAGGCCTCATCCCCAAAATATTGACATGAATTGCTAGTTTCCACGTATGTCACTTTGAGATGTCTGAGTGCCGTAGAATGCAAATATTTATGGAAGGGGAGCTACCTGCTTTTATACAAAGTGCATAATTCTGGATGATGTGATGATGATGATGATGACCTGTGAGAACCAAGGAAACGTGACTGTCCGATACAAACAAATGTAAATTTCCTCGAGTATAATGATATTTGGTTAGTCGCAAAGTAAGACATCTTCAATAATAATCACAAACCTCACATACATACATCAATTCTTACTGTATAGTCACCACTATGATTAAAATAGAAATATTTGGATATTTATTAATACCAATCAGAATATGACCATGGTCTTGACAGGAAAAAGGTTTCTCAATTTTGTCTCATCTGGAGCCATCTTTTGTTCAGCCAGAAAATTACTTGTCCTCTTTTTAACTGTTTCATCAGAAGTCATATAGTTAAGTACCCCAATACCTGTCTAGAAGCTGGGGTCAGCATCCTCCAGCTAACTGCATGTTTTGGGCTTCCGTTAAAATGCTTGTTTGGATTACTCACCCCTTTCCACTGCTAGCTAGGATGAGGTTTTTCTGGGTTACTTGCCTTTAAAAGTGTCCTGTAAAATGCTTTCATGAATGCTCTATGAGAAGTGATTCTCTTCAGGCAGTCGCTTAATACAGATCCCCCCCCTTCTCTCTTTCTCCCTTTCTTGTTTTTCGAGACAGGGTTTCTCTGTGTAGCCTTAGCTGTCCTGGACCCGATTTGTAGACCAGGCTGGCCTCGAACTCACAGAGATCCGCCTGCCTCTGCCTCCCAAAATCCTGGGATTAAAGGCGTGCGCCACCACACCCGGCTTTTACCACAGATCTTTACAGTACTTGCCCCTGTGTTTACAAATATTGTGGCCTAGGACGTAAGAAGTATATATAAGGTAATAAGTAATAAAGTTTTCTAGATTGCATCAAATAAAGTACATTTCTTTTTTTTTTTTAAAAGATCTTTTAAAAAGGAGGACACTTTAATTTTAATCTCTTGTACACACATGCGTCTGTGTGTGGGCTTGTGCATGCACAGGACTTCAAGTGCCCCCTGAGGCCAGAAGACAGCACTAGAACCTGTGGTGCTGGAATTACCGGGGCTGTGAGCTGCTCAACCTGGGTACTGGCAGCTAAGCCTAGGTCCTCTCAGTCACAGGCCATCTCTCCAGCTCGCCAAAAGGATGATGTCTACTCTATGCTATGAAATTTAACTTGCCTCTTTGGGAAGACATTGGGAAACTGTTGCATTTTGCACTTGGTACCTTGCCTCTGTGTGTGTGTGTGTGTGTGTGTGTGTGTGTGTGTGTGTGTGTGTGTGTGTGTGTTTGTGCGAGCACGTGTGCTTGCTTTTTTTTTTTTTTTAAAGAACTCTGAAATGTATACATTTAATTTGAATAAGCTCTCTAGTATATTACTTGGGAATGTGGAACGGTTATATGACTATTCGGTTCCAATCAGGAAGAGCCTGGCCACCACCCTTTGTTGTGACACAATCTGGACGGCTCCGCATAGGTGGAGATGGAATGTATTGTGAATTTCTCTTGTCCAGTAAATGGCAAGTGATCAAGAGTTAATGATTTAACTTCACGTCTCTGTAGGTGGGTTTTTTTTTTCTTTTTACCTATTTGTTTAGTATCCATGGAGGGCATGTGCCCCCGTTGAGTGTGGAGGTGAGAAGACAGTTTGTGGGAGTTAGATTTTATCCTTTCATCATTTTTACAAGGGTGCGTTTATGTGGGAGTGAGTGTGTGCAGAGCCCAGGACACTTGAAAGAGCCTCAAAGAGGGTCTGAGAATGGGGCGTGGAAGATAAAGCAAAATATGTATTTTGAAAGTGAAAGAAGATATAATGGAGATGGGGCATTATAAGCTGGGGTATAAGCTGGGACAAAAGGAGAGAAATGGGGAAAGAGGGGGAGTTGAGCCAATCAGAACACTAAGTTTGAAAATGCATCAAGGAAGTGGGGGCAAGGTGGGCGCGCCTGTAATCCCAGCACTCAGGGAGGCAGAGGAAGGCGGATCGATGTGAGTTTGAGTTCAGCCTGGTCTACAGGGCGAGTGCAGGACAGACAAACCCTGTCTCAAAAAACCGAAACCAAAGCAAACCAAAGCAAACCAAAACAAAAACTTAATTTTAATCAAGAAAAGGCTGGAAATCACAAATTTTGGCATATTTGTAGATGAATAAGGAATCCCATGCCTGTGCAATATCTGTGAATGTCATCATGAATGTTGGAAAATGGGTTGCATCTGGTTAAGTGTTGCAACTAATTAAGCCAGTAATTATGTTCTTTTATTATTTTTTCCAACATTCTATTCAGTATTTATTTATTCTGAGAACTTCACTGCATAACTGCAATTTAATTTGTGTTACATAAATAGTTTCTATAAGCTATAGTTATACCTTCTCACTTTCTGAAATTAAAATATAATAACATCATTGTCCCTTTTCTCTTTCCACCTGCTTCCAATTACCTGCAGACAGTCCCTCTCAAAATCACGGCCTTTGGCCTCTTTTTCTACAAATGTTGTTCATACTGGTCACATCCACTGAGCTACCTTCTCAAACACACCCCAGTCTTTCATGCAGTTTGTGTTTCTCACATGACACTTTCTTTACATTGCTAATATTTTCTTTTGGCAGTAAGAAGTTTTATTTTGGGGTAGTAGAGAGCGAGCTCAGTCATAAGGAGTGCTTTATGGTGTTGCAAAGAACCTGGGTTTGGTACTCAGCACCACACGGTGGCTCTCAGCTGCCTTTAGTTACAGTTACAGGGGTTTTCACACACACACACACACACACACACACACACACACACACACACACACACACTTCTGGCTTTTATAGGTACTGCAGTCTCATAGTGCACACATATGCTCTCTCTCTCTCTCTGTCTGTCTGTCTGTCTGTCTGTCTCTCTCTCTCTCTCTCTCACACACACACACACACACATATTCAGGCAAAACATTCATGCACGCAAAACAACAATAGATAGGTAAATCTTTAAAAAATAAGATTGATTTTGAAATAAAGTTTTATTTCATAGGCAAATGCCAAGTAAGATGTTTTGGATTTTAATAAAATAAAATATTCTATGTGTGGTATGACATGATAGCTGTCCCATCACCCATTTTGGTTTCCCAAGCACAAGATGGACCTGATGTTTATGACGGCACTGGAAATATGCACTGTTAGCATTTCAGAGGTAAAAGACACAGTGGCAACTGCAGAGGATTACTCATACTGTTACTCTGTACAAAATGCAACATGACATATTAACTTGTTGAAATAGCATGAGAAGAAAATTGTTCAAAAAATTTTATTTAAAATTAACAGGGCACTGTGGCGCATACCTGTAATCCCAGCATTTGTGGGGGGGGGGGGGCAGAGGCAGGTGGATCTTTGTGAGTTCGAGGCCAGCCTGGTCTCCAAAATGAGTCCAGCATAGTCAAGGCTACACAGAGAAACCCTGTCTCAGAAAACAAGACAAAAAAAAAAAATCTTTTACTCCAGAAAATGATTCACACCCTGTACCTACCAGGGTTGCGTGCTTCTTGTATTTCCATTTGAAAGTTTACTATGGATGTGAAACTATGGTAAGTTCAACAGTGGTAATCACACTGCAAAGGCAGTCTACATATCATGTTAGGTAAGTGGAATTACCACGTTGACATATTACCACAGTACTTTAGCCCTTTCACAGATGGACTACATTAACTTGGTGATACCCAGAGTCACCTTCAGTTGGTGGGACTTATACCACAGTAATAACTAATAGGGAATGGCACAACGTTAGGTGTAAACATATTTTGGCTAATCTGTTTGCTATGATATTGCTCTTCTGCATTTTGTGCCTGTTCCATTTATCTGCTTCTACCCCAGATTCCCGTCAGCAGATACGAGCAATTTCCTACACGTTCCCCTTCTTTGCTGGCTCTGCTGCTCAGACTATAATACAGAGTACTCACCTCCTTCTTGTCTCTGCAGGATGATGAGTCCAATGGGTAGATCTAGAATCATAAATAACCACTGTAGGAGAGTCAGCTTAAGCCTGAGGCAGAGGTCTATGACTCTGTGACCTCAACTCCCTCCAGAACTGCAATTTTTATTTCACCGACAGTGGCAATGACAGTACTGGCTTTGGGAGATAAAATCATCTATGTAATTTTCTTTCCCAGACACTAATTAACAAAAGTATTTAAGAGTTCTTTTTGTGAATATATCCAAAGAGATAAGGTGTTAAAGAGGCATTGCATTTTCATCATCCCTGAGGGCTCACTTTGTCCCCTGTGGAAGCTTCTAGAAACATTGCAATCAGATGGTGAGGAAGTTAGAAAAGTCTTTATGTCTCATTGGATCCAGGCTTCACTGACATCTTCCAGCACAAGTCAGCTTAGGTCTTTAAAAAATGATTTATAATATTTATTGCTTAAAATGTCTTTTGAGTATTTCATAATGATACGTGTTTTAGACAAGTTGACCCATATCACCTCCCTTTGAATTTCGTTTTTATATCCCACCACCAACACTTCCTCTAAATTTCATTTGTTTCTTAAAAACAAGTAAACCAACCAAACAACTAACAAAACAAACATAAAACATCGAGTCTACTTAGTGATGATAGGGTGTGTCTAGGACAGGGCATCAACAGAAGCATGTGAATCAAACTCCTTTAAAAAATCTGACATTTCCTCCCTGAGAAGTTATCCTGTGACCAATAGCTCATCAGTTGGAGTGAGACTTCCTGACAATTTCCACTCTTGTGGGATTTTTTTCTAGCTCGATCTTACACAGGTTTTGTGAGTACTGTCATAACAAATGAATTCATATGTTCAAGTGCCCTGTTCAGTCTGGAAAAAGCCTGTATCCTTGGAATTATCTAGCACCTCTGGGTCTTAGAATAGTTTTGTGTCTTCCTCCATGGGTATTCACTGGGAAGAAGAGATGAGACACGTATGTTGCATTTTTAGCGGGGCACTCCAGTGTCTCTTATTCACAGCACCTGGAATGATTTTGGGCCTGTGTTTTAATCTCCATATATGGTAAAAGAAGCTTCTTTGGGAGGAGGGCTCCTGGTCCCCAGGAACATCCAACCTCTGGCCCATACTATCTCTACCGATATCAGAGTAACAGGAACTTACAATTATGGGTCATTCATATCTTTCAACATTAATGGACTCAATTCCCCAGTAAAAAGCCACAGGCTAACAGAATGGATGAGTAAACAGGAGAGAAACACACCTAAGCAACAAAATAGACATTACCTCAGAGTAAAGGGTTGGAAAAGGTCTTTCTAAGCAAACATACCCAAGAAGCAATCTACAGTAGCCATTCTAATTTCTAATAAAATAGACCTTCAACCAAATTCAATCAAAAGAGATAGGGAAGGATACTTCATGCTCATCAAAGGAAAAGTCCACCAAGATGACATCTTAACTGTCAGTATCTATGGCAGAAATAGAAGGGCACCTATACTTGTAAAGAAATCTTACTAAAGCTTAACTAACACATTGAATCCCTCACATTAATAGTGGGAAACATCAACACCCCACTCTTATCATCAAGACAGAAATTAAACAGAGAAATAATAAAACTGTCATTTGTGATCAATCAGTGGACCTAACCATATCTAAAGAACATTTTACCCAAACACAAAAGAATATACTTCTTCTCTGCACCTCATGGAACCTTCTCCAACATTGACCATATAGTCAGTCACAAAGGAAACCTCAATAGATATAAGATAATTGAAATAACTCCTTGTATCCTAACAGACCACCATGGAATAAAGCTGGAACTCAATAACAACAGAAAAAAAAAGGAAGCCTACAAACTCATGAAAAGTGAACAGTTCTCTACTCAATGATCTTGAGGTTAGGGAAGAAAAAAAAAAAGACCACTTTCCCTCATGAGCACTGATGCAAAACACTCAATAAAATACTCACAAACCAATCTAAGAACAAATCAATAATATAATCCACAATGATCAAGTAGGTTTCATCCCAAGGATGCCTGTGTGGTTCAATATGTGAAAGTACACAAATGTAATCCACCATATAAACAAACTAAAAGAAAAAACCCTCATGATCATCTGGATGATCTGATGCTGAAAAAACCATTGACAAAATTCAACACCCCTTCATATTAAAAGTCTTTGAGAGATCAGGGAAACAAGGCACATACATGACATACCTAATAAAGGCAATTTACAGCAAGCCTATAACCAAGTTCAAATTAAATGGATAGAAACTTAAAGCAATTTCACTAAAACCAGGCACAAGACAAGGATGTCCACTCTCTCTAATTTATTCAATATAGTAGTTGAAGTTTTAATTAGAGCAATAAGACAACAAAAGAAGATCAAGCGAGGTAAATATCAGAAAGGAAGAAATCAAGGTATCACTATTTGCAGATGATAGTATACGTAAGTGACCCCCAAAATTCTACCAAGGAACTCCTACAAACTGATAAGCACCTTCAACAAAGTGGCAGGATACAAAATCAACTAAAAAAATCAGAACCTCTCCAGTATACAAGTGACAAATGGACTGTTGTTGAATGATTATTAATATTTAATATTGATTTATTCCTTTAATATAAAAGCTGTTACTGCTTAACCAGCTTTATCCCCCAAATAACCATACAGAAAGGCTAGGATCTATTTGTTAGCCTACAGAACAATGCTGGGCAATAATTACTCTATCCTAAACCTTTAAGCTAGTATAGTTTCCTCCCATTCAGATTTCCCACATTACACTTGCTTTTTACTTATCTCCTAGGCCCGGCTCATTTCTCCTGGAGTTTTCTTGTCCTGTCCAACTGTATCCATCCTCTTCTTCCTCTTCGTTTCCCCTCCCCTCAGTGGATCAGGATGTCCACCTTATTCTCTGTTGTTGCTCAGCACTGGCTAGTTGGCTTATATTGACAATACACAATGGTGGCATAATTACATGAACTTGAGACAGGAGATAATTAGAGTAAATATCACAACGCAATGTCCAGATTGAAACCGGATATCGGGTTAGAAGAATCAGCATTGGAATGAACAGGGATAAACTGTACAGAGTCCACAAAAACATTAGGCCAACACTGCAATGGGCCCCAATTAAAAATTGGGTACAGGGCTAAACAGAGAATTCTCAACAAAGAAAAATCTAAGAGCCAAGAAACACTTAAAGAAATGCTCGACCCATATACAGGGGGAGGAAGTCCCCCTCAGTTACAGTCATAGGGGAGGGGAATAAGGGGAAAATGGGAGGGAGGGGGCAATGGGAGGATGCAAGGGATGGGATAACAATTGAGATGTAATATGAATAAATTAATAAAATATATTAAAAAAGAAAAGGAAGAGACGTGGGGTTAAGAAAAATAATATTCAACTCTATATTGGACTGTCAATGATCAACACTTTCTTATGACTTTAGTGATCTGTCTGAAGTTGTCAGATCTTGTCTTTTTCTGTAACTAACTGGTTGACATAGAAGCAGTATTCCTCTTTGAGGAAGAGACTACTCCTCTCTGCTGTTAGTAAATATAATCCTCTCTGATTTTGTTGCACTAAAAAAATGCTCAACATCTTTGGGGAAATGCAAATCAAAACAACTCTGAGATGCCAACTTACACCCATCAGAATGGTTAAGATAAAAATCTCAAGTGATAGCACATGATAGGGAGGATGTGGAGAAAAGAGAACACTCCTCCATTGATGATGGGAATACAAACTTTGCAACCACTTTGAAAATCAGTGGGAAACTCTCTCAAAAAAATTGGGAACAGCTCTACCTCAAGACCCAGCTGTACCACTCCTGGGCATATACCCAAAAGATGTTCCACCATACAACAGGGACATTTGCTCAACTATGCTCATAGCCACTTAACTCATAATAACCAGAATCTAGAAACAACCCAGATGCTCCTCAACTGAAGAATATATAAAGAAACTGTCATCTCTACACAAAAGAATGCTATTCAGCTATCGAAACCATGGATCATTATGAATTTTGCAGATAAATAGTTGGAGCTGGAAAAGATCATTCTGAGTGAAGTGGCCCAGAAGGACATGCATGGAATGTACTCACTTATATGGAGATATTAGCCATATAACACAGGACAACCATATTACAGTCCACAGAACTAAAGAAGCTAAGTAACGTGGAGGATCATGGGAAGGATGTTTAATTCTCACTCAGAAGGGCAAATAGAACAGACACTTGTAGCAGTCGAATAGAGAGGGAACAGGATGGGAGCCTACCATAGCTGTCTTCTGAAAAACTCCACCCAGCAGGGGATCAAAGCAGCTGAACCTCACGGCCGAAGTTTGGGCAGAGCACAGGGTGTCCTATAGAGATGAGTGGCGACTAGAAGGTCCCAGAATGGACAGGAGCTCCACAAGAAGACCAACCGAGCCAATAAATCTGGCCCCAGGGTGGGCTGCAGAGACTAATGCACCGAACAAAGACCTTGTATCGAGAGGACCTAGGGCCCCCTCTCAGATGGAGCAGATAGGCAGCTCAGTCTCCATCCGGGTCCTTTATTCAGGAAAGCAGAGGCTGTCCCTGTCATGGACTCTGTTGCCTGCGCTTTGAGCACTTCCCCTTGGCAGGATGCCTTATCATGCCGGAGAGGTAGCGAGGTAGCGGATTCAGGCAGTCCTGATGAGACTTGACAGGCTGGGTTCAGTTGGTGGGGGATAAGGGCTCCCCATCTGTGAGGACTAGGGGAGGAGAATGGGGGGTGAGGAGGGAGGAAGGGTGGGACCAGGAAGAAACAAAGGATGGGGGCTAAGATTGGGGTGTAAAGTGAATAAATTTTAAAAAATAATTTTAAATGGAAAAAAGAGAAGGGGACGATCTATGGGACTCACATGAGATGGGAACAGTGAGACCGGGAAGACTGTTGTAAAAGTTTTTGTTTGTTTTTTTGTTTTTTGTTTTTTTGTTTTTTGGGGGGGTGGTTTTCGAGACAGGGTCTCTCTGTGTAGCCTTGGCTGTTCTGGACTCACTTTGTAGACCAGGCTGGCCTCGAACTCACAGTGATCCACCTGCCTCTGCCTCCCGAGTGCTGGGACTAAAGGCGTGCACCACCACGCCCGGCTTGTTGTAGAAGTTTTAATGCAGAGCTTGGGGGGGTGAAACTGGTGGTGGTGGGGCGTGTGGATCTCGGGAGACAGGGTAGAAAAGGTTGGTAGCCAAAATACGTGGTTTTCTTGTCGGAATGACTCGTGGGTTACCAGGAGGTGCCTGCTTGAGTTGCGGGGGGGGGGGGGGGAGGTTAAATCAAGTGATGACTAGTGGGAGGGAGGTGAGGAGTAGATGATCTGTGGGTCTCCACAAACAAGATATGGGGGTGTGTGGAGACGGCGGCATCTGGTGTCCTTTTGCAGTTTAAGGATTGGACTAGGGGGGTTGGATTATGGGGGGAAGGGGAGTTGATGAAGGTTTTCAGTAAGCTTAATCCCGCCCCTCCCCCCCATTTCTGTTGGGCTGGTGTGTTTCCAATGGATGCCTGCTGGTGTTGGAAGCGAGAATATCAGCGTGAATTGGCGAGAGAAGGTATTTGAGACCCACTGAGGAGGAACGAGCATAGGGAAGAAAGGGAGGCCGCGGCAGCTTTCTCGCTATGGAGCTGGATGTGAGACTGGGTGGATTGGATCTCAAGGATTATCAGAGACACTGCCTGATTATTTTGCCCTTTTGACCCACGTCACTTCTGTTCTTTGTTTTCTGAGTCTGATGTGTAAATTTTTAAAAATATATTTTATTAATTTATTCATATTACATCTCAATTGTTATCCCGTCCCATTCCTCCCTCCCATTTTCCCCTTACTCCCCTCCCCTATGACTGTGACTGAGGGGGGACCTCCTCCCCCTGTATATGCTCATAGGGTATCAAGTTTCTTCTTGGTAGCCTGCTATCCTTCCTCTGAGTGCCACCAGGCCTCCCCACCCAGGGTATGTGGTCAAATATGGGGCACCAGAGTTCGTGTGAAAGTCATACCCCACTCTCCACTCAACTGTGGAGAATTCTCCACTGATGTGTAAATTTTTAATTAATCTTATCTTATGTTATTATTATCCCTTAGAAAGCTGTTTGTATTCTCATGTTAGACATTAAGAAAGTATAACTAGTTGGAAGGAGAGGTGGGAAAGAACTGTAAAGAGTGGAAGGATGGAAAACAATGCTGAAGACACATTACAAAAGAAAAAAAAAACTCAGCTGGCCTGTAATCCCAGCGCTCTTGGAGGCAGAGGCAGGCAGATGTCTGTGAGTTCGAGCCTAGCCTGGTCTACAAAGTGAGTCTAAGACTGCCAAGGCTACACAGAGAAACCCTGTCTCAAAAGCAAACAAACAACAGCAAATCAACACAAAAACAAAACAAAAAAGAAAATAAAAAGTCTTTTCAGTGAGAGAATCCCCCCCCCCCACCAAATAGTAACCTGCAGATTTAATGCAATGTCTATCAAATTCCGGTGTCATAATTTACAAATGAAGAAAAAAAAATCTGGAATTAGTATAACATCACAAAATTCTACAAATAACTAAGGTAATCCTAAGGGTTGAGAATAAACCTGGAATACCAGAACACTTGCCTTCAAAGTATATTACAGGGCCGTAGTAATTACAGGGCCGACTTCACATTGGCATAAAAACAGTCAAACCTATGGAACAAAACAGAGAAACTGGATATAAATTGGCAAAATTCTGGCAACCTAATTTATGATGAAAAGTAAAGCAGTAATTTTAAACATGTTTCAACTAAAAAGCACTTGTGTCCAGATAGATTCACAGCAGAATTCTGCTGGGCATTAAAAAAAAAAATACTGATACTACTCAAATCAGTGACAAAAAAATCAGAAAAGGAAAAGCGTCTTCCAAACACTTTTGATGAAACCAGGATTAACCAGGTATTAAAGTCAGGAAACTACACAACAAAAGGAGACAATTTCAGACCAGTCTCCCTGCCAAAGATGGGTGTAAAAAGTTCTGGATGAAATACTAGCAATGAAAATTCAGGGAACATCAAAACCAATGATTGATTTTAAAGTTCATTTTTTGTACAAGGTACAAAACATAAAAGAGTGGCGTGGCTTTGTTTTGCTATGTGGATGGGGGAGGTGTTTTCCTTCTTACAAATCTTGATGAGAATTGTTGCTAACGATTCAGGGAAACTACCAAGGTGTTTCTGTGAAACCGCAAGCAGTCTGTTGGAGAAGTTATGGCCAAAGGTGTTTTTCAGGGACTGGTGCAGGATGAGGCAGTTCTGACTGCACCACTGAGGTCTCCTGAAACACAAGTTCATGGCCAGCTATGGTTTCAGTCTTTCTTGCACTTAGACTTTAGGGTACTCAACCTCTCAGTGAAATCACCAAGCATTGAAGATGCCACGGCAGGATGAAAGCTGCTAACGAAATTAGCAGGATAAAATTGCTTTCAATTTAACCATCAGCTTCTTTGCTAGCTCCTTTGCACATCAGATGGGCAAGAGGAAGAGTCTAGGAGAAAGAATTGACAGTACCGTGAGCCAAGCACAGTGTGATCAGAATCATTTAGGCTGCTAATTCCCACACTCGTGTTGGTTAATTTTTAAAGAGACAAGGCACTGCCTGCTTAACGTTCTGTATTGACCTTTTAATGGTAATGGGTGAATAGAAATCTGGATATCACACAAAACATATTGTTTCGATACTTAAAATAAGATTAAATAATTGTTATTTCTTATCCACACTTTATAAGCCTGGATAAAATCGAGCAAGGATTCATAAGAACAAGGGGTCCAAAAGATGGAAAACACAGAGAAGTGAAACGACTGATGGTCATCAGCCACCGATTGTGATCGTAGAGAAGAGCAGTGCAGCCTTGTAGTATGGAGGAGAGAGTATAAAAAGCGACAAAGGTGGACACTTGGAGCAGGATGTTCTGCATAGCCCTGGAGTCGGGGGAGGTCCTGTTGGAGCCATGGGTACTGTGGATGTGTTGGACTCTCCACTTGTGTCTGTACAGAAGGACAACCATGGACATGCTGGACCAGGCAGTTAGCACAGAAAGAAAGATTTCTGGGCACACTATCAGTGCTGCGTAGATTGAGTCACTGATTTCATTACGCTCTACACTAGAGCAATATCCCAAATCCCGTTGTCTTGTAATGTTTTTACTATTCATATTGATAAATGTGTGCACACAGGAGAGGAACGTTGTCAATATGGAGAAGACCCAAAGGATGGAAATGGAGCATCCAAGGTACTTGGCAGATCTGACTTTATGATCCTTCCAGCAAGATTCCCTGGGACTGATGGTCATGGCCTGGAATGCACTCAAAAGACAAGTGGTGCTAATGGACACACTCCTGCCAAGTACTTGAGTGTACACTAGGAGCCTGCACGCCAAAGTATTCAAGAACGGCTTCCACCCAAATGCTGCCATTGTGTGAGGCACCCCAGAAGAGAGAATGATCAAGGCATTGGCTGTCATTATGTGCATGAGAATAAAATCTGTGGGCTTTAATGTGCATTGTCTGTAGTAAAGGAGTAGATAGTAGAAAATAAGAGAGAAATTCCCCAGAATTCCAACTGTAGTTTGTAATAAGAAAATGGTTCCGGTGGCCAGATTCCAGAAGTCCATCCTGGGATTCTACACAATTTCCTTGAGATTACACCCATGGATATTTCTCTGATCAAAATGAATAAAAAACAAATTCTGTAGTTCATGGAGGAAAAGGACCTTTAAACACATGGAGCTACTGTGAAACTGAAGTCTTTTAAGCTCAGGAATTCAAGGCCAACCTACATGACATGAAAAGACATCCTCCTCCAAATTTTTACAAGCATAGTTAAGTTCCATGTATCTTAGTGATATCACTTAATACCTTAACGTGGACATATTGATCAAAGGAAAGCCATGAAGTTTCATAGGAAATGCAACAATATTCAGGACAATGTAATGTTGGCCTGTGAAAAACAGTGAAAAAGCAACATCGCAGAAAAACAATTCCACAACCTATTCATATTTGCTAGTTATGACATAAAAAAGGATGATTTCAATAATGACCAAAATCTTAACTATTTTAATTATTATGTATCTTTAATTAAAGCATAAGTAATGTGAAAGTTGTAATACTACTCAGAATCTATCTATGGTCTGAGGACACGGCAAATGTTCTTCCACCTTGTCTCAGCTGGAATCATATTTTGTTTAACCTGAAACTGATACACCTCCCCCATTTGTTCCCTTTTATAACCATCACACGGGAAAGTACCCAAGCCCTTTTCATCAACTGGGGGACCAGGGAAAAATGCGTTCTGCTAAATTGCTTGCTTGCTTGTTTTATGTATCCCTTCAACTGTCAACCATTCTGTGGGTTTTCCAGCTTCTTTGCCTTTTTTGATATAGTATTTTTACTGATAGTTTTGGGAATTTCAAATCAAGACATCCCACCACACTCAATTCCCAGTCCTCTCAATTGTTCCTGTGCCTCTGCACTGTGCTCTCCATCTCCAAGTGAGGCGAACAACATAGGCAACAGGCAATGGCTCCAGGCTGGGGACTGGTTTGCGAAGCCTTGGTCCAGACCTGCTCTGTATTGCCCTGTTTCTGTGAGAGAAGCACACTCTTACCTGTCTCCCCCTTGTCAGTGTAGGCGTCCCCAAGGCTTCGTCCTTGAAGCCTCCTGACTAAGAAAGGGCAAGAAGAAATAGATCCTCATTCTCAGCTGTGCGCAGCTCTGTTTGGTAATCTTAATTTCCAGCTTCGTGGGTTCACTTTTTAAAGCATCTTCTCATAACATTTTTACTTTTTTATCCTTAGTTGTTGTGGAGATATGGTGGACTATGCAGATTCCTTTTCTGCCAGGGCATAAGCTTTCCAAGCGTCCATGGGTCTTTGAAATTCCTAGCAGCTGTGCTGTAAAACTGGTGGGTGCTCTGCTCTGTTTTCTTTGTATAATCTATGCATCTCTTCTCAGTCTATATATTACCCTTAGTATGTACATGATTTCTGAGTTCATCATTTGATAATGGATAACCAGTTGGGGCCTCTCCCCTAAAAAAGGCTGCTTTCCCGTCCTCACAGCAATCCTTCCTTGCTGTAGCTCTAAACCCTAGGGAAAATGTTCTTTTTGCAAAATAAGATCCTTAGAAAAAAATCACAACTGACAGAAATTCATGAAACATGTGATTGCTTGGTGACAAGCACCAGTTGATCCGTTTGTAATTCAGCTCCTGCACATGAGGCTCAGGGAACTTTATGGTAGAAAAGGCAGACAGACAGACCGTAATAGTCAGAAGCAGAGACAGCTGCTGTGTGACTTCATCATCTAGAAATGTCAGGGAGGCTACTCCCATGAAGTCTCAACATGGCGGCCTAAAGAAAGAAGAGCAAGGACACCAACTGACATGTTAACACGGAAGAGGGAAATCTCTGGGCCCCAGTAACCTCAGTTTTAAGAATAACCACACAAGTTGACTTTCTATTACAATTAGTAACAGTCATGGAAGCTTTGACCCGTTCATGACCAGTGACAGTCCACGATCAACTTGTTGTTACACACAAAATAGAATTATACGTATCAATTCCAGCCTCAGGAGATCCTATGGCCTCCTGTCTGGTGGATGGTTCTGGGTGGGCGTGTACTGAGGCTACTAGGCACCAGAGGCCAAGCAACCACCATGCCAAAATTTGCGCTGATAGTTTCACAGCATGAATGAAATGTGCAAAGATTCTGCTGTGCTCGAGGACCACACCATGGCTCGCAGCCTGTAAGAACCGGAGATTGAGCAGCATTCAGCATCAAGCTTTCAGCAGAGCTACTTGGATCAGCATTGTTCGTCTGTAGGCTGCTAAGCAAGTCCAAGAGGAAAATCTGGCAATGCAAACTCAGAGCCAGAAGATACAAAGATCTTGATGAAAAGGATAAAAAGAAAAACTGCTCAAGAAATGAGGAGAAGCTGGCAATCGAGACTGAGAGATGAAGCATTTGGCAGAAGACCAATGAGGACATAGCAACTTTTACATGATGATGATGATGATGATGATGATGATGATGATGATGATGATAGTTACAGGGATATAAAAAGGAAGAAATATATTTTAGAATTCTTTGGAGCCAGTTGCTATAGAGAAATGGAGGAATAAAGCCAAGAGTCATGAAAGGAAGCTATTTCTTCTCTAGCAACAGTGACCACAGGGATCCAGAGTGGCATGATTCTGATATTGCCCAGAAATTCCAAGAAAAACTATTGGAAATTCTGCTCAGTATCTGACAACTGAAGAATACTAAGTTTACAAGAAGGCCAAAGAGGTAGAAAAGTCATCCTTGGAAAAAGTCATCCTTGGGGAAAAAAAAAGTATCACCCTGAGTGCAAATAAAACAACTGAGAACACTCAAAGTTGAAAGACAGTGATGAATGCAATATTCTAAGATTGACAGGCCATCCCAAACACCACCACCTACAATGGTGGACTTTGAGGTTCTGCATTACAGCCATTTTATAAGCCAACACAATGCTACTTGTCATTTTTCTAAATCAAAGTCCTCACATAAAAGGTTCTATAACAAAAATTAAAAACAAACAATAAAATGATAAAAATTATAAGCCTCTCTTGAAATTGATCTTTCTGTAGCAAATATGACCAAACGATAAATTTCACAATGGTGAGTTTCCTTCTTTTAGGCAATCTGGGGCATTACTCTCAAGTGTTTTCCTAATTCTAAACAATTTTAGATCACTTATATAGAGTTCTAAATGACATTGTTAAGCAAGAAAAGAATGCGTTTACAAAGTCATATGAACTCATAAATGCTTCAAATGTATAATAGTTATTGATGTAAGACTCCATTTATTAAAGCCCCCACACAAGTAAAATGTGGTCTAACCTCAGAAATGTTAACAAATAGGCATGATTCATTGAAAATACAGCAGAGGTCTGTTTTGGTTAGTTAATTAAAGGAAGCATTTGAGAATTTTATAGTTTTTTTTTTTGTACTGTATCGACTATGTTCCAAATGGTTTTCTTGTGAAATTCCATTGAAAGTTATGGTTAAGATTTTTTTTTTTGTTAGTTGGAAAGAGTGCATGTCATGTCACAATCAAAAGAAAGGAATGAAGGAAGAAAAGAAGGAAGGAGAGAAAGAAACTTTGTTTAGGTATAGGTTGGTTGTTGGGAGTTGAGGTCTGTACATAACCCTCATGGAATCAGTTTGATACCATGAGGCCAACACACATCATCCAGTATTTGTGAACACTGATGCTGACTGAGGCGTGAGTCCAGTGAAATGTTCACACAACAGTATCAGATGCTCCATCTGGACATGCATGTCGTGAATATGACATCCTTTTGGATACACTGTCCAACAAGTGTCAAGTGAAAGACCAGAATTCCTTGAAGCTCTTTAAAGCTGTATCTCCCTGGAGCTGTTCTTACTGAGATGCTGTGAACATTCCCAGGAATATGATGACAGACAGTGAACCCACTGTACCACATCCATGAGGAGTGAAACTGTTTACAATTATTGACAAGATGCTTCGATCTAAGACATGCTGTGGCCTTGAGACTCCTTCATTGATAATGGCCAAAGATTATCTGTACCACGTGTTTGAGATTTGAGTATTTTGGTGCCCCCCCATGATTAAGTATAGTGAAGTAAAGAGACATGTTAAAGGGAAGAAACAGTGACCAACAGCCACCACAGTGAGACACTCCTCCTGTGTGTTCAGATCTGTGAGGTCACTCTGCTTAATCCTAAATATGACTGTTTGTCTTCACAGCCATAAGATTCTGCACTTGAAGGACCAGTGTGGTTACTTGTGTCACATCCACTGACATCCAGTATTCTCCCTGGTGAATATTCAATTCCTTACGTTTTTCTGAAGTGTTCGATGCATAAAGGCTATTATGGGAAATGCAATTATAAAGAGGCTGGCCCATTGTATGCATACCAATGTGTGTTATTCAAATCCTACAGCCTTAATACCTAGTCATGTCTCATGCTGTGGATTAACACAGCACCTAAAGGCCAATACAGGTGCTGGGGTCCCACTGATTTTATGCCTTTTTTTAACAGTGAAAACGGTCTTAACCAGCTCGGCAAACTAGAGAGCAAAAGCTGCCTCTCATGTGTCCAGTTCCCTAAGTCATTGCTGACTGATTTCTATTATCATCCAATTCCTTAAATTGACTGAAATATCACCCAGAGATAAGGTGTCTGTAGTAAGTGGAAAGAGCCAGTCGCTCCACAAACTTATCTGCTTATTGAATAAAATGTGTAGTACCTTTTTATCTCAAAGAGAAGTGGGAAGTTGCATTGTTCAGTTTTTCTTCTCCCAATGTTTTCCACATTGATCACATCAGATCAGTTTTCGGGGACCTTATGAGCCAGGTTGTAAGAAATGCTTTCCTTCCTCGTTGTGAAGTCCCCGCCAAGGTAGGCAGTTCTGATGCAGAGTATTTTCTCATTTTCACAGAATCCTGTGCTGAGCCATGATAAATATTTTATCTCCATACTTTGTCATAGATCTTTCGCTTTCTGTGGATTCTAGGTTAGACTTCATTGTGGCTTTCTACTGTTTTTTTTTTCCTGTACTCCCTCCTCTTGCATCCTCAATCTTATAAGAAATGGCAGCTGTAGTTTTTTTTATTATTTATGTGTGTAAATGGTAAACAGCAATCAGCTTATGAATTATTAAATATCCTATAAGCTTGGCATCTTTGATTTTAGTAACTGTCTCATGTGGAAGGTACTTTTACTTCCATGGTCAAGACCGGAATTTAGAAACAGAAAAAATAAGTATCTGTATAAACCCACAAGCTCTTTGTACTGGGAGATCTTAAACATGGCTAATGTGGTACAAACACAATCACCTAATTCCCTCAAACACTCTAGTCTTAAATGTTCCTTACTTGACATTCTGTTCACTTGGTTGATTTTTATTTTCTGACTTTGGTTGTAAGCCGTTTTTGTTCTGAGGAACTAGAGAGATGGCTCAGTGGTAAGGAGCAGTTGCTGCTGTTCGAGAGGACCTGGGTTGCTGATCATAACCCACATGGATGCTCATACCTGCCTGTGACTGTTTCCAGAGGTTCTGAATCCTCTTCTCTCCTCCTCAGGCATTGCATTTTCATACTCACACACATAGATGCAGGCAAAACGTTAGGCTCAAAAATAAATAAATAAATAATACATGAATAAGTCTTTAAAAAATAAATTCTCACTTTGAAATAAAGGCTTATTTAATATGCAAATGCCAAGTGCTAGTAAGGCTTCTGAGATTTTACTAAAATGCAGCCTTCTAAATATGGTCGGTCATGTGAGAGAAAATTGTCATACCTCTGAGTTGCATTTCACAAGCACAGTATAGACCCGTTGCTTATAATGCCAGCAGAAATATGAATTGTTTTCATTGCAGAAGTAAAGCTTGTACTGGTAACAACAAACCACTTCCTAATGCCATTAGTCTGTAAAATATGCAACATGAAACTCAGATGCATGCTGAAATGGCAGTAGAAGAAAATTAAGTTATTAAAAATATTTCCTTTAACATTCTCTATGTACTTTGTACTTTTTCTATTGATGAATGTATCATAATAAAACATACAGTGAAATGAAACAGAGGAGAATCCTGTGAGGTATGTGAAAATGAATTAGAAAATTTTGAACACTTTAACGTTGTCCAGACTGAAATAAAGAACTAAGCGTGATACAAATATAACAGGTGCAGAGCTCAGCCCTGCCATGCACAAAGCCTCATTTCAATAAAAAACAATAATAGCAACAGAAAGCACGGCATCAGTTTGCTTTGAACAGTAGAGTATGACTCAACCAGGAGAAATGACTCAAGGCACATTTGGTCCTGACTGTCATTGCTGATGCTCATATTGTAAGTCTCCTTCTATGATACCTTCCCGAGTGCCAGAGGGAGGTTTCAAAGCAGGCCCTTTGGCCACTGGTCATTCAATACAAACCCAGTTGTGGCACCTATGACTTATCAATACATGACTACAGAATGGGATTCACGTCCAATATCTTCCAGGTTTGTGTGCTTCTTATATTTCAAGTCAAATGTTTCCTATGGAGCTGAAACTATGGTTCAACCATAAGTTCAAGTATAATAATGGTTATGTAAAGAGAGTCTAAATAATCATGTTAGGGAAGGTGAGTTATCACATTGACTTATTACCACAATCCTCCAGCACCTACACAGATAGAGGGTGTTCCCTGGTGATAAGCACGGTCACCCTCAGTTAGGGACTAAAGTTATTAGAGAAATCAGCAGGGCCTGGCACAAGGTAATGTGTCGTATCTTTTTTTTTTTTTTTTTTAACTAACATCTTACCTAGGGAGTTAATCTCCTGCCTTCTCTGTCTGTTCAGCAGATCCGTTTGTACAGCAGGTCTCCAATATTAGATAGCCATGGGCAACTACACAGGCCTCTTCTCTGCTTCCCCTGTAACTCAGACTGAAATGCAGTGTACTCACCTGAATTCTTACCTCTAAAGGATGGTGCGTTCACTGGGCACATCCCAGACTCATACTAAGCAGTGACTCATTAATAAGTCACCCGAGTCCTGAGGTAGAGGTCTGTGACAGTGTCATCCCACTTTCCACCTGAACTGCAATTTTCATTTCAACTCAGTGGCCATGACAGTGTTTGGCCTTGGGATTCAAAAATCAATTAGGAATTGTCTCCAGTCGCTAAAGAACAAAAGTGCTTTTGAGAAGACACTGAGTTTTCATGATCTCTGAAGGCTGCCCAGGTCTCCTGTGAAAGATGGTAGAAACTCTGAGGCAGTTTTAGGACAAAGTTAGAGACACCTCCCTGTCCCTGGGGTAGCAGGCTTTAATGACTACTGCCAACAAAAAAATAAACTATGTTCTTTAAAAAAAAAAGAGTTAAAAGGCTATGTCCTAATTATTTCTTTGATTGTTGTATACTTGTTTAATTGTTTTAGTCAAGTCTCTCAACATCATCTCCGTCCACGTCTTTATCTGATTTTCCTACCTACCACTGTTTCCTTTAACCTGGATGTGTTAAAACAAAGCAAAACAACAACAACAACAACAACAACAACAAAAGACAACCAAACAAACAAAAAACAAAACAAATCAAAAAATTCTGTAGCTTACGTAATGAATTGGTATGTGTTGAGTGCCAAGGCACAAATGGAAGCCCGGCGAGCCTGTAAAATTCAAAACTATAGGATAAGTCTGTCGATTCCTTTCTCAGAAGCCACCTGCAGCCAATATCTATTCAGCTAGATAGGAGGTCTTCCTGACCTCCTTCCGCTCTGTTGGGCTGTTGTGTTGTTTGATCTTTCTCATGGTCTGTACCTACTGTCCTAACAAGTGAATTCGTGTGTACAAGTGCTCTGTTCTGTCTGGACAGAACCTGATTCCTTGGAATAATCTACCACGTGCATACTTAGACTCTTTCTGCTGTGTCTGCCATGATGATCCCTGAGCCTTGAGAGGAGAGGCGTGATATAGCTATTCCGTTTTTAGCTGCGTATTCCAGAGCAGGATATTCTCAGCATTTTGAACGATGGTAGGCCCCATATGTTAGTCACCATGGACAGAGAAAAGACACTCCTATGATGAGGATTGGGGGGCTACAACTAGAAAATATCACACTGTGTGAGAAAACCCAAGCCCAGGAGACACACACGGTATGTACTCACTTACAAGTGGATATTATCCATGTAGTACTAGACATCCACACTAGAATTCTCCATGATAGAATTATTGGGGTCAATTATGTATGCTATTTTCCACAGCTATGGTGACTCAAAATTTTGCTGGATATTGTAGTCTGGGGTGGAATTTGTGACCTCATAGAATCTGTAGCACATCCGTCCAGGCCCTTCCGGCTTTTAGAGTCTTTTTCTGAGAAGTCAGGTGTAATCTTAGCAGGTCCAACTTTAAATATTACTTAATTTTTTATTTGCAGATATTATTATTCTTTTTTGTTTTCTACAATGATAGTTTTGTTTACTATGTGCCAAGAAGACACTCTTTTCAAGTTCCATCCATTTTGTGTTCTGTTTGCTTCTTGTTTTACTTTACATCCTGATTGCAGTTTTCTTTCCCTCTTGTACCCCGAGTCTTTTCCCACTCCCCTCATCCACTCCCTGCTTCCTCTTCAGAAAAGGGGAGCCCTGCTATGGATGTCAACCAGCCTTGTCATCTGGAGGTGCAGTAGGTCTCGCTGCATCTCCTATTGAGGCTAGACAAGGCTACCCAGCTAGAGGAAAGTGTCCCAAAGGCGGGGAGCCCCTGCTCCCTTTGTCAGGAGTCCCGCATGAAGACCAAGCTACACAACTGTTGCATATGAGTAGAGGGCCTATGCCAATCCCATGCATGGTCTCTGGTTGGTGGTTTAGTTTTTATGAGGCCATATGGACAA
Organism: Acomys minous; assembly: GCF_964271855.1. Taxonomy (NCBI): domain Eukaryota; kingdom Metazoa; phylum Chordata; class Mammalia; order Rodentia; family Muridae; genus Acomys; species Acomys minous. The sequence goes on from NC_140502.1 coordinate 13,382,855, forward strand.
AGCTTATTTGATTCTATAGTTTTTTTTTTAATGCTGTCCTTGATACCCGTGGCTCCTACAATCAGTCCTTCCTTCCTCTCTTCCCCAGCTCCACCTAAGTGTTTGGCTGTGTGTCTCTGCATTTGTTTCCATTAATTGCTGTGTGAAGTCCCTCTGATATTGTTTATGCTAGGCTCCTGCTTGCAATTATAGCAGAATATCATCAAAAGTGTCAGAGATGGGCTCTCTGACATGACATGAGTCTCATGCCTGGCCAGTTATTGGCTGGTCATTCCGTGTATTGTGGCTCCATTATTGCCCCTGTATATCTTACAGGCAGGGCACATTGTAGGTCTAAAGTTGTGTGGCTGGATTGGTGTCCTAATCCCTTCCTTGGAAGTCTTTCCTTTTCCAGGGGATAGCCATCTCAGGCTCCATATTTCCCATTTCTAGGAGTATTGGCTAGGGTCCCGTTTAAAGATTCCCTGGAATTTCCATTGTCCTTCATTTCTAGCTTGTCAGAGAGATGCCCCTTATGCCACATGTCTCTCCCAGTCCTTGCTTCCTCTGCCCTCCTGTCACCTGGTCTCCCCTGCTCCGATGTAAACCTCCTCCTTCCCCAAGTCCTCTCCACCTGTCCATCCATGATGTCTGTTTTATTTCCCTTTCTCGTTGAGATCCCAGTGTCCCCACCTGAGCATCCCTGTTACTTGGCTTCTTTGGATCTGTGGAATGGGACATGTTTATCCTTTAGGGTCACTATCCACTTATAAGTGAGTACGGACCAAATTTCTTCTTTCTGGGTCTGAATTATGTCATTCAGAATGATCTTTTTCTACTTCCATTCATTTGCCTGCATTTTCATGATGACATTCTTCTTAATAGATGAACAACATTCCACGTGTAGCTTCATTTTTAAGCTAGGAATTTATTCTTCTATGATTTTTTATTGGAAATACTTTTCTGTGAGTTTGAGGTGGGATTCTTCTACAACTATTCTATTGTTCTTATGTTTTGTCTTTCCATAGTGTGACAGAATTCCTCAATATTTTGTGCCAGGATCTTTTGAGATTTAACATTTTATTTGACTGATGTACCCATTTTCTTCTGCTGTGTCTTCAGTGTTTGAGATTCCCTCCTCCATTTCTTCTATTCTCTTTGTGAGGCTTGACTCCTTGGTTCCTTTTTAAATTCCTGAATTTTTCATTTCTAGAACTTCACCAATTTGTGTTTTATTTACTGATTGTACTTTCATTTTCAAGTCTTGAACTCTTCTACCTATTCCCACCAATTTGTTGGCTTGCATTTCCTTGGCTTTCTAATGTGATTTCCTCTTTAAGGACCTATTTCAGCTTCAAGTGGTTGGTTTTCAGGCATTTCACTTGTACTTCACCTATGGTGCTGTATTTGGGTCTTGCTTGGGTAGGAAATCTAAGTTCTGCTGTGGACATGCCTCCATGCCTGCTATTGTGTTTTTATGCTGGCATCTAGACATCTAGGTTTGGAATGCTTTGAGAACTACTTGCTGATTTTTGGATTTTCCCTTTTATTTTGGTGTTTTACTCCATGGGTTTTGTTCCATCTGCGGCTTTTTGGAGAGTACGATAACTGTATGTTGCTTATATTCATGTCCTATTCCCCTGGGGTCACTTACAGGGGATGTCTGCTGGTGTGCAAGTCGGGCATGATTTGGAGAAGGAAGGTTGAAAGAAAAAAGTCTCTGTGCTGTGGTTGGGGATGCAGTCAGAAAGTAAAGGGAGTCTGCAGTATGTTTCTTGCAGTAGAAGACAGATGAGACTCTGAAGTCTCTGGAGCTGATCTATGAAGGCACAGGAGAGCTGTAGGTCTGCCTTCAGCCTGCTTTTGTCGATGATTAGACTGACTTATGTTGTGGGATAAGATAAAGCACCATGTTTTGAGGGACGTTAGAAGGGGACCAGCCATGGGATCAATACAATATGAGCACGTGTTTAGAAAAGACTGCTGTGGAAGGTTTGTTTTGGAGCAGGGTGTGGGGTTGGGAGTGTGGATCTCGGGGGACACAGAGAGACATTTATGTAAAATATGTGGTTTGTGGTAGGAATGGGTGTGTGTTACCATGGGTGTTTTCTTTAAGTTGAATAAAGTGGTGGATGTTGGAATATTTAGGAGCAGATGGTCTGTGGGATCCAAAAAGCTATAGGGGGTGGAGGGAGGATGGCTGAATCTGGCCTTGTGCTGCAGCATTGAGATGTGCCTGAGCAATTGAATATAGGAGAAAGGGGGAATGGTGAAGATTTTTAGTATTCTTAATTTCCCCGCATTTCTGTTTAGCTGTGTGTTTTCAAGGAATGTCTACTGATGTTGAAAGCTGGGGTATTGGAGTGAGCTGGGGGAAGAAAATTTGGGGGAGGAAAATCTTGGAAAGGCACTGAGGATGGGGATAGTGAGGAAAGGGAGGCTATAGTATCTTTCTTGCTGCATAGCTGAGTATGAGGCTGGGTGGATTGAATCTCAGGCGCTAGAGGAGACAGTGTCTGATTCTTATGCTTTCTCTTGACATATTCGCCCCCTTCAATTCTTTTCTCCAATCTGCTGTGTTCATTTTTTAAATTTAAATTACTGAATTTTATTATTGTCCCTTATAAACCTGTTTGCATTTCTGATGAGAGGCAGAAAGAAAGAATATCTAGTTGGGAGAAAAGATGGGGAAGAGCTGTAAGGAGTAAAAAGATGGAAAACAACTTCCAAGATAGTTTATGAGAGAAAAAAAATCAATCACTTTTCAATACATTTTTTTCCAAAAATATTAACCTATAGATTTAATGCCACGCTTATCAAAACTCTGATGCCATAATTTACAAATCAAGAGGAAAAAACCTACAATGATTACAGCATCACAAATCAAACAACTAAGGCAATTCTAAGAGTTAAAAGCAAACCTACAAGGTCACAATACTTGACCTCATAGTACATTACAGAGACATGATGGTAAAAACAACTTGGCTGTGGTGGAAAAACAGTCAAAATCGTGGAACAAAATAATGAAGCTGGACAGAAATTCACAAAATTACAGCAACATGATTTATGATAAAGACTGAAGCAATAATTTCAAAAAATGTCTCAAGAAAAAAGTGCTTGTATCCACATGGATTCAGAGCAGAATGCTGCTGGATGTTCTAAAAACTAACACCAATACTACTCAACTCAGTGAGGGAAAAAAACCCACCAAAACCAAAAGACATCTTCCAAACTCTTTTGATGAAACCATGATTACCCAGATGTTAAAATCAAGAAAATGCACAATAGAAAGAGAAAATTATAGGCAAATTTCTCTGCAGGTAGAGGCATAAAAATTCTCAATGAAATACTAGTAAAGAATTCCAAGATGACATGAAAACAATTATTGATTACAAATTGGTTTTTGTTCAAGATATAAAATGTTAGAGTGGGATGGCTTTGCTTTGCTGCATAGATAGGGAAGGTAGTTTTCTTCTTGCAAAATATTGTTGAGAACTGTTGCTAAAGGTTCAGAGAATCTCAACAGGAATTTCTGTGAATCAAGAGCAAGCAGACTTTTGGAGAAGTTATGACCAAAGGAGTTTTCTGGTACTGATGCAGGATGAAGCAGTTGGGACAGGACTGGGGTTTCCTGAAGCACAAGTTCATGGCCAGCTATGGTCTCAGTCTTTCTTGGAAATTAAAGATGCCCTGACAGGACGAAAGACCCTAGGCAGGCAATTTCATCTGCAGCTCCGTTGCATAGCAGATCAGCAAGAGGAAAATTCTAGGAGAACACATTGAGAATACAATGAACTATGCTGCTAATTCAACCACCTGACAAAACTCCCATGCTCATGTTGCCTCACCTTAGAAAGACAAGGTGCTACCTGGTTAACATTCTTCTGTATTTACCTTTTTATGGTAATGTGTGAGTAAAAAGAAAACCAACCAACCAACCAACCATCCAACCAACCAACCTACAAAAAAAAACCCATATCAAAACTGGGTACCACATGAAAGATATCATTACAATACTCAAGTTAGGATTAAATAATTTTTATTTCTTATCCAGATTTTATAAGCCTGCACAAAATTGAGGAAGGATTCATAAGTACAAAGGGTGCAAAAGATGGAAAACACAGATAAATGACACGATTGATGGTCGGCAGCAACCAATCATGATTATACAAAAGAGAAATGCAGCCATGTAAGATGGAGGAAAGAGTATAAAAAACCATGAAGGTAGATACTGGGAACAAGATGTTCTGGGTGGCCCGGACGTCGGGGGAGGTCCTGCGTGAGCCACGAGTGCTACGGATGTGTTGAATTCTCTGCTTGTGTCTGTACAAAAAGAGAACCATGGATATGCTGCACCAGACAATTAGCACAGAAAGAAAGATTTCTGGGCACACTATCAGTGCTGCGTAGATTGAGTCACTGATTTCATTACGCTCTACACTAGAGCAATATCCCAAATCCCGTTGTCTTGTAAGGTTTTTACTATTCATATTGACAAATGTGTGCACACAGGAGAGGAAAGTTGTCAATATGGAGAAGACCCAAAGGATGGAAATGGAGCATGCAATGTGCTTGGCAGATCTGACTTTATGTTCTCTCCAGCAAGATTCCCTGGGACTGATGGTCATGGCCTGAAATGCACTCAAAAGACAAGTGGTGCTAATGGACACACTCCTGCCAAGTACTTGAGTGTACACTAGGAGCCTGCATGAGAAATTATTCAAGAACGGCTTCCACCCAAATGCTGCCATTGTGTGAGGCATCCCAAAAGAGAGGACGATCAAGGCGTTGGCTGTCATTATGTGCATGAGAATCAAATCTGTGGGCTTTAGTGTGCATTGTCTGTAGTAAAGGAATAGATAGTAGAAAAGAAGAGAGAAGTTCCCCAGAATTCCAACTGTAGTTTGTAATAAGAAAATGATTCTGTTGATCAGATTCCAGAAGCCCATCCTGGGATTCTACACAATTTCCTTGAGGTTACAACCATGGATATTTCTCTAGTCAAAATGAGTGAAAAAACAAATGCCGTAGTTCGTGGAGGAAGAGGACACCTTTCAAGTCATGGAGCTTCTGTGAAACTGAAACAGAGTCTTTTAAGCTCAGGAATTCAAGGCCAGCTTACATGACACAAAAAGACATTCTTCTCCAAATTTTTACAAGCATAGTTAAGTTCCATGTATCTTAGTGATATCACTTAATACCTTAACGTGGACATATTGATCAAAGGAAAGCCATGATGTTTCATAGAAAATGCAACAACATTAAGGAGAAGATAATGTTGGCCTGTGAAAAACAGTGAAAAAGCAACATCATAGACAAACAAACAATTCCACAACCTACTCATATTTTCTAGTTGTGACATAACAGAGGACGATTTCAATAATGACCAAAATCTTAACTATATTAATTATTATGTATCTTTAATTAAAGCATAGCTAATGTGAAAGTTGTAATACTACTCAGAATCTATCTATGGTCTGGTGACTCGGCAAATGTTCTTCCATTTTGTCTCAGCTGGAATCATATTTTGTTTAACCTGAAACAGATCCATGTCCCTCATTTGTCCCCTTTTATAACAATCCCATGGGAAAGTACCCAAGTCCTTTTTATCAACTGGGGGACGAGGGAAAAATGCGCTCTGCTAAATGGCTTGCTTGCCTGCTTTATGTATCCCTACACCTGTCAGCCAGCCTGCGGGGTTTCCAGCTTCTTCGCCTTTTTTGATATAGTATTTTTACTGGTTTTTTTGGTAATTTCAAATCAAGACATCCCACCACACTCAATTCCCAGTCCTCCCAATTGTTTCTGTGCCTCTGTTCTGTGCTCTCCATCTCCACGTGAGGCGAACAACATAGACCACAGGCAATGGCTCCAGGCTGGGGACTGGGTAGTGGAGCCTAGGGCCAGCCCTGCTCAGAATTGCCCTGTTTCTGTGAGAGATTCACACTCTTACCTGTCTCCCCCTTGTCAGTATAGGCATCCCTATGGCTCATCAGGCAAGACCTTCGTCCTTGAAGCCTCCTGACTAAGAAACAGCAAGTCGTAAATCCTCATTCTCAGCTGCGCTCAGCTCTGTTTGGGAATCTTAATTTCCAGCTTCATGGGTTCAATTTTAAAACATCTTCTCATAACACTTACCTTTTTATTCTTAGTTGTTGTGGAGATATGGTGGACTATGCAGACTCCTTTTCTGCCAGGGCATAAGCTTTCCTAGCATCCATAGGTCTTTGAAACTCCTAGGAGCTGTTCTGCAATACTGGTGGCTGCTCTGCTCTGTTTTCTTTGTATAATCTACAGATCTCTGCTCAGTCTATATAATGCCCTTAGTATGTACATGATTTCTGAGTTCATCATTTGATACTGAATAACCTCTCCTCTAAAAAAGGCTGCTTTCCCCCTCACAGCAATCCTTCCTTGCTGTAGCTCTAAACCCTAGGGAAAAATTTCTTTTTGCAAAATAAGTTCCTTAGGAAAAAATCACAACTGACAGAAATTCATGAAACATGTGATTACTTGGTGCCAAGCCCCAGTTGATCCATCTGTAATTCAGCTCCTGCACATGAACCAGGTTATGAGAGATGCTTTCCTTCCTCATTCTGATGTCCTCCCAATACAGGCAGTTCTGATGCAGAGTATTTTCTAGTTTTCACAGAATCCTGTACTGAGCCATGATAAATATTTTATCTCCATACTTAGTCATAGATCTTTCACTTTCTGTGGATTCTAGGTTAGACTTGATTGTGGATTTCTACTGGGTTTTTTTTCCTGTACTCCCTCCTCTTGCGTCCTCAATCTTATAAGAAATGGCAGCTGTAGTTTTTTTTTTATTATTTATGTGTGTAAATGGCAAACAGCAATCAGGTTATGAATTATTAATTGTCCAATAAGTTTGGCATCTTTGATTTTGGTAACTGTCTCATGTGGATGGTACTTTTATTTCCATGGTCAGGATCACAATTTAGAAACAGAGATCTTAAACATGGCTAATGTGGTACAAACACAATCACCTAATTCCCTCAAACACTCTAGTCTTAAATGTTCCTCACTTGACATTCTGTTCACTTGGTTGATTTTTATTTTATGACTTTGGTTGTAAGCCGTTTTTGTTCTGAGGAGCTAGAGAGATGGCTCATTGGTAAGGAGCAGTTGCTGCTGTTCGAGAGGATCTGGGTTGCTGATCATAACCCACATGGATGCTCATACCTGCCTGTGACTGTTTCCAGAGATTCTGAATCCTCTTCTCTCCTCCTCAGGCATTGCCTTTTCATACTCACACACATAGATCCAGGCAAAACATTAGGCTCAAAAATAAATAGATAAATAATACATAAATCAGTCTTTAAAAAACCAATTCTCACTTTGGAATAAAGGCTTATTTAATATGCAAATGCCAGGTGCTAGTAAGGCTTCAGAGATTTTACTAAAATGCAGCCTTCTAAATATGGTCGGTCATGTGAGAGAAAACTGTCATACCTCTGAGTTGCATTTCACAGGCACAGTATAGACCCGATGCTTATAATGCCAGCAGAAATATGCATTGTTTTCATTGCAGGAGCAGAGCTTGTATGGATAACAACAAACTACTTCCTAACGCCATTAGTCTGTAAAATATGCAACATGAAACTCAGATGCATGCTGAAATGGCACTAGAAGAAATTAAGTTATTAAAAATATTTCCTTTAACATTCTCTATGTACTTTGTACTTTTTCTATTGATGAATGTGTTATAATAAAACATACAGTGCACTGAAACAGAGGAGAATCATGTGAGATATGTTTAAATGAATTAGAAAATTTTGAACACTTTACGTTGTCCAGACTGAAATAAAGAACTAAGTGTGATTCAAATATAACAGGGCCAGAGCTCAGCCCTACCATGCACAAAGCCTCATTTCAACAAAAAACAATAATAGCAACAGAAAGCACGGCATCAGTTTGCTTTGAACAGTAGAGTATGACTCAACCAGGAGAAATGACTCAAGGCACATTTGGTCCTGACTGTCATTGCTGATGCTCATATTGTAAGTCTCCTTCTATGCTACCTTCCTGAGTGCCAGAGGGAGGTTTCAAAGCAGGCCCTTTTGCCACTGGTCATTCAATACAAACCCAGTTGGGGCACCTATGACTTATCAATACATGTCTACATAAGAATACCTTTTACTCCAGAATGGGATTCACGTCCAATATCTTGCAGGTTCATGTGCTTCTTATATTTCAAGTCAAATGTTTCCTATGGAGCTGAAACTATGGTTCAACCATAAGTTCAACTATAATAATCATTATGTGAACAGAGTCTAAATAATCAGGTTAGGGAAGGTGAGTTATCACATTGACTTATTACCACAATCCTCCAGCACGTTCACAGATAGAGGGTGTTCCCTGGTGATAAGCACGGTCGCCCTCAGTTAGGGACTAAAGTTATTAGAGGAATCAGCAGGGCCTGGCACAAGGTGAGGTGTCGTATCTTTTTTTTTTTTAAACTAACATCTTAACTATGGAGTTAATCTCCTGCCTTCTCTGTCTGTTCAGCAGATCCGTTTCTACAGCAGGTCTCCAATACTAGATAGCCATGGGCAACTACACAGTCCTTTTCTCTGCTTCCCCTGTAACTCAGACTGAAATGCAGTGTACTCACTCGAATTCTTGCCTCTACAGGACGGTGCGTTCACTGGGCACATCCCAGACTCATACTAAGCAGTGACTCATTAATAAGTCACCCGAGTCCTGAGGTAGAGGTCTGTGACAATGTCATCCCACTTCCCACCTGAACTGCAATTTTCATTTCAATTCAGTGGCAATGACAGTGCTGGCTTTGGGATTCAAAAATCAGTTAGGAATTGTTTCCAGGCTCTAAAGAACGAAAGTGCTTTTGAGAAGACACTGAGTTTTCATGATCTCTGAAGGCTGCCCAGGTCTCCTGTGGAAGATGGTAGAGACTCTGAGGCAGTTTCAGGATAAAGTTAGAGATACCTCCCTGTCTCTGGGGTAGCAGGCTTTAATGACTACTGCCAACAAAAATAAACTATGTTCTTTTTTTCAAAAATAGATTTAAAATGCTTATGTCTCAAACATTTGTTTGATTATTGTATACTTTTTTAATTGTTTTAGTCAAGTCTCTCATCATTACCTCCATCCAAGTCTTTATCTTATTTTCCTACCTACCATTGTTCCCTTCAACCTGGATGTGTTAAACCAAAATAAAACTACATCTTGGTTGACTTTACCTTTGATGAGTATGAAGTGTCCGTCCTCATCCCTTTTGGTTAATTTTGGTTGAAAGTCTATTTTGTTCGATATTAAAATGGCTACGCTTGCTTGCTTCTTGTGAGCATTTGCTTGGAATATTTTTTTCCAACCTTTTATCCTGAGGTAATGCCTATCATTATGGGTGAGATGTGTTTCTTGAATGCAGAAGAATGTTGGATCTTGTTTATGCACCCATTCAGTTAGTCTGTGTCGTTTTATTGGGGAGGGGAATAAGGGGAAAATGGGAGGGAGGGAAGAATGGGAGGATACAAGGGATGGGATAACCATTGAGATGTAACAAGAATAAATTAATAAAAAATAAAATTTAAAGGAAGGGTGAAAGAAAAAAACTACAACAACAACAAAAACCAACCAACCAACCAAAAAACAAAACAAAAAAAATCCTTTAGCTTACTTAATGAATTGTTATGTGTACTGTGCTGAGGCACAGATAGAAGCCTGGCGAGCCTCTAAAATTCAAAACTGTTGAATAAGCCTGTCGCTTCCTTTCCCAGAAGCCACCTGCAGCCAATATCTATTCAGCTAGGTAGGAGGTCTTCCTGACCTCCTTCCTCTCTGCTGGGCTGTTGTCTTGTTTGATCTTTTTCAGGGTTTGTACCTACTGTCCTAAACAAGTGAATTCCTGTGTACAAGTGCTCTATTCTGTCTGGACAGAACCTGATTCCTTGGAACAATCTCCCACCTGCATACTTAGACTCTTTCTGCTATGTCTGCCATGATGATCCCTGAGCCTTGAGAGGAGAGTCGTGATAGAGTTACTCCATTTTTAGCTCCATATTCCAGAGCAGCTTATTCTCAGCATTTTGAATGATGGTAGGCCCCATATATTAATCACCATGGATAGAGAAAAGACACTCCTATGATGAGGATTGGGGGATCTACAACTAGAAAATATCACACTGTGTGAGGAAACCCAAGCCCAGGAGAAACACACGGTATGTACTCACTTACAAGTGAATATTATTCAGGTAGTACTAAATATCCACAGTAGAATTCTCCATGAGAGAATTTTTGGGGTCAATTATATTTTCCACAACTATGGGGATTCAAAATTTTGCTGGGTATTGTAGTCTGGGGTAGAATTTGTGACCTCATAGAATCTGTAGCACATCCATCCAGGACTTTCTGGCTTTTAGAGTGGTTTTGTTTTTGTTTTTGTTTTTTTTTTTGAGAAGTGAGGTGTAATCTTAGTAGATCCAAGTTTAAATATTACTTCATTTTTTATTTGCATAGATTATTATTCTTATTTTCTACAATGATAGTTTCATTTATTATGTGCCAAGAAGACACTCTTTTCAAATTCCATCCATTTTGTGTTCTGTTTGCTTCTTGTTTTACTTTACATCCTGATTGCAGTTTTCTTTCTCTCTTGTACCCCCCGTCTTTTCCCACTTTTCTCATCCACTCCCTACTTCCTCTTCAGAAAAGGGGAGCCCTGCTATGGATGTCAACCAACCTTGTCATATGAAGGTGCGGTAGGGCTAGCTGCATTTCCTATTGAGGTTAGACAAGGCTACCCAGCTAGAGGAAAGTGTCCCAAAGGCGGGTAGCCCCTGCTCCCTTTGTCAGGAGTCCAACATGAAGACGAAGCTACACAACTGCTGCATATGAGTAGAGGGCCTATGCCAATCCCATGCATGGTCTCTGGTTGGTGGTTTAGTTTTTATGAGGCCATATCGACAAAGCTTAAATGATTCTATTTTTTTTTTATTGCTGTCCTTGATACCCGTGTCTCCTAAATCAGTCCTTCCTTCCTCTCTTCCCCAGTTCCACTTAAGTGTTTGGTTGTGTGTCTCTGCATTTGTTTCCATTAACTGCTGTGTGAAGTCCCTCTGATGTTGTTTATGCTGGGCTCCTGCCTGCAAATATAGCGGAATATCATCAAAAGTGTCAGAGATGGGCTCTCTGACATGACATGGGTCTCATGCTGGGCCAGTTATTGAATGGTCATTCAATCAATTGCTGCTGCATCCTTACCCCTGTATATCTTACAGGCAGGACAAATTGTAGGTCTAAAGTTGTGTGGCTGGATTGGTGTCCTAATCCTTTCCTTGGAAGTCTTTCTTTTTGCAGGAGATAGCCAATTCAGGCTCCATATTTTTCCACTTCTAGGAGTATTGGCTAGGGTCCCTTTTAAAGATTCCTTGGAGTTTCCATTGTCCTTCGTTTCTAGCTTGTCAGAGAGATGCCCCTTATGTCACATGTCTCTCCCAGTCCTTGCTTCCTCTGCCCTCCTGTCACCTGGTCTCCCCTGCTCCGATGTAAACCTCCTCCTTCTCCAAGTCCTCTCCACCTGTCCTTCCATAATGTCTATTTTATTTCCCTTTCTCATTGAGATCCAAGTGTCCCCACTTGAGCCATCCCTGTTTTTTAGGTACTTTGGCTCTGTGAATGAAACATATTTACCCTTTAGGGTCCCTATTCACTTATAAGCGAGTACAGACCAAATTTCTTCTTTCTGGGTTTGAATTATCTCACTCAGAATGATCTTTTTCTACTTCCATTCATTTGCCTGCATTTTCATGGTGACATTTTTCTTAATAGCTGAATAAGACTTGACATGTATCTCAATTTTTTAAGCTAGGAATTTTTTCTTCTATGGTTTTTATAGCAAATATTTTTCTGTGAGTTTGAGGTGGCGTTCTTCTACAACTATTCCTATTATTCTTATGTTTTGTCTTTCCATAGTGTTACAGATTTCCTCAATATTTTGTGACAGGATATTTTTACATTTACCATTTTATTTGACTGATGTACCCATTTTCTTCTGCTGTGTCTTCAATGTTTGAGATTCCCTCCTCCATTTCTTCCATTCTATTGGTGAGGCTTGCCTCTTTAGTTCCTTTTTATATTTCTGAAATTTTCATTTCTAGAACTTCACCATTTTGTGTTTTATTTACTGATTGTACTTTTATTTTCAGGTCTTGAACACTTCTACCTATTTCTACCAATTTGTTTGCTTGCATTTTCTTGGCTTTCTAATGGAATTTCATTTTTTAGTTTTATTTTATTAATTTATTCATATTACATCTCAATTGTTATCCCCTCCCTTATATCCTCCCATTCCTCACTCCCATTTCCCCCTTACTCCCCTCCCCTATAACTGTGACTGAGGCGTCCTCCTCCCCCTTTATATGCTCATAGGGTATCAAGTCTCTTCTTGGTAGCCTGCTATCCTTCCTCTGAGTGCCACCAGGTCTCCCCATTCAGGTGACGTGGTCAAATATGGGGCACTAGAGTACGTGTGAAAGTGAGGCCTAACTCTTCACTCTACTGTGGAGAATGTCCTGTCCAATCTAATGGGATTTCTTAATTTCCTCTTTAAGGACTTATTTTAGCTTCATGTGGTTTGTTTTAAGGCATTTTGTTTGTACTTCACCTATTGGGGTATGTTTGGGTCTTGCTTGGGTAGGAAATCCAACTTCTACTGTGGACATGCTGCCATGCCTGCTGTTGTTTTTTTATGCTGGCATCTAGACAGCTAGGTTTGGAATGATTTGAGAACTACTTGCTGATTTTTGGATTTTCTTTTTTTCTGTTGGTGTTTCATTCTATGGGTTTTGTTCCACCTCTGGTTTTTTGGATAGTATGATAACTGTATGTTGCTTATATTCATATCCTATTCCCCTGGGGGCACTTACAGGGGATGTCGGCTGGTGTGCAAGTTGGGCCTGATTTTGGGAAGGAAGGTTGAAAGAAAAGAGTCTCTGTGCTATGGTTGGGGATGCAGTCAGAAAGTAAAGGGAGTCTGCAGTATGTTTCTTGCAGTAGAAAATAGATGAGACTCTGAAATCTCTGGAGCCAATATCTGAAAACACAGGAGAGCTGTTGGTCTGCCTTGAGCCTGCTTTTATCGATGATTAGAGTGACTTAGGTTGTGGGATAAGATAAAGCTAAAAGTTTTGCGGGATATTCGAAGGGGACCAACCATGAGATCCATATGATATGAGCACGTGTTTAGAAAAGACTGCTGTAGAAGGTTTGCTTTGGAGCTGGGTGTGGGGTTGGGAGTGAGGATCTCGGGGCACACAGAGAGACATTTATGTAAAATATGTGGTTTGAGGTAGGAATGGCTGTGGGTCACCATGTGGTGTTTGCTTTAAGTTGAATAAAGTGGTAGATGATGTAATATTAAGGAGCAGATTGTCTGTGGGATCAATAAAATCTATAGGGGGTGGAGGGAGGATGGCTGAATCTGGCCTTGTGCTGCAGCATTGAGATGTGCCTGAGCGACTGAATATAGGGGAAAGGGGGAATGGTGAAGATCTTTAGTAATCTTAATGTCCCCGCAGTTCTGTTTAGCTGTGTGTTTTCAAGGAATGTCTACTGATGTTGAAAGCTGCGGTATTGGAGGAGCTGAGGGAAGAAAATTTGGGGGAGGAAAATCGTGGAGAGCCATTGGGGATGGGGACAGTGAGGAAAGGGAGGGCACAGCATCTTTCTTGCTGTTTAGCTGAGTATGAGGCTGGGTGGATTGAATCTCAGGCGCTAGAGGAGACAGTGTCTGATTCTTATGCTTTCTCTTGACATATTTCCCTCGTTTCATTTTTTTCTCCAATCAGATGTTTACATTTTTAAAATTTAAATTACTGTATGTTATTATTGTCCCTTGTAAACCTGTTTGCATTTCTGATGAGAGGCAGAAAGAAAGCATATCTAGTTGGGAAAAAAGATGGGGAAAAGCTGTAAGGAGTAAAAAGATGGAAAACAACTTCCAAGATAGATTATGAGAGAAAAAAATTAATCACTTTTCAATACATTTTTCCAAAAAATATTAACCTACAGATTTAATGCAATGCTTACCAAAACTCTGATGCTGTAATTTACAATTCAAGAGGAAAAAACGTAGAATGATTACAGCATCACAAATCAAATAACTAAGGCAATGCTACGAGTTAAGGACAAACCCACAGGTCACCATACTTGACCTCAAAGTACACTACAGAGACATGATGGTAAAAACAACTTGGCTGTGGCAGAAAAACAGTCAAATCCATGCAACAAAATAAAGAAGTTGGACAGAAATTGACAAAATTACGGCAACATGATTTATGACAAAGACTGAAGCAATAATTTCAAAAATGTCTCAAGAGAAAAGCACTTGTATCAACATGGATTCAAAGCAGGATGCTGCTGGACGTTCTAAAACACCAATACTACTCAACTCAGTGAGGGAAAAAAAAAACCCAAAAACAAAATTTATCTTCCAAACTATTTTGATGAAACCAGGATTACCTAGATGTTAAATTCAAGAAAATACACAATAGAAAGAGAAAATTATAGGCAAATTTCTCTGCAAATAGAGATAGAAAAATTCTCAATGAAATACTAGTAAAGAAAAATCCAAGATGACATGAAAAGAATTATTGATTTCAAATTGGTTTTTGTACAAGGTACAAAAGGTTAGAGTGGGGTGGCTTTGGTTTGCTGCATAGATAGTGAAGGTAGTTTTCTTCTTGCAAAATATTGATGAAAACTGTTGCTAAAGGTTCAGAGAATCTCAACAGGAATTTCTGTGAATCAGGAGCAAGCAGGCTTGTGGAGAAGTTATGACCAAAGGAGTTTTCTGGTACTGATGCAGAATGAAGCATTTGGAACAGGACTGGGGTTTCCTGAAGCACAGGTTCATGGCCAGCTATGGTTTCAGTCTTTCTTGAAATTAAAGATGCCCTGACAGGACGAAAGACCCTAGGCAGGCAATTTCATCTGCAGCTCCTTTGCATAGCAGATCAGCAAGAGGAAAATTCTAGGAGAAAGCGTTGAGAATACAATGAACTTAGCTGCTAATTCAACCACCTGACAAAACTCCCACCCTCATGTTGCCTCACCTTAGAAAGACAAGGTGCTACCTGGTTAACATTCTTCTGTATTTACCTTTTAGGGGTAATGTGTGAGTAAAAAGAAAACCAACCAACCAACCAACCAACCAACCAACCAACCAACCAAAATAAATCTCCAAAACAAAACAAAACAAAACAAAAAAACTGGGTACCACATGAAACATATCATTCAATACTTAAGTTATGATTAAATAATTTTTATTTCTTATCCAGACTTTATAAGCCTGGACAAAATTGAGGAAGGATTCGTAAGTACAAAGGGTCCAAAAGATGGAAAACACAGGTAAATGACACGATTGATGGTCGGCAGCCACCAATTATGAGTATACAAAAGAGAAATGCAGCCGTATAAGATGGAGGAAACGGTATAAAAAACCATGAATGTAGACACTAGGAAGAAGATATTCTGGGTGGCCCTGGCATCGGGGGAGGTTCTGCTGGAGCCACGAGTGCTGCGGATGCGTTGAACTCTCTGCTTGTGTCTGTACAAAAAGAGAACCATGGATATGCTGCACCAGACAATTAGCAAAGAAAGAAAGATTTCTGGGCACACTATCAGTGCTGCATAGATTGAGTCACTGATTTCAGTACGCTCTACACCAGAGCAATATCCCAAATCCCATTTTCTTGTAGTGTTTTTACTATTCATATTGATAAATATGTGCATACAGGAGAGGAAAATTGTCAATATGGAGAAGACCCAAAGGATGGAAATGGAGCATCCAATGTGCTTGGCAGATATGACTTTATGATCCTTCCAACAAGATTTCCTGGGACTGATGGTCATGGCCTGGAATGCACTCAAAAGACAAGTGGTGCTAATGGACACACTCCTGCCAAGTACTTGAGTGTACACTAGGAGCCTGCATGCGAAATTATTCAAGAACGGCTTCCACCCAAATGCTGCCATTGTGTGAGGCATCCCAAAAGAGAGAATGATCAAGGCATTGGCTGTCATTATGTGCATGAGAATCAAATCTGTGGGCTTTAGTGTGCATTGTCTGTAATAAAGGAATACATAGTAGAAAATAAGAGAGAAGTTCCCCGGAATTCCAACTGTAGTTTGTAATAAGAAAATGATTCTGTTGATCAGATTCCAGAAGCCCATCCTGGGATTCTACACAATTTCCTTGAGATTACACCCATGGATATTTCTCTGGTCAAAATGAGTAAAAAAACAAATGCCGTAGTTCGTGGAGGAAGAGGACACCTTTCAAGTCATGGAGCTTCTGTGAAACTGAAACAGAGTCTTTTAAGCTCAGGAATTCAAGGCCAGCTTACATGACACAAAAAGACATTCTTCTCCAAATTTAGACAAGCATAGTGAAGTTCCATGTATCTTAGTGATATCACTTAATACCTTAACGAGGACATATTGATCAAAGGAAAGCCATGATGTTTCATAGAAAATGCAACAACATTAAGGAGAAGATAATGTTGGCCTGTGAAAAACAGTGAAAAAGCAACATCGTAGACAAACAAACAATTCCACAACCTACTCATATTTTCTAGTTGTGACATAAAAGAGGACGATTTCAATAATGACCAAAATCTTAACTATATTAATTATTATGTATCTTTAAAGAAAGCATAACTAATGTGAAAGTTGTAATACTACTCAGAATCTATCTATGGTCTGGTGACACGGCAAATGTTCTTGCATTTTGTCTCAGCTGGAATCATATTTTGTTTAACCTGAAACAGATCCATGTCCCTCATTTATCCCCTTTTATAACAATCCCATGGGAAAGTACCCAAGTCCTTTTTATCAACTGGGGGACGAGGGAAAAATGTGCTCTGCTAAATGGCTTGCTTGCCTGCTTTATGTATCCCTTCACCTGTCAACCAGCCTGCGGGGTTTCCAGCTTCTTTGCCTTTTTTGATATAGTATTTTTACTGGTTTTTTGGGAATTTCAAATCAAGACATCCCACCACACTCAATTCCCAGTCCTCTCAATTGTTCCTGTGCCTCTGCACTGTGCTCTCCATCTCCAAGCGAGGGGAACAACATAGGCTCCAGGCAATGGCTCCAGGCTGGGGACTGGGTAGTGGAGCCTAGGGCCAACCCTGCTCAGAATTGCCCTGTTTCTGTGAGAGATTCACACTCTTACCTGTCTCCCCCTTGTCAGTATAGGCGTCCCTATGACTCATCAGGCAAGACCCTCGTCCCTGAGGCCTCCTGACTAAGAAACAGCATGTCGTACATCCTCATTCTCAGCTGCGTTCAGCTCAGTTTGGCAATCTTAATTTCCAGCTTTGTGGGTTCAATTTTAAAACATCTTCTCATAACACTTACTTTATTATTCTTAGTTGTTCTGGAGATATGGTGGACTCTGCAGATTCCTTTTCTGCCAGGGCATAAGCTTTCCTAGCATCCATGGGTCTTTGAAACTCCTAGGAGCTGTGCTGCAATACTGGGGGCTGCTCTGATCTGTTTTCTTTGTATAATCTACAGATCTCTGCTCAGTCTATATAATGCCCTTAGTATGTACATGATTTCTGAGTTCATCATTTGATACTGAATAACCAGTTGGGACCTTTCCTCTAAAAAAGGCTGCTTTCCTCCTCACAGCAATCTTTCCTTGCTGTAGCTCTAAACCCTAGGGAAAAATTTCTTTTTGCAAAATAAGTTCCTTACAAAAAATCACAACTGACAGAAATTCATAAAACATGTGATTGCTTGGTGCCAAGCCCCAGTTGATCCATCTGTAATTCAGCTCCTGCACATGAACCAGGTTATGAGAGATGCTTTCCTTCCTCATTCTGATGTCCTCCCAATACAGGCAGTTCTGATGCAGAGTATTTTCTAGTTTTCACAGAATCCTGTATTGAACCATGATAAATATTTTATCTCCATACTTAGTCATAGATCTTTTGCTTTCTGTGGATTGTAGGTTAGACTTGATTGTGGATTTCTACTGTTTTTTTTCCTGTACCCCCTCCTCTTGCGTCCTCAATCTTATAAGAAATGGCAGCTGTAGTTTTTTTTATTATTTATGTGTGTAAATGGCAAACAGCAATCAGCTTATGAATTATTAAATGTCCAATAAGTTTGGCATCTTTGATTTTAGTAACTGTCTCATGTGCATGGTACGTTTATTTCCATGGTCAAGACCAGAATTTAGAAACAGAGATCTTAAACATGGCTGATGTGGTACAACACAATCACCTAATTCCCTCAAACACTCTAGTCTTAAATGTTCCTCACTTGACATTCTGTTCACTTGGTTGATTTTTATTTTATGACTTTGGTTGTAAGCAGTTTTTGTTCTGAGGAACTAGAGAGATGGCTCAGTGGTAAGGAGCAGTTGCTGCTGTTCGAGAGGACCTGGGTTGCTGATCATAACCCACATGGATGCTCATACCTGCCTGTGACTGTTTCCAGAGGTTCTGAATCCTCTTCTCTCCTCTTCAGGCATTGCATTTTCATAGTCACACACATGGATCCAGGCAAAACATTAGGCTCAAAAATAAATAAAAGAATAATACATAAATAAGTCTTTAAGAAAACAAATTCTCAGTTTGAAATAAAGGCTTATTCAATATGCAAATGCCAAGTGCTAGTAAAGCTCTGAGATTTTACTAAAATGCAGCGTTCTAAATATGGTCGGTCATGTAAGAGAAAACTGTCATGCCTCTGAGTTGCATTTCATAAGCACAGTATAGACCCGATGCTCATAATGCCAGCAGAAATATGCATTGTTTTCATTGCAGGAGCAGAGCTTGTACTGGTAACAACAAATTACTTCCTACTGCCATTAGTCTGTAAAATATGCAACATGAAACTCAGATGCATGCAGAAATGGCACTAGAAGAAAATTAAGTTATTAAAAATATTTCCTTTAACATTCTCTATATACTTTGTACTTTTTCTATTGATGAATGTATCATAATAAAACATACAATGCAATGAAACAGAAGAGAATCATGTGAGGTATGTGAAAATGAACTAGAAAATTTTGAACACTTTAACGTTGTCCAGACTGAAATAAAGAACTAAGCGTGATACAAATATAACAGGTGCAGAGCTCAGCCCTGCCATGCACAAAGCCTCATTTCAATAAAAAAACAATAATAGCAACGTTAAGCACGGCATCAGTTTGCTTTGAACAGTAGAGTATGATTCAACCAGGAGAAATGACTCAAGGCACATTTGGTCCTGACTGTCATTGCTGATGCTCATATTGTACGTCTCCTTCTATGGTACCTTCCCGAGTGCCAGAGGGAGGTTTTAAAGCAGGCCCTTTTGCCACTGGTCATTCAATACAAAACCCAGATGCGGCACCTATAACTCATCAGTACATGTCTACATAAGAATACTGTTTACTCCAGAATAGGATTCACGTCCAATATCTTCCAGGTTCGTGTGCTTCTTATATTTCAAGTCAAATGTTTCCTATGTGGCGAAACTATGGTTCAACCATAAGTTCAAGTATAATAATGGTTATGTAAAGAGAGTCTAAATAATAATGTTAGGTAAGGTGAGTTATCACATTGACTTATTACCACAATCCCCCAGCACCTTCAAAGATAGAGGGTGTTCCCTGGTGCTCAGCACGGTCACCCTCAGTTAGGGACTAAAGTTATTAGAGGAATCAGCAGGGCCTGGCACAAGGTGAGGTGTCGTATCTTTTTTTTTTTTTAAACTAACATCTTAACTATGGAGTTAATCTCCTGCCTTCTCTGTCTGTTCAGCAGATCCGTTTCTACAGCAGGTCTCCAATACTTGATAGCCATGGGCAACTACACAGGCCTCTTCACTGCTTCCCCTCTAACTCAGACTGAAATGCAGTGTACTCACTCGAATTCTTGCCTCTACAGGATGGTGCGTTCACTGGGCACATCCAAGACTCATACTAAGCAGTGACTCATTAATAAGTCACCCGAGTCCTGAGGTAGAGGTCTGTGACAATGTCATCCCCCTTCTCACCTGAACTGCAATTTTCATTTCAACTCAGTGGCAATGACAGTGCTGGCTTTGGGATTCAAAAATCAGTTAGGAATTGTTTCCAGGCTCTAAAGAAGGAAAGTGCTTTTGAGAAGACACTGAGTTTTCATGATCTCTGAAGGCTGCCCAGGTCTCCTGTGGAAGATGGTAGAAACTCTGAGGTAGTTTCAGGATAAAGTTAGAGACACCTCCCTGTCTCTGGGGTAGCAGGCTTTAATGACTACTGCCAACCAAAAATAAACTATGTTTTTTTTTTAAAAAATTGATTTAAAACGCTTATGTCTCAAACATTTGTTTGATTATTGTATACTTGTTTAATTGTTTTATTCAAGTCTCTCATCATTATCTTTATCCAAGTCTTTATCTGATTTTCCTACCTACCACTGTTCCCTTGAACCTGGATGTGTTAAAACAAAACTTTACCTTTGATGAGTATGAAGTGTCCGTCCTCATCTTTTTTGATTAATTTTGGTTGAAAGTCTATTTTGTTCGATATTAAAATGGCTACGCCTGCTTGCTCCTTGTGAGCATTTGCTTGGAATATTTTTTTCCAACCTTTTATCCTGAGGTAATGCCTATCGTTATGGGTGAGATGTGTTTCTTGAATGCAGAAGAATGTTGGATCCTGTTTATGCACCCATTCAGTTAGTCTGTGTCATTTTATTGGGGAGGGGACTAAGGGGAAAATGGGAGGGAGGGAAGAATGGGAGGATACAAGGGATGGGATAACCATTGAGATGTAACAAGAATAAATTAATAAAAAATAAAAATAAAATAAAGGAAGGGTGAAAGGAAAAAAAACTACAACAACAACAAAAACAAACCAAACAAACAAAAAACAAAACGAAACAAAACAAAATCCTTTAGCTTACTTAATGAATTGGTATGTGTACTGTGCTGAGGCACAGATAGAAGCCTGGCGAGCCTCTAAAATTCAAAATTGTTGAATAAGCCTGTCGCTTCCTTTCCCAAAAGCCACCTGCAGCCAATATCTATTCAGCTAGATAGGAGGTCTTCCTGGCCTCCTTCCTCTCTGCTGGGCTGTTGTGCTGTTTGATCTTTCTCATGGTCTGTACCTACTGTCCTAACAAGTGAATTCGTGTGTACAAGTGCTCTGTCCTGTCTGGACAGAACCTGATTCCTTGGAATAATCTACCACCTGCATACTTAGACTCTTTCTGCTGTGTCTGCCATGATGATCCCTGAGTCTTGAGAGGAGAGGCGTGATAGAGTTACTCCGTCTTTAGCTGCGTATTCCAGAGCAGCTTATTCTCAGCATTTTGAACGATTGTAGGCCACACATATTAGTCACCATGGACAGACAGAAGACACTCCTATGATGAAGATTGGGGGATCTACAACTAGAAAATATCACACTGTGTGAGGAAACCCAAGCCCAGGAGACACACACAGCACTTACTCACTTACAAGTGGATATCAGCCAGATAGTACTAAATATCCACACTGGAATTCACAGAACAAAAGAAGGTGCAAAGGGAAGATGCTGGACCATCTCTCAGAAGGAGAAAGAGAACATGTGGCAGAAGTGGTTGAAGAGAGGGAACAGGATTGGAGAGGGAATTCAGAGTGAAATGAGGATGGGGATTGGTTGTGGGGGAGCAGGGCAGCTGGATGGGCAGAGGCTCACAGAGAGAACAGAAGTAGTGCGTGGACTAATCTCTGAGACCAGATGGAGAATTATTACAGGCTCCTGGTAGGATATGAGGGTGAATCTAGCTAAGACTTTTTTTTATTTAATTAATTTATTCAGATTATATCTCAATTGTTATCTTATCTCTTGTATCCTCCCATTCCTCCCTCCCTCCCGCTTTCACCCTATTCCCCTCCCCTATGTCTGTGACTGAGGGGGATCTCCTCCCCCATTATATGGTCATAGCCTCTCAAGTCTCATCTTGGGAGCCTGCTTATCCCTTCTCTGAGTGCTACCAGGCCTCCCCAGCAAGTGGAAGTGGTCCAATATGGGGCACCAGAGTTCACATCAGCATGAGTCCCTGCTCTCCACTCAACTGTGGAGAGTGTCCGTCCTGTTCATTGGCCTGATCTGAGTAGGGGTTTCATGTTTGCTGCATGTATTGTCCTTGGTTGGTGCAGTCTAGCTGAGTCTCTTAGCAGTGAGATTTATGGAGACTGAGAAGGCCACCCTCTAAACATACAGGACTCCTAGTATTGGTAGGAGAACACCAATCCGCCAATACAAACTTTGACCCATGATTTACCCTGCCTACAAGATTTTCAGGGACAAAGATAAATCAGAGATTAATGGAAAGCCTGGCCCAACTTGAGACCACCTCATTGGGGAGAGTCAAGCTCTGACACTATTAATGACACTGTGCTCTGCTTTCCTATGGGAGCCTAGCATATCTGCCCTCTAAGAGGCTCCACCTAGCAGCAGATAGAAACAGATGCTGAGATTCACAGCCAAACACTAGTTGGACTGAGGAGACCCTTCTGGAAGAATAAGGGGAAGGAGAGAAGGACCTGGAGGCTACAGAAGCTCCACAAGATGTCCAACAGAGGCAACTAATCTGGGCTCATGGGGGAGCTTGTGGAGACTGTCCCACCAGCCAAGCACCATGCATGGACTGGACCAAGGGTCCTGACACATATGTACCCGATGGGCAGCTTTGTCTTCATGTGGGTCCCTTACTAAAGGGAGCAGGGCCTGTCTCTGACATGGACTCTGTTGCCTGCTTTTTGTCTCACATTTGGGGATGCCTTGATAGGTCATCATGGAAGAGAATGTGTTCAGTCCTGAGGGGACTTGATGTGCCTGGGTGGGTTGGCAGAGGGGGGCTACCCTTTTCTGAGGGTAGTGGGGTTAGGAGGAAGGGGGAGGAGAGGTAGATGGAGGCTATGATCAGAATGTAAAATGAATAAGTAAGTAAATAAAATTTAAAAATGCATGTGTCCATAGATTGTGAAATTATGTCTAGGTATTCAATTTGATCCCACTGATGGTTCAAATGCCTGTTTTATGCCAGCACTATGGGGTTTTATTACTATATCACTGCAGTGCAACTTGAAATAGAGAATAGTAATTCTACTCCTATGGCAGTTCTTTTATTGTTCAGGATTGTTGACCTGTCCTTGACTTCTGTGTTTCCATATGAAGTTGGGGAAAGGTCCTTTCAAGGTTTTTAAGGATATCAAAATTTTGCTGAAAATCTGAAAGTGATCTCATTGACTCTGCAGATTGCTTTTTGTAAAATGATTATTTTTAATATATTAATCCTCTCAATCTCTGAGAGAGATCTCTCCATCTTCTGATATCTTCTTTAGTTTATTTTTTAAAAAATTTTGAGAGTGTTGTCATATAAGTCTTTTTCTTGCATAGCTTGAATCATCCCAGGATGGTTGATATTATTTGAGTCAACAGCATTCTTTTCCTCATATCACACTTAGTCCATTGTCACTCATATATAGGAGGTCACTGATTTTTCTTTTTTTCTTTCCTTTTTTTTTTTTTTTTGAGTTAATCCTGCATTCAGCTACATTGCTGAAAATGTTTCTCAGCTGTTCGGGTTCCATGATCAAATTTTTAGGGTCACTTATGTATGCTATTTTCCACAACTATGGTGATTAAAAATTTTGCTGGATATTGTAGTCTGGGGTGGAAGTTGTGACCTCATAGAATCTGTAGCACATCCGTCCAGGCCCTTCTGCTTTTAGAGTCTTTTTTTGAGAAGTCAGGTGTAATCTTAATAGGTCCAACATTAAATAGAACATCATATTTTATTTGCAGATTTTAATATTCTTTTTTGTTTTCTACAACGATAGTTTTGTTTACTACGTGCCAAGAAGACACTCTTTTCAAGTTCCATCCATTTTGTGTTCTGTTTGCTTCTTGTCTTACTTTACATCCTGATTGTAGTTTTCTTTCCCTCTTGTACCCCGAGTCTTTTCCACTCCCCTCATCCACTCCCTACTTCCTCTTCAGAAAAGGGGAGCCCTGCTATGGTTATCAACCAGCCTTGTCATCTGGAGGTGTGGTAGGTCTCGGTGCATCTCCTATTGAGGCTAGACAAGGCTACCCAGCTAGAGGAAAGTGTCCCAAAGGCAGGGAGCCCCTGCTCCCTTTGTCAGGAGTCCCGCATGAAGACGAAGCTACACAACTGTTGCATATGAGTAGAGGGCCTATGCCAATCCCATGCATGGTCTCTGATTGGTGGTTTAGTTTTTATGAGGCCATATGGACAAGCTTAAATGATTCTATAAATATTTTTTTAATGCTGTCCTTGATATCCATGGCTCCTACAATCAGTCCTTCCTTCCTCTCTTCCCCAGCTCCACCTAAGTGTTTGGCTGTGTGTCTCTGCATTTGTTTCCATTAACTGCTGTGTGAACTCACTCTGATGTTGTTTATGCTAGGCTCCTGCCTGCAGATATAGCAGAATATCATCAAAAGTGTCAGAGATGGGCTCCCGAACATGACATGAGTCTCATGCCGGGCCAGCTAATGGCTGGTCATTCCGTGTATTGTGGCTCCATTATTGCCTCTGTATATCTTACAGGCAGGGCACATTGTAGGTCTAAAGTTGTGTGGCTGGATTGGTGTCCTAATCCCTTCTTTGGAAGTCTTTCCTTTTCCAGGGGATAGCCATCTTAGGCTCCATATTTCTCATTTCTAGGAGTATTGGCTAGGTTCCCTTTTCAAGATTCCTTGGAGTTTCCATTGTCCTTCGTTTCTAGCTTGTCAGAGAGATGCCCCTTATGCCACATGTCTCTCCCAGTCCTTGCTTCCTCTGCCTTACTGTCACCTGGTCTCCCCCGCTCCGATGTAAACCTCCTCCTTCTCCAAGTCCTCTCCACCTGTCCATCTATGATGTCTATTTATTTCCCTTTCTCAGTGAGATGCAAGTGTCCCCACTTGAGCCATGCCTATTACTTAGCTTCTTTGGCTCTGTGGAACGGGACATGTTTATCCTTTAGGGTCACTATCCACTTATAAGCGAGTACAGACCAAATTTCTTCTTTCTTGGTTTGAATTATGTCATTCAGAATGATCTTTTTCTACTTCCATTCATTTGCCTGCATTTTCATGATGATATTCTTCTTAATAGCTGAATAATACTCCACGTGTAGCTCCATTTTTAAGCTAGGAATTTTTTCTTCTATGATTTTTTGTTGAAAATACTTTTCTGTGAGTTTGAGGTTGGATTCTTCTACAACTATTCCTATTGTTCTTATGTTTTGTCTTTCCATAGTGTGACAGAATTCCTCAATATTTTGTGCCAGGATCATTTGAGATTTAACATTTTATTTGACTGATGTACCCATTTTCTTCTGCTGTGTCTTCAGTGTTTGAGATTCCCTCCTCCATTTCTTCTATTCTCTTTGTGAGGCTTGACTCCTTGGTTCCTTTTTAAATTCCTGAATTTTTCCTGTCTAGAACTTCACCATTTTGTGTTTTATTTACTGACTGTACTTTCATTTTCAAGTCTTGAACTCTTCTACCTATTTCCACGAGTTTGTTGGCTTGCATTTCCTTGGCTTTCTAATGTGATTTCCTCTTTAAGGACCTATTTCAGCTTCAAGTGGTTGGTTTTAAGGCATTTCACTTGTACTTCACCTATGGTGGTGTATTTGGGTCTTGCTTGGGAAGGAAATCTAAGTTCTACTGTGGACATGCTGCCATGCCTGCTATTGTGTTTTTATGCTGGCATCTAGACATCTAGGTTTGGAATGCTTTGCGAACTCCTTGCTGAATTTTGGATTTTCTTTTTTCTTTTGGTGTTTGATTCCATGGGTTTTGTTCCATCTGTGGATTTTTGGAGAGTACCATAAGTGTCTGTTGCTTATATTCATGTCCTATTCCCCTGGGGTCACTTACCGGGGATGTCTGCTGGTGTGTAAGTCGGGCATGATTTGGGGAAGGAAGGTTGAGAGAAAAAAGTCTCTGGGCTATGGTTGGGGATGCAGTCAGAAAGTAAAGGGAGTCTGCAGTGTGTTTCTTGCAGTAGAAGACAGATGAGACTCTGAAGTCTCTGGAGCTGATCTCTGAAGGCACAGGAGAGCTGTTGGTCTGCCTTCAGCCTGCTTTTGTCGATG
Organism: Acomys minous; assembly: GCF_964271855.1. Taxonomy (NCBI): domain Eukaryota; kingdom Metazoa; phylum Chordata; class Mammalia; order Rodentia; family Muridae; genus Acomys; species Acomys minous. The sequence goes on from NC_140502.1 coordinate 13,408,958, forward strand.
ATTTGACTGACTTATGTTGTGGGATAAGATAAAGCACCATGTTTTGAGGGATGTTAGAAGGGGACCAGCCATGGGATCCATACAATATGAGCAGGTGTTTAGAAAAGACTGCTGTAGAAGGTTTGTTTTGGAGCCTGGTATGGGGTTGGGAGTGTGGATCTCAGGGGACAAAGAGAGACATTTGTGTAAAATATGTGGTTTATGGTAGGAATGGCTGTGTGTTACCATGGGTGTTTTCTTTAAGTTGAATAAAGTGGTGGATGTTGGAATATTTAGGAGCAGAGGGTCTGTGGGATCCAAAAAAGCTATAGGGGGTGGAGGGAGGATGGCTGAATCTGGTCTTGTGCTGCAGCATTGAGATGTGCCTGAGCAATTGAATTTAGGGGAAAGGGGGAATGGTGAAGATCTTTAGTAATCTTAATTTCCCCGCATTTCTGTTTAGCTGGTGTGTTTTCAAGGAATGTCTACTGATGTTGAAAGCTGGGGTATTGGAGTGAGCTGAGGGAAGAAAATTTGGGGGAGGAAAATCTTGGAAAGGCATTGGGGATGGGGACAGTGAGGAAAGGGAGGCTACAGCATCTTTCTTGCTGTATAGCTGAGTATGAGGCTGGGTGGATTGAGTCTCAGGCGCTAGAGGAGTCAGTGTCTGATTCTTATGCTTTCTCTTGACATATTTCCCTTCTTTCATTCTATTCTCCAATCTGCTGTGTTCATTTTTTAAATTTAAATTACTGTATGTTATTATTGTCCCTTACAAACCTGTTTGCATTTCTGATGAGAGGCAGAAAGAAAGCAGATCTTGTTGGGAGAAAAGATGGGGAAGAGCTGTAAGGAGTAAAAAGATGGAAAACAACTTCCAAGATAGTTTATGAGAGAAAAAAAATCAATCACTTTTCAATACATTTTTTCCAAAAATATTAACCTATAGATTTAATGCCATGTTTATCAACTCTGATGCCATAATTTACAAATCAAGAGGAAAAAACCTACAATGATTACAGCATCACAAATCAAACAACTAAGGCAATGCTAAGAGTTAAGAACAAACCTACAGGGTCACAATACTTGATCTTAAAGTACACTACAGAGACATGATGGTAAAAACAACTTGGCTGTGGTGGAAAAACAGTCAAATCCATGCAACAAAATAAAGAACCTGGACAGAAATTGACAAAATTACAACAACATGATTTATGACAAAGACGGAAGCAATATTTTCATAAAAGTCTCAAGAAAAAAGCACTTGTATCCACATGGATTCAGAGCAGAATGCTGCTGGATGTTCTAAAAACTAACACCAATACTACTCAACTCAGTGAGGGAAAAAAAACCCCAAACCAAAAGTTATCTTCCAAAGTCTTTTGATGAAACCAGGATTACCCAGATGTTAAAATCAAGAAAATACACAATAGAAAGAGGAAATTATAGGCAAATTTCTCTGCAAATAGAGATAGAAAAATTCTCAATGAAATATTAGTAAAGAAAATTCCAAGGTGACGTGAAAACAATGATTGATTTCAAATTGTTTTTTGTACAAGGTACAAAACGTTAGAGTGGGGTGGCTTTGCTTTGCTTCATAGATAGGGAAGGTAGTTTTCTTCTTGCAAAATATTGATGAGCACTGTTGCTAAAGGTTCAGAGAATCTCAACAGGAATTTCTGTAAATCAGGAGCAAGCAGTCTTGTGGAGAAGTTATGACCAAAGGAGTTTTCTGGTACTGATGCAGGATGAAGCAGTTGGGACAGGACTGGGGTTTCCTGAAGCACAAGTTCATGGCCAGCTATGGTCTCAGTCTTTCTTGAAATTAAAGATGCCCTGACAGGACGAAAGACCCTAGGCAGGCAATTTCATCTGCAGCTCCTTTGCATAGCAGATCAGCAAGAGGAAAATTCTAGGAGAAAGCGTTGAGAATCCAATGAACTATGCTGCTAATTCAACCAACTGACAAAACTCCCACGCTCATGTTGCCTCACCTTAGAAAGACAAGGTGCTACCTGGTTAACATTCTTCTGTATTTACCTTTTTAGGGTAATGTGTGAGTAAAAAGAAAAACAACCAACCAACCAAACAAACAAACAAATAAAATAAACCTCCAAAACAAAACAAAACAAAAAAACTGGGTACCACATGAAACATATCATTTCAATACTTAAGTTAGGATTAAATAATTTTTATTTCTTATCCCGACTTTATAAGCCTGGACAAAATTGAGGAAGGATTCATAAGTACAAAGGGTGCAAAAGATGGAAAACACAGGTAAATGACACGATTGATGGTTGGCAGCCACCAATTATGATTATACAAAAGAGAAATGCAGCCGTATAAGATGGAGGAAACGGTATAAAAAACCATGAATGTAGACACTAGGAAGAAGATGTTCTGGGTGGCCCTGGCGTCGGGGGAGGTTCTGCTAGAGCCACGAGTGCTGCGGATGTTTTGAATTCTCTGCTTGTGTCTGTACAAAAAGAGAACCATGGACATGCTGCACCAGACAATTAGCACAGAAAGAAAGATTTCTGGGCACACTATCAGTGCTGCGTAGATTGAGTCACTGATTTCAGTACGCTCTACACCAGAGCAATATCCCAAATCCCATTTTCTTGTATTGTTTTTATTATTCATATTGATAAATGTGTGCATACCGGAGAGGAAAGTTGTCAATATGGAGAAGACCCAAAGGATGGAAATTGAGCATCCAAGGTACTTGGCAGATCTGACTTTATGATCCCTCCAACAAGATTCCCTGGGACTGATGGTCATGGCCTGGAATGCACTCAAAAGACAAGTGGTGCTAATGGACACACTCCTGCCAAGTACTTGAGTGTACACTAGGAGCCTGCATGACAAATTATTCAAGAACGGCTTCCACCCAAATGCTGCCATTGTGTGAGGCATCCCAAAAGAGAGAATGATCAAGGCATTGGCTGTCATTATGTGCATGAGAATCAAATCTGTGGGCTTTAGTGTGCATTGTCGGTAGTAAAGGAGTAGATAGTAGAAAATAAGAGAGAAATTCCCCAGAATTCCAACTGTAGTTTGTAATAAGAAAATGGTTCCGGTGGTCAGATTCCAGAAGTCCATCCTGGGATTCTACACAATTTCCTTGAGATTATAGCCAGGGATATTTCTCTGGTCAAAATGAATAAAAGCAAATGATGTAGTTTAGGGAGGAAAAGATCACCTTGAAAGCATGAAGCTACTGTGAGGCTGAAACACAAATCCTGTATGCTCAGGAATTCAAGGCTAGCCTACATTACATAAAAATATGTCATCCCCCAAATTTGACAAGAATACTTAAGTTCTGTGTCTGTTACTCTGATATTGCACAATACCTCAGTATAGACATGTGGATGGAAGGAGAGCCATCAACTTTCATAGAAAATGCACCATTCCGGACAATGTAAATTTGGCCTGTGAAAAACAGTAAAAAAGTGACAGTGAATACATACAAACGGAATTCCAGCACCTACTCATATTTGAGAGTTACAATGTAAAAGAACAATTTAAATAATTTCCTAACTCTTAATTATATCAATTATTAATGTGTATCTTACCTAAAATTAAAACGTACCTTATGAGAAAGTTGTAATGCTACTCAGAATAGAGCTATTTTCTTGTGACATAGGAAAGGTTCCTTCATTTCTGCCTCAGCTGGAGCCATCTTTTTTTGTAATCTTAAACTGAAACATCCCCTTGTAGCCCCCTTCATGAAAAGTTCCATGTGAAAGTACCTAAGCCTGTAGGACCCAGTTCTACAAACTGAGGGGCAAAATATATTCTGCCAAACTGTTTGCCTGCTTTACTGGAAATTGACAACCAGCATGTGGGTTTTCTGGCTTCTTTGTCTTTTTTTTTTTTAACTTAATATTTTTATTGACATTTTTGGGAGTTCTACGTCATGAACTCCTATCACACTCCGTTCCCAGCCCTCCCAGTCCTCACTTGCCACTGCCCTGTGGTCTCCATCTTCCAACGTGGCAAATAGTCCAGGCCTCCTAGGCAGTTACTCCATACTGGGGGCCAGCTTTTGGGACCTAGGACCAGCTCTATTCAGTATTGACCTGTTTCTGTGAGTACACTATGCCCTTGCTTATCACCCTGTTGCCAGTGCAGGTGGCCCCCTGGCTCATCAGTCAAGACCTTTGTGCTTTGAGGCTGAGAAGCAACAAGAAAAGTATAGATTTCTCATTGTCATTGTCAACTGCACTCAGCTTGCTCGCTCATCTTACTTCACAGTTTTGTGAGTTCACTTTTTTAAAAGCATCTTCTCTCGAGACTTACCTGTTTTTTCTTTCCTACTTTGTTCTGTAGATATTGTGGGCTCTGCAGGTTCTTTTTTGCCAGGGCGTCACCTTTCATAGGCCCCCGTGTGTCTTTGAGACTCCTAGGAGCTCTGATGCAATATCGGTAGCTGCAGCGGTCTCTTCTCTGTGCTTCTTTGCCTTAAAACTCCCTGTAAAATTCACTCTAGGCATCTCTTCTCGGCCTGCATAATGTCTATTGTATGCACAGGATGTCGGGGCTCCCCATTTGATGCCAGATAACCAAATGGGGACTCTTCTCTAGGAAAGACTAATTTCTCCTCCACTCAGAAGTCCTCTCTTGCTGTAGTTCTAAACCGTCAGGGTAAAATTCTCTCTGCAAAATAAGGTCATTAGAAACAATCCCAGCTGATTGAACTTCAAAAAACAAGCTGTTGTGTGGTGCCAACACCCAGTTGATTCATCTATAATGCAATATAATTCTTGCGCGTGAGACTCAGAGAAGATTGTGGTAGAAAAGGCAGACAGATTGTGAGAGTCAGAGGAACAGATATTTACTGTGTGATTTCATCTTCTAGAAATGTCAGAGGAGCTATTCCCACAACATGATGGCCTAAACAAACCTGAACAAGAATAACAACAGACATGCTAACATGGAAGGGGGAAATCTCTGGGTCCCAGCAATCTCAATTTTAAGAATAACCACACAAATAATTTGACTTTTTACATCGTCTAGTAAGAATCATGGAAGCTTTGACCCGCAGATCACCTACACATGTCCATGCAGCCCATGACCAATTAATTGTTACACACAGAATAGAACCATACATACCAATTCCAGCCTTTGAAGATGCTATGGCCTCATAACCGAAGGAGTATGGGTGACTGCTGCTGGCTGCTGGGCGCACATATACCGAGGCTACCACGCCGACATTTGTATTGATGGCTCCACAGCATGAACTAAGTGTGCGCAGATTCTGCTCTGCTTGAGGACTCTAGCACCACTCACGGCCTGTAAGAACAGGAGGATGAGCAGGATTTGGTATCAAACATTCAGAAAGAGTGATTGGATAAGCATCATCTGCAGGTGGCTAAGCAACTCCAACAGGAGGATCTAAATATCAAAACTCAGAGCTAGAAGTTCTACAAAGATCTTGAACAAAAACACCTACTCGGAAAATCAGGAGGTGTGAGGCATTTCAGAGAAGACGAATGAGGATGCAGTGCACCTTCTCATAATGATAATAGTAATAATAAAATAAAACAGGTACAGGGAGAGAAAAAGAAAGAAATACATTTCAGGGTTCTCTGGCGCCAGTTACTGTGGAGAAATGGAGGAATAAAACCAAGAGTGATGAGAGAAGCTGTTTCTACTCTAGCAAGAGTGACCACAGGAACCAGTAGTGGCAATGATGCTGAAACTGCCCAGAAATTAAAAGAAAAAGTCTTGGAAATTTTGATCAATATCTGATGACTGGAGAAAACAAAGTTTACAAGAAGGCCAAAGAGAGAGAACAGTTACCCTTGGGAAAAAGAAAAACATAGTCCTGAGTGCAATGAAAGGCAGCTAAGTCACAGCACTTAAGTCAAAAGAGAGTGAAGAATACAATGTTTTAAAATTGACAGGCCTGTATTGTCCTTGTCTGGTGCCTAGTTTGAGTGGGACCCCTGTGCCCAAATCTGCCTATCATAATGTTCTATTTGTAGGCTTCTAGGACCCTCTGGGTCCTTCTACTTTGCCTTTCTCCCATGAATCTCACATCTAGAGTCCCACTAGTATGTCCTCTCTTCTGTCTCTGTTTCCTGGTAAGTGAAGGCTTTCGTGGGACATGCCCGTTGGGCTAATATGCAGATATAAGTGAGTATATACCATTTGAGTCTTTCTGCTTCTGAGTTAACTCACTCATTATGATCATTAAGAACACTCTCCACAGTAGAGTGGAGAGTGGGATATTACTTTCTCACACACTCTGGTGCCTCACCTCTGACCATATCCCCTGGACGGGGAGACCTGATGGCACTCAGAGGAAGGACAGCAGGTTACCAAGAAGAGACTTGATACCCTATGATCATATAGAGGGGGAGGTAATCCCCCTCAGGAACTGTCATAGGGGAGGGGAATAAGGGGAAAATGGGAGGGAGGGAAGAATGGGAGGATACAAGGGATGGGATAACCAATGAGATGTAACAAGAATAAATTAATAAAAAATAAATAAAAAAAATAAATAAAAAATAAAAAAATGAACAATAAAAATAAAATAAAATAAAATAAAATTGGCAGGCCATTCCAAATACCACCACCTACAACAATGGACAGACAGTCAAGTTCTGGATCATAGCCATTTTACAAACAAACACAATTCTATCCCTCATGTCTCCAAATCAAAATCTTCTCAAGGTTTCTATAACAAGGTGTAAGAAAAACCAGTAGGACAAAATTGAACAGTTAACAATCTTTCTTGAAACTGATTTTTTTCTCTGACGAAGATGATTGAATTATACCTTCTATTTGGCATTCTGAGGTGGTACACTAAAGTGTTTCCTAACTGTAAACAATTTTAGGTCATTAAAAAAATTCTAGATCTAGCCAATGGTCAGAACATTCTCCACAGTAGAGTGGAAAGTGGGATATGACTTTCTCATGTACTCTGGTGCCTCACATTTGACCATGTCCCCTGGAGGGGGAGACCTGGTGGCACTCAGAGGAAGGACAGCAGGTTACCGAGAAGAGACTTGATACCCTATGAGCATATACAGGGGGAGGTAATCCCCCTCAGGAACAGTCATAGGGGAGGGGAGTAAGGGGAAAATGGGAGGGAGGGAAGAATGGGAGGATACAAGGGATGGGATAACCATTGAGATGTAACAAGAATAAATTAATAATAAAAAATTAAAAAAATTCCAAATACCATTGTTGAGGAAGAAAATAATATACTTGTACATAATCATATGAACTAATAAATACGTCAAAATATACATTAGTTATTGATATACCCCACTTCTTAAGCCTACTGTATAAGTAAAGTATGATCTAACATAAGAAATTGTTTACCACTAAGTCTGACTCATTCTGGCTGCGATTTGCTTAGTTAGTTAAAGAGAACTTTAGAAAAAGTGACAGTCCTTTTTCTTAACTCTAATTTGTTCCAAGTTGTACTTCACTTGCGAAATTCTCCTGAAGTGTATGGATATAATTTTTATTTTATTAGTTGGAAAAGTACATGCCAAAAACAAAAGAAAGGAACGAAGGAAAGAAAGAAGAGAAATTTTGCTCGGGTTCAGGATGCTTGTTAGATGGCAGTTGCTGTCTGTACATACCTCTCATGGAATGACATTTTGAGATCATGGTGCCAACAAACACCTCTCATATTGTGTGAACATTGATGCTGACTGAGATGGGAGTCCATTGAAATGCCGTTGGAGCAAAAACGCAAACCTATTTCTTATTTATGTTTTCGGTGCTCCATTTAATGTCTATATATGTAGCAAATATGACATTATTTAGGATACACAGGGTCAAATAGAATCTAGGAAAAAAAGCCAAAACAAACAAACAAACAAACAAAAAACCCAACAACATCAAATGAAACTTCTTAAGGCTCTACATGCCTGGAAGTGTATTTACTGAGAGGCCATGCATATTGCTCAGAAGATAATGCAGGTGGACCAACCCCACCACATCTGTGAGGATGGACAAAAGTAAAATGATTTAAAAGATGCTTCAATGTAAGAAATACTGTGGCCTTTGAAACTCCTCCAATGACAGTGACTAAAAGCTATGTGCATGACATGCTTGAAATTTGAGTATTTGGATGCCCCCCTGTGTTCCATGTAGTAAAGTAAAAAGAAATATTTTTTTAAAAAAGGAAAAGGAACAGTGACCAACATCCACCACAGAGTGATAATACTCCTGTATTTAGATCTGTGAGGTCACCCTGCTCAGTTCTGGAAATGGCCATTTGTCTTCACAGCCATAGGACACTGCACATGATGAGCAGTGCTGTCACACTGGTCACATTCCTTGAAACACAGTATTCTCTCTTGTAAATTTTTCAAAAATCTTATTTTCTCAAGAATTTGATGTATAACGGCAAATATAATTTCAAAGGACATTAGCTTATTTTTATTGTATGTATATCAAAACGTGTCATTCAAATCCTACAGCCTTTCCATCAATTCTTGTTTCATGTTGGGGATCAACGCAGCACGTAAAGGCATCAGTATCAGTGCTGAGATCCCAATGAATTTATGCCTTTCTTAACTAAACAGTGAACACTGTCTCATCCCATTCAGTGAACTAGAGAGCAAAAGCTGCCTCGTATGTGTCCAGTTCCCTCAATCACGCATGACCATCTTCTATTGTCTTTTGGTCCCTTTCATTGACTGAAATATTAGCCAGATATAATATGCCTATAGCAAATGGAAAGAGCCAGTCGCTCAGAAACTTATTTATCTGCTATTTAATAATATGAGCACTCTTTGTCTTAAAGAGTGATAAGTTGCACACTGTTCATTAAATCACATCAGATCAATTTTCAGGGACCCCATGAGCCAGGTTATGAGAGTTTCCTTCCTTCCCCGTTCTGAAGACTCTCCAATGTAGATCGTTCTGATGCAGAGTGTTCCTCAATTTTCATGTAATTCTGTACTGAACCATGATTAAAAAAACCCATCCCCATACTCAATCTTAGATATTTTCCTTTTTGTGGATTACAGGTAGACTTCACAGTGGCTCTCTACCGATTTTTCTTTACTCTCTCCTCTTGTATCCTGAATGTTATAATTACGTGTTTAAATGGTAAGCAACAATAACAATTTATGAGTCACTAATACCCACTGAATTTGACACCTTCTTTCTCATTTTAGCGGCCTGCCTGATGTACACTTATTTCCACTGTCCAGACCAGAAGTTAGAAGCACAAATGACAATTGACTATTGAAATCCAAAAGCTCCTGGTGTCAGAGTGGATATTGTACAGTCTTAAACATGGGTAGTGTGAAACATGTGCAGTCACTTAAGTCCCTTATCACAAAGCCAGGAGATCCATCCTCAAACACACTCTAGTCTTAAATGTAGGTTTTAGGCACAATCTAACATTCTATTCACCTTGTTGATGTTTATTTTTATGATTTTGGATGTAAAAAAAGTTTTCAGATGGGCAGCTAGAAGGATGTCTCAGTGGTAAGGAACAGCTAATGCTACTGGAGAGGACTTGGGATGCTTATCAGAACCTGGAAGGATGTTCTATGCTGCTGGAGAGGACGTGGGATGCTTATCAGAACCCAGAAGGATGCTCTATGTTGCTGGAGAGGACGTGGGATGCTTATCAGAACCCAGAAGGATGCTCTATGCTGTTGGAGAGGACGTGGGATGCTTATCAGAACCCAGAAGGATGCTCTATGTTGCTGGAGAGGACGTGGGATGCTTATCAGAACCCAGAAGGATGCTCTATGCTGTTGGAGAGGACGTGGGATGCTTATCAGAACCCAGAAGGATGCTCTATGTTGCTGGAGAGGACGTGGGATGCTTATCAGAACCCAGAAGGATGCTCTATGTTGCTGGAGAGGATGTGGGATGCTTATCAGAACCTGGAAGGATGCTCTATGCTGCTGGAGAGGACGTGGGATGCTTATCAGAACCCGGAAGGATGCTCTATGCTGCTGGAGAGAACGTGGGATGCTTATCAGAACCCAGAAGGATGCTCTTAGCCACTTCTAGTTCTATTTCCTGAGGTCGTGACACACATTTTCTATCCTCTGCAGGCACTGCTTTCTCATAGTGTGCACACATACATCCGGGCAAAGCACTAGGCACAGAAATAGAATAGGCGAATAAATCCTTTAAAATATAAGTTCTCATTTTGAGATGAAGATATATTTCATAGGCAAGTGCCAAGTGCCAATAAGATTTCTGAGATTTTTACTAAAATGCAGTGTTCTAAATATGGTCTGCTGTGACAGAAAATTGTTCCACCACCCAGTTTCAGCTCGCAGTCACAAGATGGACCTGATGCTTATAATGCCACCAGAAATAGTCATTGCTTTCATTGTAGGGGTAAAGGCTGTATTAGTAGCTACAAATAAATTACTTAATGCCACCAACTCCCTAAAATATGCAACACGAAACACAAATGTATGCTGAAGTAGCACAAAAATTTTTGTTAGTAAAATCTCTTCTTTAACATTATGCATGCACTTAGTGAATATATCTGAATAAAACTTATAATGCACTCGAACAGAAGGGACGCGTGTGAGATAAGTAGAAAGTAATTGGAAAACCATGAACACTTAAACGTTGTCCGGATAGAAACGACGAGCTAAGTGGGATACAAATATAGCTGAGGTGTAGAGCTCAGCCCTGCCCTGTACAAAGCCTCATTTTTTCCATCAACAACAATAGCAATAAACAGCAAGGGAAGGCACGACATCAGCTTAGGCTTTCCAGTAGAGTATGAACGAACCGGGAGAGATGACTCAAGGCACATTCGGTCCTGGCTATCATAGCTGATACTCATACTATAATTTCCATTTTATGTTACATTTCCAAGAACAAGAGGGAAGTTTCAATCCAGTCCTTTTGCTCCTGGTCATTTAATACAAACCCAGTTACTGCATTTATAATATATAAACATTATATATATATACACATATATATATACATATATATAAACATTATATCTATATCTATATCTATATATAAACTATGATGCCCTCTTTTCTTTGCTGCCTCTGCAGCTCAGACTGAAATACAACATACTCACTCTGGTGCCCCATATTTGATCACGTCCCCTGGATGGGGAGACCTGGTGGCACTCAGAGGAAGGATAGCAGGCTACCAAGAAGAGACTTGATACCTTATGAGCATATACAGGGGGAGGAGGTTCCCCTCAGGAACAGTCATAGGGGAGGGGAGTAAGGGGAAAATGGGAGGGAGGGAGGAATGAGAGGACAGAAGTGATGGGATAACAGTTAAGATATAATATGAATAAATTAATAAGATATATTAAAATAATATAAAATAAAATAAAAATAAAATGAAAACCTATGGGGAAAAAAAAGAATACCTTTTACTCCAGAAACAGGTGCACATCCCATAACCTCCAGGTCCATGTGCTTCTTATATTTCCATTCAAATGTGTCCTATGAGGTGAAACTATGGTAAGCTAAAACTACAATAATTATAGTGCAAATATAGTCAATACATCATATAGACTATGTATGCTGAATTATCACATTGAATTCTTACAATTCTGTATTTAGCACGCTTCCAGATGCACTTCATTCCCTGGTGATAAGCACAGTCATTCTCAGTCAGGGACTTAAATCCTGGAGGAAACAGCAGGCACTGGAACTCGGTTAAGTGTGCTGTCTTTTCTCATGAACATCTTAGTTTTGGAACTAATCTTGTGCCCTCTTTGTCTGTTCCACAGGTCTGTTTATACCCCAGACTTCTAATACTAGAAATGAGCAACTATGATGCCCTCTTTTCTTCGCTGCCTCTGCAGCTCAGACTGAAATACAACATACTCACCTGGCTTCTTGCCTCTGCAAGATGGGTCCACTGCGCACATCACAGGCTCATTAATAAGCAGTAAGAGGCAGCTGCAGCCTGAGGCAGAGATCTGGGTCTCTGTGACATCACCTCCCACCAGAACTGCAATTATTTCAACCCATGCCAATGACAGTGCTGGCTTTGGGATTCAAAAATCCTTGATGAATCTTTTCCAGTCGCTAACTAACAAAGATACTCAAGAGTTGCTTGTGAACATCTCTACAGAGAAAAAAGGAGTTTTGAGAAGGCACTGAGGTGTCATGATCCCTGAAAGTTTACAACTCCTTCTCTGAAAGTTGCTAGAAACTTTGAGGAAGATTCAGGAGAGAATTAAAGAAGTCTCTCTATTTCATTGGTACCAGGCTTTAATGACTACTTTGAACAATAATACACCATGTTCTTTAAAAAAGACTTAGAAATATTTTTAAAAAATTCTTATCTAAATCTTTCTTTGAATATTGTGTGCTTTCATATGTGTCTTACTCAACTTCATCCACCATCATCTTTTTTCAATTTCTTTCTTATCCCCCACCAGCATTCTATTTAAATTTCATATGTTCCATAAAACAAACAAGAAGACAAAAAACATCACTTAGTCTACTTAGTGCACTAGTATGTGCCTCGTTCTGAGGCATTAATAGAAGCATATAGCCTCTAACATTCAAAACCCTTAAATAAATTTCTCATTTCCTTTCCCAGAAGCCATCTGTGTCCAATATCTCCTCAGCTAGATGTGGGATTTCCTGACCTCCTCTTCTCTCCTGAAATTTTGTCTAGCTTTATCTTTTATAGGTTTTGTGCATTGTCATAACACATTATATATATTACTACTCTAATAATAATGAAGTATTGTACCCATACAACTCAACTGTAATACAAAGCTTACTTCCAATATTTTGAACGTGCTATTGCAGGCTGCGTAGGATAATTAAGTAATACAAGTTCATTGTTAGTTGATAAATTCATGGTTATGTCATTTACTAGTCTATTTTTGTCACAAGAATATACATTCTAGGTTTATCAGATAGATATGAATCTATAGATTAAATTATGGTCATACCAGTTGCTAGTCTACTTTTTTTTTCACAAGAATATACATCTTAGGCACTGCAGATAGACATGACTCTAGAGAAAGACAAGGTCTTCAAAACCCTCAAAGACATACAGAATATGACATTAAAAGATTTCTTTTATTATTTTAAAGATTCCTTGAAAGTAAGACATGTGAACTCCTGTCAACACCCAGCCTACCTCAAAGAAGATGATGAGCATCAGTGAACTTCCTCATGGAGATGTCTTCAAATGTGGCAAACAAGCCACTGGGCAAAATGTCCTCATTTCTGCCACAGACAGAATCGTGCCTAAAAATGGGAAAGCTTGGATGCAGGCAGAGTCTATAGCCAAACTCTGCTAAGACAGGGTAAGCAAGTCCTCAATAGTTTCTGCCTCACAAATATGTCTGTCAGATATAATAGGGATAGAAGGCTGAAGATGATGCTCCAACATTATAGTTTTGGGTGACTGTTCAGGCAGCAAACTGTCTCTGTCATTTTTCTCATTTTGGAAGCTGCTAACCTGCCCTTTCTGTCTACTTATTCCATTCTTGTGTAGGTAGCCCCATTGATGAGACTTCATGAATTTCATCCCTGTCACATTTACAGGAGATGGAGTCCCACAGCAAACTTCCTGTTCCTCTGTCTCTTGCAATCTTTTCAATATCTCCACTTTGATCCCTGAGCTGTTTGTGCAGTTGGGTTGTAGGTGTATCAGATAGGTGTGGACAACACATAGCCAGACTTTTCTCTTGTCAGTCTCTTCCTGATGATTTTCTTTAGCATCCTTCATTCTTGTGGCTAAAAGTTTAGCACATTCTGCAGACTCTGCTTTGCTCGTCTTACTGTGTTTCTTTCTTTCGTCAGAGCAATGCATCAGTGTTTGTATTCTGGGACACAACGGGCAACAAGGCCATGATTCTTGCTTTCTTTGTTCCCAGGCTTCTTACCTTCTTTGTTTAAGTTCTCTTTCGACAGTATGCTGACAGATGTCATCTTGTTTAGAGAGACCGAAAGCTTGGATTCTGCTGGCTCTTTTAGGCCTCAAACAATTAGGTACTGTAATATCTATCAGTCTAGGAATATCCCTCCCACCTCTCTCTCAATAATTAAATTGGAAACACTGATAGGCACCCACAACCCAACCTGAGTTTTCTGTCTCATGTTTTCCTGGGTCTATAACAAAAATGGCCATTAGCCAACAGAAGCCTCCCTCTGCCACAGGTCAGCATCATTGCTTCAGTAGTTCTAATGAAAAAATTTCCAAACTGGTAATTTTAGGCTCCAATATGTCCTTTGTCATTAAGATATGAAAATGGTAAAATCCTGGATTATAGTCCTTCATGTTTACAGAGAAGGGTGTTAAACAGTTTTTAAAAGTTATTGGCAATTTGTATTCACTCTTTGAAAAGTTGTTCAATTCATTGCCACCTTGACAGTTTTGTTCCCTTTGCATTTAGGTCCTGCAGTGCTTTATAAATTCTGGATATTAGGTTTTTTTTTTTTATCTGAACCATAGTTGATAAAGATTATCTGCCATTTTGGGGGAGAGGTGATATCTGTGTACTCTGCTGTGACAGTGTGCTATGTTGTACAGAAAGGTTTTAATCTTACTTATTGCGATCAGTTTATATTTGGGCCAAATTCTTGTTTTACTATCATCATAGTTCTGTTTAGAAAGTTCTGGTATACCCCCAAAGTCTTAAAGAGTATTCCTTACATTTCTTCTGTTTTCAGGTTCTATCTATTTGGTTTATTTAATTTTTTGAGACAGGTTGCCCCCCCCCCCCTCTAAATAGCACTGGCTTTCCTGGAACTCACTATGTAGACCAGACTGTCCTCAGATTCTTAAAGATCCAAGTGTCTCTGCCTCCAGTGTGCAGAAGTTAAAGGCATGTGCGACCACACACAGACTTGTTTTGGTTTTTAAGTCAGGTGTTTGATCCACTTGAAATAGAAAGCCTAGCTACAGAAGTTAGACAAAAGAATGGCATAAGGAAATGAGACGTGAGAAGCAACAATTGGAACAAGGAAGAGGTTGGTGAAGGGAGAGAGATGGCAGGTAATTACGTAAATACAGTACCCATACACAAAATTCTTAAAAACTGGGCGTGTCTATGTGACTAGAATAAAAAAAAAATGAGAAGTTAGAAAAACTAAGCGAATAGAATGGAAGTGGAAATTAAGTATAATTGTTGGGGACAATAGGCCATATGACCAATGTTCAGCCATCTTGTCCAAGTCTGCACCTTTAAGTCTCTGTCTTTCCCAGAGCTTACCTTTCACCAGAAACTAGCTGACCCTGTTGTGAGTCAGCAGCTAAAGACAGATAGGGATGGAGCAACCCTGTTGTGAGTCAACAGTTAGGCTAAAGACAGATAGGGATAGAGCGACCCTGTTGTGAGTCAACAGTTAGACTAAAGCTACATGAAGACAAAGCAAGATACCCTGTGTGGCAGGACATTATGACCCTGCCTGGAATTCCCTAGGTTTTGAGAAAACCCCACAATTGCATTGCTATAGCGATATGCTTCCCTGCCTTCTGAACTATAAAAGCTGCTGCCTGACTAATAAAGTTGAGAGTTTGATCAATCAGACTTGCTCTCCTTCCTTGTGTCTTGCATGTCTCAACAGGTGACCTCCCTCCCGAGTTTTAGTCGAACCCTGCAGGTCGGGGCATATAATAGGGTATAGCAGTGAAATGGAGAGCAAGAGGTATATTGGGGAAGAGTAAATCAAAATGAAATATGTAAATAGCCTACATGGAAACAAAACATTGTATATACTAATTAAAAGTAAGAATATATATATATATATATATATATATATATATATATACTTTTCATTGTTTTACTTTTAATTTAATTTTTGATTTTAGTACAGCCCCATCACTGTTTCCCTGGCCTTCACTTTTTTCCTGTCCTCTCTGCCCCTCACTTCTTCCTCAAATGAGATCAACTCCTCTTTCTTGCCCCTTCAGAAAAGGGCAGGCCTTCCGGGGCTGTCCACCCAAACACAGCATAAAAATATCTGATAAGACTAGGCACAAACCCTCGTATTAATTATATCTATATATCTATATGTAGATATATAGATATATAGATATATAGATAGATGTGTGTGTGTGTTTGTATATGCACATGTGTTCATGTGAACACTTGCACACTTCTCTTAGTTTGCTGGAGTGCAATTATTTGTTTTGTGTCTTTTTACTGGTGTAGTTAACCTTCTTAGAGTTTTCCCCCTAGAACTTTCTGTAGGGGAGGATTTGTGAATATTATTTAAATTTGACATTCTCATTAAGTCTCTGACTATTTCTTTCTATAGTGATTGAAAATTTCACTGGTATGGCATTCTGGGCTGGAATCTGTGGTTTCTAGAATCTGCAGAACATTTCTCTATTCCCTTCTGGTTTTGATAGACTTCATTTAGAAGTTGGGTATAAATATCTTTTTTAAAAATATTTATTTATTTTATTTATTGCATACGAGTGCTTTATCTGCAGAAGAGGGTATTCTTTGTTTATTCTATATGATTAGAATTTTGATTATTATAGGCTGAAGGGACTTTCTTTTCTGGTCCCACCTCTTTAGTGTTCTGTATGCCTCTGCTACTTTTATAGGTATCTTTTTCTGTAGATTAATATTCCATGATTTTGTTGAAAATATTTTCTGAGCATTTCAGCTGTGTTCTTATTCTTATATATTTTAAATATTTTTGTCTTTGGAATTTTCATACTGCCCTAGATTTCCTGGCTGTTTTGTGTCAGGAATATTTTAGACTTAACATTTTCTTTGGCTGATGTATCTCTTTATTGTATCTTTAACACCTGAGATCTTCAATTCCATGTCATTTGTTATGTGAGACATGCATGCTTCTGTATTTCCTCTTCATTAATTTTTTTCATTTTCAGAATTTCTCCTGTTTTTGTTTTGTTTTATTGCTTCTATATCCATTCTCAGGTTTCATACATTCTCTCTCTCTCTCTCTCTCTCTCTCTCTCTCTCTCTCTCTCTCTCTCCCTCTCTCTCTCTCTCTTTCTCTCTCTCTCTGTGTGTGTGTGTGTGTGTGTGTGTGTGTGTGTGTATGTGTGGTTGTTGTGGCTTACTTGGAATTCTTTAAGGGACTTTTCTATTTATTTCAATTTTTTGTCTTTTTTTTGTTGTTTGTTTTCAAGAGAGAATGTCAGCCTTGCCTGTTCTGGACTTGCTTTGTAGACCAGGTTGGCCTTGAACTTGAACTCACAGAGATCCACCTGCCTCTACCTCCATGAGTGCTGGGATTAAAGGCATATGCCATCATATGCAGCTAATTTTTATTTGTCTTTTATTTGATTTTTAAGGTATTTGCTCATTTTTCCTCTTTCAAGAACTCTATCATCTCCATAAATTTAGTTTTAATCTCATTTTCTTATGCTTCGGCTATGTTGGAATATTCAGGAATTTTTGTAGTAGGATAACTGGGCTGTGATGTTGACATATGGATTTAGTTGTTATTGATTGTGTTATTATGTTGTCCTATAAGCATCTATGTTTAAGATGATTATAGGCCTACGTACTGATTTCCGGACTTGTCTTTGTTGGATGAGTGCTTTGTTACTTTTTCCCTGTTTCCTTTCTGGTCTTCTGGTCAATGTAACCTTGACGTGTTGGCCAGTGTGGTCTCTGTTAGAACAGAAGAAGATATAGACATCTTAAAATGAATCACGGGTAGACCATGGCAAACACCTGTAGCTCTGCCAATATAACATTATCATAAAGAGAGTTTCAAAGCCTTTACTGAAACAGAGCAAGTTGTATGTTGTATTTTGTCAGGGGCAATAACCAATCCACATTGAATTAAAGACTCAATCATATCTTTAAGGATGGATTCAGTTAATTCTTTTGTCTTTTCTGCTATAAGAATATCATCTATATAATGTAAAATAAAAGCTTTCTCATATTTACTTCTAACAGCTTTTAATGCTTGGTTCACACATTTCTGACAAAGCGTGTTGCTAGGCGACCCTTGGCTTGAAACTGCAGCCAAGGGTCATTCAGTCAAACTTACCACTAAGTTCCATTCCACTTGTTAACGTAAACATGGCTAAAAATTAGTCACCTATGAATAGTTTATATTATGACTCACAAGAAAGTTTTGAGTAATACCCCAAATAGTGGCGGATGAGCTAAGAAAACAAACTGTCTTGACTCACAGATGTTTTGCATAATGAGAGAACATTAACCTTTGGTTAAAGAGATCACATGCATTGATACCAATCTGATGACTTATGAATGATTGTTCGAGACTGATGACAACATAATTACACAGCATCCTGTGTTTTGACTTGTATGGAAAAATAATATAATCACGTGTGAACGCCCCCATTTTAAAAATGTGTATATAAACCTGGCTTGATGGTCTCCAAAATACACTCAGAATCAAACAGCACCTCTGGGTTTGTTTCTGTTTGTTACTCGCCTATCTTTGCCCACCAAGGCTTCGAGAACTCCCGACCCGGAGGACCTATACCAGACTGAGACGGTCCGCGAGAGAAGACCCCTTGGCATGTTGAAAGCTATTAGTGTATCTAAAACAGTGGAAGCTCATTGTGGCCAGAAGCACGTGACAGACTGACCAGTAGTCAAGGCCCAGGCAATCCAGAAGACCGCGAGGGCCAGGGCTGGAGGGCTGCCTGATTTGCATCCAAACTCAAGGCATTCAGGGGGCCCTTCCTTCCCCACAATAAATGACTAATCTCAAATGGCCATGGTGGAGGAATGGAGTGAAAGAGCGAACATTTATTTCGTGAACCAGGAACGTTATAAACCTTGGGCAGTGGGTGGGATTTCAGGGGTGAGCGTGACTGATTTGCTGGAAACGATTGGGCTTGTCATCTCTCTGAGGGCTATGCGATGTTCCTTAGAGGTTCTGGGGTTCCCCAGATAATGCAGAAAGGGAACCCCAGTTGAGAAAGGGAGTCCATCTTCTTAAACTTAGCTCAGAGGCTATCTGGAAATTCCAGACTTCTACCTTAATAGCTGGGTCCCACAATGGAGCTTTGCTTAGGGTTTTACACTGTCACCAGGAATTCCATTTTTACAACCCTATGCACCAGAAACAAAAATAAACTGACAGCATTAAAAATAGAAATATAAGCAACTTTATATCCTCTTTTATAAATTTGGAATCCTTTTACCTGCCTGTCATCTAATATTACAGTTCTTGGTATCCTTCCTAAATCTTATAACAAAGTTACACCTATTTGCATATAGACACATAGACATTATAGGAATGAATCTGCATATGAAGGGAACATGTGATTTATTTTTTATGAGTTTGGGCGACCTGGCTTGATATTATCTATTATCAACCAATCAATTTTATGATTCTGACCTTCATTGTAGTTGAATTACAGTAATTTATATATATACACATATATATGAAAAATTAATATGTGATTTATCTGTTTATGAATATGTAGGAGGGCCCCATTTCTTTGCTTCAATGAATAGAGCAGCAATGGTTCTAGATGTGCAAATATCTCTGTGGTACCATGTGGAGTTCTCTGGACATAGGCCATGAAGTAGAACAGCAGGGTCAAACAGGAGTTCCATTTTGAACTTTTTGGGAAACCCAAAACACTAATTTCCATAGTGGCTGCATTAATTTTTTAAAAGCACTTTTGATGAAGATGCCAATCCAGATAAATGGAGAACAATAACAAAAGGAATTTATAGTCAAATATCTCAGTGAAACAGAAGCAATCACAATTCAAAATCATGTCAAAAGCATCATTCATTTAGAATAGATTCCTGTACAAGAAGAAGAAAGATATTAATCCTATTTTTCAGTGTGATGGGACAAGGGTTCCCCGAAGAACACGTTTGTGGCCAGTTATGGTATCAGTTTCCCTTGCAGTTATAATATAGGACCCACAAGTGAAATTGCAAAGCAGCCAAGCTGCCCTGAGAGAATGAAAAAAACAAGAAGGTCAGTTTTATGGACAGATTTTTGATGCCTTCTTCGTACATCAGGTGTGGAAAGGGAAGACTTTCAAGCTGCAAGTTAAAGATTGGAATGAGACACACACACACACACACACACACACACACACACACACACACATCATCATCATCATCATCATCATCATCATCATCAGTTCATGTAGGGTGCTGACTCAACCATCTGACGAATTCTCAAAGCTCATTTTGACTAATCTTAAAAAGAAAAATGCTACTACCAATTTAGTTCTCTGTATTGAACTTTTGGGGAAGAGTGTGAGTTAATAACTGGGCACCAAGCAGAACGTGTCATTTAAATAATTAAAATGAGATTAACAGGTCTTATTCCTTATCCAGACCAAACTGGGTCTGGGCATGATAGAGTAATGATTCATAAGAACAAAAGGTCCAAACGAGGGAAAGCACAGAGAAGTGACGTGAGTGATGTTCATCAGCCACCAAGTATGAGTATACAAAAGAGAAATGCAGCCTCTTAAGATGGAGGAGAGAGTATAAAAAGCCAGGAAGGTAGACACCAAGGTCAGGATGTTCTTTGTGGCTCTGGATTCAGGGGAGTTTCTGCTGGAAACATGAGTGTTGTGGATGTGTTGGACCCTCTGTTTGTGTCTATACAGAATGACAATCATGGAGCTGCTGGACCAGGAAATGACCACAGAAAAGAAGATCTCAGGACATAATACCAAAACTGCGTAGAGGAAGCCATTGATTTCATCATGTCCTCCAATGAAGCAATACCCAAAATCTTGGTTTCCTGTCAGGTTTTTGTTATGTCTTTTGAGCAATGTGTATGCACAAAAGAAGAAATTAACCAACATGTACAAGAACCAGAGGGAAAAGATGTAGCATCCAATGTACTTTGCTTCTTTGAGTTTCTGATCCTTACAACAGGATTCCTTGCGTCTGATGGTGAAGGCCTGAAAGACACTCAAAAGGCAGGTGGTGCTCATGGACACGCTTCGGGCAACTCTTTCAATGTACAAAACCAATTTGCACCCAATCTCATTTAAAAGCTTCTTCAACCCCAAAGCTGCCATTGTGTAGGGCACTCCTGTAGAGAGAACTACCAAGGCATTGGCTGCCATTAGGTTCACGAGAATCAAGTCTCTGGGCTTTAATATATGTTCTCCACAGTGGAAGAGATAGTAAGAAATAAAAGAGAAATTTCCCAGAACTCCAGCTGTAGTTTGTGATAAGAAAATGATTTTTATTGTCAGATTCCAAAAGTCCATTCTGTGGTTGGGCATGATTCTCTTTACACTGTGGCTACACGCATTTTTGTGATCCTGTTCAAAACGATGGAAACATATTAGTAATCCAAAGAGCTACTGAGAGGCTAAATCAGAAAGGTCCTTAGAGCTCAGGGATACAGTATCAGCATAGACTACATAACAAGGCTTTCTTGAAATTTCTGAAAGCAGCAATTATTACTTTAATGTATACCATTGTAAGTTTGCTGAGGCCTCAGGACACACATGGAGATATGAGATATGACTTTATAGTCATAGCATATGCACCATAATGAGCAAAGTTATTTGGTCTGTGAGAAGCAATAAAAAAGAGAAAGCCAGGACTAAGAAGCATAACCCAAGACTATATGAACTTACTGGTGTTTTCTAGCCATAGTATAAAAGAAGAACATTTTAATGATTAATGCAAAACCCAAGTATATCAATTGTTAAGGAATATCTCATTGGATATTAAGTTGTGAGCAATAAAAAGCTTAGAATGCCATTCAGAATATATTTATGGTCATAGTTAGGAAAATTTTATTAAGAGCAAAATATGTATTCAGATGATGATTCAAATGACTACATATATTGTATTAGGAGCTGCTAGCTTTTATGCAAAAACACACCACATAGACACACATGTATTTGTGGGTCTTGTTGTAAATGTCTTGTGACATCCAGTGTGATAAAATCCCACAGAACCCTCAACAGAATAAAAATAGGTGAAGTCAGCTGAAATATTAAGGAGAAGGGCAAAATATCATTAATGATAGCTACTGGGGAAATATTGAATGAATAATAAGGCACCACTGTAAAGACTAGAGTGGGAGTAGTAAGAAGGAAGGCAGTGATGTAGCAGCCCATCAGTGCAGAGCAGTGGGAGAAAATTCTTAGGACACCACATTCATTCCTACATAAGAAGTTGTCAGGAGAGATCCACTTGCAGCTGTGAATCGTTACCAGGATGAACCAATAAACACCAGTGAGGAAAATGGCGCTCTCTACAGTCATCAGTTATGCCAGGACAGTCAGCTGGCCAATCAAGAACTGGCATGGAGTTGACAGTGAAACATGGAACGTGAAGAAATTAAAACAACACAGGGAAATGAACGGAGACCTTAGGAACTACCGTATAGGTAGAGTCTCCTTTTTCTCACACACTGGTTCAGTAGAAAGTCTTCTATTAAGTGAGATAAATTACCTTCAAAAAGATCAAAGTGTATTTTCTGTCTCAATATGCTTAGCTTATAATTTTTAAATGTATGATTATGTGGGAGGGAGCTGGTGTTGAAACCACAAAACTAAAATGTGGTTAATTGGAGGGTTCAAAAGAGCATCCATTAGGGAGTCTTCTGAAGGTCACACAACATATGGTAATAGAATAGGAGAAATGTGAATGGAACACGGAGTTAGTAGAGACAGATGGAACAAATTTTGCATGACAGCACACTTCCACTTTGGAAATCATTCTGGCACCTTTTCTGAAAACTGGGAATAGCTCTACCTCAGGACCCAAGCTACACCACTCCTATGTATAGATCCAAAAGAGGACCCACCATACAAGAAACACACTAGGTCAACTATGTTCAAAGCAGCTTTATTCATAGTAGCCAGAATATGTCAACAACCTAGATGTCCCTCAACTGAAGAGCAGATAAAGAAACTGTGGTACATTTACACAATGGAATACTACTCGGCTATGGAAACAAAGAAATCTTGAAATTAGCAGGCAAATGCCTAGAACTAGAAAATATTACCCTGAGTCAGGTAACCCAGACCCGGAAAGACACCCACGGTACATATTCACTTATAAGTGGATTTTAGAGGGTAGATCCAAGGTGGTGGAGATGAACACACATCTTACTTGGCCAGCAGGATAGCACTGACTCTACAGCAACATAAGGACTGAGCTGAGAAATACAAAACACCAGTGCTGTTGTACCCTATGTGAGAGAAGTGTAAACTGTGCAGAACATGGGAGGGTCTGTCCTCAGGCTAAGCCACAGACAGATCCCTGGTCCACATGCACCTGTGATCCCGAGTCTAGCCACAGCTTGCCTGGCAAGAGTTCAGCCTCTGATCACCAGGACTTAGAGACAGCTGTAGACAGTTGGAACTCCAGTGTCAGGGCTTTCTCGACCACAGAAAACCCCACATCTTAAAAAACAACTCACGGAAAGTACCCAGGACCCAGCTGGGGTGTAAGATCCAGGGTCTGCATGTGACCAGCTAGGCTGGAGCACAGCCTCTGCCCAGCAGGTCCCAGGGAGAGCAGTAGACTGCAGAAACTCTAGTGTCTGGGTTTGCTGGACCACAGAAGATCCCACAGCCTAGAAAACAATTGGTTCTGTCCTCAGGTCCTCAGGGCAGCTCACAAAAACTTCCTTGGTCCCTGAGGGCAGGCACATGCATGCTCCAGTGTCTGACAGCAGCTTGCCTGGCAGAAGTGCAGTTTCTGGCCACCAGAACCCAGGCACAGCTGTAAACTGCTGGAACTTCAGAATCCAGCGTTACTGGATGACAGAAAACTAAAAGAGAGCCATAGTCTGCTGGAATCTAGTGTCTGGTGTTGCTTGACCACAGAAGACCTCGCAGCATAGAAAAGAGGTGATTCTGAACTCAGGACCCCAGGCTGATTTACAGAACATTCCCTCCTCCCTGCAAGCACCCTTGTTGCACTCTATGATCTGGCCGGGAACACAGTCATTAACCCAGAGAGAGTTGTGGGATCCTAAAGCACTAGGGTCACACATTGACATCTGACCCTGTGGGTAAACAGGCCCATTGGAGCAGCTGTCTGCTCAGATAGCTTCCTGCCTGCTCCCCAGCTCACTTGGTGCACAATCAGGGAGCCATCAGAGACAGTGATCTCAACAGAGGTGCCTGACCTCCCCAGGTCATCAACAAGGAGCCATCAGAGACAGTGATCTCAACAGAGGTGCCTGACCTCCCCAGGTCATAAACGGGAAACCAACAGAGACAGTGATCTCAACAGAAGTGCCTGACCTCTCCAGGTCATAAACAGGGAACCATCAGAGACAGTGATCTCAACAGAGGTGCCTGACCTCCCCAGGTCATCAACACGGAGCCATCAGAGACAGTGATCTCAACAGAGGTGCCTGACATCCCCAGGTCATAAACAGGGAGCCATCAGAGTCAAGGACCTCAGCAGAAGTAGACAGGGTGCAGGACCTAAGCCCCACTGTCCATATCCACCTCCAAACTCTCTATCAGAGAAGACCAAGCCAGCTAACACCAGAGACATCACAATGGGAAGAGGTCAGCGAAAGACCACAAACAACAGCTCCCAAGACCACTTGGATAACACCAGAAACCAGCAGTCCCACCACCACAACATATCCTGGATATACTATCCCATCAGATGCACAGGAAAAAGATTTCAAATCTGACGTTATGAAAATTACAGAGGCCTTAAAGGAGGAAAAAGACACCAAGATGATGTCTCAATTTTGAACATCTATGCCCCAAATTCTAGAACACTCACATTTGTAAAAAGAAACATTACTAAGCTTAAATCACACATCGAAACCCACACAATAACAGTGGGAGACTTCAATACCACACTCTCCCCAATAGACAGATCCATCAAGACAGAAACTAAATGGAGAAATGATGAAACTAACTGACATCATGAATCAAATGGACCTAACCGGTCTCTACAGAACATTTCACCCAAACACAAAAGAATACACCTTCTCAGCACCATATAAAACCGTCTCCAAAATGGACCATATACCTGGTCACAAAGCAAAGATAAAAGCAAAGATACCTCAAGAGATACCAGAAGATCAAAAATCTCTTGCATCTCATCAGGCCACCATGAATTAAATCTGGAACTCAACAACAACAGAAGCAACAGAAAGCCTATAAACTCATGGAAACTGAACAAGCCCCCTAGTAAATGATGTTTGATTGAATTTTGCTGCAAAAGGTTTTAATCTTGAGAGATAGAGAGATGTTTCAGTGGTAAGGAACACTTGCTGCTATTTCAGAGGATGTGTTTGGCTCACAGCACTGACGTGGTGGCTCACAACTGCTTATAATTACAATTCCCTGAATTCTGAAACAGTCTACTGTCCTCTGCAGGCATTGCATTATCATAGTATCCATATTTACCTACAGGGAAAATGTGCATGCACACAAAATAAAAATAGATACGTAAACTATTTCTAAAATGACTTTTCACTTTAACTTAAAGATTTATTTCATAGGCTAATGCCAAGTGCTAGTTCTTGTCAGCTCTTATTACAATGCGTTGTTCTCAGTGTGGTCTGAGTTGACAGAAAGGTGTCCAGTGCCTCAGTTTGATTTCAGAAGTACACTACGTTCTTGATATTTAATATGCAACTAGAAATATGAATTGTTGTTATCGAAGAAGTAAAAGGTATCATAAGAACAGATGTATTGCTAATACTATTACCCTGTGCACAATGCAGCATAGAACACTAACATATGTTTAACAAATAATACCATGTGATGAAGATTAAATCACTAAAACATTTCATTCAAAATCCAGCATGTATTTCCTTTTTAAAATGTACTTTTTTCATGATGAGAGTCTCACAATGTAGCTGTAGCTGTCCTGGAATTCACTGTGCAGAACATGTTGGCCTCAAAAATCACAAAGATCTGCCTCTCCCTGCCTCCAAATGCTGGGATTAAAGGTTTTTTCACTACACACTTGGTTTATTTGCTAATTTCTTATATTGATGACTTTCTTTAAAAATTTATTATCCATCCAGGTAGAGGAGATGCACATGAGATAATAAACTGAAATCTGAAGGATGTGAACCCTTAAACATTGTCCAATGAGATGTAACATTTGGTGTAAATACAAATTTAGCTGAGGGGTAGAACCCTAGAAATGCACAAGGCTTTGTCTTCTACTAGCAGCAATGGCAAATCGTGGTAAAGACATGCCACCAGGCTGTGCTTAATGGTATAATATGATTAAGCCAGGGGAAATAACTCAAGATACCTTTGGTTCTGGCTTTTTTCTCAACACTTCTACTGTACCTCCCTTTCCATGCTGCCTTCCCAAGTTCAAAAGAGAGAGGCTTCAAACTATCAATGGCCGTCCAAGACAGACTCAGTTACTGCTTCGGTAACCAGATCATAAATGTCATGTGACATATGAATATTTATTTTCACTCCACAAACACATTCATACCCCACACTTCTCATTATTGAGCTCAACTTATATTTCCATTCAAATATTGACTACGGCTTGAAACCATAACAAGTTCATTTATTATAATAATAATAATAATAATAATAATAATAATAATAATAATAATAATAATACTGAAAAGATAGTTTACACATCATATAAAGTAAGGCGGATTATCATATTGACTTATTACCACAATCCTTCAGCACCTGCAGAGATCGACTTCGTTTCCTGGTGATAAGCACAGTTAACCCTGAGTTAGGAACTTAAATTATTGGAGGAAACATCAGGGACTGGCACAACATTAGGTGTGCTATCTTGTTTTGCTAACATCTTATCTATTGAATTCTTCCTGTGACTTCCATGTCTGTTCCAAGGATCTATTCCTACCCCAGATTTCCTAGACCTGAGCAACCACGCAGGCCTCTCTTCTTGGCTGCCTTTGCAGCTCCGACTGAAATACAAAGTACTCACTTGCCTTGGCGCCCCTGCAGGGTGGTGGGTTTGTTGGGCTGATGCAGACTCATTAATAAGCAGTGCTGTAAGAGAGTAAGAGAGTCATCTCAAGCCTGAGGAAGGGGTCTGTGACTCTATGACCTCACCTCCCTCAAGGGCTGCAATTTTCATTTAGGTTGCAGTGGCAGTGACAGTGCTGGCTTTGGGAGACAAGATCATCTATGAAAAACTTCCACTTGTTAATTAGCAATGATACTTTAGAGAAAGTTTCTGTGTGTGTGTGTGTGTGTGTGTGTGTGTGTGTGTGTGTGTGTGAGAGAGAGAGAGAGAGAGAGAGAGAGAGAGAGAGAGAGAGAGAGAGAGAGAGAGAGAGAGAGAGAGAGAGAGAGTTTATCCAAAGGCATAAAATACTTTTAGACATGAGTGTGTTTTTATGATCCCAGAAGGTGACCAGGTCTCCTGTGGAAGGTGCTAGAAACTTTGACATCAGATTCATGAGAAAGTGAGAGAAGTCTCTGTGTTAATTTGGATTCCATACCTCATGGATATCTTCCAATACAAATCAACACAGTTAGCTTTTAGGAAATCTACAACATTCATTACTATAAATGTTTGAGTTCTTTATACATGCATATGTGCTTTACTAAAGTCTGTAAATGATTATTTCCTTCCAATTCCTTTCTTAACAACCCACCTCAGTTTCCTCCAAATTTCACCTGTTCTTTGAAACAAAGAAACAGACAAATCACTGAGTCTACTTAGTGGTGCTACTATGTGCCTAGTGCAGGGACATCTATGTTATCCCATGTAACATCTAAAATATCGACATCTTAAAGAAATCTGACACTTTCTCTCCCAGAAGCCATTCATGGCCATTAGCTCTTCAGCTAGGAGTGGTGCGCCCTGACATCCTCCACTCTGCTGGCATTTTTCTAGTTGAACTTGTGCAGGCTTTGTGCACACAGTCATAACACATGAATTCACACATCCAAGTGCTCTGTTCTGTCTGGACAAAACCTGCTTCTCAGGCGTCATCCGCCACCAGGAAGTATCTGACATGGCCTGTTCTCCCATAATGATCTCTGAGTCGTGAAAGGAAGAAGTGGGCTATACATATTCCATTTTTATCTGGGCATTCCATAGTCTCTTATTCTCAACACCTTGAGCAAATGTGGGCCTCTGCATCAATTATCAAAGAATGCTAACAAAAAGCTTCTGCATTGAGGGCTGAGAGATATGCTAATCTCTGATATAAAGATAAGAATATAGGAGCCATTTTATAAGATATTCCCTATGTAGTAAATGAGACCAACTCTTCTTCTTCTTTTTAAATACATTTTATTATTTTATTCATATTACATCTCAGTTGTTATTCCATCCCTTGTATCCTCCCATTCCTCCCTCCCTCCCATTTTCCCCTTACTCCCCTCCCCTATGACTGTCACTGGGGGACCTCCTCCCCCTGTATATGCTTATAGGGTATCAAGTCTCTTCTTGGTAGCCTGCTATCCTTCCTCTGAGTGTCACCAGGTGGGATGGAGGGAGGAATGGGAGGATACAAGTGATGGGATAACATTTGAGTTGTAATCTGAATAAATTAATTAAAAAATCATAGAAAGAAAATAGCTAATAGCCATTTGTATCTATTGATAGAAAAAATATTTAATTCATTAACTCTCTGATAATTGGCAGTTTTGTTTCATTGGCATTTAGTTTCTACAGTTCTTTATATATTATATATATTAGCTTCTTGTCTGATTTATAGCTGATAAAGATTTTTCTCCAATTTATGAGGGCTGCTCGTGTATTCTGTTGACACTGTGTTGTAGTGTACAGAAACTTTTAAATTTCATATAGTGTCATCTGTTTATAACTAGGGCTAGTTCCTGTGTCTGTGTTTTTGAAATTCTTTTCAGAAAGTTCTAGTGTACCCCATGGTGTCTTAAGGTGTAATCTGTGTATTTTGTCTAATCAACTTAGTTTTTATTTCAATTTAATCATCTATCATCTATCTATCTATCTATCTATCTATCTATCTATCTATCTATCTATCTTCCATTTATTTATTTAATTGATGATACATAGTCTTACTCTATACTCCTGGCTGTCCTCTAACTCACATTGTAGACAAGGGAAGCCTGGAACCCACAAAGAACTACCTTCTTTTGCATCTAATGTGCTTGTATTTGTGTTGTATATGTGTTGCCACAATAGCTGTTCTGTTTTTAAATGAACTTATCTGATTCATTTTCAAGAGAAAGCATAGTTATAGAAATTAGACAATAAAAGACAATAATGTTAAATAAGCAAGAAAAAGGTCTAAATATACTTATTTGTAGAACACATGAATCGATATTTAAGAATTTATTTAATGTACTATAAAACTTTTTATTAAATAAGCACTGTTATTTTTAAAATCTCCATGTACAATGCATTCTAGGCTGCTATGTGAAAAGTATTTTCCTTTACATAGTCACCAAACCTGCAAAATACAGACTCTGAATATGGATAGGTAGGTCAAAGAGACGTAAATTAGACAAAAAGAAATATTGAAACTAATGGACATTATGGTTCCAATGGACCTAAAATATCGACTGTACATTCCACCTAAAGACAAAAGAATATATCTTCTTCTCAGCACCACACGGAATCTTCTACAAAATTGATTACATAGTCAGTCACAAAGCAAGCCTCAACAGATACAAGAAGACTGAAATAACCCCATGTATTCTACCAGATCACCATGGATTAAAGCTTGACCTCAACAACAATAAAAACAACAAAAAGCATAGCAATTCATAGAAACTGAAGATCTCTGTATTCAATGACCATTGGGTTAGGGAAGAAAGAAATTAAATTCTTCCTAGAACTCAGCTAAAATGAAGTTACAACATATCAAAATGGGGCACAATGAAAATAATGCTAAAAGGAAAATTCATAGCATCCAGTGCCTTCATAAAATATTGGAGAGTTCTCATATAAGCAAGTTAATAGCACACTGAAAGTTCTAGAACAAAGAGAAGCAAATATACCAAAGAAGAATAGATGACAAGAAATAATCAAACTCATGGCTGAAATAAATAAATTAGAAAAAATGAAAACAATGCAAAGAATCAATGAAACTAAAAGTTTGTTCTTCTAGAAAGTCAATAAGACAGATAGACTGTTAGCCAAAGTAGAAAAAGGCAGAGAGATAATATCCAAATTAACAAAATGGAAATAAATGGAGGGTATAACACCAGACACTAAAGAAATCTGAAGACTCCTTAGGTCTTACTTCAAAGGACTATATACTCCACAAAACTGAAATGAAATAGACAAATTTCTTTGTAGATTCCATTTACCAAAATTAAATCAAGGTCAGATTACTAATATAAATAAGCCTGTACCCCTAAGACAGTAGAAGCAGTCATTAGAAGTCTCCCAACCAACCAACCAAACAAACAAACCAACAAAAGATCATGGCCAGGTGGTTTTAATACAGAATTCTACCAGACCTTCAAAGCAGAGCAAATACCAATACTTCTCAAACTATTCCACAAAATAGAAACACAATGAATTTTGACAAACTCATTCTATAAAGCTACAGTCACCATAAATGACACAAAGATTAGACCAAGAAATATAATTTCAGACCAATATCCCTCATGAACATCGATGCAAAAATACTCAAGGAAATAATTGCAAAATTAAGAACATATAAAAAATCATCCACCACAATCAAGTAGCCTTTATCCCAGAGATGCAGAGATAGTTTAACATATGAAAATTTATCAGTAAAATCCACTATATAAACAAACTGAAAAAAAAATCCCCACCTGATCATCTCATTAGATGCTTTTAAAGCCTTTAACGAAATCCAACACCATTTCATGATAAAAGTCTTGGAGAGATCTGGCATATAAGGCCCATACCTAAACGCAATAAAGGAAATATACAGCAAGCCAATAGCCAACATCAAATTTAATGGAGAGAAACTCAACCTAGTTGCACTAAAATCAGGGACAAGACAATGCTGTCCACTCTCTATCTTTTTAATATAGTTCTTGAAGTTCTAGCTAGAGCAATAAGAAAACTGAAGTAGATCAAGCAAATATACACTGGAAAGGAAGAAGTGAATGTATCTCTGTTCATAGATAATGTGGTAGTATACATAAGTGGCACCCAAAATTCTATCAAGGAACTCCTACAGATGATAAACACCTTAAACAAAGTGCCTGGATACACAATTAACTGAAAAAAATCAATATCTTTCCTTTATACAAACAATAAATGGCCTGGGAAAGAGATTAGAGAAACAGCAACCTTCTCAATAGCCACAAATAGTATGGCATATCTTGGTGTAACTCTAACCAAGCAACTGAAAGACCTGTATAAGCAAGAACTTCAAGTCTTTGAAGAAAGAAACTGAAGGAGATATCAGAAGACGGAAAGACCATCCATATTCATGTGTCTGTAGGATTAACATAGTAAAAACGACCATCTTGCCCAAAGCAATCTATCAATTCAGTGACATTTCCATCAAAATACCAGCACATTTCTTTACAGGCTTTGAAACAGGAATTCTCAACTTTGCAATGAAAAAGAAATAAAAACAGGATAATGAAAAACAAAATCCTTTTCAACAAAAGACGTGGAGGTGTCACAATTCCCGATTTCAATTTATACTACAAAGCAATAACTAACTGACATTTTAAGTCAAGTGGACTTTAAGTATTTTGAGGACATTTATCTCAGAGACAAAAAGTATATTCTTCTCAGCACCTCATGAACTTTCTCCAAAATTGATCCCATATTCAGACATAAAGCAAGTCTCAAAACATCCAAGAAAACTGAAATGACACTCGACATCCTGTCTGACTAGCTCAGATTAAAGACGTAAGGGGAGCAGGGACTGTTGTATAGTCATTAAGATTTGGAAACACTGAGAATTCCAAAGCAAAGAGAATTCCAAAATAAACATGTAGCTGCCATTTTCATCATCACCTACTCTTCTTCAGAATTCATCCCTGTGGTCCAGCTCCCTGGATTTCCTCTGTGTCCTAAGATGCCACTAGAGCAAATCCCATACCACTTCTCCAGCAAGTCCCTCTGCAGTTCAAACCCAATTGAAAGTTTCTTAAAGGTTTTTTTTTGATGGGAAGACGTGTTCTTCAGGTGTGAGGCCAATTCCCTCATATCGACAGAGTCACGTATACCTCCTCCTATGACTTCATCTTGGACTCAGGGGAGATGAGGTCTCAGCATATGAACATGTCACTGTGTGGGTAACCACACGGAGCCAAGCTGCATGTCCTTCTGACTACCGAGATCGTATCCAGCAGTGTCATTGGAGAGAGACACCCACTTTCACTCGTGAGTCGTAATGTCTTCTCTCAGCCCTGAAGAAACCAGAAGTTTGTTTGTGTGCAGCTTCTCTCTCTCTCTCTCTCTCTCTCTCTCTCTCTCTCTCTCTCTCTCTCTCTCTCTCTGGGACACCATATTTCAGAGTCTGAATGCTAACAAAGCTGTGGATCATCTGAGGCGTGAGCACTCCACAGACAAAGGAATCCTGCTGGAGAGAGGACCCTGTGCCTTCTTTCCTCTCTCTGACAATCTTTGATAAGAGGGATTTGCTATATAGGATTCCTGGTACCAAAGAACAGGTGGGGTTATTTTATGTAAATGCTTTATCACTGTGTTTAAGAAATACACAGACACACATAAGACACACACACACACACACACACACACACACACACACACACACACACACCCGGGGGGGGAGAGACAGAGAGAGAGAGAGAGAGAGAGAGAGAGAGAGAGAGAGAGAGAGAGAGAGAGAGAGAGAGAGAGAGAGAGGTTATTTTGGACAAATATCAGGCATAATCAGTGGATTAACGGGTCTGAGAGGAGCTCACATACCAGGATAACAGAAGCTAAAGATCTCAGAGCCCCTTGCTCACCTTCAGGCTGCTTCTTTAACTCCGAGTCTAGTCTGCAACTGGTAGTTTTCTTTTGGAAACACTGGAACCAAGGGGCAACCGTGCCAGGAAGCTTTTTCTCCCTTTAGTCTGCAATAGCTGTAATAATGATTTCATGCTTGCTTATGTGCACAAAAGTGTGTGTGTATGGGACATGGAATTTAGACACTTTTTATTCAAATTTAAATTGCACTTAATGAGGTTTCTCTGGCTTACAATTTAGCAATACTTAGTGAAGGCTGAATATTCATGTCTGTGCTGCTGTGCTTTCTGTATTTTCAACATGCTCTTCACTCGATGTTCTCCTTTTGGCCAAGGGGTGTGTACATCAATTATATTTTCCATCTCATAGAAAATATTATATATGATGTCTATAAGTATACATAAAATTTCATTTCCCAAATGTTTAGACAACCATGATACAACAGTGACTATATTATTTGTGTCAGTGTTGCCTTAATTCAGCAAATGAGGAAAGTTCTAGTGGCTGTCGTCCCAATATTGAATAAGCCTTTAAAATTAAATCCACATTTGAATAAAATCGATGTGTTTTGCATGTAATTTAGGATTGTCACCTTTTGATATTTACATTTTATAATGATATATGCGAACAGCATATATTAGGAATTAATGGCGTATTCGAAAAAATATATGAGTCTGTAAAAATGCAGCCCAGGATTGCAATATGAATGATACTCACTTTAAAATTGAGAAGTGGAGAACTTGGAGAAAAATTTTACTCCGTACAACCTGGAAGATATTACTTCCTTTCAAAGGTGGAGTTAGCAGTGTTCCATCTTGTCATTTGTAAAATGTGGTGGAACCTGGAAAATCTGTAGTGTCACTAAAATCATCCCAGCAGACAGTATTACCATTAGAATCCTCCGCACAGGGCTGCTGCGAGCTAGAAAGCACAGACTATATGTAGATCATTCTGAAAAGTGCTGACACCCAGCAAGAACAGTACTGAGTTTGTCTTTAACTACAGTGCTTTTACTGGCATCACTTGAGACATTTGGAAATACTCTGAGTTTTTTATTGATATTTGTTCAAAAACACATCTTGGGGGCTCTGGAGATGGGTCTCTGGATTAAATTTCATTCTCAGCACACACATCTGGCAGTTCACCATTAAGTGTAACACCTCCGGCTCCAAAGGCACATACACTGAAGTGAATATTTCCACAGAAAGACACAAACATACGCCCATACTTAGAACTTTTAAACATTTTATTGTTTATGTCTGAATGAACGTAAATGGCTATAAAATCTGATATAAACTGTTATATCTGTGTGGTTACTGGTTAGCATGTTTTTATGTACAATGAAGACCATGGTCCTCCATATCCATCACGAGGTTTCATAATCTGATACTAATTGACATTACCAGAATGGCATCCACTAACCCAACCATGGGGATCTTCTTCCTGTGCCAGACTGTCCTGGGAATGCTGGGGAACTCAGCCTTGCTTTGCTGTTTTATCATCGCTGACCTCACTGGGATCAAGGAGAAGACCACAGATCCGATTGTCAAACACCTAACCTGGGCCAATATCATGGTTCTTCTTGTCAAAGGAATCCCTCAGACAATGGCTGCTTTTGATCGGACGTACTTTCTAGGGGACGTTTCATGTAAACTTATCTTCTATTTCCATCGGGTTGCCAGGGGAGTATCCCTTGGTTCCACATGTCTTCTGAGTGTCATTCAAGCCATCACCATCAGCCCCAGTAATTCCATCTGGGCCCAGCTCAAGGCCAGTGCCTCCAGGATCATTGGTCCTTCCCTGGGCCTCTGCTGGGCCCTGTATCTACTTGTAAATAGCTTCATTATCATGACAGTGACTGACATGAGAGAGAAAGGAAATCTTACTGAATTTAGACAGTTTGTGTACTGTTTAGCAGTACGAGTTTCCAAACACTCTTACACTGTATATCTGTTCCTATTGTCCTCCAGTGATGTAGTGTGTTTGGGCCTCATGCTCTGGGCCAGTGGCTCCATGGTGTTCATCTTGTACCAGCATAAACAGAGGGTCCAACATATCCACAGATCCCTGTCTCATAAGTTATTACCTGAGACCAAAGCCACGCAAAGTGTTCTTACCCTAGTGAGTACCTTTGTGGTGCTTTATGGAGCCTCTGTCATTTTAATTTTATATTTTCCTTCGCAGGACGGAACAGATACATGGCTGGTCAATGCCAGTGTGGCCATGAGTGCGTGCTTCCCAGCACTCTGCCCTTTCGTGCTCATCCGACACCATACTAGGGGTGTACAGCTCTGCAGTACTTGAATATTTTAAGAAACATTTATATTGAATTAGTCAGTCTTCTATAACATATATTGTACACACTGTTCTATATTCATAATTAACTTCATATTCTGTCCACACTGGGGGTATAATATCTCCCAACACTCTTTGGAATATACTCTTGAACACCATTACTTTATTTATTTTTTTCTCTTTCTGCTGATTCAATTTATTTATTTTTATTAATTTATTCAGATTACATCTCAATTGTTATCCCATCCCTTGGATCCTTCCATTCCTCCCTCCCTCCCGCTTTCATCACCATTACTTTAAAGGTTTCCATTTAGAATACTTTATTACTAGATTAAATTTAATTTTGGCCTCTATGGGTTGTAATGATTATCACGAGGGTTTATATGGGTCTGTCTATCATTCATTGATCTGTTTTATAGACAAAATTTACTCAACAGTGGTTTTTGGTTAGCCCATCACTCTGAGGGAAGAATGGAGCACCCAGCTAATTGTGAGAAAATGAACAGTTATGGGTGATGACCGAGAGATTGGTGGTAGTGGATCTCATTTAGCTTTCTGGTATTAGATACCGCTCAGAATTTAGGGTGGGTTATGCTTATCATGTACTGATGATTGATGGCAAACACTGGGGAATACAATGTGGCACGTGGGAATGCCATTTTCTCATTTCTAGATGAACCTCCAGATATTACACGATTAGACATGAATAGAAAGCCATTAAAACACAGATAAGCAGATGGTGTTCATCTTTCAGTGTTTATTGTTTGTTTCCTGTGTCTGAGAGTTTTGATTTTGTTTATGTATTGCACCATGTGCATTTGCATTTTGACAGAGTGCGGTCAGAATATTGATGGAGTAGCGTACGGAATTTGAGTTACGGAGGGGTTGGGATCGGACAGGTGCTAGGAATAGAACACAGTTCCTCTGCAAGAATGAGAAGAGCTGTGGGTTGCTGATGCCTCAACAACTGACTTCTGAAACCTGCCCTTCAAAATATAATGCTGTAAAAGGAGTACATATTCGAAAACAGGATTGCAGGTGCTTTGGAAGGAAGGCTTCTGATGTTGACATTATGGAAGTTGTCACACCTGTGACAATAGTAAACCAACATGACCTAGAATGCTCCTTTATTGAGGAAAAGTGTCGTATATGGAAATACCTGGAAAGCAACAGTTACAATTTTGTATGCTGATTTTGAGAGAATATCTATGAATGAATTTTTAGAACTTATTGATAGGTGAGAAACATTTTAAGGCATAAGCTGAGCAAGTTTTTACAGGAGAAATAAACAAAATAATTACCATGAGAGTAAAATTACCATATAATCCAATCTGCATACAATAATTTTAAAAATAAATATGAACACTGAACACTTATGGATTCATATAGTAATCATTTATCACTGGGAAATAGATTCCTCCTGTGAAGGTTACAGCAACAATACTGTATAACAAAAAATGATTGCTTAAAAGGCACTCTGACAAACATATCACGTCCACTAAAAATAGAAAAAATGAAGATTCCTCTGATAACGCAATACTATAGATTTCTTTTTCTGTTTACTATTGGGAAAGTCTATAATTCAATTGAATATAGTTCATTGCCCATGTAATAGCCACAGCGATGGTGCACATCTTGGTTGGAATAAGCAGTGCACCACAAAGTTCCATAACTAGGTGGAGATATTGGCTAAAATTATAGCTCTGTGAAGGACAGGCAGTAAGAAGAAAGTTCATCTATCTGAAAAGAAGATTCATTCTTCTTTCAACCACAAGGTGAAATGTCTATAGCAACATATCCTAGCATCTTGATCTGACATCCACACCAATATCAATGGCAAGATTTATTACTTTTTTGGGACCTGAAGGCTCCCCATACTCAATGTATTTACACTGGAAATTTCATTGAAAAGCTCTGTTTTTTTTTTTTTAGTTGATCTTTTTTCTTCAAACTCAGGGTGCCTCTCAAATTTAAATTTTGAATAACTTAGGATCATAAGCATTGGCCATTGTAGAATTTTCTTTATCGTTTCTATTGTATCTCTGCCTCATGCTGAGGCATGTAAGGTTTCGATCAACTGAGCAACATTCAGTACAGCTGCATGGATGGGAGGCAGTGCCTTATTAACCTCTTCATAATCCAGTCATCGTTCACTACCCATCCTGTTTCATCACTGCCACAGAAGAACTTTCTACCCCATAGATACAAAGCAAAGCTCACTGTCTGTCATAAGCCTGACCTGGTACCCAGAGGAACTCAGCTCTCTTATCATTTTCCACAATAGGTGATGCCCCACGCCGGACAGGCTCTCATATAGGAGTGAAGCATCCCTTGCTTTATTTATATTAAAAGGCACTGGCCCAGATGAACAATCTCTAAATCCAGAACGCACTTTTGATTGAAAGAAAGGTACATATTGTATTATAGTGGTGAGTTGCATAGTCCTGGGGCAAGCTTGGTGTTTCTGACCTATACTTCTCCCTCGGCCACTACTTTAAGGTTTTGGTGGACAGCTGCTCCCGCTTTTAGGACTTTAAAAGCTCACAAACAATGATTAGGCTTGTTCTCATTTTTTTTTCTGTAGCAATCACAGCTGGAAATAAATGGCCTTAACCCTCTATAGAGCCAATTTGCACCCATTTTTATGGAGGCAATACTATCTGATAAGTATTATGGGTTTTTTTGTGTGTAAATCCTAAAAGCCACAGGAGCACCCCCCCCCACATACCATGTACTAAGGTTCCAGAGAAATAACATCTTGCTTAATTCTGTGGTTAACACAGTCCTATCTTATTCATTGGACCCTTCATTAACCATCGCCTCTCTCATTCCCAGTTCTACCAGGAATGCATTTCCCTTTATTGGTTTCTTTTTTATTAATTTGTTCATTTTTGCATCCTGACTGTAGCCCCTTAGTCACCTCCTTCTCCCACCCTCCCTACCTCATCCCTCCTACCCCATCTCCTCAGAGAGGAGGAGCCCTCCTTCCCCCAACATCTGACCTCAGACTATCAGGTCTCCTCTGGACTTCCTGTATCCTCTTGCTCTGTTGCCGGGCAAGGCTGCCCCACAAGGGAGTAGTGACCAATGAGTGGGCACCAGAGCACATGTGAGAAATAGTCTCTCCTCACCATATTTTGGTACCCACAAAGTGACTGTGCTGCCTATTTACTACATCTGAGCAGAGGGTCTAGGTCCTCACCGTGCCTGGTTCTTGGTTGGTACATCAGTCCCTGCGGTACCTACCAGTTCCACCCAGATTTGTTGGCTCTATTGGTTTTCTTGTGGAGCTCTTGTCCCCTCAAGGTCTTTCTATCCCCCAACTCTTCCACAAGAATCCTTGTGCTCTACCCAGAAGTTTGTCTGTGAGTCTCAGCATCTGCTTGGGTCCCCTGCTTGGTGGAGTCTTTCAGAGGACCTCTATGAATGGCCCCTGTCCTGTTCCTTCCCTTCAAATTCTTCCAGTGTCCTATTTTCCATTCTGAATGAGAATTAGGGACTCTCCCTAGGGACCCCCTTGTTATTTAGCTTCTTTAGGTCTGTGTATTATAGTGTGGTTTTCCCTTAGTATATTGCTAGTATCCCTTATAAGTAAGTATATAACATGCATGTCTTTCTGGGTCTTGGTTACCTCACTCAAGATGATCATTTCTAATCCCATCCATTTGTGTGCAAAATTTGAGATTTCCCATTGGGTAAATGTACCACAGTTTCTTTATCCATCCTTCATTTGAGGGACCTATAGGTTGTTTCCAGATTTCCAGCTATTATGAATAAAGCTGCTTTAAACATAGTTGAGCAAGTGTCGATGTTGTGTGGTGGAGCATCGTTTGGGACAGTCTCAGGAGTGATATAGCTGGATCTTGCGTAGAACTATTTCCAATTGTGTGAGAAAGTGTCAGATTGATTTCCAAAGTAGTTTTTTTTTTTTTTTTTACAAGTTTTCAGTCCCACTAACAATGGAGGAGAGAGTAGAACTTTACGTGGACCTCCTCCTATCTAAAGATTTAAAAGTATTAAATGGGGGGGGGGCTGGAGAGATGGCTCAGTGGTTAAGAGCACTAGCTGCTATTCTAGAGGTCCAGAGTTCAATTCCCAGCAACCACATGGTGGCTCAGAACCACCTATAATGTGATCTGATGCATGCTGTATACATAATAAATAAATCTTTTAAAAAATTATTAAGTGGAGTTAATTATTTCTGAGAAAAAAATGTGGGATGTTTCCTTCAGTGGTATAACTACTAGCAAGTTGAACCTATTTATGAAAACAAACAGACACACTAACAAATAAATAGAAGTAATACATGAAAGTAGGTCTAGTTGGGAAATAAAGAGGTTGGGATAAGGGGATATGGAACAGAGAAATTAATTATACATGATTATGTTCAAAATACCTCATAATCTGTAAACCTATATTAGGCACTTTCATTTGTAAACCTCATATATAATAATAAAAATCTTGACTGTTTAGCCAGCAAACTGTCTCTGTCATCTTCTCATTTGGCAAGCTGCTAACCTGCACTCCATGTATACTCAGGTAATCAATTTTATTCTTTCTCAAGTCTTTGATGGGGTTGAAGATCAGATAGTTTAGTTTTACAATTAAGCTTAGTTGTTTAGGGCTTAAGAGTATTTTATTATAGGTCTAATAGATGTTTTAAGTTGATAACGATGAGATATAATAGATATTGATTTACATTCGGAATTGTAGACATAACAAGATAGGAAATGTGTTTTCTTCAAGGCTGCCCAACACAAATAGCCAAAACACTAAGGATGTAACATTTATATAATTCCTGATTGTTTTGCGGTTCTTCTTGTTGTGGGTATTTTATTGTATATATGTGTAATAATATATGTAAAAAAATAATAAAATCTTTAAAATGTTTTAAATTCTAGTTTTGTGGCTTATGTCAGGACACTCTTCTTGTCGCTATATTTAATCCCAATGATAATAAGTTCCAACTGAGAAAACAGCTAAGCCTCAGTTGCATGTCTCATCATACACCACAAAGGCCACATATTTTGTGACAGAAACTGTTTACAATCACATCTGTACTTTGGATGTCTTCAGTATATTTACTCCGTGTTCTGAAGACATGTTTTGAATATTTCCTTACTTACAGGGTGATCCTATTTACTTATGAGGTGTGTTACTCACCATTTCTTTTTTTAAATTTTATTTTATCAATTTATTCTTATTACATCACAATGGTTATCCCATCCCTTGTATCCCCCCATTGTGCCCTCCCTCCCATTTTCCCCTTGCTCCCCTCCCCTCAACATTTCATAAATGAAGTTGGCAACCCTTGTGGTTTTCCCAAGAGGAACACTGCTCTCAAATTGACTGGTCTCTGTTATAAGTATGATTAGCTGGCAAATGGGTTGAGTCCTCGTACTCATCTTTGGTTTTATTGTCTCCTTTGGTGCCAAGTATGAGGGAACTTTTCTTGTGGTGGTGTGAGCAAGTATCTGGTCCTTTCAGATAGACAGTGATGAAAGAACAAAGAAATGCCCCACCAAAAAAAATGGTGGTGTGGTGAGTCAAGTTGTCTACTTTGTTTATTTACAGCATTATGGATAAGGGCTAGTTAAGAGAATGTAG
The DNA here is from genome assembly GCF_964271855.1 of Acomys minous. NCBI lineage: Eukaryota > Metazoa > Chordata > Mammalia > Rodentia > Muridae > Acomys > Acomys minous. The sequence goes on from NC_140502.1 coordinate 13,449,552, forward strand.
GCAGCTGGCCCACTTGGGGAGCCAGAGGCAGGAAGATTTCTGTGAGTTCGTGGCCAGTCTGGTCTATAAGCAAGTACTGGACAGCCAGGGCCACATGAAGAAACCCTGTCTCAATAAAACAAAATAATAAAAACACAAGAAAACAAAAAAATAAATAAATAAAGACAATTAGCTCATGTATGGGGGCAGAGGGTGGAACAGGCTGGTCAGCTCTGACTTAAGTGATTTTGCTAACAAGAAGATCTAATTGTCCTTGGCTGGTGCCAAAGACAATAAGTGCAGTAAAGTTCGAACCCCTACCCAGATCTAGCCAATGAACAAGACATTCTCCACAGTTGAGTGGATAGTGGGGTCTGACTTTCACACAAACTCTGGTGCCCCATATTTGACCACATCCCCTGGATGGAGAGACCTGGTAGCACTCAGAGGAAGGATAGCAGGCTACCAAGAAGAGACTTGATACCCTGTGAGTATATACAGGGGGAGGAGGTCCCCCTCTGTCACAGTCATAGGGGAGGGGAATAAGGGGAAAATGGGAGGGAGGGAGGAATGGGAGGATACAAGGGATAGGATACCAATTGAGATGTAATATGAATAAATTAATAAAATATATTTTAAAAATATACAGTATATAAAAAAAAGAAGATCTAACTGACGTTAAGTTTTATTGGTCCTAAGTGAGATAAGTGAGGCAGTGCCGAGGGTACATCCAAAGTATAATCAAGTACGTAGAAAACAAGAGTGCAGCCAGATAGTACCCAAGTGTGTCAGTAACAAACTATGAATTTTGACATCACTGAATAACCTAGTGAAAACTTGACCTTCTGGCAGGGAACGTTTGTATCAGCTATGAAGCTGCTTCTTTGAAGCAGAGTTGAAAAGTTAAACAGTTTTGAACTTAATTTCACCATGTAAACAAAACGAAAGCTGCACGCAGAAATGGCTTTAGCCAAAAGGCACGCCACAGCAGGTCATTAATCGTTAATCCGTGAGGAAAAACAGCCCACCCTAAATTCTGTGCAGCTCCCAACACCCGAAAATTCTAAGTGTGCACCACTATCCGCAATCTCTTGGACATCTTACACACATGTTCATTTCTCCACTCTGGCTTTAGCCAGAAGCCAAGGTTGAGTATATTTTATCTATACAACCAACCAATGAATGACTAACAGACATGGATAAGCCCTCATAATAATCATTACAGCCTATACATCACAAAAGGTAAATCTAGCTAGCACTAGAATATTGTAAATTTAAAACAACTGATGGTAGCTTTATCCAATACCATATTCCAAAGTCTGTTAGGAGATATTAAACCTGCAGTGTGGCCCTGATGTGAACAGCTCATACTGAATATAAAACAATGCATGCAATATGTTTTTAAAGAAGAATGACTACACAAGAAAAAAAAAACGACTCCTGCTATATTGAAATAATGTAGAGCCTAAAATCCCTGGTATAGTATCTGATGAGCAGAAATGGGGAGAGTGCTGGGAAGCATGCACTCATGGCCACACCAGCATTGCCCAGCCATGGATCTGTTCCATCTTGAAAAGGAAAATACAAAATTAAGATGACAGAGGTTCCATAAAGGACCACAAAGCTGCTCACTAGAGTGAGAATGCTTTGTGTGGCTTTGGTCTCAGGGGATGCGCCCCCAGACATGAATCGGCGGATATGTTGGACCCTCTGCTTATGCCTAAGCAAGATCAACACCATGGAGCCACTGGCCCACAGCATGAGGCCCAAACATATGACATCACTGAAGGTCAACAGGACCAGATGTACTATGTAAGATCGTTTGGAGAGTTTTACTACTAAACAGTACACAAACTGTCTAAATTCAGTAAGATTTCCTTTCTCTCTCATGTCAGTCACTGTCATGATAATGAAGCTATTTACAAGTAGATACAGGGCCCAGCAGAGGCCCAGGGAAGGACCAATGAACCTGGGTGCTCTGACTTTCACCTGGGCCCAGATGGAATTACTGGGGCTGATGGTGATGGCTTGAATGACACTCAGAAGACATGTGGAACCAAGGGATACTCCCCTGGCAACTCGATGGAAATAAAAGATAAGTTTACATGAAATGTCCCCTAGAAAGTACGTCTGACCAAAAGCAGCCATTGTCTGAGGGATTCCTTTGACAAGAAGAACCGTGATATTGGCCCAGGTTAGGTGTTTGACAATCGGATCTGTCGGCTTTGCCCTGATCCCGGTGAGGTCAGCGATGATAAAACAGCAAAGCAAGGCTGAGTTCCCCAGCATTCCCAGGACAGTCTGGCACAGGAAGAAGATCCCCACGGCCAGATTTCCGGATGCCATTTTCTCTCTTTATGGGCAATGTCACTCAGCATGAGATATCAGGACGAGTATGGAGGCCAATGTCTTCATTGTACATAAAATTCATGCTAGCCAATAACCACTCAGATACAATAATTTTACATCAAATTTTATATACACTTGTATTTGTTCAGCTGTAAAAATAAAATACGTTTAAGAGTTCTTTTAGTTTTTAACTTTGTGTATGTGTTTGTGTTTTATATGTCTTATTCACTTTAGTGCATGTGCCTTTGGCTATAGAAGTGTTGCAGTCATGCTGTGTGCAGTAAAATTGTTTGTTCTTTTAATTACTCCACATCTAATTTTTAAAAAACATATTATTCATATTACCATTTTGGGCTCTACTTTACAAATTCCTGTATATTTTTGGAATATTCCATTAACTTCGAAAACATGCAATTGGTATATGTAATCATAAAAAGATAAGTATCAAAAGGTCACAGTGTTAGTCACATGTGAAAACATTCATTTTACATAAACGTGATTATGATATAACTGCAAAGGCTCATCCAATAGTGTGATCCCAGGCATGAGAACTTTCCAATTTACTAAATTAAGGTAATATTAACACCAACAATATAGTCAGTATCCTATCACAGTTTGCTAAATATATGGGAAATAAAATTTGAGTACACCTATGTACACAGTATGTAATATTGTCTATAAAATGGAAAGCACAAATGATATAGGCACTCATGGGTCTAAAGAAGAAGATGGAGATGAAAGACATGTTTGCAGGTAGAAGCTACAGCAGTATAGACATGAATAATCAAACCTGACCATGTGATGCTAAAATATGCAAGCCACAGTTGTGTTTAGAGTAGGGACTGACTCTGACATGAACTCTGGTACCTCATATTTGACCACTTCCTCTGGGTGGGGAGGCCTGATGGTACTCAAAGAAAGAATAAGCAGGGTACCAAGATGAGACTTGATAGCCTATGACCATATAGAGGGGGAGGAGGTCTCCCACGGTTCCCCATAGCCATAGACCTAGGCGAGGGGAATAGGGTGAAAGTGGGAGGGAGGGAGGAATGGGAGGATACAAGTGAAGGGATAACAATTGAGTTGTGATCTGAATAAATTTATAAAATTAAAAAAAAATACCAAGGGTCTGATTTTCCCAACACTTTTATGTACATAAATAAACCTGAGACCATCACTACTGCTTTTGCACACAAAAGAAGTAAAAACTGCCGTCTGTCACTGTGTCCCTTGGCACCAATGTTTCCAAAAGAAAACTACCAACTTCTGCCTTGACCCACAGTAAATAAGGCAACCTAAAGTTAAGCAAAGGGCTCTCAGATCTTTCGATTCTGGTTTCTTGGAGCTTGAGATGATGCCATGTGTTATAGCTCACTCTTTAGACCTGATATTTGTCTAGAGAGAGAGAGAGAGAGAGAGAGAGAGAGAGAGAGAGAGAGAGACAGAGACAGAGACAGAGAGAGAGAGAGAGAGAGAGAGAGGGAGAGAGAGAGAGGAAGAGAGAGAGAGAGAGAGAGAGAGACAGACAGACAGACAGACAGACAGACAGGCAGACAGACAGACGGAGACAGAGACACAGACACAGAGACAGAGAGACAGAGACAGAGAGAGACAGAGAAAGACAGAGAGACAGAGAGGGACAGAGAAAGACAGACAGAGAGAGAGAGAGACAGAGACAGAGAGAGAGACAGAGAGAGAGAGGGAGAGAGAGGGAGAGAGAGAGACAGACAGACAGACAGACAGACAGACAGAGACAGAGAGACAGAGACAGAGAGAAATGGAGAAAGACAGAGAGACAGAGAAATACAGAGAGAGAGAGAGAGAGAGAGAGAGAGAGAGAGAGAGAGAGAGAGAGAGAGAGTTCCTAAAGCATTTTAGACAAAAGACCAAAAGACCCCACTTGCCTCTTGGTACTAAGAATCTAGCAGCAAATCCCTCTTGGCGATGATTGTCATAGACTGGAGACTAAGCACAGGGGCTCCTCTTCTGCGCATTTTCTCCACCTACACAGTGCTCAGGAAAATGATGATCCACACTTTTGTCAGCATTCAGCCTGCAGCAATGTGTCCCTGAAAGAGAGAGCCAAGTTCAGGGCACTGCACTAAAACAGCTGGCAACAAACTCTCCTATCTTCTTCAGGTTTAAGGGAAGATATTAAGACTCACCTGGGAAAGTTGTCTCTGTGATGGCACATGCTGGATATGATCTCAGTGGTCAGGTAGACAGACAGCCGGTCTCCACGTAGCCACCAACACAGGATGACGTATGAAAAGGCCTTATTCCCTTGAGGTCAAAACGATGTCAAGGTATCCATGACACTTCCTAATGAGGGAGATGACGTGACATTGGCCCTGAAGGACACTTATTCCCATCACAAATTTCCAGAAACTTTCGATTGTGTTTGAACTGCAAAGGGACTTCCTGAAGAACTCGTCTGGTGTTTGATTTCCCGCGGTGGTAGGGTGCGAAGGGAGTCCAGGAATCTGGAGCAGAGGGATGAATTATCATGATGATTTAAGTGATTATAAAAATAGAAGCTATGCATTAGTTTTTGAATTTTCTTTGACCAAGTGTCTCCAAATAATATCACATATACAAACAGAAAATGACCAGGCCACATGTACACACAGAACTGTAAGATAGAAAAAAAATTTTGGGGGGGGAGGGGAAGCCAAACACCACTGATATGAAGATCTTAATAGTGACAAACATGGATTATTTGATGACCCATTCCCTAGATTTTTTTTTTAAAAACAAGGGGAATGTATTATTCTAATTTAGCAACAGAGAAAGTTAAGTATGAAGTATGAAATAAAAATCCCCACAGAGCTTACTTAGCATACCCACTACTGTAACATGTTAACTGTAAATCCCGCACACCAAGGCCCTTCCTTCTGTCTTCCGGAGGACCTAGAACTTCCTCGTCCATCTGTGAGGGTTGGTACACATGGAAGACAGAGGCAACAGCCTGTCAGTAACAAGATCTGAAGATGAAACCTCGATTTTTTTTCTAATTTCTATGGCATTTTTGTACATCTCTTTGTGCTTTAGTTCCTTGGATAGGGGTTTATCAACTTTATTGATCTTATGAAGGAAACAAGTCTTTATTCATTGATTCCTTACATTGGTTTTTTTTTCTATTTTATTGTTTTCAGCCTGAGTTTAATTATTTCTTCCTATCTATTCCTCTTGGGTGGGATCCTTCTTTTTGTTCTAGAGCTTTCAGGTGATTTTTTAAGGAGCTGGTATGATATCTCTCCCTTTATTTTTATGTCAGTATTAAGTGCTATAAGTTTGCCTCTAACAACCACCTTCACTGTGCCTCATAAATTTTGGTATGCTTTGTGTTCAATTTCATTGAATTCTAGGTATTCACTTATTTCTTTCTTAATTTTTATATGGAAACAATTTTTATTATTGTTGAATTGTTCAGTTTCTATGAGTTTTTAAGCTTTCAGTTCTTTCTTCTGTTGTTGATATTCACTTTTAATGTGCACTAGTCAGGTAGACTGCAGAGTAGTATTTCAAATTTCATATATGCTTTTTTCAAATGCATATGAACTTTATTTAATAAACTACATACAGCTAGAACAGTTGTGAAACAATAAGGAAAGAAATAGGTAAAGTCACACTCAACATCTTTAGCTGATTTGTATTTGGCAGCTTTGAATAAAATACCATCTAAAATATCTAGGTAAGTCTCAAATTTTGTACCTAAATCATTCTCTATCTTATCTTATGTCACATATATCGTATATTTCCTTAGTGGTATTCCTATATTCCCCATTTTTAAAAATTATATTCATGCTTTTATGTTTTCACTTCAAACCCCAATCTCAATCCCTTTCTCCTCTCTCCCTGTCTGGCTCTCCCATCCTCTTCCCCTTCACCCTCTCCTTATCCTCAGAAAAAGCCCCCTCAGCATCCCCCACGACAAACCAATCCACCCCAGCACATCAAGTCGTGTCAGTTTGAAGTGAATCCTCCTCCACTTAGGCCAGACAAGGCAGCCCAGCCAGGAAAAGTTATCCCAAAGCAGTCAATATAGTCAATGTTAGAGACAGCCCCTGCTCTACTTGCTATGGGACTCACATGAAGTACCCCATATGTGTTGGGGGTCTAGGACGAGTTCATTAGGCATGTGTGCTTTCTAGGAGTTTATCTGGTATTTTGCTAGGTTTGTACCACAATGTATCCCCAGAATTGCTTCCAGCCTCTGACTTCGTGTCAAGAGCGATTGATTTGGGGAAGTTAGGTAGGCATGAGAAATCTCTGGAACAGACCTTGTATTTTGCAATGTCTGTACCATGATGCACCCGGAATTTTTTCCAACTTTTGACAAACCCATCGATTGTACATTGCTGTACCTCTCAAAATCTGGCATTGGAGCCAGGCACAGTGGTGCATACCTCTAACCCAAGCACTTGGCAGGCAGAGAAAGGTGAGTTGCTGTGAGTTTGAGGCCAGCCTGGTCTACAAAGAGAGTCCAGGATAGCCAAGACAGAGAAACCCTGTCTTGAACCATCACTTTCTGGGTATTGACCAGCGCTCGTTGAACAAACTTCCTATGGGATCTTGTTGAAGATGTACTCTGTTCAGATGAATTGATCCCTGATCTTGGAATTCCTGATCTGATTCAAATAGTTTTAAAAGTTAAATTATTTTAGTTTTTAGACAACAATTTTAGAAAGTTTATAGTAGCAATACATATCTTTGTGGACCTCCAGATGCCTCACTAGGGGACGGCCCCAAGATGATTTGTGGCCTCAGATAAGCCTTCTCTCCAGATGGCACCATAAATCTTGGTATACATCACACACATAGGCAAGTTGGTTTAAACTTTCCATGAGTCCATGATATAATGGGGCTATCTAGAAATGTCTAAATTTAGTATAAACCTTAATGTCTAAGGTGCATATTTGGGGTATATACCCAGAAGTGGTATAGCTGGGTCTTAAAGTAGAACTATTTTCAATTTTCTGGTAAACTGCCAGGTTAATTTTGCACTACCAACAGCAATGGAGGAGTGTTTCCCTTGTTCTGTGGGGAGTCTTGAGATAAGTAAGCCATTTGTAGTCCCACAGAGGATGGCGAGGGAAGCATGAGAGGCTGCTAAGATTCCTCAAAAGTCCCTGGTCCACTGCACACAATGTTGTGATCTACTAGGGATCTGAGGCTAGGCTTGTGACTGTCCCCCCACCCCACCTCTTTAACCACATCTCCTAAGGGGACATCGCCACCCCACATCCCCCACATTTCCTCAATGCTATATCAGCCTGATTGATTCCTATTGGTACTTGAGTCTAGTATGGGATAGTCTGATTGGCCCTTTAACCTTTAAAGGCCTCTGCACTGGACAATAGAATTAGATAGGCACCTCTGAGTCTGGTCTCCAGAGTCTGAATCCTAAGACTCTGATGGGCTCTGTCACCATTTGTCCTGCCCTTCTTCCCGGTTGATGTTGAGCATTCATTTAAGTACTTGTTGGCCATTAGAAATTTTTTTTCTGGTGGGAATTCTGTGTTTTGACAGCTTTTTAAAATTAGTTTGTTGGGTTTTTAACTCTGTGAGTAATTTTTATATTTTGGTTATTTGCCCTCTGTCAGAAGAAGTGTTGGTGAGGATATTTTCCCAATGTGTATGCTGTCATTTTTTTTTTCTATTGACAGTGTGTTTGGCCTTACGGAAGCTTTTCAGTTTCATGAGGTCTCACTTATTAATTGTTGATATTAAGAGTCTGAGCTGTTGGAGTTCTGTTCAGAAAGTTGTCTCTTGTGCCAGACAGTTCAAGACTGATCCCACTTTCTCTTTTAATAGATTTAGTGTTTCTGCATTTATGTTGAGGTCTTTGATCCAGATGGGCTTCAGTTTTCCTCAGGGTGATAAATATGGATCTATTTGCATTTTTCTACATGTAGGCTTCCGGTTAGACCAGGACCATTGATTGGTTAGATATGCTTTCTATTTTTCCATGTTAAGGTTTTTGCTTCTTCATCAAAAAGCAATTGCACATAGATGTGTTGGTTTATTTCTGGGTCTTCAATATAATTCCTTTGATTGATCTTTCAATCCCAGTGCCATACAGTCTTTATTACTATTTCTCTCTAGCACATTTTGAAATCAGGGATGGAGACATATTGTTTTTAAAAATCATCTGTACTATCTGTAGGCCTGGCAATCAATCAAGACACAGACACTTGTTATATTTTAAAACAGTTTTAATTAACCTGGGACAGGGCAGATATCAATCCTCTAAACTACCTCCCATAGTGGGGTAGGCATGGGATCCCTGTCTCAGTCCCATGCCATCTGCTCCTAATAACTTCTATCAAGCTACCTCCCATCCATAATCCCAAATACTTGCTCATGTTCTTCATCTGGGCCAGACTCTCCATCCATGCAGCTGGCCATGTGCTTCTCCTCCATCTAACCCACGATGGCCTTCCTCTCTTCACTTTAGGTCTTTCTCCTTCTCCTGGTGGGGATCCCTCTTCCCAGAATTCCTCTCTCTCTAAGCCCCACCTATCTCCTGCCCTGCCCAGGTGGGACAGCTTTTCATTAAGCAAAAGGTTCTTCAGAGACAACAAGCAGTAACTAGCATCAAAATACAGCAGAACACCCCCCAACAGAGACACATCCAGAAGCACTTTTATTGCACATCTTTTGTTGTCTAGCTATTCTGATTTGTTTAGATTTTCCTTGTGATGTTGACAATTGTTCTTTCAATGTCTGTAAAGAATTTTATTGGTATTTTGATGGTAATCACATTGAATCTGTAGATCACTTTTGGTAAGGTGGCCATTTTTTACTATGTTAATTCATAGGATCTTTGAGCATGGGGCATTTTTCCATTTTCTGATATCTTCTTCAATTTCTTTCTTCAAAGACTTGAAGTTCTTGTCACACCTACTTGGCTCCAAGTTCCACCAAGATAATTTATATTATTTGTGGCAATTACGAAAGGTATTGTTTCCCAAATTTCTCAGCCCATTTTTTTATTTGTATATAGAAGGGAAATTGATTTTTTTGGGGTTATTATTTTTTTTTATCTAGCCACTTTGTTGATGGTGATTATCATCTGGTCAGTGTGCTCAGGCAGAATATTGGAGTCACTTTTGTATACTATTTGATCATGTGTTAAGAGAGATACTTTAATGTCCTTTTTTCAAATGTGTACTCCCTTGATCTCTTTAGTTGTCTTATTGCTTTAGCAAGGACTTCAAGTAGTATATTGAAGTGATAATGAGGAAGTGACAGCCTTGTCTTGTCCCTGATGTTAGGGAATTGCTTTAAGTTGATCTACACTTAATTTGATGTTGGCTATAGTCTTGCTGTATTAGATGTTTATGTTTGTGCTTTTTTTTCCGTGATCTTTGCAAGAATTTTAACATAAATGAGTGATAGATTTTGCCAATTTTTTTTTTTTGTGATCTAATAAGATGATCATGTTTTTTTCCTTTTACATTTGTTTATATGGTAGATTAAGTTGATGGATTTTCATATATTGAATCACTCCTGCATGCCTGCAATGGAGCCTACTTCATCATGGTGGACGATATTTTTTGTTAGGTTCTTGAATTCAGTGTGTTAGTATGGTGCTGAGTATTTTTGCATCAATGTTCAGGAGGGAAATTGGTCTGAAACACTCTTCCTTTGTTGGCTTCAGAAAAGAAGTTTGGCAGTGTTCCTTCTGTTTCTATTTTGTGGAATAATCCAAGGAGCACAGGCATTAATTCTTCTTTGAAGGTCTGATAGAATTTTGGCTAAAACTTCTGGCCCTGGGCTTTTTTTGCTTGGTAGACTTTTGATGACTGCTTTTATTTCCTCAAAGGATTTAGGATTATTTAACTTGATTATCTAATCTTGATTTAATTGTGGTAAGTGAAATCTATAATGAAAAATTTCCAATTCATTTACATTTCCCAATTTTGTGGTGTACAGTCTTTTGAGGTAAGACCTAATGACTCTTTGGATTTCCTCAGTGTCGTCGTTATGTCCCATTTTTCATTTCATATTTTATTGATTTGGATATGGTCTCTTTGCTTTTTAGTTGGTTTGGCTAAGGTTCTGCCTATCTTGTTGATTTTTTTCAAAGAACTAGATCTTGTTTTTTTTTTTTTTTTTAATTTTGTTTGTTTGTTTGCTGGTTGGTTCTATGTATTATTCTTTTTGTTTCTAATATATTGATTTTTAGCCCTGTGTTTGATTATTTCCTGTCTTCTACTCTTTGGGGTGTGTTTTGTTTTGTTTTGTTTCTATATCTTTCATGTGTGCTCTTAAGTTGCTGGTATGAGAAGTCTTCAATTTCTTTTTGAAGTTACTCAGTGCTAAGATCTTTCCTCTAAGCAGTGTTTTCATTGTTTCCCATAAGATTTTCCGTAATATTTGATATGCTGTGTCTTTATTTTCATTGTAATTTAGGAAATCTTTAATTTATTTATTTCTTCTCTGACCCTCTGGTTATAGACAGGGGGTCATTCAGTTTCTATGAATGTGTAGGCTTTCTTTTGTTTCTATTCTTATGAAAATCCATCTTTAATCCATGGTGATCTGACAAAATACAACAGGTTATTTAAATTAACTTTTCTGTTGCTTCGTGACCAACTATAAGGCCAATTCTGAGAAGTTTCCATATGGTGCTGAGAAGAAAGTATATTAGTTTTGTAAAAAGTTCTGCAGGTATTTGTTAGGTCCATTTGATTTATGACATCTGTTAGTTTCATCGTTTCTATATTTAAATTCTGTCTAGGTGAACTACATATTTGGTGAGAGTGCAACGTTGAAGTATTTAAGGCATATATGTTGAGAACTGAGGGGTCCTCTTCATGGAATTTTCCTGTGATGAGAATGGAGCGACCTCCCCCATTTCTTTTCATTAACTTTGGTTGAAAGTCTATTACATCAGATATTATGATGGTTACTCCAGCTTGCTTCTCGTATCCATTTGCTTGTACAAACTTTTTCCATCCCTTTACTCTGAGGGAATGTTTATTTTTGTAATAGAGGTGTGTTTCTTGTATACAACTGAATGATAGGTCCTGTTTATGTATGCATTGTTAGCCTTTATCCTTTTATTGTGGAATTGAGTACGTCGATAGAGATATGAATGACCAATGATTGTTTGTTCTTTCATTTTGGTGTGGGTGATGCGAGTGTGTTTGTGTGCTTGTCTTTTCTTTTCCTGTAAGGATGTTATTTATAACATGTGTTTTCATGGGTGTAGTTAACCCTCTTAGGTGACAGTTTTCCTTTTAATACCTTCTGTATGGCTCAACTTTTGCACAGTTATTTTTTTAAGTTTGGTTTTGTCATGGAATATCTAGTTTTCTCCATGTGAATTGACTAAAAATTTTGCTGGGTATAGTTGTGTGGGATGGTATCTCTGGATCCTTAGGGCATGCAGGACATCTGCCCAAGCCCTTCTGGCTTTTAGAGTTCCTGTTGAGAAGGCAGCTGTGAAGCTCATGCATCTGCTGTTTGTATTACTTGGCCTTTTTCCCTAGTAGTTTTAGTATTTTTGTCTGGCACATTTAGTGTTTTAATTATTTTATGGTGGACTTATTTCTTTCCTGGTCTAATCTATTTGGTGTTCTGTGAGCCATTGTGTGTATAAAGGCATGCCTTTCTTTGGATTGTGGAAATTTTCTTCAATGATTTTGTTTAAAAAAATTTTCTGGACTTTAGAGCTGGGAATCTTGATTCTTCTAGTCCTATTATTCTTGGGTTTTGTCTTCTTATCATGTCCTTAGTTTCTTGGATGTTTTGTGTCGGGAATTTTTTATTTAATATTTTCCTTGACATATGTATCAATTTCTTCAATTTTACTTTCTATACATGCCTTGTATATTCCTGGTGATTCCTCTGTAGTTCCTGTTTTAGTCCGTAAGTTTTCCATCTCCAGGATGTCCTCGTTTTTTGTTTTGTTTATTGAATTTATTTATGTTTTCAGGTCTTGAGTATTTGTATTCATTTCCTTCCCCTGTTTGATTGAATTTCCCAATATTTCTTTAATGGATTGATTTGTTTTCTCTTTAAAGGCCTCTGTATGTTTGATTGCATTTTTCCTGTATTTCTTCCAAGGGTTTATTTTGTCTTTAATTGCCTTTAGAGTCTTAATAAGAATAGACTTAAGGTGATTTTCTTGTGTTTCAGCTGTTTTTAGGGCATCCTGGATTTGTTGTGATAAAGTAGATGAGTTCTGATGGTGACTTATTGCCCTGGCTTTTGCAGATTGAGTTACTAACCTAGCCTTCAGCCAGTGTCCTTGGTGTTGGCTGTTGGTTCCTGGTACCTGCTGGATTTCTCAATACTGACAGAGGAGACCTGTGTCATGGGCTGGAGTCTGGATCTCAGCAAATAACCTGTAATTCGCCTCTGCTGGCAGTTTCCTAGCTGGACCTACAGGCAGAAGATTAGGGTGGTGGTGTCTAACCTGTATGTTGTGGAAGTTTGTGGTTATATGTAAACATGTTTGTATTTTAATCTCAGGTGTAGCATATGGGGGCTGCTCCAATTTGTCTAAAGCTGATAACTGCCTCCTGAGAGGGCAGGTGATGCTTGTCTGCTGTGAACAACCTCATGTAAGGGCATGGTTTTGACAGTGGGGATAAAAGTCAGACTCAAAGAGAGACTGGGGTCTCTGAGATATATGAAGGCTGCTGATGCTTCCTCCTACTGTTCCTGGCTGCTATTGATGCAGCTGGACAAGTAGAAGTTGGAGTCATCCTAAAATGAGGATTGGACTTGACCCAAGGAGCTGAATGACACTAAACAGGAGAAGGCAGCTAAGGAAAATTATGACCGATTTCCCCACTAAGATTTATTCTCTCCCACTGGGTGTTGGTTGGGGTGATGGAAGGGATTGGGGTGGAAGGATAAAGTGATTTAAGGAACTAAAAATAAGGGTGGTTGTTTAAAAATATGACAACACCTGTATGACCCTGAGGTCAGGCAGCTCTCTTCAGGAAGGCTAGTATATTTTTATTTTGTTTTATTAATTTATTCATATTACATCTTGATTGTTAGCCCTTCCCCTGTTTTCTCCCATTCTTCCCTCCCTCCCACTTCCCCCCTGCTCCCCTCTCCTATGTCTGTGATTGAGGGAGACCTCCTCCCCCTATATATGCTCTTAGAATATCGAGTCTCTTCTTGGTAACTTGCTATCCTTCCTCTGAGTGCTACCAGGCCTTCCCATCCAGGGGAAGGCTAGTGTAACTGTGCTTCCCTAGAATTTGGAGACCTCCTTAGAAAGGAGGGAATATCCAGGATGCCTGAGTCTTCTGCCATGCATGCCTGGCAGTCAGGATCTGTCCACTTGCCTGGGAAACATAGGCAGGTGATGGGGTTGGAGTCAGCATCAGCACCACTCACTGTCTTTGCAGTTCCTGAGATCTTGCTACTCGTACACCACGTGTGGCTAGACACCACTCTCTAGGAGCAAACGGGATACTAATAGTAAAGATAACTATTCGTGCTATTTCTTCTGCCCATTTGTCAAGAAATGCAAACTTATATACTAATGTTTCCCAGGAGACTGAAGCAAGATATTCTGTAATCACTGAAGAGCGCTCCACCAGTGCTGGACTTTCCCTCTCAAAGTACAGCTTCCAAATTGAGAGTCCTCGTTTCCAAAATAGAGAAGATGCCATAAAATTCCCAGGCCCCTTTCATCTGCCACTCACCACAGGCCAAGTAGGGCTGGCTCAGTCATAGAACCAGGACAGTGTGGGCCTGGATGTGGAGGAACGGTCATTTTAAGACAACCCCCCCCTCCCCGAGCTCATAGTAAGAGGATTTGTTTAGATTTTCCTTGTGATGTTGAGAATTGTTCTTTCAATATCCTTTCTGGATATCTGGGTCTTGAGGAAGCCCTATTCCCATTTTTCTGAGAAAGAGCCAGATAGCTTTCCAAAGTGATTGTACTAGTTTGCATTCCCACCAGCAATGAAGGAGTGTTCCTCTCTCTCCACATCCTCGCCAGCATGTGGTGTCATTTGAGTTTTTGATCTTAGCCATTCTGATGGGTGTAAGATGGAATCTCAGTGTCGTTTTGATTTGCATTTCTCTGATGACTAAAGAGGACGAGCATTTCTTTAAATGTTTCTCAGCCATTTGATATTCCTCTGTTGAGAATTCTCTGTTTAGTTCCAAGGAATTGGGTTATTTGGTTTGGTGGTGTTTAATTTCTTGAGTTCTTTATATATTTTGGATATTAGACCTTTTTCAGATGTAGGATTGGTGAAGATCTTTTCCCAGTCTGTAGGCTGCCGCTTTGTTCTGTTGACAGTGTCTCCTGCCTTACAGAAGCTTCTCAGCCTCATGAGGTCCCATTTATTAATTGTTGGCATTAAGGCCTGGGCTGTTGGTGTTCTGTTCAGGAAGTTGTCTCCTGTGCCTATGTGTCCCAGGCGCTTCCCCACTTTTTCCTCTAACTGAATTAATGTCTCTGGTTTTAAGTTGAGGTCTTTAATCCACTTGGACTTGAGTTTTGTGCATGGTGACAAATAAGGGTCTAATTGCATTTTTCTACATGTAGACATCCAGTTAGACCAGCACCATTTGTTGAAGATGCTATTATTTTTCCATTGAATAGATTTGGCTTCTTTGTCAAAAATCAAGTGAGCAAATGTGTGTGGATTCATCTCTGGGTCTTCAATTCGATTCCATTGATCCACCAGCCTATTGCTTTGCCAGTACCATGCTGTTTTAATTACTGTTGCTCTGTAGTACAGCTTGAGATCAGGTATGGAGATTCCTCTGGAGGATCTTTTATTGTATAGGATTGTTTTTGCTATTCTGGGCTTTTTATTTCTCCATATGAATTTGAGAATTGATTTTTCAATATCTGGAAACGGCCTAAGTGTCCCTCAGTAGAGGAATGGACTAAGAAACTGTGGTACATTTACACTATGGAATACTACTCAGCTATTAAAAACAAGGAATTCCCGAAATTTGTGGACAAATGGATTGATCTAGAAATTATCATAATGAGTGAGTTCACCCAGAAGCAAAAAGAGACAAATGGTATATACTCACTTATATCAAAACACTAGTCCAAGGGATACGTCCCATGAAAAACTTTACTTACCAAGAAGGTGGGTCAGAGGGGAGGACATCCTATTGAGACTTTAGGCGAGAGTAGCATGGAAGAATGGGGAAATAGTAGGATCCACAGGGTCCTGGAAACCTACAAGAAGAACTTTATGACAGGCAGATCTGGGTCCTGGTGTCCTCCTCAAACTAAAGGCACCAGCCAAGGAGAATATAGGCAGTAAATTTCAAACACCTACCAAGACCTAGCTGACGAACAGGATATTCTCCACCATTGAGTGGAGAGTGAGATCTGACTCTCACACGAACTCTGTTGCCCCTTTTCTGACCATGTCCCCTGGATGGGGAGGCCTGGCAGCACTCAGAGGAAGGATAGCAAGTTACCAAGAAGAGACTTGATATTCTAAGAGCATATATAGGGGGAGGAGGTCTCTCTCAATCACAGACATAGGGGAGGGGAGAAGGGGGGAAGTGGGAGGGAGGGAAGAATGGGAGGAGACAGGGGAAGGGCTAACAATCGAGATGTAATATGAATAAATTAATAAAATGAAAAAAGTGTAGTTACATATTAGGCAAGAAATTAGTGAATATGATTGAATACTGTATATTTTTGTGACATAACCAGATTTTAGTGAAGTGAAACTATGCAATAATACATAGATACAAAATGTAACATATTCATTATAAAAACTGAAAGAAGGAAGAACATATAACAAGTCCAAATTGCTATAATGTATATATACAGAATACATACAATGTACGATCTTAACACCCTGTTTTCTTTTGTATTAAGAGATATTTCATATCCAGGGCCACAAATTAACTAAACTCATCTTTTTCGGTCAATATGGTTTGATATATGAACTTTCTTAGAAGTAATCTCTGAGTTTATATTTGATTTCTTTACTTCTTTCTGTGACACACATTTTTTTTACCCTTTTTATTATGGCATATTTATTTATAGGTAGAGCAATGGTTCTCAACCATCCTAATGCTGTCACACAGCTCCTCACACTGGGCTGACTCTCGAATAGAAAACTATTTTCTCTACTAGTTCATAATTATAACTTAGCTACTCATAATCTCAATTCCTGATATGCATGATGGCCTTAGGTGACTCCTTTGATATGGTCATTTGACCGGTAAAAGGATCATAACCTACCATGACCTGATTTAGAGTTAAGCAAGTATCAAAAAATCTTACCTGTGTTGAATCTGTGTAGACATATTAAGCACGGATTTTCACTCTTCCTCCAGGTGAAGCCTCACTGTGATGTAGCAATAAAGTGTTAATTATTTTAAATATGCACACGAAAAACACTTTCCAAATATTTTGGCATGCTACATTTTTTTTTGCATCCCTAATACAACTTACATTAGGTGTTTATTTATAAATCGCTTAATCTATGCTTCGACACTTGATTATGAGTCCGATGTTTTCCCCCCAAGGCATGTGATTGGTGCAATGGGAAATCAATCCTGGCCTTTCAGCATCCATTTGCCAGCATTCTCACAAGACAGCACAGTTATAGCATCATACTGGTGCTATTGCTTTGTTACTTACCTGTTTACTAATAAAAGCCAGAACATCACCCTATGTTGCTGTGTGGTGTGGCGTCACATCCTGTTCCAGAACTCACTGAAGGGGAACACAGGCTCTCTATTCTCATTTTTTCCTGGCTATGGCTAAGCCCCAGATCCCAGGGGATGTAGCTGGTGAACTCTGAAGCAATAGGTCTCCTTGCTTCCACATCCGGCTTTACCCCTGTTATGGAATCCTGCTCTGGAAAACCATTTCCCAAGGACACGGCTGATGAGATCCCTAGTGTAGTTAAGGGACTTGAATCTCACTTCTTTGCACTCATCATGGAAAATTGTACCCAATTTTGTAGATGTTTCAAGAGTTTGGGTGCACAGCTGACTAAATACAGCACCAAAAAATTCTGAGAGGACAGGAACAAAAGAAAAATATCATAAGGTAATAACATATAATTGTCAGGATGGATAACATCATATAACAATAATGCTTGACTATTCAAAAACCACTGAAAGCAATGAGTGATCAAAAGACAGCATTATTTTCTAAACCTATTAATATTGTATATAGCATTTTTAAAAAGTATATAAGAAACAGTAGAAATCAAAAAGAAATATTAAAAGCTATTATAAAGCTGGGCGTGGTGGCGCACGCCTGTAATCCCATCACTTGGGAGGCAGAGGCAGGAGGATCGCTGTGAGTTCGAGGCCAACCTGGTCTACAAAGTGGGTCCAGGACAGCCAAGGCTACACAGAGAAACCCTGTCTCAAAAAAAAAAGCTATTATAAATTTCATTTTTAATTATAATAAAACTACACAAATTCTTTTCAAAACAAATTAATGTGAAGTTGATGTAAGTAAATATAATTACCACTAGGTCAGATTACAAATAACAAAAATCAGTACTGAAAGAGGATCTGAGCGCTGATGCATACAATTTTAGTGTGGTATGAGCAGTCCTTTTTACAAATAACATTTAATGGCTGTTCCTCATTATCGTCCTCCTGTGAGTTTAGTGTTTTTTGACTTAAGTCATTGTCACCCTATAGAACAGCACTGAGATTGTGACAAAGAAGAGACTTTTGTACCTATTCGATTCAGTGACTTCATGTACGTTTGCAACTCTCCCTTTTAAGAATGCTGCCATCTGCTTTGCTTCTTGAGGCAGCAAGGGAAAATGGTGTGACCCTACTCGGGAAAAAGAAAAAAATAAATAAGGTTTACTCATAGTGTGTTTCTCAACTGAAAATTCATCACAGATTCTGTGTACATAAATATGTACTTCGATGAATCACAAAAAATAGATTTTCTTCACTCTAGCCCTATTTCCCGTACACCAGGTGCTTCATGTCATTGACAGAGCTTTTCCCTGTACCACATCCTACTGCGAACACGACTACTGTCCAGAATTCTCCCTAAAATACTCATTGGTTCAAAGCATCAACCTGCATAAAGTTTTCCATCTGTTGCCCTCAAACCAGAACATACAATAAAGGCTTGCATGTCCCTGTCGAATGAGTGAGTTCAAGGGAAGTCTCTGAAGCAATGTTTCTCAATCGGTATTTTAAAATTTTTTCTTTCCTTGATTAAGAACTATTATCTCGCCCAGATAGTCTGTGAGAGGAAGAGGCATGAACCGCAACGGTTTAGCGGTGAGTCAGGCCCTGGTGCAGCCTAGAATCACGAAACGTGCGTGTACTCAGAGCACAGCGACCGTTGGGGCTCTGGATTAGCCATTGCTGTCGCGAGACTCAGCAGTTGCCTACCTGTAGGACACGTCCTGGTCCCGAGAGGACAACCAGAGGCCTCCGCAAAGTCGTTTACCGATCAAGATGGAGGAGATTTCGATGGCCAACCTGGATCCTAGCAAGCTGGAGGGCATCGCCCAGGAGATCTCTGTAGACCTGAAAGAGGATTCCTTCCTGGGCTTCTGCTTTGAGGTGCACTGGGCAGTCACATGTGGCTACTTCTACTGGAGTTTGTAGACACTGCCAGCGTGAAGGGTTTTGGCATCCAGCCAGTGGAAAGCAAAAGAGCCTCCAGCCATCTGTATTGTTCCCTTCCAGGAGAATGTGAGTCTGGGCCCCAGCAGGAGCTGCAGCGCTCACCTCCAGAATTGCAGTAGTCACGACATGAGAGAGGGCATAAAAGACAGTAATATGACTGGTCGCCATGGGCTTGGAGGAGTAAGCTAAGTTGAACAGAGGGGAAAAAAACATGGGAAAAAAAAAAGAACAAACAAAAGTCATATTTCCCCTTTAAAATCCGAGCATTTAAACAAAGAAATCCCCAGGAGGAGACATTAGGAATTCGGAGTCATTGGAAAGGGGCTTTGAAATTCTGGACAGAGAAAGTCCACAGGCGTCATGCTATATTCTGAGCTCTATAAACACATCTGCATGGACAAGATCCCTAGGTTGCCCTCAGGACACATGGGAGCTCCTGTGTGTCCAGTATATCAAACTCTTTTGTTTCTCAGATTTGGCATCTGCCTGATGTCAAAGGGCTTCTGCACTATTTGGATGCAGTTGATGGTCAGACCACAGTCAGCTTCAGTGGATTGCTCTGATTTCCAAGGCTCGGTCTGGGCCTCTTTGATACAAATAGAGGTGAGATATGAGAGTCGGATGTGAGAAATAATCAATTCTCATTTAAATTTGGTAGGAAACCCTGTGACCTTCTCTATGAGAAGTTTGGAGTTACCTGTTTTTGCAAAAGTCCAACAATTTCAGTGATTTCAACTGATGTGAGGACAAGTTTTGCCTTTGGCTCATGCAAAGCCCTGTCTCTCCATTCCACCTAGCGGGAAAGGGCAAGTGCCCCGGCCTGCCGGGGTTCGACTAACTCTCAGAAAAGAAATCAGGACATAAAGAAGGGGGTGTGTTTGGATTCTGATCAAACCCCCTTTATTGAGAAATTTCACAAAGTTTTCATATGGAAGAGGGCAGGGAAGCATATTGCTATGGCAACCCAGCTGCAGGCTATCTCAAGATGTGAGGAATTCCAAGCAGGTCACAATGCCATTCCACACCGAATATTTTGCCATATTTCTCTACTCTCATTGTTAAACTACAACAGGGTGGCTCCTCTGTCTAAATCTTCTCTTTAGTCTAACTGCCTCACCACGACAGGGTCAGCTGGTGTGTGGTAAATGGCAGACTGCTGGAGAAATAGGAATCTAGGCTCTGACGAATGGCTGAACATTGGCCATAGATCCCGTCCCCTACAGGCAAGGTTGTTTACACAGGGCTGAAGATGATGTTTTGATGCTCTGTGGAAGACATGTACCTCCATGGCTGCATACCATGTCCATCTGGAAGGTCCATGTCTTGAATTATATGCTGAGGACATATGTTTGGTGGGACAATCTGCTCCTATTTTTGAGTTGCTGGTGATATAACTAGCTCATGGGCGTGAGTGGTCGTTATGACAGGTCACAATTCACCCGGGTGACCCATGAATATAGAAGGTATCATGGCCAAGAAGGAGGGAACTCTTTCCTTCTGCCCTCAGTCATGTAAATGAGCTCAATGTGAAGAAGCCTGCATGGGCCTGACCTAGTTGCAGAATCCCTTCTTCCTTAAAGTGGGCAGTCAGCCCTCTGCCATGGTGAATAAGGCTGTCTCCACCTTCTCTGCCCTCAGCAAGGGGCAGTCCATGGTGTCACTTAGTCCTCCAGGCCTCCATGTGAGCAGGGGCTGTCTTTTGGTTGTTGGGAATTGGGAAATGGTCTCCTAAATGTCCTGACTTTGGAGACTTGGTTAGAAGTGGATGGGAAGTGAGTGGCATATCCAAACTGCCCAGTGTTTTCATATCTGAGTGAGAGTTTGTGGAGGGCAGGAAGGTGAGAGTCCCAGGTGGGTCAGATTAGAGAGGCGCTGCTTTAGTTGAAATGTTTTCTTCATTCTGTGCCCACTACAGGATCCGCCTTATCTGTCTGGCTTGGCCATGCTCCTTTCCACTATTTCACAGTCTATCATGTGCAGCCCGGGGTCCCAGGTGCTGCTTAGACACTCGGGTTTTTGTTTTGGAACAAAAGAAAAAAAAAAAAAAAAAAAAAAAAAAGAAAAAAAAAAAGAGGGGCATTTTGTTTCTCTTGACTAACTACTACAAGTATGAAAGATGGATTTTGAGGGAAAATGGTTTTTTTTTAATTTTTAAAAAAATGTTTTCCTCCTCACAAAAATGTGTGAAAGTTCCTGAGCTTTGTCATGTGGTCAATGGATCCCAGTGTCAGTGCTAGAAGCAGGTTGGGAATAAAGGTGAATGGTCTTTACCTTTGTTTTTGCATTAATATCTA
The DNA here is from genome assembly GCF_964271855.1 of Acomys minous. Lineage (NCBI taxonomy): Eukaryota > Metazoa > Chordata > Mammalia > Rodentia > Muridae > Acomys > Acomys minous. Next base: position 13,470,767 of record NC_140502.1, read on the forward strand.
CGTTGAGGTCAAGCAGTTCCCTGGCAATAGTGCTGTTTCCATCAAACACAGCAGAGTGGTTGGCTGCATTTCCATGGAAATCTGTCATGTGTGGATCAGCAACATGCTGTAGTAATATGGAAACACATTTCGGGATGTTCATTTCTGTGGCTTGTGGCTTTAATGCAAAGTCAAAAATCTTCAATTCAAGGAAGTCAAGACAAACAGTGCTACAGTTGCATTGGATAGTTTTGCTTAGTTGGGAACACTTGCCTAGCTGATGTCCACCATCCTTCTCCTATTGAGCCAGGGTCTTGTAAAGTCTTAGAGGATTGCCTAAATTCAAAATCCTCTTACTTCTCAGCTTCCCAAAAGTGTGACTGTCAGGGCTGTTTCACAATACCTAGATCTGGCAGGGTGTTAGTTTTGGGGAATGGGGGCGTTTTTGTTTTGCAAACTTGACATAGGCTCCAGGCATCTGAAGTGAGGGAGCTTCAGCTCAAAATTTGCCTCTATCAGTATGGCCTGTGGGAAAGTCAGTGGAGGCCTTTCTGGATTTAGATTGAGGTGGAAGTGACCAGGTGACTTGGGTTGGTGGTCCTGAGTAGTATGAGAGAGCAGCCTTCCCCTGTGGTGTCTGCTTCACTGCCTCCCTCCTGTTACTTGTCCTGAGCTTCTGCTCTGGTGTCCCTCAGGGATCTCAAGGGAGTTTGCATGTAAAGCTGTTGTCAAAGAAGAAAGGCAAAATTCAGATGCCTGGGACACTGACAGAGTGTTCCCAAGTCATTTTTGCTCTCAGTAGTTAAATGTGCTCAATGTACCTCCAAGGGTAACTCCTAAGGGAGGGAAAATGCACATCCTATAAGGAGGGTCAGGTTGATGTCTATAACTGTAACACAGTAGGATTCTTTTCCAAGAAGAAAATTAATGATTCAGGGATAATGGATGAACTTGTAATTCATGTTTAGACAAGAAAAATCAAGTTTTCAGTCTAAAATTCATGTTTAGAGAAACAAAAAGAGAGTTTTCAGAATAAAATGATGTCGCTTAAAACTGTAGGAACATTAAGCCAGCAGTAAGTGTATGAAACAGGATGGCAGAGGACATTTCACAAGAATTGACTTCTTCTCTGTGAGCTTCCCTCATGTTAATGTATTGTTAAAGTAATTACAATTTCCTTCAGATGGTATTTCTATAAGCAGTACAGTGCAACGTGCACACACCCACACACACACACACACACACACACACACACACACACACACACACCAACAACCAAAATGCGTTTTATTCCAAATATGGAAATGTATACATACGTGAGTAGAGTCATTGCTTGTTGGTATCACTTCATTTGAGACAAATCTCCTGATTAGAGCAAGGATGGCTGGCTTTGCCTCAGGTGTGGGCAATCTTAGCATGCTCTGTCCCTAGGAAACACAGCAGAGACCCCACTCAGATGCTCCTTGTGAGGAACTGAGAGGCTCCATCCTGGCTCCTGAATTGGGGAAAAGAACCTGAGATTCCCTCAGGGCTGTTGTGCTCCAAATCGACCATCTAGGGGAGGAAGTAACTGGAGGAGCATCCAGGGAGATGCTGGCTGCCTGGGAGAAGCTGCAGGGAGCTGAGAGAGAAGGCTGTGGTCCTGCAGATTGCTTCATTCTGGAGAGAATCTGCTCCCAGGCCAGGAGACACTAAGGAATTCACCCTGCTGAACTGAATCCTGGAAGGATTATTCTTCTGAGCTCAAGGGTTCCTCACTATCTTCCTCCTATCAGTTTACTGTTTCTGTCTGAAGTCATTGTCACCCTATAGAACAGCACTGAGATTGTGACAAAGAAGGGACTGTACCTATTGGACTCAATGACTTCATGAATGTTTGCACCTCTCTGTTTTATGAATGCTGCCAGCTGTTCAGCATTTCTAGATACAGCAACAGAAAATAGTGTGATGGCACTCTGTAAAGGAAAAAAAAAATAAGGTTTACATCAGAGTGTGTTTTTCCACTAAAAATTTTTCACAGGATCTGTGAATTAAATATGTACTTGAAAGAGTCAGAAAGAATAGACTTTCTTTCAGCCCTGCTCTATTTCCCATGCACAGGTGCTTCCTCTCCTGGACAGAGCTTTTTCCTGTCCCACATAGTAGTGTGAACAGCAGTGCTTTCCTGAATTCCCGCCAAAATGCTCACTGGTTCCAAGCATCAACCTGCGTGATATTTTCCATCCATTGCCCTCAGCCAGAGCATATAGTAAAAGTTGGATATCCTTGCTGAATGAGGGAGCTTATGTGAAGTCTCTGAAGCAACGTTCCTCAATCTGCATTTTAAACTATCTTTCTTTCCTTGATGAAGAATTATTATCTCGTCTGCACATCTGTGAGGGGAAGATGGAAGCATCGCAAGCATTTAGCGATGATCAGGCCGTGGTGCAGCCAGGAATCTCGAATGTGGGTGTGCTCAGAGCCCAGCGACAGTTGGAGGTCTGGAGCAGCCATTCCTGTCGTGAGACTCAGCAGCTGCCTTCCCTGAGGACGTGTCCTGGCCAGAGAGTACGTACGACCAGTGTCCTGTGCTCAGTTGCTTATCGGTCAAGATGGAGGAGTTTTCGATGGCCATCCTGGATCCTAGCAAGCTGGAGGGCATCACTCAGGAGATCTCTGTTGACCTGAAATAAGATTCCTTCCTGGGCTTCTGCTCTGAAGTGCACTGGGCAATCACGTGTGGCTCCTCTTACTGTAGTTTGCAGACACCGGCAGCATGAAGGGTTTTGGCATGCAGCCAGTGGAAGGCAGAAGAGCCTCCAGCCATCCATGGTGTCCCCTTCCAGAAGAATGTACGTTGGGCCTCAGCAGGAGCTGCAACAGTCAGCTCCAGAACTGCAGTAGTCATGACATAAGAGAGGACAGAAAGGACAGTAATATAGATGGCCCCATGGGCTGGGAGGAGTAAGCTAAGTTTAAGACAGAAAAAAATGAAAAAAAGAGGAACAAGCAAAAGTCCTATTTCCCTTAAAGATTCTCGCATTTATGAACAAAAAACTAAGGAGGAGACTTTGGGAATTTCAAAGGGCTTTGAAACTCTGGACAGAGAAAGTCCACAGGCGTCATACCATATTCTGAGCTCTATGAACACATCTGCATGGACAAGATCCCAGCGTTGCCCTCAGGACACATGGGAGCTGCTGTGTGTCCAGTATATCAAACTCTTTTGTTTCTCAGATTTGGCATCTGCCTGATGTCAAATGGCTTCTGCACTATTTGGATGCAGTTGATGGTCAGACCATAGTCAGCTTCAGTGGACTGCTCTGATTTCCAAGGCTTGGTCTGGCCCTCTTTGATACAAATAGAGGTGAGATATGAGAGTTGAATATGAGAAATAACCAGTTCTCATTTAAATTTGGTAGGAAGCCCTGTGACCGTGTCTATGAAAAGTTCAGAGTTACCTAGTTTTGAAAAGTCCAACAAATTCAGTGATTTCAACTGATGTGGGGACAAGTTTTGCCTTTGGCTCATGCAAAGCCCTGTCTCTCCATTCACCTAGTGGGAAAGGGCAAGTGCCCCGGCCTATCGGGGTTCGACAAAAGCCTGTGAGGAGAATTTTCCTGTATAGGGACAGAACTAAAGACACAAAGAAGGGGGCAAGTCTGGATTCTGATCAAACCCCATTTATCGAGAAATTTTACAGAGTTTTTATAAGGGAGAGGGCAGGGAAGCATATTGCTATGGCAACCCAGCTGCAGGCTATCTCAAGATGTGAGGAATTCCAAGCAGGTCAAAATGCCATTCCACATAGAATATTTTGCCCTATTACTCTACTCTCATTGTCTAACTGCATCAGGGTGGCTCCTCTGTCTTAATCATATCTTTAGTCTAACTACCTCACCACGTAGCGTCAGCAGGTGCCTGGTAAATGACAGACAGCTACAGAAATAGGAATCTAGGCTCTGACAAGAAGGCTGAACATTGGTCATAGATCCCGTCCCCTACAGGCAAGGTGGTTTACACAGGGCTGAAGATGATGTTTTGATGCTCTGTGGAAGACATGTACCTCCATGGCTGCATACCATGTCCATCTGGAAGGTCCATGTCTTGAATTATATGCTGAGGACATATGTTTGGTGGGACAATCTGCTCCTATTTTTGAGTTGTTGGTGATATAACTAGCTCATGGGCGTGAGTGGTCGTTATGACAGGTCACAGTTCACCTGGGTGACCCATGAATATAGAAGGTATCATGGCCAAGAAGGAGGGAACTCTTTCCTTCTGCCCCCAGTCATGTAAATGAGCTCAATGTGAAGAAGCCTGCATAGGCCTGACCTAGTTGCAGAATCCCTTCTTCCTTAAAGTGGGCAGTCAGCCCTCTGCCATGGTGAATAAGACTGTCTCCACCTTCTCTGCCCTCAGCAAGGGGCAGTCCATGGTGTCACTTAGTCCTCCAGGCCTCCATGTGAGCAGGGGCTGTCTTTTGGTTGTTGGGAATTGGGAAAAGGTCTCCTAAATGTCCTAACTTTGGAGACTTGGTTAGAAGTGGATGGGAAGTGAGTGGCATATCCAAATTGCCCTGTGTTTTCATATCTGAGTGAGAGTTTGTGGGGAGCAGGAGGGTGAGAGTCCCAGGTGTGTCAGATTAGAGAGGTGCTGCTTTAATTGAAATGTTTTCTTCATTCTATGCCCACTACAGGGTCAGCCTCATCTGTGTGGCTTGGCCATGCTCCTTTCCACTGCTCTACAGCCTATCAGGTGCAGCCTGGGGTCCCAGGTGCTTCTTGGACACTCAGGTTTTTGTTTTGGACCAGGAGCAAAGAAAAAAAATGTGGTGCATTTTGTTTCTCTTGACTAACCTATACAAATACGAAACATGGATTTTATGGGAAAAACTTTTTTTTAATAATAAAAAATTGTTTTCCTCAAAAAAGGTGTGAAAATTGCTGAGCTTTGGCATGTGGGAAATGGATCCCAGTGTCAGTCCTAGAAGCAGGTTGGGAATAAAGGTGAATGACTTTACCTTTGTTTTTGCATTAATATCTACGTTGAGGTCAAGCAGTTCCCTGGCAATAGTGCTGTTTCCATCAAACACAGCAGAGTGGTTGGCTGCATTTCCATGGAAATCTGTCATGTGTGGATCAGCACCATGCTGTAGTAATATGGAAACACATTGCGGGATGTTCGTCTCTGTTGCTTGTGGCTTTAATGCAAAGTCAAAAATCTTCAATTCAAGGAAGTCAAAATGACCACTGCTACAGTTGAATTGGATAGTTTTGCTTAGTTGGGAACATTTGCCTAGCTGATGTCCACAATCCTTCTCCTTTTGAGCCAGGGTCTTGTAAAGTCTCAGAGGCTTGCCTAAATTCAAAATCCTATTACTTCTCAGCTTCCCAAAAGTGTGAATGTCAGGGGTGTTTCACAATACCTAGATCTGGCAGGGTGTTTGTTTTGGGGAATGGGGGCTTTTTTGTTTTGCAAATTTGCCATAGGCTCCAGGCATCTGAAGTGAGGGAGCTTCAGCTCAGAATTTGCCTCTATTAGTATGGTCTGTGGGAAAGTCTGTGCAGGCCTTTCTGGATTTAGATTGAGGTAGAAGTGACCAGGTGACTGGGGTTGGAGGTCCTGAGTAGGATGGGAGAGCAGCCTTCCCCTGTGGTGTCTGCTTCACTGCCTCCTGTTACTTGTCCTGAGCTTCTGCTCTGGTGTCCCTCAGGGATCTCAAGGGAGTTTGCATGTAAAGCTGTTGTCAAAGAAGAAACGCAAAATTCAGGTGCCTGGGATACTGACAGAGTGTTCCCAAGTCATTTTTGCTCTCAGTAGTTAAATGTGCTCAATGTACCTCCAAGGGTAACTCCTAAGGGAGGGAAAATGCCCATCCTATAAGGAGGGTCATTTTGATGTCTATAACTGTAACACAATAGGATTCTTTTCCAAGAAGATGAATAATGATTCATGGAAACTGGATGAACCTATAATTCATGTTTAGACAAGAAAAAGCAAGTTTTCAGTCTAAAATTCATGTTTAGAGAGACAAAAAGAGAGTTTTCAGAATAAAGTGATGTTGCTTAACACTGTAGGAACATTAAGCCAGCAGTAAGTACATAAAACAGGATGGCAGAGAACATTTCACAAGAATTGACTTCTTCTCTGTGAGCTTCCCTCATGTTAATATACTGTTAAAGTTATTACAATTTCCTTCAGATGGTATTTCTATAAGCAGTACAGTGCAATGTGCACACACACCCATACACACACACACACACACACACACACACACATACACATACACACACACACACACACGCAAAAAACCAGAATGTGTTTTATTCCAAATATGGAAATGCATACACAAGTGAGTAGAGTCATTGCTTGTTGGTATCACTTCATTTGTGACAAATCTCCTGATTAGTGCAAGGATGGCTGGCTTTGCCTCAGGTGTGGGCAATCTTAGCATGCTCTGTCCCTTGGAAACACAGCAAACACTCCACCCAGTTGCTCATTGTGATGAACTGAGAGGCTCCATCCTGGCTCCTGAATTGGGGAAAAGAACCTGAGATTCCCTCAGGGCTGTTGTGTTCCAAATCGACCATCTAGGGGAGGAAGTAACTGGAGGAGCATCCAGGGAGATGCTGGCTGCCTGGGAGAAGCTGCAGGGAGCTGAGAGAGAAGGCTGTGGTGCTGCAGATTGCTTCATTCTGGAGAGAATCTGCTCCCAGGCCAGGAGACACTAAGGAATTCACCCTGCTGAACTGAATTCTGGAAGGTTTATTCTTGTGAGCTGAATTGTTCCTCACTATCTTCCTCCTATCAATTTACTGTTTCTGTCTCAAGTCATTGTCACCCTATAGAACAGCACTGAGATTGTGACAAAGAAGGGACTGTACCTATTGGACTCAATGACTTCATGAATGTTTGCACCTCTCTGTTTTATGAATGCTGCCAGCTGTTCAGCATTTCTAGATACAGCAACAGAAAATAGTGTGATGGCACTCTGTAAAAGAAAAAAAAATAAGGTTTACATCAGAGTGTGTTTCTCCAGTAAAAATTTTTCACAGGATCTGTGAAATAAATACGTACTTGAAAGAGTCACAAAGAATAGACTTTCCTTCAGCCCTGCTCTATTTCCCATACACAGGAGCTTCCTCTCCTGGACAGAGCTTTTTCCTGTCCCACATAGCAGTATGAACACCAGTGCTCTCCTGAATTCCCGCCAAAATGCTCACTGGTTCCAAGCATCACCCTGCGTGATATTTTCCATCCATTGCCCTCAGCCAGAGCATACAGTAAAAGATGGAGATCCCTGCTGATGTGGGAGCTTACGTGAAGTCTCTGAAGCAGGTTCCTCAATCTGCATTTTAAAATATCTTTCTTTCCTTGAAGAATTATTACCTCGTCTGAACATCTGTGAGGGGAAGATGGAAGCATCGCAAGCATTTAGCGATGATCAGGCCCTGGTGCAGCCAGGAATCTCGAATGTGGGTGTGCTCAGAGCCCAGCGACAGTTGGAGCTCTGGAGCAGCCATTCCTGTCGTGAGACTCAGCAGTTGCCTACCCTGAGGACGTGTGCTGGCCCGGAGAGTACGTATGACCAGTGCCCTGCGCACAGTTGCTTATTGGTCAAGATGGAGGAGATTTCGATGGCCCACTTGGGTCCTAGCAAGCTGGAGGGCATCACTCAGGAGATCTCTGTCGACCTGAAATAAGAGTCCTTCCTGGGCTTCTGCTGTGAGGTGCACTGGGCAGTCATGTGTGGCTCCTCATACTGTAGTTGCAGACACTGGCAGCATGAAGGGTTTTGGCATGCAGCCAGTGGAAGGCAGAAGAGCCTCCAGCCATCCATGGTGTCCTCTTCCAGGAGAATGTACGTTGGGCCTCAGCAGGAGCTGCAACAGTCACCTCCAGAACTGCAGTAGTCATGACATGAGAGAGGACAGAAAGGACAGTAATATAGATGGCCCCATGGGCTGGGAGGAGTAAGCTAAGTTTAAGACAGAAAAAGATGAAAAAAGGAGGAACATGCAAAAGTCCTATTTCCCTAAAGATTCTCGCATTTATGAACAAAAAACTAAAGAGGAGACTTTGGGAATTCGGACCCATTGGATAAGGGCTTTGAAATTCTGGACAGAGAAAGACCACAGGCGTCATACCATATTCTGAGCTCTATGAACACATCTGCATGGACAAGACCCCTGCGTTGCCCTCAGGACACATGGGAGCTGCTGTGTGTCCAGTATATCAAACTCTTTTGTTTCTCAGATTTGGCATCTGCCTATGTCAAATGGCTTCTGCACTATTTGGATGCAGTTGGTGGTCAGACCACAGTCAGCTTCAGTGGACTGCTCTGATTTCCAAGGCTCGGTCTGGGGCTCTTTGATACAAATAGAGGTGAGATATGAGAGTCGGATGTGAGAAATAATCAATTATCATTTAAATTTGGTAGGAAGCCCTGTGACCTTGTCTATGGGAAGTTCAGAGTTACCTAGTGTGCAAAAGTCCAACATTTTCAGTGATTTCCACTGATGTGGCGACAAGTTTGCCTTTGGCTCATGCAAAGCCCTGTCTCTCCATTGCACCTAGTGGGAAAGGGCATGTGCCACGGCCTATTGGGTTTTGACAAAAGCCTGCGAGGAGAATTTTCCTGTATAGGGACAGAACTAAAGACACAAAGAAGGGGGCAAGTCTGGATTCTGATCAAACTCTATTTATTGAGAAATTTCACAGTGTTTTTATAAGGGAGAGGACAGGAAAACATATTGCTATGGCAACCCAGGTGCAGGCTACCTCAAGATGTGAGGAATTCCAAGCAGGTCAAAATGCCATTCCACACCGAATATTTTGCCCTATTTCTCTACTCTCATTGTTAAACTACAACAGGGTGGCTCCTCTGTCTTAATCTTTTCTTTAGTCTAACTGCCTCACCACGACAGGGTCAGCAGGTGTCTGCTAAATGACAGACTGCTACAGAAATAGGAATCTAGGCTCTGACAAGATGGCTGAACCTTGGCCATAGATCCCGTTCCCTACAGGCAAGGTTGATTACACAGGGCTGAAGATGATGTTTTGATGCTCTGTGGAAGACATGTACCTTCATGACTGCATACCATGTCCATCTGCAAGGTCCATGTCTTGAATTATATGCTGAGGACATATGTTTGGTGGGACAATCTGCTCCTATTTTTGAGTTGCTGGTGATATAACTAGCTCATGGTCGTGAGTGGTCGTTATGACAGGTCACAATTCACCTGGGTGACCCATGAATATAGAAGGTATCATGGCCAAGAGGGAGGGAACTCTTTCCTTCTGCCCTCAGTCATGTAAATGAGCTCAATGTGAAGAAGCCTGCATGGGCCTGACCTAGTTGCAGAATCCCTTCTTCCTTAAAGTGGGCAGTCAGCCCTCTGCCATGGTGAATAAGACTGTCTCCACCTTCTCTGCCCTCAGCAAGGGGCAGTCCATGGTGTCACTTAGTCCTCCAGGCCTTCATGTGACCAGGGGCTGTCTTTTGGTTGTTGCGAATTGGGAAATGGTCTCCTAAATGTCCTGACTTTGGAGACTTGGTTAGAAGTGGATGGGAAGTGAGTGGCATATCCAAACTGCCCAGTGTTTTCATATCTGAGAAGAGTTTGTGGAGGGCAGGAGGGTGAGAGTCCCAGGTGGGTCAGATTAGAGAGGTGCTGCTTTAGTTGAAATGTTTGTACCTCATTCTGTGCCCACTACCGGGTCAGCCTCATCTGTCTGGCTTGGCCATGCTTCTTTCTACTGCTCTACAGCCTATCAGGTGCAGCCCCAGGTGCTTCTTGTACATTCGGGTTTTTTTTTTTGGAAAGAAAGCAAAAAAAAAAATGTGGTGCATTTTGTTTCTCTTGACTAACCAATACAAATACGAAACATGGATTTTATGGGAAAAACTGTTTTATTTTTAATTTAAAAAATATTTTTCCTCCTCAAAAAAATGTGTGGAAATTCCTGAGATTTGGCATGTCGTAAATGGATCCCAGTGTCAGTGCTTGAAGCAGGTTGGGAACCAAGGTGAATGGTCTTTACCTTTGTTTTTGCATTAATATCGACGTTGTGCTCAAGCAGTTCCCTCGCAATTGTGCTGTTTCCATCAAACACAGAGGGGAGGAGGGCTGCGTTTCCATGGAATGCTATCATGTGTGCATCAGCACCATGCTGTAATAATATGGAAACGCATTTCAGGATGTTCATTGCTGTGGGCTGTTGGTTGAATACAAAGTCAAAAATCTTCAATTCAAGGAAGTCAAGATGACGACTGCTACAGTTGCATTGGATAGTTTCGTTTAGTTGGGAACAGTTGCCTAATTGAGGTCCACCATCCTTCTCCTTTTGAGCCAGGGTCTTGTAAAGTCTCAGAGGCTTGCCTAAATTCAAAATCCTCTCACTTCTCAGCTTCCCAAAAGTGTGAGTGTCAGGGGTGTTTCACAATACCTAGATCTGCCAGGTTGTTAGTTTTGGGGAATGGGGGCCTTTTTGTTTCGCAAACTTGACATAGTCAGGCATCTGAAGTGAGGGAGCTTCAGCTCAAAATTTGCCTCTATTAGTATGGTCTGTGGGAAAGTCTGTGGAGGCCTTTCTGGACTTAGACTGAGGTAGAACTGACCAGGTGACTTGGGCTGGTGGTCCTGAGTAGGATGGGAGCCTTCCCCTGTGGTGTCTGCTTTACTGCCTCCCTCCTGTTACTTGTCCTGAGCTTCTGCTCTGGTGTCCCTCAGGGATCTCAAGGGAGTTTGCATGGAAAGCTGTTGTCAAAGAAGAAAGGCAAAATTCAGGTGCCTGGGACACTGACAGAGTGTTCCCAAGTCATTTTTGCTCTCAGTAGTTAAATGTGCTCAATGTACATCCAAGGGTAACTCCTAAGGAAGGAAAAATGCACTTCCTATAAGGAGGGTCAGTTTGATGTCTATAACTGTAAACAATAGGATTCTTTTCCAAGAAGATAATTAATGATTCAGGGATAATGGATGAACCTGTAATTCATGCTTAGATAAGAAAAAGCAAGTTTTCAGTCTAAAATTCATGTTTAGAGAAACAAAAAGAGAATTTTCAGAATAAAATGATTTTGCTTAAAACTGTAGGAATATTAAGCCAGAAGTAAGTATATGAAACAGGATGGCAGAGGACATTTCACAAGAATTGACTTCTTCTCTGTGAGCTTCCCTCATGTTAATGTATTGTTAAAGTAATCAAAATTTCCTTCAGATGGTATTTCTATAAGCAGTACAGTGCAACATGCACACACACACACACACACACACACACACACACACACACACACACACCAACAACTAGAATGCATTTTATTCCAAATATGGAAATGTATACATAAGTGAGTAGAGTCATTGATTGTTGGTATCATTTCATTTGAGACAAATCTGGTGAATTGTGCAAGGATGGCTGGCTTTGCCTCAGGTGTGGGCAATCTTAGCATGCTCTGTCCCTTGGACACACAGCAGAGACCCCACTCAGATGCTCCTTGTGAGGAACTGAGAGGCTCCATCCTGGCTCCTGAATTGGAGAAAAGAAGCTGAGATTCCCTCAGGGCTGTTGTGCTCCAAATCGACCATCTAGGGGAGGAAGTAACTGGAGGAGCATCCAGGGAGATGCTGGCTGCCTGGGAAAATCTGCAGGGAGCTGAGAGAGAAGGCTGTGGTCCTGCAGATTGCTTCATTCTGGAGAGAATCTGCTCCCAGGCCAGGAGACACTAAGGAATTCACCCTGCTGAACTGAATCCTGGAAGGTTTATTCTTGTGAGCTCAAGGGTTCCTCACTATCTTCCTCCTATCAATTTACTGTTTTTGTCTTAAGTCATTGTCACCCTATAGAACAGCACTGAGATTGTGACAAAGAAGGGACTGTACCTATTGGACTCAATGACTTCATGAATGTTTGCACCTCACTGTTTTATGAATGCTGCCATCTGCTCAGCATTTCTAGATACAGCAACAAAAAATAGTGTGATGCCACTCTGTAAAAGAAAAAAAAATAAGGTTTACATCAGAGTGTGTTTCTCCAGTAAATTTTTTTCACAAGATCTGTGAATTAAATACGTACCTGAAAGAGTCACAAAGAATAGACTTTCCTTCAGCCCTGCTCTATTTCCCATACACAGGTGCTTCCTCCTCTTGACAGAGCTTTTTCTTGTCCCACATAGTAGTGTGAACACCAGTGCTCTCCTGAATTCCCGCCAAAATGCTCACTGGTTCCAAGCATCAACCTGCGTGATATTTTCCATCCATTGCCCTCAAGCCATAGCATACAGTAAAAGTTGGATATCCCTGCTGAATGAGTGAGCTTAGGTGAAGTCTCTGAAGCAGGTTCCTCAATCTGCATTTTAAAATATCTTTCTTTCCTTGATGAAGAATTATTATCTCGTCTGAACATCTGTGAGAGGAAGATGGAAGCATCGCAAGCATTTAGCGATGATCAGGCCCTGGTGCAGCCAGGAATCTCGAATGTGGGTGTGCTCAGAGCCCAGCGACAGTTGGAGGTCTGGAGCAGCCATTCCTGTCGTGAGACTCAGCAGTTGCCTACCCTGAGGACGTGTCCTGGCCCGGAGAGTACATACGACCCGTGCCCTCCGCACAGTTGCTTATCGATCAAGATGGAGGAGATTTCAAAGGCCAACCTGGGTCCTAGCAAGCTGGAGGGCATCACTCGGGAGATCTCTGTAGACCTGAAATAAGATTCCTTCCTGGACTTCTGCTCTGAGGTGCACTGGGCAGTCCTGTCACCTGTTGGCTCCTCATACTGTAGTTGGCAGACACTGGCAGCCTGGATGGTTTTGGCATGCAGCCAGTGGAAGGCAGAAGAGCCTCCAGCCACCCATGGTGTCCCCTTCCAGGAGAATGTATGTTGGGCCTCAGCAGGAGCTGCAACAGTCATCTCCAGAACTGCACTAGTCATGACATAAGAGAGGACAGAAAGGACAGTAATATAGATGGGCTGGGAGGAGTAAGCTACGTTTAAGACAGAAAAAGATGGGGAAAGAAAGGAATAAACAAAAGTCCTATTTCCCTTAAAGATTCCTGCATTCATGAACAAAAAACTAAAGAGGAGACTCTGGGAATTTCAAAGGGCTTTGAAACTCTGGACAGAGAAAGTCCCCAGGCTTCATCCCATATTTTGAGCTCTATGAACACATCTGCATGATCAAGTTCCCTGCGTTGCCCTCAGGACACATGGGAGCTGCTGTGTGTCCAGTATATCAAATTCTTTGTTTCTCAGATTTGGCTTCTGCCTGATGTCAAAGGGCTTCTGCACTATTTGGATGCAGTTGATGGTCAGACCACAGTCAGCTTCAGTGGATTGCTCTGATTTCCAAGGCTCGGTCTGGGCCTCTTTGATACAAATAGAGGTGAGATATGAGAGTTGGATATGAGAATTAATCAATTCTCATTTGAATTTGGTAGGAAGCCCTGTGACCGTGTCTATGAAAAGTTCAGAGTTACCTAGTGTGCAAAAGTCCAACATTTTCAGTGATTTCAACTGATGTGGGGACAAGTTTTGCCTTTGGCTCATGCAAAGCCCTGTCTCTCCATTGCACCTAGTGGGAAAGGGCAAGTGCCCCGGCCTATCGGGGTTCGATAACAGCCTGTGAGGAGAATTTTCCTGTATAGGGACAGAACTAAAGACACAAAGAACAGGGCAAGTCTGGATATGATCAAACCTTATTTATCGAGAAATTTCACAGAGTTTTTATAAGGGAGAGGGCAGGGAAGCATAATGCTATGGCCACCCATGTGCAGGCTATCTAAAGATGTGAGAATTCCAAGCAGGTCAAAATGCCATTCCACACCGAATATTTTGCCCTATTTCTCTACTCTCATTGTTAAACTACAACAGGGTGGCTCCTCTGTCTTAATCTTATCTTTAGTCTAACTGCCTCAACACGCAGGGTCAGCAGGAGTCTGCTAAATGACAGACAGCTACAGAAATAGGAATCTAGGCTCTGACAAGATGGCTGAACATTGGCCATAGAGCCCGCCCCCTACAGGCAAGGTGGTTTACACAGGGCTGAAGATGCTGTTTTGATGCTCTGTGGAAGACATGTACCTCCATGGCTGCATACCATGTCCATCTGGAAGGTCCATGTCTTGAATTATATGCTGAGGACATATGTTTGGTGGGACAATCTGCTCCTATTTTTGAGTTGCTGGTGATATAACTAGCTCATGGGCATGAGTGGTTGTTATGACAGGTCACAATCCACCCGGGTGACCCATGAATATAGAAGGTATCATGGCCAAGAAGGAGGGAACTCTTTCCTTCTGCCCTCAGTCATGTAAATGAGCTCAATGTGAAGCAGCCTGCATGGGCCTGACCTAGTTGCAGAATCCCTTCTTCCTTAAAGTGGGCAGTCAGCCCTCTGCCATGGTGAATAAGACTGTCTCCACCTTCTCTGCCCTCAGCAAGGGGCAGTCCATGGTGTCACTTAGTCCTCCAGGCCTCCATGTGAGCAGGGGTTGTCTTTTGGTTGTTGGGAATTGGGAAAAGGTCTCCTAAATGTCCTGACTTTGGAGACTTGGTTCGAAGTGGATGGGAAGTGAGTGGCATATCCAAACTGCCCAGTGTTTTCATATCTGAGAAGAGTTTGTGGAGGGCAGGAGGGTGAGAGTCCCAGGTGTGTCAGATTAGAGAGGTGCTGCTTTAGTTGAAATGTTTGTACCTCATTCTGTGCCCACTACCGGGTCAGCCTCATCTGTCTGGCTTGGCCATGCTTCTTTCTACTGCTCTACAGCCTATCAGGTGCAGCCCGGGGTCCCAGGTGCTTCTTGTACATTCGGGTTTTTTTTTTTGAAAAGAAAGCAAAAAAAAAAAAAAAATGTGGTGCATTTTGTTTCTCTTGACTAACCAATACAAATACGAAACATGGATTTTATGGGAAAAACTGTTTTATTTTTAATTTAAAAAATTGTTTTCCTCCTCAAAAAAATGTGTGAAAATTCCTGAGATTTGGCATGTCGTAAATGGATCCCAGTGTCAGTGCTTGAAGCAGGTTGGGAACCAAGGTGAATGGTCTTTACCTTTGTTTTTGCATTAATATCGACGTTGTGCTCAAGCAGTTCCCTCGCAATTGTGCTGTTTCCATCAAACACAGAGGGGAGGAGGGCTGCGTTTCCATGGAATGCTATCATGTGTGCATCAGCACCATGCTGTAATAATATGGAAACGCATTTCAGGATGTTCATTGCTGTGGGCTGTTGGTTGAATACAAAGTCAAAAATCTTCAATTCAAGGAAGTCAAGATGACGACTGCTACAGTTGCATTGGATAGTTTCGTTTAGTTGGGAACAGTTGCCTAGCTGAGGTCCACAATTCTTCTCCTTTTGAGCCAGGGTCTTGTAAAGTCTCAGAGGCTTGCCTAAATTCAAAATCCTCTCACTTCTCAGCTTCCCAAAAGTGTGAGTGTCAGGGGTGTTTTACAATACCTAGATCTGCCATGTTGTTAGTTTTGGGGAATGGGGGCCTTTTTGTTTTGCAAACTTGACATAGGCTCCAGGCATCTGAAGTGAGGGAGCTTCAGCTCAAAATTTGCCTCTATTAGTATGGTCTGTGGGAAAGTCTGTGGAGGCCTTTCTGGACTTAGACTGAGGTAGAACTGACCAGGTGACTTGGGTTGGTGGTCCTGAGTAGGATGGGAGCCTTCCCCTGTGGTGTCTGCTTCACTGCCTCCCTCCTGTTACTTGTCCTGAGCTTCTGCTCTGGTGTCCCTCAGGGATCTCAAGGGAGTTTGCATGGAAAGCTGTTGTCAAAGAAGAAACGCAAAATTCAGATGCCTGAGACACTGACAGAGTGTTCCCAAGTCATTTTTGCTCTCAGTAGTTAAATGTGCTCAATGTACCTCCAAGGGTAACTCCTAAGGAAGGAAAAATGCACTTCCTATAAGGAGGGTCAGTTTGATGTCTATAACTGTACACAATAGGATTCTTTTCCAAGAAGATAATTAATGATTCAGGGATAATGGATGAACCTGTAATTCATGCTTAGATAAGAAAAAGCAAGTTTTCAGTCTAAAATTCATGTTTAGAGAAACAAAAAGAGAATTTTCAGAATAAAATGATGTCGCTTAAAACTGTAGGAACATTAAGCCAGAAGTAAGTATATGAAACAGGATGGCAGAGGACATTTCACAAGAATTGACTTCTTCTCTGTGAGCTTCCCTCATGTTAATGTATTGTTAAAGTAATCACAATTTCCTTCAGATCGTATTTCTATAAGCAGTACAGTGCAACATGCACACACACACACACACACACACACACACACACACACACACACACACACACACCAACAACTAGAATGCATTTTATTCCAAATATGGAAATGTATACATAAGTGAGTAGAGTCATTGATTGTTGGTATCATTTCATTTGAGACAAATCTGGTGAATTGTGCAAGGATGGCTGGCTTTGCCTCAGGTGTGGGCAATCTTAGCATGCTCTGTCCCTTGGACACACAGCAGAGACCCCACTCAGATGCTCCTTGTGAGGAACTGAGAGGCTCCATCCTGGCTCCTGAATTGGAGAAAAGAAGCTGAGATTCCCTCAGGGCTGTTGTGCTCCAAATCGACCATCTAGGGGAGGAAGTAACTGGAGGAGCATCCAGGGAGATGCTGGCTGCCTGGGAAAATCTGCAAGGAGCTGAGAGAGAAGGCTATGGTCCTGCAGATTGCTTCATTCTGGAGAGAATCTGCTCCCAGGCCAGGAGACACTAAGGAATTCACCCTGCTGAACTGAATCCTGGAAGGTTTATTCTTGTGAGCTCAAGGGTTCCTCACTATCTTCCTCCTATCAATTTACTGTTTTTGTCTTAAGTCATTGTCACCCTATAGAACAGCACTGAGATTGTGACAAAGAAGGGACTGTACCTATTGGACTCAATGACTTCATGAATGTTTGCACCTCACTGTTTTATGAATGCTGCCATCTGCTCAGCATTTCTAGATACAGCAACAGAAAATAGTGTGATGCCACTCTGTAAAAGAAAAAAAAAATAAGGTTTACATCAGAGTGTGTTTCTCCAGTAAATTTTTTTCACAAGATTTGTGAATTAAATACGTACCTGAAAGAGTCACAAAGAATAGACTTTCCTTCAGCCCTGCTCTATTTCCCATACACAGGTGCTTCCTCCTCTTGACAGAGCTTTTTCTTGTCCCACATAGTAGTGTGAACACCAGTGCTCTCCTGAATTCCCGCCAAAATGCTCACTGGTTCCAAGCATCAACCTGCGTGATATTTTCCATCCATTGCCCTCAAGCCATAG
The DNA here is from genome assembly GCF_964271855.1 of Acomys minous. Classification (NCBI taxonomy): domain Eukaryota; kingdom Metazoa; phylum Chordata; class Mammalia; order Rodentia; family Muridae; genus Acomys; species Acomys minous. The sequence continues at coordinate 13,488,011 of NC_140502.1, forward strand.
CATACAGTAAAAGTTGGATATCCCTGCTGAATGAGTGAGCTTACGTGAAGTCTCTGAAGCAAGGTTCCTCAATCTGCATTTTAAAATATCTTTCTTTCCTTGATGAAGAATTATTATCTTGTCTGAACATCTGTGAGAGGAAGATGGAAGCATCGCAAGCATTTAGCGATGATCAGGCCCTGGTGCAGCCAGGAATCTCGAATGTGGGTGTGCTCAGAGCCCAGCGACAGTTGGAGGTCTGGAGCAGCCATTCCTGTCGTGAGACTCAGCAGTTGCCTACCCTGAGGACGTGTCCTGGCCCGGAGAGTACATACGACCCGTGCCCTCCACACTGTTGCTTATCGATCAAGATGGAGGAGATTTCAAAGGCCAACCTGGGTCCTAGCAAGCTGGAGGGCATCACTCGGGAGATCTCTGTAGACCTGAAATAAGATTCCTTCCTGGACTTCTGCTCTGAGGTGCACTGGGCAGTCCTGTCACGTGTGGCTCCTCATACTGTAGTTGGCAGACACTGGCAGCCTGGATGGTTTTGGCATGCAGCCAGTGGAAGGCAGAAGAGCCTCCAGCCATCCATGGTGTCCCCTTCCAGGAGAATGTATGTTGGGCCTCAGCAGGAGCTGCAACAGTGACCTCCAGAACTGCACTAGTCATGACATAAGAGAGGACAGAAAGGACAGTAATATAGATGGGCTGGGAGGAGTAAGCTACGTTTAAGACAGAAAAAGATGGGGAAAGAAAGGAATAAACAAAAGTCCTATTTCCCTTAAAGATTCCTGCATTCATGAACAAAAAACTAAAGAGGAGACTCTGGGAATTTCAAAGGGCTTTGAAACTCTGGACAGAGAAAGTCCCCAGGCTTCATCCCATATTTTGAGCTCTATGAACACATCTGCATGATCAAGTTCCCTGCGTTGCCCTCAGGACACATGGGAGCTGCTGTGTGTCCAGTATATCAAATTCTTTGTTTCTCAGATTTGGCTTCTGCCTGATGTCAAAGGGCTTCTGCACTATTTGGATGCAGTTGATGGTCAGACCACAGTCAGCTTCAGTGGATTGCTCTGATTTCCAAGGCTCGGTCTGGGCCTCTTTGATACAAATAGAGGTGAGATATGAGAGTTGGATATGAGAATTAATCAATTCTCATTTGAATTTGGTAGGAAGCCCTGTGACCTTGTCTATGAGAAGTTCAGATTTACCTAGTGTGCAAAAGTCCAACATTTTCAGTGATTTCAACTGATGTGGGGACAAGTTTTGCCTTTGGCTCATGCAAAGCACTGTCTCTCCATTGCACCTAGTGGGAAAGGGCAAGTGCCCCGGCCTATCGGGGTTCGATAACAGCCTGTGAGGAGAATTTTCCTGTATAAGGACAGAACTAAAGACACAAAGAACAGGGCAAGTCTGGATATGATCAAACCTTATTTATCGAGAAATTTCACAGAGTTTTTATAAGGGAGAGGGCAGGGAAGCATAATGCTATGGCCACCCATGTGCAGGCTATCTAAAGATGTGAGAATTCCAAGCAGGTCAAAATGCCATTCCACACCGAATATTTTGCCCTATTTCTCTACTCTCATTGTTAAACTACAACAGGGTGGCTCCTCTGTCTTAATCTTATCTTTAGTCTAACTGCCTCAACACGCAGGGTCAGCAGGAGTCTGCTAAATGACAGACAGCTACAGAAATAGGAATCTAGGCTCTGACAAGATGGCTGAACATTGGCCATAGATCCCGTCCCCTACAGGCAAGGTTGTTTACACACGGCTGAAGATGATGTTTTGATGCTCTGTGGAAGACATGTACCTCCATGGCTGCATACCATGTCCATCTGCAAGGTCCATGTCTTGAATTATATGCTGAGGACATATGTTTGGTGGACAATCTGCTCCTATTTTTGAGTTGCTGGTGATATAACTAGCTCATGGGCGTGAGTGGTCGTTAGGACAGGTCACAATTCACCTGGGTGACCCATGAATATAGAAGGTATCATGGCCAAGAGGGAGGGAACTCTTTCCTTCTGCCCTCAGTCATGTAAATGAGCTCAATGTGAAGAAGCCTGCATGGGCCTGACCTAGTTGCAGAATCCCTTCTTCCTTAAAGTGGGCAGTCAGCCCTCTGCCATGGTGAATAAGACTGTCTCCACCTTCTCTGCCCTCAGCAAGGGGCAGTCCATGGTGTCACTTAGTCCTCCAGGCCTTCATGTGAGCAGGGGCTGTCTTTTGGTTGTTGGGAGTTGGGAAAAGGTCTCCTAAATGTCCTGACTTTGGAGACTTGGTTAGAAGTGGATGGGAAGTGAGTGGCATATCCAAATTGCCCTGTGTTTTCATATCTGAGTGAGAGTTTGTGGAGGGCAGGAGGGTGAGAGTCCCAGGTGGGTCAGATTAGAGAGGTGCTGCTTTAGTTGAAATGTTTGTACCTCATTTTGTGCCCACTACCGGGTCAGCCTCATCTGTGTGGCTTGGCCATGTTCTTTTCCACTGCTCTACAGCCTATCAGGTGCAGCCCGGGAATCCAGGTGCTGCTCGGACACTCTGTTCTTGTTTTTGGAAGGAAAGCAAAGAAAAAATGTGGTGCATTTTGTTTCTCTTTACTAACTACCTCAAATATGAAAAATGGATGTTGAGGGAAAAAATAGGTATTTTGATTTTTAAAAAAATGTTTTCCTCTTCACAAAAATTAGTGAAAATTGCTGAGCTTTGGCATGTCGTAAATGGATCCTAGTGTCAGTGCTAGAAGCAGCTTGGGGATAAAAGTGAATGGTCCTTACCTTTGTTTGGCATTAATATTGTCATGGTGGTCAAGCAGTTCCCTGGTAATTGTTTGTTTCCATCAAACACAGCAGAGTGGAGGGCTGTGTTTCCATGGAAATCTGTCATGTGTGGATCAGTACCATGCTGTAGTAATATTTAAATACATTTCAGTGTGTTCATCCCTGTGGCGTGTGGGTTTAGTGCAAAGACATAGATCTTCCATTCAAGGAAGTGAAGATGACCATTGTTAAGTTGTGTTGGATAGTTTCCCCTACTTGGGCCAAATTGCATAGGTGATGATCACCATCTTTCTCTTTTGAGCCAGGGTCTTGCAAAGTAAAGGAGGCTTGCCTAAATTAAAAATCCTCTTACCTCCCAGCATCTCAAGAGTGTGACTGTCAGGGGTGTTTCACAATACCTAGATTTGGCAGTTTCTTTTGTTTTTGAGGAATGGGGTTTTATGTTTCTATGTTTGTTTTGCAAACTTGACACAGGCTCCAGGCATCTGAAGAGAGGGAGTTTCAGGTGAAAAATTGTCTGTATCCTGATTGGCCTGTAGGAAAGTCAGTGGAGCCATATTTATCTGAGATTGAGTAGGAATGGACCCGATGACATGGGTTGGTGGCATGATTAGCTAGTGGTCCTGAGTGATAGGAGAGAGCATCCTTCCCCTGTGGTGTTGGCTTCAGTCATTTGAGGAAATGTGGATCTTCTAAATTTAAAGAAATGTTTTCCTCTTGACAAAAACTGAAAATTCCTGAGCTTTGGCGTGTGGTCAATGTATCACAGTGCCAGTGCTAGAAGCAGGTTGGGAATGAAGGTGAATGGTCTTTACCTTTGTTTTTGCATTAATATCTACGTTGTGATCAAGCCGTTCCCTGGCAATTGTGCTGTTTCCATCAAACATCAGAGTGGAGGGCTGCGTTTCCATGGAAATCTGTCATGTGTGGATCAGCACCATGCTGTAGTAATATGGAAAAGCATTTCGGGATATTCATATCTGTGGCTTGTGGCTTTAATGAAAAGTCAAAAATCTTCAATTCAAGGAAGTCAGAATGACCACTGCTACAGTTGCATTGGATAGTTTTGCTTAGTTGGGAACACTTGCCTAGCTGATGTCCACAATCCTTCTCCTTTAGAGGCAGGGTCTTGTAAAGTGTCAGAGGCTTGCCTAAATTCAAAATCCTCTTACTTCTCAGCTTCCCAAAAGTGTGAATGTCAGGGGTGTTTCACAATACCTAGATCAGGCAGGGTGTTTGCTTTGGGGAATGCAGGCTTTTTTGTTTTGCAAACTTGACATAGGCTCCAGGCATCTGAAGTGAGGGAGCTTCAGCTGAATGTTTGCCTCTATCATATTGGCCTGTGGGAAAGTCTGTGGAGGCCTTTCTGGATTTAGATTGAGGTGGGAGTGACCAGGTGACTGGGGTTGGAGGCCCTGAGTAGTATGAGAGAGCAGCCATCCCCTGTGGTGTCTGCTTCACTGCCTCCCTCCTGTTACTTGTCCTGAGCTTCTGCTCTGGTGTCCCTCAGGTATCTCAAGGGAGTTTGCATGGAAAGCTGTTGTAAAAGGAGAAAGGCAAAATTCAGATGCCTGGGACACTGACAGAGTGTTCCCAAGTCATTTTTGCTCTCAGTAGTTAAATGTGCTCAATGTACCTCCAAAGGTAACTCCTAAGGGAGGAAAAATGCACTTCCTATGAGGAGGGTCAGTTTGATGTCTATAACTGTAACACAATAGGATTCTTTTCCAAGAAGATAATTAATGAATCAGGGAAAATGGATGAACCTATAATTCATGTTTAGAGAAGAAAACGCAAGTTTTCAGTCTAAAATTCATGTTTAGAGAAACAAAAAGAGAGTTTTCAGAATAAAATTATATTGCTTAACACTGTAGGAACATTAAGCCAGCAGTAAGTATATGAAACAGGATGGCAGAGAACATATCCCAAGAATTGACTTCTTCTCTGTGAGCTTCCCTCATGTTAATGTATTGTTAAAGTAATTACAATTTCCTTCAGATGGTATTTCTATAAGCAGTAGAGTGTAACGTGCACACACACACACACACACACACACACACACACACCAACAATCAGAATGCGTTTTATTCCAAATATGGAAATGTATACATAAGTGAGTAGAGTCATTGCTTGTTGGTATCACTTCATTTGAGACAAATCTCGTGACTTGTGCAAGGATGGCTGGCTTTGCCTCCGGTGTGGGCAATCTTAGCATGCTCTGTCCCTTGGAAACACAGCAGAGACCCCACTCAGATGCTCCTTGTGAGGAACTGAGAGGCTCCATCCTGGCTCCTGAATTGGAGGATAGAAGCTGAGATTCCATCAGGGCTGTTGTGCTCCAAATCGACCATCTAGGGGAGGAAGTAACTGGAGGAGCATCCAGGGAGATGCTGGCTGCCTGGGAGAAGCTGCAGGGAGCTGAGAGAGAAGGCTGTGGTGCTGCAGCTTGTTTCATTCTGGAGAGAATCTGCTCCCAGGCCAGGAGACACTAAGGAATTCACCCTGCTGAACTGAATCCTGGAAGGTTTATTCTTGTGAACTCAAGGGTTCCTCATTATCTTGCTCCTATCAATTTACTGTTTTTGTCTCAAGTCATTGTCACCCTATAGAACAGCACTGAGACTGTGACAAAGAAGAAACCTATTGGACTCAATGACTTCATGAATGTTTGCACCTCTCTGTTTTATGAATGCTGCAAGCTGCTCAGCATTTCTAGATACAGCAACAGAAAATAGCGTGATGGCACTCTGTAAAAGAAAAAAAATAAAGTTTCCATCAGACTATGTTTCTCCAGTAAAAATTTTTCACAGGATCTGTGAATTAAACACGTACCTAAAGAGTCACAAAGAATAGACTTTCCTTCAGCCCTGCTCTATTTCCCATACACAGGTGATTCCTCTCCTTGACAGAGCTTTTTCCTGTCCCACATAGCAGTGTGAACACCAGTGCTCTCCTGAATTCCCGCTAAAATGCTCACTGGTTCCAAGCATCAACCTGCGTGATATTTTCCATCCATTGCCCTCAGCCAGAACATACAGTAAAAGATGGAGATCCCTGCTGAATGAGGGAGCTTACGTGAAGTTACTGAAGCAAGGTTCCTCAATCTGCATTTTAAAATATCTTTCTTTCCTTAATGAAGAATTATTCTCTCGTCTGAACATCCGTGAGAGGAAGATGGAAGCATCACAAGCATTTAGCGATGATCAGGCCCTGGTGCAGCCAGGAATCTCGAATGTGGTTGTGCTCAGAGCCCAGTGACAGTTGGAGCTCTGAAGCAGCCATTCCTGTCGTGAGACTCAGCAGTTGCCTACCCTGAGGACGTGTCCTGGCTCGGAGAGTATGTATGACGAGTGCCCTCCGCACAGTTGCTTATCGATCAAGATGGAGGAGATTTCGATGGCCAACCTGGATCCTAGCAAGCTGGAGGGCATCACTCAGGAGATCTCTGTAGACCTGAAATAAGATTCCTTCCTGGGCTTCTACTCTGAGGTGCACTGGGCAGTCACGTGTGGCTCCTCATACTGTAGTTGGCAGACACTGGTAGCATGAAGGGTTTTGGCATGCAGCCAGTGGAAGGCAGTAGAGCCTCCAGCCATCCATGGTGTCCCCTTCCAGGAGAATGTACGTTGGGCCTCAGCAGGAGCTGCAACAGTCACCTCCAGAACTGCAGTAGTCATGACATAAGAGAGGACAGAAAGGACAGTAATATAGATGGCCCCATGGGCTGGGAGGAGTAAGCTAAGTTTAAGACAGAAAAAAATGAAAAAAAGAGGAACAAGCAAAAGTCCTATTTCCCTTAAAGATTCTGGCATTTATGAACAAAAAACTAAAGAGGAGACTTTGGGAATTTCAAAGGGCTTTGAAACTCTGGACAGAGAAAGTCCACAGGCGTCATACCATATTCTGAGCTCTATGAACACATCTGCATGGACAAGATCCCTGCGTTGCCCTCAGGACACATGGGAGCTGCTGTGTGTCCAGTATATCAAATTCTTTTGTTTCTCAGATTTGGCATCTGCCTGATGTCAAATGGTTTCTGCACTATTTGGATGCAGTTGATGGACAGACCACAGTCAGCTTCAGTGGAGTGCTCTGATTTCCAAGGCTCGGTCTGGGCCTCTTTGATACAAATAGAGGTGAGATATTAGAGTCGGATGTGAGAAATAATCAATTCTCATTTAAATTTTTGTAGGAAGCACTGTGACCTTGTCTATGAGAAGTTCAGAGTTACCTAGTGTGCAAATGCCCAACATTTTCAGTGATTTCAACTGATGTAGGGACAAGTTTGCTTTTGGCTCATGCAAAGCCCTGTCTCTCCATTGCACCCAGTGGGAAAGGGCAAGTGCCCCGTCCTATCGGGGTTCGACAAAAGCCTGCGAGGAGAATTTTCTTGTATAGGGACAGAACTGAAGTCACAAAGAAGGGGCAAGTCTGGATTCTGATCAAACCCCATTTATTGAGAAATTTCAGAGTTTTTATAAGGGAGAGGGCAGGGAAGCATATTGCTATGGCAACCCAGATGCAGGCTATCTCAAGATGTGAGGAATTCCAAGCAGGTCAAAATGCCATTCCACACCGAATATTTTGCCCTATTTCTCTACTCTCATTGTTATACTACAACAGGGTGGCTCCTCTGTCTTAATCTTTTCTTTAGTCTAACTGCCTCACCAGGCAGGATCAGCAGGTGTCTGCTAAATGACAGACTGCTGGAAAAATAGGAATCTAGGCTCTGACAAGATGGCTGAACATTGGCCATAGAGCCCGCCCCCTACAGGCAAGGTGGTTTACACAGGGCTGAAGATGTTGTTTTGATGCTCTGTGGAAGACATGTACCTCCATGACTGCACACCATGTCCATCTGGAAGGTCCATGTCTTGAATTATATGCTGAGGACACATGTTTCTTGGGACAATCTGCTCCTATTTTTGAGTTGCTGGTGATATAACTAGCTCATGGGCGTGAGTGGTCGTTATGACAGGTCACAATTCACCCGGGTGACCCATGAATATAGAAGGTATCATGGCCAAGAAGGAGGGAACTCTTTCCTTCTGCCCTCAGTCATGTAAATGAGCTCAATGTGAAGAAGCCTGCATGGGCCTGACCTAGTTGCAGAATCCCTTCTTCCTTAAAGTGGGCAGTCAGCCCTCTGCCATGGTGAATAAGACTGTCTCCACCTTCTCTGCCCTCAGCAAGGGGCAGTCCATGGTGTCACTTAGTCCTCCAGGCCTTCATGTGAGCAGGGGCTGTCTTTTGGTTGTTGGGAGTTGGGAAAAGGTCTCCAAAATGTCCTGACTTTGGAGACTTGGTTAGAAGTGGATGGGAAGTGAGTGGCATATCCAAACTGCCCAGTGTTTTCATATCTGAGTGAGAGTTTGTGGAGGGCAGGAGGGTGAGAGTCCCAGGTGGGTCAGATTAGAGAGGCGCTGCTTTAGTTGAAATGTTTTCTTCATTCTGTGCCCACTACAGGGTCAGCCTCATCTGTCTGGCTTGGCCATGCTCCTTTCCACTATTTCACAGCCTATCAGGTGCAGCCCGGTGTCCCAGGTGCTGCTTAGACACTCGGGTTTTTGTTTTGAAACAAAAGCAAAAAAAAAAAAAAAAAAAAAAAAAAAAAAAAAAAAAGTGGGGCATTTTGTTTCTCTTGACTAACTACTACAAGTATGAAAGATGGATTTTGAGGGAAAAATGGTTTTTTTTTAATTTTTAAAAAAATGTTTTCCTCCTCACAAAAATGTGTGAAAGTTCCTGAGCTTTGGCATGTGGTCAAAGGATCCCAGTGTCAGTGCTAGAAGCAGGTTGGGAATAAAGGTGAATGATCTTTACCTTTGTTTTTGCATTAATATCTACGTTGAGGTCAAGCAGTTCCCTGGCAATAGTGCTGTTTCTATCAAACACAGCAGAGTGGATGGCTGCATTTCCATAAAAATCTGTCATGTGTGGATCAGCAACATGCTGTAGTAATATGGAAACACATTTCGGGATGTTCATCTCTGTGGCTTGTGGTTTTAATGCAAAGTCAAAAATCTTCAATTCAAGGAAGTCAAGACGAACAGTGCTACAAGTTGCATTGGATAGTTTTGCTTAGTTGGGAACACTTGCCTAGCTGATGTCCACCATCCTTCTCCTATTGAGCCAGGGTCTTGTAAAGTAACTGAGGCTTGCCTAAATTCAAAATCCTCTTACTTCTCAGCTTCCCAAAAGTGTGACTGTCAGGGCTGTTTCACAATACCTAGATCTGGCAGGGTGTTAGTTTTGGGGAATGGGGGCGTTTTTGTTTTGCAAACTTGACATAGGCTCCAGGCTTCTAAAGTGAGGGAGCTTCAGCTCAAAATTGGCCTCTATCAGATTGTCCAGTGGGAAAGTCAGTGGAGGCCTTTCTGGATTTAGATTGAGGTGGAAGTGACCAGGTGACTTGGGTTGGTGGTCCTGAGTAGGATGGGAGAGCAGCCTTCCCCTGTGGTGTCTGCTTCACTGCCTCCCTCCTGTTACTTGTCCTGAGCTTCTGCTCTGGTGTCCCTCAGGGACCTCAAGGGAGTTTGCATGTAAAGTTGTTGTCAAAGAAGAAAGGCAAAATTCAGGTGCCTGGGACACTGACAGAGTGTTCCCAAGTCATTTTTGCTCTCAGTAGTTAAATGTGCTCCCCTCAGGTTAATGTATTGTTAAAGTAATCACAATTTCCTTCAGATGGTATTTCTATAAGCAGTACAGTACAACGTGCACACACACACACACACACACACACACACAAACACACACACACACACACACACACACACACACACACACACACACACACACACACACACCAACAACCAGAATGCGTTTTATTCCAAATATGGAAATGTATACATACGTGAGTAGAGTCATTGCTTGTTGGTATCATTTCATTTGAGACAAATCTCGTGACTTGTGGAAAGATGGCTGGCTTTGCCTCAGGTGTGGGCAATCTTAGCATGCTCTGCCCCTTGGAAACACAGCAGAGACCCCACTCAGATGCTCCTTGTGAGGAACTGAGAAGCTCCATCCTGGCTCCTGAATTGGAGAAAAGAACCTGAGATTCCCTCAGGACTGTTGTGCTCCAAATCGACCATCTAGGGGAGGAAGTAACTGGAGGAGCATCCAGGGAGATGCTGGCTGCCTGGGAGAAGCTGCAGGGAGCTCAGAGAGAAGGCTGTGGTGCTGCAGATTGTTTCATTCTGGAGAGAATCTGCTCCCAGGCCAGGAGACACTAAGGAATTCACCCTGCTGAACTGAATCCTGGAAGGTTTATTCTTGTGAGCTCAAGGGTTCCTCATTATCTTGCTCCTATTAATTTACTGTTTCTGTCTCAAGTCATTGTCACCCTATAGAACAGCACTGAGATTGTGACAAAGAAGGGACTGTACCTATTGGACTCAATGACTTCATGAATGTTTGCACCTCACTGTTTTATGAATGCTGCCAGCTGCTCAGCATTTCTAGATACAGCAACAGAAAACAGTGTGATGGCACTCTGTAAAAGAAAAAAAAAAGGTTTACATCAGAGTGTGTTTTCCAGTAAAAATTTTTCACAGGATCTGTGAATTAAATACGTACCGAAAGAGTCACAAAGAATAGACTTTCCTTCAGCCCTGCTCTATTTCCCATACACAGGAGCTTCCTCTCCTTTTCAGAGCTTTTTCCTGTCCCACATAGCAGTGTGAACAGCAGTGCTTTCCTGAATTCCCGCCAAAATGCTCACTGGTTCCAAGCATCACCCTGCGTGATATTTTCCATCCATTGCCCTCAGCCAGAGCATACAGTAAAAGATGGAGATCCCTGCTGAATGAGGGAGCTTACGTGAAGTCTCTGAAGCAAGGTTCCTCAATCTGCATTTTAAAATATCTTTCTTTCCTTGATGAAGAATTATTACCTCGTCTGAACATCTGTGAGAGGAAGATGGAAGCATCGCCAGCATTTAGCGATGATCAGGCCCTGATGCAGCCAGGAATCTCGAATGTGGGTGTGCTCAGAGCCCAGCGACAGTTGGAGCTCTGGAGCAGCCATTCCTGTCGTGAGACTCAGCAGTTGCCTACCCTGAGGACGTGTGCTGGCCCGGAGAGTACATACGACCAGTGCCCTGCGCACAGTTGGTTATCGGTCAAGATGGAGGAGATTTCGATGGCCCACCTGGGTCCTAGCAAGCTGGAGGGCATCACTCAGGAGATCTCTGTCGACCTGAAATAAGAGTCCTTCCTGGGCTTCTGCTGTGAGGTGCACTGGGCAGTCATGTGTGGCTCCTCATACTGTAGTTGCAGACACTGGCAGCATGAAGGGTTTTGGCATGCAGCCAGTGGAAGGCAGAAGAGCCTCCAGCCATCCATGGTGTCCTCTTCCAGGAGAATGTACGTTGGGCCTCAGCAGGAGCTGCAACAGTCACCTCCAGAACTGCAGTAGTCATGACATGAGAGAGGACAGAAAGGACAGTAATATAGATGGCCCCATGGGCTGGGAGGAGTAAGCTAAGTTTAAGACAGAAAAAGATGAAAAAGGGAGGAACATGCAAAAGTCCTATTTCCCTAAAGATTCTCGCATTTATGAACAAAAAACTAAAGAGGAGACTTTGGGAATTCGGACCCATTGGATAAGGGCTTTGAAATTCTGGACAGAGAAAGTCCACAGGCGTCATACCATATTCTGAGCTCTATGAACACATCTGCATGGACAAGATCCCTGCGTTGCCCTCAGGACACATGGGAGCTGCTGGGTGTCCACTATATCAAACTCTTTTGTTTCTCAGATTTGGCATCTGCCTGATGTCAAATGGCTTCTGCACTATTTGGATGCAGTTGGTGGTCAGACCACAGTCAGCTTCAGTGGACTGCTCTGATTTCCAAGGCTCGGTCTGGGCCTCTTTGATACAAATAGAGGTGAGATATGAGAGTCGGATGTGAGAAATAATCAATTATCATTTAAATTTTGGTAGGAAGCCCTGTGACCTTGTCTATGGGAAGTTCACAGTTACCTAGTGTGCAAAAGTCCAACATTTTCAGTGATTTCAACTAATGTGGCGACAAGTTTGCCTTTGGCTCATGCAAAGCCCTGTCTCTCCATTGCACCTAGTGGGAAAGGGCAAGTGCCCCGGCCTATCGGGGTTCGACAAAAGCCTGCGAGGAGAATTTTCCTGTATAGGGACAGAACTAAAGACACAAAGAAGGGGGCAAGTCTGGATTCTGATCAAACCCCATTTATCGAGAAATTTCACAGAGTTTTTATAAGGGAGAGGGCAGGCAAGCATATTGCTATGGCAACCCAGGTGCAGGCTATCTCAAGATGTGAGGAATTCCAAGCAGGTCAAAATGCCATTCCACATAGAATATTTTGCCCTATTACTCTACTCTCATTGTCTAACTGCAAGAGGGTGGCTCCTCTGTCTTAATCATATCTTTAGTCTAACTGCCTCACCACGTAGCGTCAGCAGGTGCCTGGTAAATGGCAGACTGCTACAGAAATAGGAATCTAGGCTCTGACAAGATGGCAGAACACTGGCCATAGATCCCGTCCCCTAGAGGCAAGGTGGTTTACACAGGGCTGAAGATGCTGTTTTGATGCTCTGTGGAAGACATGTACCTCCATGTCCATCTGGAAGGTCCATGTCTTGAATTATATGCTGAGGACATATGTTTGGTGGGACAATCTGCTCCTATTTTTGAGTTGCTGGTGATATAACTAGCTCATGGGCGTGAGTGGTCGTTAGGACAGGTCACAATTCACCTGGGTGACCCATGAATATAGCAGGTATCATGGCCAAGAAGGAGGGAACTCTTTCCTTCTGCCCTCAGTCATGTAAATGAGCTCAATGTGAAGAAGCCTGCATGGGCCTGACCTAGTTGCAGAATCCCTTCTCCCTTAAAGTGGGCAGTCAGCCCTCTGCCATGGTGAATAAGACTGTTTCCACCTTCTCTGCCCTCAGCAAGGGGCAGTCCATGGTGTCACTTAGTCCTCCAGGCCTTCATGTGAGCAGGGGCTGTCTTTTGGTTGTTGGGAATTGGGAAACAGACTCCTAAATGTCCTGACTTTGGAGGCTTGGTTAGAAGTGGATGGGAAGTGAGTGGCATATCCAAACTGCCCAGTGTTTTCATATCTGAGTGAGAGTTTGTGGAGGGCAGGAGGGTGAGAGTCACAGGTGGGTCAGATCAGAGAGGTGCTGCTTTAGTTGAAATGTTTTCTTCATTCTGTGCCCACTACAGGGTCTGCCTCATCTGTCTGGCTTGGCCATGCTCCTTTCCACTATTTCACAGCCTATCAGGTGCAGCCCGGGGTCGTAAATGCTGCTTAGACACTCGGGTTTTTGTTTTGGAACAAAAGCAAAAAGAAAAAATGCTGCATTTTGTTTCTCTTGACTAACTACTACAAATATGAAAGATGGATTTTGAGGGAAAAATGGTTTTTTTAATTTTTAAAAGATTGTGTTCCTCTTCACAAAAATGTGTGAAAATGGCTGAGCTTTGGCATGTGGGAAATGGATCCCAGTGTCAGTGCTAGAAGCAGGTTGGGAATAAAGGTGAATGATCTTTACCTTTGTTTTTGCATTAATATCTACGTTGAGGTCAAGCAGTTCCCTGGCAATTGTTCTGTTTCCATCAAACATCAGAGTGGAGGGCTGCATTTCCATGGAAATCTGTCATGTGTGGATCAGCACCATGCTGTAGTAATATGGAAACACATTGCGGGATGTTCATCTCTGTTGCTTGTGGATTTAATGCAAAGTAAAAAATCTTCAATTCAAGGAAGTCAAGATGACGACTGCTACAGTTGCATTGGATAGTTTCGCTTAGTTGGGAACAGTTGCCTAGCTGAGGTCCACCATCCTTCTCCTTTTGAGCCAGGGTCTTGTAAAGTCTCAGAGGCTTGCCTAAATTCAAAATCCTCTCACTTCTCAGCTTCCCAAAAGTGTGAGTGTCAGGGGTGTTTCACAATACCTAGATCTGCCATGTTGTTAGTTTTGGGGAATGGGGGCCTTTTTGTTTTGCAAACTTGACATAGGCTCCAGGCATCTGAAGTGAGGCAGCTTCAGCTCAAAATTTGCCTCTATTAGTATGGTCTGTGGGAAAGTCTGTGGAGGCCTTTCTGGACTTAGACTGAGGTAGAACTGACCAGGTGACTTGGGTTGGAGGTCCTGAGTAGGATGGGAGCCTTCCCCTGTGGTGTCTGCTTCACTGCCTCCCTCCTGTTACTTGTCCTGAGCTTCTGCTCTGGTGTCCCTCAGGGATCTCAAGGGAGTTTGCATGGAAAGCTGTTGCCAAAGAAGAAACGCAAAATTCAGGTGCCTGGGACACTGTCAGAGTGTTCCCAAGTCATTTTTGCTCTCAGTAGTTAAATGTGCTCAATGTACCTCCAAGGGTAACTCCTAAGGAAGGAAAAATGCACTTCCTATAAGGAGGGTCAGTTTGATGTCTATAACTGTACACAATAGGATTCTTTTCCAAGAAGATAATTAATGATTCAGGGATAATGGATGAACCTGTAATTCATGCTTAGATAAGAAAAAGCAAGTTTTCAGTCTAAAATTCATGTTTAGAGAAACAAAAAGAGAATTTTCAGAATAAAATGATGTCGCTTAAAACTGTAGGAACATTAAGCCAGAAGTAAGTATATGAAACAGGATGGCAGAGGACATTTCACAAGAATTGACTTCTTCTCTGTGAGCTTCCCTCATGTTAATGTATTGTTAAAGTAATCACAATTTCCTTCAGATGGTATTTCTATAAGCAGTACAGTGCAACGTACACACACACACCCACCCCCTGCACCCACACACACACCAACAACCAAAATGCGTTTTATTCCAAATATGGAAATGTATACATACGTGAGTAGAGTCATTGCCTGTTGGTATCACTTCATTTGAGATAAATCTCCTGATTAGTGCAAGGATGGCTGGCTTTGCCTCAGGTGTGGGCAATCTTAGCATGCTCTGTCCCTTGGAAACACAGCAGAGACCCCACTCAGATGCTCCTTGTGAGGAACTGAGAGGCTCCATCCTGGCTCCTGAATTGGAGAAAAGAAGCTGAGATTCCCGCAGGGCTGTTGTGCTCCAAATCGACCATCTAGGGGAGGAAGTAACTGGAGGAGCATCCAGGGAGATGCTGGCTGCCTGGGAGAAGCTGCAGGGAGCTGAGAGAGAAGGCTGTGGTGGTGCAGATTGCTTCATTCTGGAGAGAATCTGCTCCCAGGCCAGGAGACACTAAGGAATTCACCCTGCTGAACTGAATTCTGGAAGGTTTATTCTTGTGAGCTCAAGGGTTCCTCATTATCTTGCACCTATCAGTTTACTGTTTCTGTCTCAAGTCATTGTCACCCTATAGAACAACACTGAGATTGTGACAAAGAAGGGACTGTACCTATTGGACTCAATGACTTCATGAATGTTTGCACCTCACTGTTTTATGAATGCTGCCAGCTGCTCAGCATTTCTAGATACAGCAACCGAAAATAGTGTGATGGCACTCTGTAAAAGAAAAAAAATAAGGTTTACATCAGAGTGTGTTTCTCCACTAAAAATTTTTCACAGGATCTGTGAATTAAATACGTACCGAAAGAGTCACAAAGAATAGACTTTCCTTCAGCCCTGCTCTATTTCCCATACACAGGCGCTTCCTCTCCTGCACAGAGCTTTTTCCTGTCCCACATAGTAGTGTGAACACCAGTGCTGTCCTGAATTCCCGCCAAAATGCTCACTGGTTCCAAGCATCAACCTGTGTGCTATTTTCCATCCATTGCCCTCAGCCAGAGCATACAGTAAAAGATAAAGATCCCTGCTGGATGAGTGAGCTTACGTGAAGTCTCTGAAGCAAGGTTCCTCAATCTGCATTTTAAAATATCTTTCTTTCCTTGATGAAGAATTATTATCTCCTCTGAACATCTGTGAGAGTAAGATGGAAGCATCGCAAGCATTTAGCGATGATCAGGCCATGGTGCAGCCAGGAATCTCGAATGTGGTTGTGCTCAGAGCCCAACGAAAGTTGGAGCTCTGGAGCAGCCATTCCTGTCGTGAGACTCAGCAGTTGCCTACCCTGAGGACGTGTGCTGGCCCGGAGAGTACGTACGACCAGTGCCCTCAGCACAGTTGCTTATCGGTCAAGATGGAGGAGATTTCGATGGCCCACCTTGGTCCTAGCAAGCTGGAGGGCATCACTCAGGAGATCTCTGTAGACCTGCAATAAGAGTCCTTCCTGGGCTTCTGCTCTGAGGTGCACTGGGCAGTCATGTGTGGCTCCTCATACTGTAGTTGCAGACACTGGCAGCATGAAGGGTTTTGGCATGCAGCCAGTGGAAGGCAGAAGAGCCTCCAGCCATCCATGGTGTCCTCTTCCAGGAGAATGTACGTTGGGCCTCAGCAGGAGCTGCAACAGTCACCTCCAGAACTGCAGTAGTCATGACATGAGAGAGGACAGAAAGGACAGTAATATAGATGGCCCCATGGGCTGGGAGGAGTAAGCTAAGTTTAAGACAGAAAAAGATGAAAAAAGGAGGAACATGCAAAAGTCCTATTTCCCTAAAGATTCTCGCATTTATGAACAAAAAACTAAGGAGGAGACTTTGGGAATTTCAAAGGGCTTTGAAACTCTGGACAGAGAAAGTCCACAGGCGTCATACCATATTCTGAGCTCTATGAACACATCTGCATGGACAAGATCCCAGCGTTGCCCTCAGGACACATGGGAGCTGCTGTGTGTCCAGTATATCAAACTCTTTTGTTTCTCAGATTTGGCATCTGCCTGATGTCAAATGGCTTCTGCACTATTTGGATGCAGTTGGTGGTCAGACCACAGTCAGCTTCAGTGGACTGCTCTGATTTCCAAGGCTCGGTCTGGGGCTCTTTGATACAAATAGAGGTGAGATATGAGAGTCGGATGTGAGAAATAATCAATTATCATTTAAATTTTGGTAGGAAGCCCTGTGACCTTGTCTATGGGAAGTTCAGAGTTACCTAGTGTTCAAAAGTCCAACATTTTCAGTGATTTCCACTGATGTGGCGACAAGTTTGCCTTTGGCTCATGCAAAGCCCTGTCTCTCCATTGCACCTAGTGGGAAAGGGCAAGTGCCCCGGCCTATTGGGTTTTGACAAAAGCCTGCGAGGAGAATTTTCCTGTATAGGGACAGAACTAAAGACACAAAGAAGGGGGCAAGTCTGGATTCTGATCAAACTCTATTTATTGAGAAATTTCACAGTGTTTTTATAAGGGAGAGGACAGGAAAACATATTGCTATGGCAACCCAGGTGCAGGCTACCTCAAGATGTGAGGAATTCCAAGCAGGTCAAAATGCCATTCCACACCGAATATTTTGCCCTATTTCTCTACTCTCATTGTTAAACTACAACAGGGTGGCTCCTCTGTCTTAATCTTTTCTTTAGTCTAACTGCCTCACCACGACAGGGTCAGCATGTGTCTGGTAAATGACAGACTGCTACAGAAATAGGAATCTAGGCTCTGACAAGATGGCTGAACATTGGCCATAGAGCCCGCCCCCTACAGGCAAGGTTGATTACACAGGGCTGAAGATGCTGTTTTGATGCTCTGTGGAAGACATGTACCTCCATGACTGCATACCATGTCCATCTGCAAGGTCCATGTCTTGAATTACATGCTGAGGACATATGTTTGGTGGGACAATCTGCTCCTATTTTTGAGTTGTTGGTGATATAACTAGCTCATGGGCGTGAGTGGTCGTTATGACAGGTCACAATTCACCTGGGTGACCCATGAATATAGAAGGTATCATGGCCAAGAGGGAGGGAACTCTTTCCTTCTGCCCTCAGTCATGTAAATGAGCTCAATGTGAAGAAGCCTGCATGGGCCTGACCTAGTTGCAGAATCCCTTCTTCCTTAAAGTGGGCAGTCAGCCCTCTGCCATGGTGAATAAGACTGTCTCCACCTTCTCTGCCCTCAGCAAGGGGCAGTCCATGGTGTCACTTAGTCCTCCAGGCCTCCATGTGAGCAGGGGCTGTCTTTTGGTTGTTGGGAATTGGGAAAAGGTCTCCTAAATGTCCTGACTTTGGAGACTTGGTTAGAAGTGGATGGGAAGTGAGTGGCATATCCAAACTGCCCAGTGTTTTCATATCTGAGAAGAGTTTGTGGAGGGCAGGAGGGTGAGAGTCCCAGGTGGGTCAGATTAGAGAGGTGCTGCTTTAGTTGAAATGTTTGTACCTCATTCTGTGCCCACTACAGGGTCAGCCTCATCTGTCTGGCTTGGCCATGCTTCTTTCTACTGCTCTACAGCCTATCAGGTGCAGCCCGGGGTCCCAGGTGCTTCTTGTACACTCGGGTTTTTTTTTTTTGGAAAGAAAGCAAAAAAAAAAATGTGGTGCATTTTGTTTCTCTTGACTAACCAATACAAATACGAAACATGGATTTTATGGGAAAAACTGTTTTATTTTTAATTTAAAAAATATTTTTCCTCCTCAAAAAAATGTGTGAAAATTCCTGAGATTTGGCATGTCGTAAATGGATCCCAGTGTCAGTGCTAGAAGCAGGTTGGGAACCAAGGTGAATGGTCTTTACCTTTGTTTTTGCATTAATATCGACGTTGTGCTCAAGCAGTTCCCTCGCAATTGTGCTGTTTCCATCAAACACAGAGGGGAGGAGGGCTGCGTTTCCATGGAATGCTATCATGTGTGCATCAGCACCATGCTGTAATAATATGGAAACGCATTTCAGGATGTTCATTGCTGTGGGCTGTTGGTTGAATACAAAGTCAAAAATCTTCAATTCAAGGAAGTCAAGATGACGACTGCTACAGTTGCATTGGATAGTTTCGTTTAGTTGGGAACAGTTGCCTAGCTGAGGTCCACCATCCTTCTCCTTTTGAGCCAGGGTCTTGTAAAGTCTCAGAGGCTTGCCTAAATTCAAAATCCTCTCACTTCTCAGCTTCCCAAAAGTGTGAGTGTCAGGGGTGTTTCACAATACCTAGATCTGCCATGTTGTTAGTTTTGGGGAATGGGGGCCTTTTTGTTTTGCAAACTTGACATAGGCTCCAGGCATCTGAAGTGAGGGAGCTTCAGCTCAAAATTTGCCTCTATTAGTATGGTCTGTGGGAAAGTCTGTGGAGGCCTTTCTGGACTTAGACTGAGGTAGAACTGACCAGGTGACTTGGGTTGGTGGTCCTGAGTAGGATGGGAGCCTTCCCCTGTGGTGTCTGCTTCACTGCCTCCCTCCTGTTACTTGTCCTGAGCTTCTGCTCTGGTGTCCCTCAGGGATCTCAAGGGAGTTTGCATGGAAAGCTGTTGTCAAAGAAGAAACGCAAAATTCAGATGCCTGGGACACTGACAGAGTGTTCCCAAGTCATTTTTTCTCTCAGTAGTTAAATGTGCTCAATGTACCTCCAAGGGTAACTCCTAAGGAAGGAAAAATGCACTTCCTATAAGGAGGGTCAGTTTGATGTCTATAACTGTACACAATAGGATTCTTTTCCAAGAAGATAATTAATGATTCAGGGATAATGGATGAACCTGTAATTCATGCTTAGATAAGAAAAAGCAAGTTTTCAGTCTAAAATTCATGTTTAGAGAAACAAAAAGAGAATTTTCAGAATAAAATGATGTCGCTTAAAACTGTAGGAATATTAAGCCAGCAGTAAGTATATGAAACAGGATGGCAGAGGACATTTCACAAGAATTGACTTCTTCTCTGTGAGCTTCCCTCATGTTAATGTATTGTTAAAGTAATCACAATTTCCTTCAGATGGTATTTCTATAAGCAGTACAGTGCAACATGCACACACACACACACACACACACACACACACACACACACACACACACACCAACAACTAGAATGCATTTTATTCCAAATATGGAAATGTATACATAAGTGAGTAGAGTCATTGATTGTTGGTATCATTTCATTTGAGACAAATCTGGTGAATTGTGCAAGGATGGCTGGCTTTGCCTCAGGTGTGGGCAATCTTAGCATGCTCTGTCCCTTGGACACACAGCAGAGACCCCACTCTGATGCTCCTTGTGAGGAACTGAGAGGCTCCATCCTGGCTCCTGAATTGGAGAAAAGAAGCTGAGATTCCCTCAGGGCTGTTGTGCTCCAAATCGACCATCTAGGGGAGGAAGTAACTGGAGGAGCATCCAGGGAGATGCTGGCTGCCTGGGAAAATCTGCAGGGAGCTGAGAGAGAAGGCTGTGGTCCTGCAGATTGCTTCATTCTGGAGAGAATCTGCTCCCAGGCCAGGAGACACTAAGGAATTCACCCTGCTGAACTGAATCCTGGAAGGTTTATTCTTGTGAGCTCAAGGGTTCCTCACTATCTTCCTCCTATCAATTTACTGTTTTTGTCTTAAGTCATTGTCACCCTATAGAACAGCACTGAGATTGTGACAAAGAAGGGACTGTACCTATTGGACTCAATGACTTCATGAATGTTTGCACCTCACTGTTTTATGAATGCTGCCATCTGCTCAGCATTTCTAGATACAGCAACAGAAAATAGTGTGATGGCACTCTGTAAAAGAAAAAAAAAATAAGGTTTACATCAGAGTGTGTTTCTCCAGTAAATTTTTTTCACAAGATCTGTGAATTAAATACGTACCTGAAAGAGTCACAAAGAATAGACTTTCCTTCAGCCCTGCTCTATTTCCCATACACAGGTGCTTCCTCCTCTTGACAGAGCTTTTTCTTGTCCCACATAGTAGTGTGAACACCAGTGCTCTCCTGAATTCCCGCCAAAATGCTCACTGGTTCCAAGCATCAACCTGCGTGATATTTTCCATCCATTGCCCTCAAGCCATAGCATACAGTAAAAGTTGGATATCCCTGCTGAATGAGTGAGCTTACGTGAAGTCTCTGAAGCAAGGTTCCTCAATCTGCATTTTAAAATATCTTTCTTTCCTTGATGAAGAATTATTATCTCGTCTGAACATCTGTGAGAGGAAGATGGAAGCATCGCAAGCATTTAGCAATGATCAGGCCCTGGTGCAGCCAGGAATCTCGAATGTGGGTGTGCTCAGAGCCCAGCGACAGTTGGAGGTCTGGAGCAGCCATTCCTGTCGTGAGACTCAGCAGTTGCCTACCCTGAGGACGTGTCCTGGCCCGGAGAGTACATACGACCCGTGCCCTCCGCACAGTTGCTTATCGATCAAGATGGAGGAGATTTCAAAGGCCAACCTGGGTCCTAGCAAGCTGGAGGGCATCACTCGGGAGATCTCTGTAGACCTGAAATAAGATTCCTTCCTGGACTTCTGCTCTGAGGTGCACTGGGCAGTCCTGTCACGAGTTGGCTCCTCATACTGTAGTTGGCAGACACTGGCAGCCTGGATGGTTTTGGCATGCAGCCAGTGGAAGGCAGAAGAGCCTCCAGCCATCCATGGTGTCCCCTTCCAGGAGAATGTATGTTGGGCCTCAGCAGGAGCTGCAACAGTCACCTCCAGAACTGCACTAGTCATGACATAAGAGAGGACAGAAAGGACAGTAATATAGATGGGCTGGGAGGAGTAAGCTACGTTTAAGACAGAAAAAGATGGGGAAAGAAAGGAATAAACAAAAGTCCTATTTCCCTTAAAGATTCCTGCATTCATGAACAAAAAACTAAAGAGGAGACTCTGGGAATTTCAAAGGGCTTTGAAACTCTGGACAGAGAACGTCCCCAGGCTTCATCCCATATTTTGAGCTCTATGAACACATCTGCATGAACAAGTTCCCTGCGTTGCCCTCAGGACACATGGGAGCTGCTGTGTGTCCAGTATATCAAATTCTTTGTTTCTCAGATTTGGCTTCTGCCTGATGTCAAAGGGCTTCTGCACTATTTGGATGCAGTTGATGGTCAGACCACAGTCAGCTTCAGTGGACTGCTCTGATTTCCAAGGCTCGGTCTGGGCCTCTTTGATACAAATAGAGGTGAGATATGAGAGTTGGATATGAGAATTAATCAATTCTCATTTGAATTTGGTAGGAAGCCCTGTGACCTTATCTATGAGAAGTTTAGATTTACCTAGTGTGCAAAAGTCCAACATTTTCAGTGATTTCAACTGATGTGGGGACAAGTTTTGCCTTTGGCTCATGCAAAGCACTGTCTCTCCATTGCACCTAGTGGGAAAGGGCAAGTGCCCCGGCCTATCGGGGTTCGATAACAGCCTGTGAGGAGAATTTTCCTGTATAGGGACAGAACTAAAGACACAAAGAACAGGGCAAGTCTGGATATGATCAAACCTTATTTATCGAGAAATTTCACAGAGTTTTTATAAGGGAGAGGGCAGGGAAGCATAATGCTATGGCCACCCATGTGCAGGCTATCTAAAGATGTGAGAATTCCAAGCAGGTCAAAATGCCATTCCACACCGAATATTTTGCCCTATTTCTCTACTCTCATTGTTAAACTACAACAGGGTGGCTCCTCTGTCTTAATCTTATCTTTAGTCTAACTGCCTCAACACGCAGGGTCAGCAGGAGTCTGCTAAATGACAGACAGCTACAGAAATAGGAATCTAGGCTCTGACAAGATGGCTGAACATTGGCCATAGATCCCGTCCCCTACAGGCAAGGTTGATTACACAGGGCTGAAGATGCTGTTTTGATGCTCTGTGGAAGACATGTACCTCCATGACTGCATACCATGTCCATCTGGAAGGTCCATGTCTTGAATTATATGCTGAGGACATATGTTTGGTGGGACAATCTGCTCCTATTTTTGAGTTGCTGGTGATATAACTAGCTCATGGGCGTGAGTGGTCGTTAGGACAGGTCACAATTCACCTGGGTGACCCATGAATATAGAAGGTATCATGGCCAAGAAGGAGGGAACTCTTTCCTTCTGCCCTCAGTCATGTAAATGAGCTCAATGTGAAGAAGCCTGCATGGGCCTGACCTAGTTGCAGAATCCCTTCTTCCTTAAAGTGGGCAGTCAGCCCTCTGCCATGGTGAATAAGGCTGTCTCCACCTTCTCTGCCCTCAGCAAGGGGCAGTCCATGGTGTCACTTAGTCCTCCAGGCCTTCATGTGAGCAGGGGCTGTCTTTTGGTTGTTGGGAATTGGGAAAAGGTCTCCTAAATGTCCTGACTTTGGAGACTTGGTTAGAAGTGGATGGGAAGTGAGTGGCATATCCAAACTGCCCTGTGTTTTCATATCTGAGAAGAGTTTGTGGAGGGCAGGAGGGTGAGAGTCACAGGTGGGTCAGATTAGAGAGGTGCTGCTTTAGTTGAAATGTTTTCTTCATTCTGTGCCCACTACAGGATCCGCCTCATCTGTCTGGCTTGGCCATGCTCCTTTCCACTATTTCACAGTCTATCAGGTGTAGCCCGGGGTCCCAGGTGCTGCTTAGACACTCGGGTTTTTGTTTTGGAACAAAAGCAAAAAAAAAAAAAAAAAAAAAGAGGGGCATTTTGTTTCTCTTGACTAACTACTACAAGTATGAAAGATGGATTTTGAGGGAAAATGTTTTTTTTTTAATTTTTAAAAAAATGTTTTCCTCCTCACAAAAATGTGTGAAAGTTCCTGAGCTTTGGCATGTGGTCAATGGATCCCAGTGTCAGTGCTAGAAGCAGGTTGGGAATAAAGATGAATGATCTTTACCTTTGTTTTTGCATTAATATCTACGTTGAGGTCAAGCAGTTCCCTGGCAATAGTGCTGTTTCCATCAAACACAGCAGAGTGGTTGGCTGCATTTCCATGGAAATCTGTCATGTGTGGATCAGCAACATGCTGTAGTAATATGGAAACACATTTCGGGATGTTCATCTCTGTGGCTTGTGGCTTTAATGCAAAGTCAAAAATCTTCAATTCAGGGAAGTCAAGACGAACAGTGCTACAGTTGCATTGGATAGTTTTGCTTAGTTGGGAACACTTACCTAGCTGATGTCCACCATCCTTCTCCTATTGAGCCAGGGTCTTGTAAAGTCTTAGAGGATTGCCTAAATTCAAAATCCTCTTACTTCTCAGCTTCCCAAAAGTGTGACTGTCAGGGCTGTTTCACAATACCTAGATCTGGCAGGGTGTTAGTTTTGGGGAATGGGGGCGTTTCTGTTTTGCAAACTTGACATAGGCTCCAGGCATCTGAAGTGAGGGAGCTTCAGCTCAAAATTTGCCTCTATCAGTATGGCCTGTGGGAAAGTCAGTGGAGGCCTTTCTGGATTTAGATTGAGGTGGAAGTGACCAGGTGACTTGGGTTGGTGGTCCTGAGTAGTATGAGAGAGCAGCCTTCCCCTGTGGTGTCTGCTTCACTGCCTCCCTCCTGTTACTTGTCCTGAGCTTCTGCTCTGGTGTCCCTCAGGGATCTCAAGGGAGTTTGCATGTAAAGCTGTTGTCAAAGAAGAAAGGCAAAATTCAGATGCCTGGGATACTGACAGAGTGTTCCCAAGTCATTTTTGCTCTCAGTAGTTAAATGTGCTCAATGTACCTCCAAGGGTAACTCCTAAGGAAGGAAAAATGCACATCCTATAAGTAGGGTCATTTTGATGTCTATAACTATAACACAATAGGATTCTTTTCCAAGAAGATAATTAATGATTCAGGGAAAATGGATGAACCTATAATTCATGTTTAGAGAAGAAAAAGCAAGTTTTCAGTCTAAAATTCATGTTTAGAGAAACAAAAAGAGAGTTTTCAGAATAAAGTGATGTTGCTTAACACTGTAGGAACATTAAGCCAGCAGTAAGTGTATGAACAGGATGGCAGAGAACATTTCACAAGAATTGACTTCTTCTCTGTGAGCTTCCCTCATGTTAATGTATTGTTAAAGTAATTACAATTCCCTTCAGATGGTATTTCTATAAACAGTACAGTGCAACACACACACACACACACACACACACACACACACACACACGCAAAAAACCAGAATGTGTTTTATTCCAAATTTGGAAGTGTATACATAAGTGAGTAGAGTCATTGCTTGTTGGTTTCACTTCTTTTGAGACAAATTTGGTGATTCCTGCAAGGATGGCTGGCTTTGCCTCAGGTGTGGGCAATCTTAGCATGCTCTGTCCCTTGGACACAGAGGAGAGACCCCAAACAGATGCTCATTGTGATGAACTGAGAGGCTCCATCCTTGCTCCTGAATTGGGGAAAAGAACCTGAGATTCCATCAGGGCTGTTGTGCTCCAAATCGACCATCTAGGGGAGGAAGTAACTTGAGGAGCATCCAGGGAGATGCTGGCTGCCTGGGAGAAGCTGCAGGGAGCTGAGAGAGAAGGCTGTGGTGCTGGAGATTGCTTCATTCTGGAGAGAATCTGCTCCCAGGCCAGGAGACACTAAGGAATTCACCCTGCTGAACTGAATCCTGGAAGGATTATTCTTCTGAGCTCAAGGGTTCCTCACTATCTTCCTCCTATCAGTTTACTGTTTCTGTCTCAAGTCATTGTCACCCTATAGAACAGCACTGAGATTGTGACAAAGAAGGGACTGTACCTATTGGACTCAATGACTTCATGAATGTTTGCACCTCTCTGTTTTATGAATGCTGCCAGCTGCTCAGCATTTCTAGATACAGCAACAGAAAATAGTGTGATGGCACTCTGTAAAGGAAAAAAAAATAAGGTTTACATCAGAGTGTGTTTTTCCACTAAATATTTTTCACAGGATCTGTGAATTAAATATGTACTTGAAAGAGTCACAAAGAATAGACTTTCCTTCAGCCCTGCTCTATTTCCCATACACAGGTGCTTCCTTTCCTTGACAGAGCTTTTTCCTGTCCCACTTAGTAGTGTGAACACCAGTGCTGTCCTGAATTCCCGCCAAAATACTCACTGGTTCCAAGCATCCACCTGGGTGATATTTTCCATCCATTGCTCTCAGCCAGAGCATATAGTAAAAGTTAGATATCCTTGCTGAATGAGGGAGCTTATGTGAAGTCTCTGAAGCAAGATTCCTCAATCTGCATTTTAAACTATCTTTCTTTCCTTGATGAAGAATTATTATCTCGTCTGCACATCTGTGAGAGGAAGATGGAAGCATCGCCAGCATTTAGCGATGATCAGGCCCTGTTGCTGCCAGGAATCTCGAATGTGGTTGTGCTCAGAGCCCAGCGACAGTTGGAGCTCTGGAGCAGCCATTCCTGTCGTGAGACTCAGCAGCTGCCTATCCTGAGGACGTGTCCTGTCCCGGAGAGTACATACAACCAGTGCCCTGTGCTCAGTTGCTTATCGGTCAAGATGGAGGAGTTTTCGATGGCCAACCTGGATCTTAGCAAGCTGGAGGGCATCACTCAGGAGATCTCTGTGGACCTGAAATAAGAGTCCTTCCTGGGCGTCTGATCTGAGGTGCACTGGGCAGTCACGTGTGGCTCCTCTTACTGTAGTTTGCAGACACTGGCAGCATGAAGGGTTTTGGCATGCAGCCAGTGGAAGGCAGAAGAGCCTCCAGCCATCCATGGTGTCCCCTTCCAGGAGAATTTATGTTGGGCCTCAGCAGGAGCTGCAACAGTCAGCTCCAGAACTGCAGTAGTCATGACATAAGAGAGGACAGAAAGGACAGTAATATAGATGGTCCCATGGGCTGGGAGGAGTAAGCTAAGTTTAAGACAAAAAAAAATGAAAAAAAGAGGAACAAGCAAAAGTCCTATTTCCCTTAAAGATTCTCGCATTTATGAACAAAAAACTAAGGAGGAGACTTTGGGAATTTCAAAGGGCTTTGAAATTCTGGACAGAGAAAGTCCACAGGCGTCATACCATATTCTGAGCTCTATGAACACATCTGCATGGACAAGATCCCTGCGTTGCCCTTAGGACACATGGGAGCTGCTGTGTGTCCAGTATATCAAACTCTTTTGTTTCTCAGATTTGGCATCTGCCTGATGTCAAATGGTTTCTGCACTATTTGGATGCAGTTGATGGTCAGACCACAGTCAGCTTCAGTGGACTGCTCTGATTTCCAAGGCTCGGTCTGGGCCTCTTTGATACAAATAGAGGTGAGATATGAGAGTCGGATATGAGAAATAATCAATTCTCATTTAAATTTGGTAGGAAGCCCTGTGACCTTGTCTATGAGAAGTTCAGAGTTACCTAGTTTGCAAAAGTCCAACATTTTCAGTGATTTCAACTGATGAGGGGACAAGTTTTGCCTTTGGCTCATGCAAAGCCCTGTCTCTCCTTTGCACCTAGTGGGAAAGGGCTAGTGTCCCGGCCTGCCGGGGTTCGACTAACTCTTGGGAAAGAACTCAAGACATAAAGAACGGGGTAAGTTTGGATTCTGATCAAACCCCCTTTATTGGAGAAATTTCACAGAATGTTTATAAGTCAGAGGGCAGGGAAGCATATTGCAATTGCAACCCAGCTGCAGGCTATCTCAAGGTGTGATGAATTCTAAGCAGGTCACACTATCCTGCCACACCAAATATTTTGTGATCTTTCTACTCTCATTGTTAAACTACAATAGGGTGGCTCCTCTGTCTAAATCTTCTCTTTAGTCTAACTGCCTCACCACGACAGGGTCAGCTGGTGTGTGGTAAATGGCAGACTGCTAGAGATATAGGAATCTAGGCTCTGACAAGATGGCTGAACCTTGTCCATAGATACCGTCCCCTACAGGCAAGGTTGATTACACAGGGCTGAAGATGCTGTTTTGATGCTCTGTGGAAGACATGTACCTTCATGACTGCATACCATGTCCATCTGGAAGGTCCATGTCTTGAATTATATGCTGAGGACATATGTTTGGTGGGACAATCTGCTCCTATTTTTGAGTTGCTGGTGATATAACTAGCTCATGGGCGTGAGTGGTCGTTATGACAGGTCCCAATTCA
Source organism: Acomys minous (assembly GCF_964271855.1). Classification (NCBI taxonomy): domain Eukaryota; kingdom Metazoa; phylum Chordata; class Mammalia; order Rodentia; family Muridae; genus Acomys; species Acomys minous. Next base: position 13,515,475 of record NC_140502.1, read on the forward strand.
CCTGGGTGACCCATGAATATAGCAGGTATCATGGCCAAGAAGGAGGGAACTCTTTCCTTCTGCCCTCAGTCATGTAAATGAGCTCAATGTGAAGAAGCCTGCATGGGCCTGACCTAGTTGCAGAATCCCTTCTCCCTTAAAGTGGGCAGTCAGCCCTCTGCCATGGTGAATAAGACTGTCTCCACCTTCTCTGCCCTCAGCAAGGGGCAGTCCATGGTGTCACTTAGTCCTCCAGGCCTTCATGTGAGCAGGGGCTGTCTTTTGGTTGTTGGGAATTGGGAAAAGGTCTCCTAAATGTCCTGACTTTGGAGACTTGGTTAGAAGTGGATGGGAAGTGAGTGGCATATCCAAACTGCCCAGTGTTTTCATATCTGAGAAGAGTTTGTGGAGGGCAGGAGGGTGAGAGTCCCAGGTGGGTCAGATCAGAGAGGCGCTGCTTTAGTTGAAATGTTTTGTACCTCATTCTGTGCCCACTACAGGGTCAGCCTCATCTGTGTGGCTTGGCCATGTTCCTTTCCACTGCTCTATAACCTATCAGGTGCAGTCCTGGATCTGAGGTGCTGCTTGGACACTCGGGTTCTTATTTTGGAAGGAAAGCAAAGAAAAAATGTGGTGCATTTTGTTTCTCTTGACTAACTACCAAAAATATGAAAAATGAATGTTGAGGGAAAAAATAAGTTTTTTTTGATTTTTAAAAAAATGTTTTCTTCACAAAAATTAGTGACAATTCCTGAGCTTTGGCATGTCATAAATGGATCCTAGTGTCAGTGTTAGAAGCAGGTTGGGGATAAAAGTGAATGGACCTTACCTTTGTTTTGGCATAAATATTGTCATGGTGGTCAAGCAGTTCCCTGGCACTTGTTCTGTTTCCATCAAACACAGCAGAGTGGAGGGCTGTGTTTCCATGGAAATCTGTCATGTGTGGATGTGCACTATGCTATAGTAATATGGAAATACATTTCAGTGTGTTCATCCCTGTGGCGTGTGGGTTTAGTGCAAAGACATAGATCTTCCATTCAAGGAAGTGAAGATGACCATTGTTAAGTTGTGTTGGATAGTTTCCCCTAGTTGGTCCAAATTGCATAGGTGATGATCACCATCTTTCTCTTTTGAGCCAGGGTCTTGCAAAGTAAAGGAGGCTTGCCTAAATTAAAAATCCTCTTACCTGCCAGCTTCTCAAGAGTGTGACTGTCAGGGGTGTTTCACAATACCTAGATTTGGCAGTTTCTTTTTGTTTTTGAGGAATGGGGTTTATTGTTTGTTTGTTTGCTTTGCAAACTTGACACAGGCTCCAGGCATCTGAAGAGAGGGAGCTTCACTTGAAAAATTGTCTGTATCCTGATTGGCCTGTGGGAAAGACAGTGGAGCCATATTTGACTGAGATTGAGTAGGAAGGGACCCGATGACATGGGTTGGTGGCATGATTAGCTAGTGGTCCTGAGTGATATGAGAGAGCATCCTTCCTCTGTGGTGTTGGCTTCAGTCAGTTTGAGGAAATGTGGGTCTTCTAAATTTAAAGAAATGTTTTCCTCTTGACAAAAATCTGAAAATTCCTGAGCTTTGGCGTGTGGTCAATGTATCTCAGTGCCAGTGCTAGAAGCAGGTTGAGAATGAAGGTGAATGGTCTTTTCCTTTGTTTTTGCATTAATATCTACGTTGTGATCAAGCCGTTCCCTGGTAATTGTGTTGTTTCCATCAAACATCAGAGTGGAGGGCTGCATTTCCATGGAAATCTGTCATGTGTGGATCAGCACCATGCTGTCGTAATATGCAAACGGATTTCGGGATGTTCATCTCTGTTGCTTGTGGGTTTAATGCAAAGTCAAAAATCTTCAATTCAAGGAAGTCAAAATGACAACTGCTACAGTTGCATTGGATAGTTTCACTTAGTTGGGAACACTTGCCTAGCTGATGTCCACAATCCTTCTCCTTTTGAGCCAGGGTCTTGTAAAGTCTCAGAGGCTTGCCTAAATTTAAAATCCTCTTACTTCTCAGCTTCCCAAAAGTGTGAGTGTCAGGGGTGTTTCACAATACCTAGATCTGGCCAGGGTGTTTGTTTTGGGGAATGGGGGTTCTTTTGTTTAGCAAACTTGACATAGGCTCCAGGCATTTGAAGTGAGGGAGCTTCAGCTGAAAGTTTGCCTCTATCAGATTGGCCTGTGGGAAAGTAGTGGAGGTCTCTCTGGATTTAGACTGAGGTGGAAGTGACCAGGTGATTTGGGTTGGTGGACTTGAGTAGTGTGAGAAAGCATCCTTCCCGGTGTTGTCTGCTTCAGTCCCTCCCTCCTGTTTCCTGACTTGAGCTCCTGCTCTGGTGTTCCTCATTGATCCCAAGGGAGTTTGCATGTAAAGCTTTGGTCAAAGATGAAAAGCAACATTGAAGTTCCTGGGATACTGTCAGATAACCCAGAGTGTTCCCAATTCCTGTATTTTCTCAGTACTTAAATGTGCTCAGTGTACCTCAAAGGGTAACTACTAATGCGGGAATGATCCACATCCTGTAAGGAGAGTCAATTTGGTGTCTTTAACTTTAACACTAGAAGATGCTTTTCCAAAGAAGGGAGTTAGTGCTTCAGAAATAATGGGTGAGCGTAAAATTCGTGTTTACACAACAAAAAGTTTTCAGTCTACAATTATATGGCATTACACAGTGGGAACATTAAGCTAGTGTTTAGTATATGATTCAATATCTCAGAGCACGTTTAACAATAATTGGCTTCTTATCTGTGAATTTCCCTTAAGGTTATGTATGGTTAAATTGAGTAAATCTTTCCTTCAGATGGTATTTCTATAAGTACTATAGTGTACTTTAAAAAAAAATGACAAAATGTGTTTTATTACCAATATGGAAATGTATACATAAGTGAGCAGATTCATTGCTTGTTGGTTTTGAAGACATATAAAAGTGGTTTTTCCACCCTGGCCACTCGGTACTTTCCAAGATGGCCTCAGGGCTGCTGTATTCTATCTGAGAAAAACCACATCCCCATACCTGTCCCGAGCACCTGACAACACGCGGTGTCCTAAGCTGAGCTCTTGCCCCTTCGAGGATAAAATAACTAGTAACCAATCATTTTAAAGGTCAACTAACCAATCATGTTTGTACTAAGTTCTACATACGCAAGGGTATTTAAACCCTCTGCCATTACAGATCGGGGTCTTTGCATCTCCCAGGAGTGTGGTGGACTTTGACGCGGCAGCTTAATAAATTCTTTTGCTTTTGCATCGACTCTGGATTCTGGCTCTCAGTCGGGATTCCAGAAATAGACTCTGGCGATCAAAGTCTAACAAATGGAGGTCTCAACGAGATGTGAAGCCCCTTGAGAATCAGACTCCGGTTGAGGAGTAAGCGGTACTGCTGCGCAGCTTGCCTAGTCTCTTGTCTGTGTAAATTCTGTCACTTTCTCCTTTACTCTGAATCTGGTTCGTGAAAGATTGGTCTGGGTTGAGGAAGCAACGTACAGGGAACCCCATTGCCTAGGTTAAGGAGACAGCGTGCGTGTCACTGCCTCGGCTGAGGAAGCAACCACGTTGCTCTTGGTGTCCTCACAAAAGTCGGGGTCTCCAGCGAGAGCTGCCCCCACTGGGGAATGGTATCCCCGCCTGGATGGACTGAGAGGATGCTCTAGTCCCAGGAGGAGGGTGATATATCCCCTCTCCGACCTGTGCGCGAGCGCTTTGCTCTTGCCTAAGAGAGTTCAAGGCTCCGCTTGCAGGTCCGGGCTACGCGGGGACAGGAGCGTGGTCTGTGTGTGGTTTTCCCTGTCAGTTCTAAACAACCTCAAGTTTGAGGGACAAAGCGGGTCGCTCCCGCAGTCTGATATTTGTCGGTTTGTGCTTTGTTTCCCTTTTTTTGTCTTTGTGTGACTCTTGTAGCCAAGAAGGTCTGGTTTTCTGATTCAGCAGAGCCTGGTTACAGGACAGGCTCCTTGGAATTTGGTTTCCGGCCAAACGGAGGCTGATGACTCTCAGGACAGTGGCAGTTCTGAATTTTGGTCCTTTTGTTCCTCACCGGTACATTTGGTTTTTCTGTTTGCTTGAAACATTCGGTTTGGAAATAGGCCAGGTCTCAAACATGGCGACTTGGAGTTTAGTGCCGCCCACTTCCTGCTTGAACACTTGGCTGCTGCTGAGTTGCTTGCTAGAGAGGCCCTCTGGGAACCCCTGAGGCTATTCAGTCCCTGCTAGATCCACCTGAGCCTTCAGCCAACTGAGGTGCGCCCTGCTCCCCACCTGCTTACACTCTCCGGCTTGAGTGTGGAAACAGGACTGCTAAGGCATGCCTACTTCCTCCTTGTCTTTTAAATTGTCCCACCACTTGGGCTGAACAAGCACCAAGCTGACACAGGAACTGTAGTGTTTTGGGGGCAGCTGTTGTTTGGCCTTGGTGAAGGCTTTTTCCATCTTGAAGTCTGGTCGGGAGCATGGCCCTCCAAACGTGGTTCTTGTCTGCCTATCTTAAGATGTATTAATGTATGCGGCCACTATATGTTTGATTTTAAATGTACAAATTTATTATGTTCTGCACACCTTGCTTATAAATAACTGGTTATTGAAGATGGTTAACAAAAAATTCTTTAACATTGGTTACTAAAGATTAACTTAAACTTTTAAGTTTGAGTTGGAGCCATTCTAAGCAGCAAATGGCATAAGCCAACAGGTCTCTAAAGGTACTTTTACATTAAGGTTTTTATGTAATTACTGTGCTGATTTAAAACTTGACTTATAAAAGATAAGAATTAAAACAATGTTTCTTTAATAAGGTATTAAAGCTGCATATCCAGGCTATATACTGTGAACTCTTATCTAAAGATTTGTAATTTGCTTGTGGGGTGTGATGTTTAAATTTTAAGTTCAAATGCTTGTTTAGAAAATAAGTGTATGCGTTTGTAACACAGATGTTTTAAAATAACAACATTGTGATTCTGTAGCTTTCCACGTGATTCCACGATCTTGAGACAGCCACATGGTATAGGGCAATAATTTTAGAGCCTCTTGGTCCTAATGAGCTGTTTGCTTGTTATGAAGGTCTATTCAGGTTAACAGACTGCTGTATTGCAGACTTTGGAAATGGGTAATTCTAAAAGTTACTTTTAAGGTAAAAAATGTTAATTTTAGAGCTATTAAACTGAATTGTTTACACTGTTAAAATTTGGGTTTTGTGTTCTACATTTATGGTTATTATGTTCTACCTTCATTCTCAAAAAGGTAAAAATCACTGCCTTAGGAATATGTTTGGCTTTATTTTCTGAATATGGCTAAGGGAAGTCACATGGCTGGGATTTGCCCTGCTGTAGTCTCTCCACCATCTTGGCTAACAGTAGCTACAAGGCTGGCAGCCAGTTTGGTTGTGGGAGACTCAAGCCTCTCGGCTGAATGCTGTTCAGTACCAAGAGCAACTTCTGTCCTTTAACCTACCTTTTGTTATTCAGTCTTAATGAGAAAATGTGACGGAATCAGCAAGATTGCCAGTCCATCAGTGAACTGTATCCGTGATCAAAAGTTTTGCTTTGATATTAGTTCAGAAATATATTTAAAGTTGTACTAATAACTGACGCAGTTTGTGGTCAGCTGTATCAGTGAATCAGTTGCCTGATAGTTAATGAAACAATTCCAAGAGAATGATGCCTCATTCCCTAGGTGAGGTAGATGGTGTTTGGTTGTTCAAACCTTTGTATATTGATACAAAATTAGGGTTGTATTTTAATAACAGCATTCTATGTATCAACTCTTTTAAGGTATTGTGCCTATGTAATTCTCAGAATGCTCTGTGTAGTTTCATTCCTTTTAGAAAAGCTACTATCGCAAACAGATTAAGATAATTAAAGCTTATGGTTTTGTTAGGTATTAGTTCAGTTAATCACAGGTATTTTCTAGGATAATAAGCCAACATATAGCTAAAAACAAGGAATTCAGATATGGTCCTCTAGCACTTATCTGCAGATTATAGATTATAACGTTCTGTTTTATGTTTGTAAGATGTAGTTTAGAGCAGATAGCTAAATACAGACAAGGATTGAGCACAGATATGCTGGTCCTCAAGTTTGTCAGAGATCTGCTGAATATGGCATTAAACATATTTAAACTAATTATGACAGAGAATCCTACTTCCTAGAAGTATCCTCAAGGTTACTGGGAAGATTAGGCACGGCAGATGACTCCAACTCTGGATTGTGGTTTCTAACCATTGGGCAAACCTGCCCCAATGTTTCAACTGCTGCTAGGCCCAGCATGTACTGTGGACAGACTGGACACCCAGAGAGTCATTGTCTCACGTTGCTGAACATGAGATGAGGTCAATCTCTTCTGTGTTCTCCTTCCACAGAAACAGCCTCTCATCTCCTGTGCCTCTGTGCCTGACGGCCAGACTGTCTCTGCCCATGGTACCATGTTACTACAGGAGATGACTGGGACAACTGTCTGGGTACCAGGATATGGCTAGCCATCTCTGTCGTTTGATTGGTTTCTCTAGGTTACAGTTTATCCTTCTCAGGTCTCTGATTGCCTTGATGGCTAAGCTAATGGTAGCTTGGCAGCTAGAGGACAAATAGATCTACTGTTAGTACCCTAGTCAATTCATTAGCTAGTTAGAACTACTAGGTACTAGGTCTCTTCTCTTAACTTAAAAAGACAGACAGACAACAGGCTTGCCTTGCCCACAGGCTTCATGTTAAACAGTAAACAGTTTTTAGTGTAACTCAACTGGCTGTATCTCTTAGTAAATAACTAGATAGAAAAAGGTGCGGTTTGTATAAGGTCTGAGGATCTGAAAGTTTAACTTGGACAAGTAAAGCATTTGAGGGTTTGGAAAAGCACTTAAAGGTTGATGCATGCAAGATAAGAATGTTAATAAGAAAATATTCCAAGTTGAAATACAAGTGCTTGAGAGTCTGAGAAAGTGTTTAATATCTGAGGGTCTAAGAAAGTGTTTAAATGTCGGTAAGTGCAAGTTATAAAAGTTAAAGGATCTTAAGAAAAGTTTTAAGGTACATTAAGTACAAGTTACAGATTTAAAATGAGATCAGTGAGCTGGTGGAGTACGGGTTGCTTATTAATCAGTCCCAAGCTCAAGATTCAATTTATCAATTGAAATCGTATTTTGAATTGTTTGCATTCTGAATATAGACTTAAGGGCTCTTTTCATCATGCTAAAAATGAGTCTGTCCAATGTGTATATCAAGTCTTCTGGACTGAGAAATAAATGTTCATGCTTTTACTGTGCTTCAAAGGCACAAGCCTACTCCAGCTGTCTTATAGACACAATTTTAACTTCTGTCCCTAGTCTGAATTTGTCTCAGCAGATTTTTACCTGGCTAACAGACTCCATCCAGAGCTGCTGAGATCTGGACCTGCTGGAAGCTGATGTAAGCCAGTCCCGCAGATATGACTACTCCCTGTATCTTCAACTGGATCAGCTAAACAGACGCCTTTGATGAGTGCCTCAGTAGCCTTTGACTAGCTTTTCAGCCTTTCTAGGCCCCGATAACAGCGCCCCTAATGTCAGCAGGAAGAAGTTACAGAAAAGAATGACCTCGCCCACTTTCCCACTTTATAGGCTGAAATGCTAAGTCAAGGACGACTCTCTGGCACGAGGGACAAATGGTTACAAAAATTTGACTCTTAGTTCTGTTTGAACCAGTCATGCTTTGTGTCCAACCTAGTCACATTCTGCATCCTACCTTATACCAAACAAAGGTTGGGCGCCATCCAGCTAATAGTCATGAGGACAAAGTACCTGGTGCCTGCATTCTTAACCACTTGCTATCCTTTATTAAGGAATGTATAAATACAGTCCAGATCATGATGCTTAGACAACGGTACTCAAGGATGGAGTGGCCCTCCAAGAACATAGATCCTGATGGTCTCGGTCTTTTAAGATTAAAAGACTAACATAGGAGATGGGGGAATGGAGAGATAGAAAAGTTGTTTTTCCACCCTGGCCACTCGGTACTTTCCAAGATGGCCTCAGGGCTGCTGTATTCTATCTGAGAAAAACCACATCCCCATACCTGGCCCGAGCACCTGACAGCACGTGATGTCCCAAGCTGAGCTCTTGCCCCCTCAGGGATAAAATAAAGGTCAACTAACCAGTCATGTTTGTACTAAGTTCTGCATCAGTAAGGGTATTTAAACCCTCCTCCATTACAGAATGCGTTCTTTCCATCTCCCCAGAGTATGGTGGACCCTGACATGTCAGCTTAATAAATTCCTTTGCTTTTGCATAGACTCTGGACTCTGGCTCTCAATCGGGCTTCCAGGAATAGACTCTGACAATCAAAGTCTAACAGTATCAATTCATTTGAGACAAATCTGGTGATTTGTGCAAGGATGGCTGGCTTTGCTCAGGTGTGGGCAATCTTAGCATGCTCTGTCCCTTGGAAACACAGCCGAGACCCCACTCAGATGCTCATTGTGATGAACTGAGAGGCTCCATCCTGGGTCCTGAATTGGGGAAAAGAACCTGAGATTCCAACAGGGCTGTTGCGTTGCAAATCAACCATCTAGGGGGAGGAGGGAACCAGAGGAGAGTCCAGGGAGTTGCTGGCTGCCTGGGAGAAGCTGCAGGGAGCTGAGAGAGAAGGCTGTGGTGGTGCAGATTGCTTCATTCCAGGAGAGAATCTGCTCCCAGGCCAGGAGACATTAAGGAATTCACCCTGCTGAACTGAATCCTGGAAGGTTTAGTCTTGTGAGCTCAAGGGATCCTCATTATCTTCCTTCTATCAGTGTTTCCATATTACTGGATCATGGTGCTGACCCACACCTGAGAGATTACAATGGAAATATGTTGGGGACGGTCATTTTAAGACCCCCACCCCACCCCCAGCTCATAGTAAGATCTACTCCTTTCTGGCTATAAATTACCTTTTCCAGTAAGACTACTGATAAGATCAGATAAATGCCAGCTGCCCGCGAGGCCATCCTGTTCCAGGAACGGCAGCTACCGGAGCTGTTTGTTCAACTAACCAGACCCTTCACAACTTCTTTCCTTCCGGAATTTATCCCCTCTCTGTGGTTAGAGCAGCTGTGAGAGTAGCTAACTGCAGTCTCTCCGGGAATGAAGCAATCCACGGCACCACAGCCTTGTTAAGTACCCCAGGCTTGCCTAAATTCAAAACCTTGTTAAGTACCCCAGGCTTGCTAAATTCAAAACCCTCTTACCTCAGTTTTCCAAGTGTGTGAATGTCAGGGGTGTTTCACAATATCTAGATCTAGTTAGTTGTCGTGGGGAATGGGGTGTTTGTTTGGTTTTTATTTTTATTATTTATTTATTTATTGCCAATTTGATATAGGCTCCAGACATCTGAAGAGAGGAAGCATTCACTGAAGAATTGATTCTATCAGATTGGCCTGTGGGCAAGTCTGTGGAGCAGTTTCTTGACTGAGATGGATGTAGGAGGGGCCATATTACTGTGATTGGTGGTGTGACTGTGCAGTGGTCCTTAGTTGTACAACAGAGTGTTACAGTAAACTGTATCCCTTCGGCCTACAAAGCAAATAACTGACATAGGGAGACTGAAATGTACTTTACAGCTGTCAGCACTTCTCCGGGCAGAGTCTGAACTGATTCTAATCTACCCATAAACTAAACAAACTACTCTATACCTTATAACATACATATATTCCAAGCACTTTTCACTATGACCAGTCCTCATCAAGTCCCCACTGTCCTCCTCCAACCGTCAAAAAACTCCTCCTCCCTCTCCAGCCCTCAAACTTTTTCTCCTCTCTCCCAGGAAGTCCCGCCTTCCACTTCCTGTCCTTCTGCCCGGTTGATTGGCTAAACAGCACTTTATTGACGGTTGATACACTCACTTAGCATTCCTCCACAATAAAGCAAGGTGACCAAGCTGTATCTGCTTCAGTTCCCGCCCCTCCCCCCAGCCCCCAACTTCCTGGCTTGAGCTCCTGCTCTGCTTTCCCTCAATGATGGGCTGTGATGGGGAAATGCAAGCCTAATAAACATTTGCTTCCCTGAATTGGTTTTTGTCATTGTTTTATCACAGCAACAGAAGCCAAACAAGGACAAGATCTAATCCATTTCATATTGAAACTCCTGTCCAATCGCTACCTTAATCAAGGGTGTACAGCCTTCCAGGATGAAGAAGGTGCCAGAAAATTCCCAGGTCCCTTTAAATTGCCAAGTAGGGCTAGGTCAGTCGTGGAACCAGGGTAGCGCAGCACAAGGTGGTGTGCGTCTAGGCTGGGTCACCTTCCCCGAAAGAAGCACACACTTAATGCCATCCATGGTCTCAGTTTGCCTTGCCATCAAAATTCAGCACCCAGAAGATGTCTGTGAAGCAGTTAAAAGCAGCCAAGAATGACAGGATGGAAGCCATAAGAAGAGTATCTGCATTGGAAGTTTTACTAGATTTTTGCAGAACATTTGTGCAAAGGAGTAACTATTTGCTTTAAGTTGTGGAGTACAATGTATCAAACACAAGATGATCATTTCATGTTTGCTGCCAGTTGAACCAGCTGCCAAAATTCCCGTAATTATTCTGGGTACTATTAGGAAGACAAGGCACTCTATCCTTAACATTTTAACTGATTTTTTTAAAGCGAAGGGTGAGTAAACAATTGTGAGCAAACAGTTTTACATAGGTAGAAGAAAGTCAGGAGGCAATTTTTTTTCTTAACCAAGCCAAACTGGACACAATAGAGTAGTGACTCATAAGAACAAAAGGTGCAAAAGTGGGAAAGCCCAGAGAAGTGAGGTGATTGGCAGTTACTAGCCATGAGTTGTGATTATGAAAAAAAGCAATACAGCCTCTCATAATGGAGGTGAGAGTGCAAAAGGCCAGAACAGTAGACACCACGGCCAGGACATTCTGGGTTGCTCTGGACTCTGGGGACGTTCTCCTGCAATTATGAGAGCTACGGATGTGTTGAACTCTCTGTTTGTGTCTGTAAAGAATGACAATCATGGAGACACTGGAGAAGGCAATGAGCAAAGAAAAGAAGATTTCAGGACACACCACGAATACTGTATAGAGTGAGTCACTGATGTTGTCACTCCCTCTAAGGGAACAGTATCCGTAGTCTCGTATTCTTGTCACATTGTAGACATTCCTTTTGGTAAATGAGTAGACAAAGGAAATAGAATTCAACAAGAAGTTCCAGACCCAGAGAAGGGAAACAGAACAGCCAAGGTACCTGACAGCTTTGACTTTCAGAGCCTCCCAGCAGGATTTCCTGGGGTTGATAGTTATTGTTTGGAAGACACTCAAGAGGCAGGTGGTAGAAATGGACATACTTTGACCAGATCCTTGAATGAGCAACAAGGGCCTACATCCTAAAGGATTCACAAAACCCTTCAGTCCCCAAACAGACATTGTTTGGGGCACCCCTGTGGAGAGAAGTATCAAGGCATTGGCTGCCATGAGGTGCGTGAGAATCAAATCTATGGGCTTTAACACAAATTCTCTGTAGTACAGACCCAGATAGTAGACCACAAGAAACAAGTTCCCCAGAATTCCAACTGTGGTTGGTAATAAAAAAAGAACTCTGATTGCCAGATTCCCGAAGTCCATTTGGTGAATTGTGATTGTAGCCTGGGGTTTAATTCCTGTTGTTACTAGGCAGATGAAGAAGAGGGTCTTTTAAACTCAGGAGTACAAGGCCAGTCTAGACCAATTAAAAAGGCCTCATCCCCAAAATTTTGGAAGGCGTGCTTACTTCCCATGCTTGTTACTGTGAGTTTTCTCAATACTTGAGTATGCATGCATTGATGGAAGGAGAGCCATCAAGTTTCCTAGAAAATAAAGCATTCAGCCTGATGTGATATTTGCTCATGAGAACAAAGAAAAATGACAGGCAATATAAACAAAAATAATGTAATATATTTTCTAGTGATGTTTAAACGAAATCAACTTCAATTAACAACCCCAAAACGTAAATAAAGCACTTTCCAATAAAACATTTTAATTTATTTTTGAAACTTCAAGAAAATCTACCCTGATAACTCTCATTTCTTCACTCACCAAATCTACCCTCCTCCGTCATAATCTCACACGAAAAAACAAACAAACAAATAAATTAACCATACTAAATCCTTTTTCCTTACCTGAGCATGGTCAGTTTAATAAATTAAAACCATATGTATGTATATGTATATGCATATGTATATGTATATATATTCTAAAATCAAAGATAAATCATGAGAACTCTATAATACCACCCAGAATACATGTATACTCATATACAAGATCAAAGTTTTCTCTATCTTATCTTTGCTGGAGCCATCTATGGTTTAAACCAAATTATTTCTCCTTTTTCCAATGACTCTAGAAAAAAAAAAATCCCAAGGGAATATGCCTAACCCTGTTCTAGGCAATGGGGTTCAATATGCCACAGCTAATTGATTGTTTTTGGATTGTGTAAAGCTACTTTCTTGCTTTGCTTCCACATGTCCACTGCCAATCAAGATTTATATGTTCTGGGCTCTTTGCCTCAAAAAGCTGGGTGTAAAATGCAATCCATGCTGCTCTGCGAAAACTGTTTCCCTCTAGGCAGTCATTAAAGCCTCCTAAATACAGACTCTGAATATGGACTTTGTTTGGGCTCAGCGGTCTTTGGATCACCTTCTCATATTTATGTTGTACAAGGAAAAAAAAACCCACTATTAAAGTCACAAAATGTATTAGAATGATGGTTCAAGTGACAACTCACATCATATTTGTAGTTAAGAGCCAGCTCTTCGACTTGATACCCTATGAGCTTTTCAGGGGGAAGAGGTCCCCCTCAGTGACAGTCATAGGGGAGGGGAGTAAGGGGAAAATGGCAGGGAGGAAAGAATGGGAGGATACAAGGGATGGGATAACAATTGGGATATAATATGAATAAATTAATAAAATAAAAATAACTCATGTTAAAAAAATAAAACAAAGAGCTAGCTCTTCACACAACATAAACACAGGTGCACATGTGCACCTTCAGGCCAAAACTCTTAGAGAAACGAGGTCATCTGATGTGATGTAACCTCACAGAATGCACAACAAACTAAAAATATGCAAGATATAATACGCCAACAGACACGCAGGGAGAATATCGCTTTCTGTTGAATGAGCGCTACTGGAGAAATGATCAGCTTCTCTGCTAAAACTTTGGGATAATCGTGCACCACTCAGAAGCCGAGAGTGAACAGGACAGGAAAGCAGGAGGTGGGTTAACCACATCCATGCCCTGCAGAGGGAGAGAACACAGTCCAGAACCCTTTTTTTTTTTTTGTCCCTATGATAGAAAGCCTCCTCAAACCATTCTTAAATTTGGTGATACGTCCTTGAAGAAGCCTACAGTAGAAGCTTCGAAACAGCGCCCGTTTGAAGCAAGCGTTTCAAGGAAGATCACTGTTGCCACTGACACTCATCAACCATGAAGGGACAAGTTAACTAGACAAGAAGTATGGCAGATCCGGCAATGAATCCTCAGATTTGAAGAGGTTTAAACTGAATGGGGAGATTACCGAGCCCTTTGGACACAGCATGTAAAAGCAGCCTCCCCTTCTCCATGCAGTCGCTTTGCGGAACATGGAAGACGGCTGCAAAAATGGCACCAAATGATTTTCACATGTAAGGCAATATGTAATTCTTCACTATGTTGAAAATCAATTTATTTGTACATCTCTTCGTTGTTTCTGGACTCTATTTTTTGCCATGGACCTAATTGTCTTCAATGGTTTCTATATGTCTTGATTAACACGAATCCATAAATCATAAATTCAGATAGCATACATTTTTTTGGAAAAAATTCCATTGTCTAGTACAAGTCGATTTAATTCCCACACATTTTGTGGACTGTGGCTTGTACTGTATTGAGTCTATAGCTCAACTTAGGGGGAAAAGTAGATACATTAAAGTCATCAATACTTAAAAAAAAAAAAGAGAGAAGAAAATGGCTGCAAGAAAACAGAAGCTACTCTATACTTATGGAATCCAAGTTCAAGGAGACAGATAAATGTGTCCAGAGTGTAATTTCATAACTTCTAACTTAGAAGTGTGTTTTAAAGTGGGAGTGAGTGTGTTTGGAGTCCAGGAGACTTAAAAGTTCCCATAACAGGGCCTAGTAGTGGGGTAGTGTAGGTAAAACAATACATGTGTTTTAAAAGTGAGAAAAATTAAATAATGGACCTAGTAAAGTGTTTTTTAAGTTAATATAATATACATTGAAAATACCAAATTTGGGCTTGCTTGTGGATGAACCAGGAAACCTGTACCCCTGCACTGTATGTGAACACTTCTCCAAACATTTGAAAATGGATTGCATCTGCTTAAGTAGAGCAAACCATCACCATACACACTGCTAATCACATTCATTTTTATTTTTCCAACACTGTATTCACTATTTAATGATTCTGAGAAGAATCTTGTATAATTACAATGAAATCTGTGTTACAGATGGTAAGTGTATTTTATAAACTACTGTTCTATCTTTTTAATATTTGAAATTAAATTTTCATTGCTTCATTGAACTATTCCTCCTCCAAAGCCTTGCAAAACACCACCCTGCCCCCCCCCACACACACACAAAGAAACTCTCAGACTCATGGCCTCTGGCTTCTTTCTCTTAATTTGTGATTTCATATATGTATAAATGTGGGTGCTTATATGCTATTATATATATATACATATATATATACACACCCATACATACATTACATACATACATACATAAATATTTTGCTCAGCCTGCATGTTACTTATGTGTACATAGTTTCAGTGCTTAACATTGGGTGCTGGATAGTCAATTGTGAGGCTCTTGCTGAGGAAAGACTATTTGTTCCTCCTCTCAGCAATCTTTCATTGTGTGCAGCTCTGTGCCCTAAAGAAAGAAAATTCTCATTGACAAAAAAGGCCATCATTCATGCACATAATACACACACACACACACACACACACACACACACACACACACAGGGGGGTGTTAATCAAAAGGCAGAAAACAGAAAAACAAGGACTGATCACAATGCAGAAATCAATGAACTGTAAGGTACCAAACCTGATTTTTACCCACCACAATAAAACTGCAGCACACAAGGCACATGGAGCATTTTGGTAGAGGAGGCAGAACGACTGCAAGAGCCAGAGGAATATAGATCTGCCGTGACATGATATCTCCTAGTAACGTCGGAGAAGCTACACTGATGAAGTCTCAACCTGGATGCCTAAGCAAATCTGAACAATGACACAGTCATGATAACAGGGATTAAGAGAATCCCACAGTAACCCCACATTTAAGAACAACCACACATATAAGTTCACATTTTACGTGATTGCATATCAATTACGGGCTTTCACCTGTAGACCACCCACTAAAGCTCAGTAGCCTCCAATGGTCAGTTAAGTGATATACACAAAAGAGAATTCAATATACCAACTGCGGCCTCCAGAGATTCCATGTCATCTCAGTTATGGGGGGAGTGGGTAGCTGTTCCAAGCCAGCAGGAGAGGCTAGCATCAAGGTCACCATGTGCCAGAGAAAAATCAGCCATAATGATCAGTGTGATCATCTATGCTTTCACAGCATGAAGGAACTGTGTTGACATTCTGTTTTGGTGGAGGGACACAGCACGGCTCACAGGATGTAGGAACCAATCTTTGAGTTTCAGTTAGCATCAAACATTCAGCAGAATTGTTTAGTCCTGCATCACCTGCAGGTGGCTAAGCAAGAGGATGATCTCAAAATGAAAAATCACGGCCAGACGTGCCACAAAGATCTTGAGCACAAAGGATCCAGACACACCTCAAGAAGTCAGGGGATGCCGGCTATAGAGGCTGAGATGAAGCATTTAGGACAGAAGAAATGAGGACATAGTATGTATTTTGCAAAGAAAGAAAATTAAAAGAAAGAAAATAGTTGGGAGTGATTACCAGAAACTACAAGGGAAGAACATTCCAGAGCTCTCCTCAGGTAGCATTTACTATGGAGAAAAAGGAGTAATAGAACCAAGAGTGGTAAAAGAATCTGGGTCTACCCCAGCAGCAGTGACCCACAACGGACAGGAATGGTATGATGCTGAAATCACCCAGGAAGTGCAAGGAAAACTTTTGAAAACCGCAAGATTTATGATGACTGGAGAAAAGAAAAGCCTACAAGAAAGGCACATAGTGAGAAATGTCAACTCTGAACAAAAGAACACGTGACACTAGGTACAAGCGTAAGCTGTTATGTCAACACACTGAAAGTCAAAAGATGGTGATAAACACCATATTCTATGATTTCCAAGCTATCCTAAACACCACCACCCAAAATGATGGATGCTGAAGATTTGGATCACAGCCAATGTACAAACTAGATTAGTGCCACTGGTCATTTCTCAAAATCAGAGTCCTCTCCTAAAAGTTTTCGTGACAAATATTAATTTAAAGTACCTACCTGAAAATGGTATTGCAGTATCAAATATGAGAAAATAACACAGCATGTATCCCACATTGCTTAATTTCCTCCTATCTGGCATTCTGGGGAGTTATGATAAAATATTTTCCTAGCCACAAAGAAATTTTAAATTATTCCACAAAAGAGAACTCCACACATCAGATCTGAGGAAGACAACAATGCATTCCAAAAATCATAAGGACTAAAGTTTAAAATGTACAACAGTTGTTGGATTAGGACTCCATTTATAAAAGTCACATACATGTAACATGTGCTCTAACCTTTCAAAAGTCTGCAGTTCCAATACAGAGGGACCCCTAATTTTCACAGTGTTTTGTATTGGTCCCCGATAAAGACTCCATTCCATACTCAATCTTAGATCTTTCCCTTTCTTTGGATTGCAGGTTAGACTCATGGTTGTTTTCTTCTGCTTCATCTGTCCTCTCTACTCTTTCATTGTGAACATTTAAACAAATAACAGGTGCAACTTTTTATTAATTAAGTATATAAACAACCTACACTGGTAAAAATATATAAGTCAATGCTGTTCTCTCAGTTTTACACCATCTCTCACGTTCATAAATGCCTGATGTAGAGAGTAGATATATATCCACTGTGAAGACACGAACATAGAAACACAAAGGGGTTGGGCATGGTGGTGCACACCCTTAACCACAGCACTCGGGAGGCAGAGGGAGGCGGATTGCTGTGAGTTCGAGGCCAGCCTGGCCTACAAAACGAGTCTAGGACAGCCAAGGCTACACACAGAAACCCTGTCTCGAAAAACAAACAAATAACCCCCCTCAAAAAAAAAACAAAAACAAACAAAAAAAAAAAAAACAAAATCAAAAACCAAACCAAACCAAACAAATAAAAAGAAACACAAAAAGGTAAGCGACTCTATAAATTGAAAATCTCTTTGTGTCAGAGTAAATACTACACAGTCCTGGACGTAGCTTGTGTGACACAAACACAGTCATTTCCAATCTATGCTCACAAAGCCATGAGAGATGTTTTCAAACATATGATAGCCTTCTATGTAGATTCCTTTCCTCACTAGACATTTGCTCAGTATGTTGATATTTATTCAATGCTTTTGGCTATAGAAATGGTTTCTTTGGGGGAGGGGCTAGAGAAATTTCTCAGCAGAAATGAACTCTTGCTGCTGTTGCAGAAGAGTGGGTTTTAGATTTCAGCAAGCACATGGCGCTTTACAACTACCTGTAACTCCAGAACCAGGGCATTCAAACATTCTGTTCTGTCCTCTGCAGTCACTGCATTCTCATACTGCACACACACACACATGCACACATGTATATGTGCAAACACACATGCATCCATGCACGCATGTGCTCACACACACACATATATGTGTGGAAGTAAAACACATATGTCCACAAAATCAAAATAAATAATGAATCTTTTTAAAAAATAATCTTTTTTAGGAGGCACCTCAGACATGTGCTCTGGTGCCCACTTGTTGGATACCTACTCTGGTGGGGCAGCCATGCCAGGCAACAGAGGAAGAGGATGCAGCCAGTCCAGATGAGATGTGGTAGACTAAAGTCAGGTGATAGGTGAGAAAGGATTTTCCCTTTCTGAGGACTCGTGGAGGAGGGATAAGAAAGGAAGGGTGGGACCAGGAGGAAGAAAGGGAGCAGGCTACAATTGGGATGTAATTTCAACCAATTAAAAAATTTAAAAATGGAAGTTTTTAAATGAAAATGAAAAAGTTTCCATTTTTATCATTACCCGTTATTTCACAGGCAAATGACAAGTGGAGATAAGGTTTTAAAGATTTTAATAAAATACAATGTTCTAAATATGATCCGAAATGAGAGAAAGCTGTCTCATCTCCCAGTTTCTGTTGACAAGCACAAGAAAGTCTTGATGCTTATGATGTCCCTCAAGTATACATTGTTATCACTGAGGAGTAAAAGCCACAGTGTTAATCACAGATGAGTTACTGACAACATTACTATGTATAAAGTGCAACAGGGCATACTAATGCGTGCCGAACGAGAAGAAAATTATATTACTAAAATATTGCATTTTACATTTTATACATACTTACTACTTCTTACGTTATTGGTGGTATTGCAATACAATTCCTAAGTCCATCAAATAGAGAAGACGCACATAACATGAAGAAACAAAGGAGAAAACAGGTGAAAAGATGAAACTTTTCCAAACTGAAATAAAGAACAATTTGCAGACAAGCATAGCTGAAGGGTGGAGTCCTCACCCTCCGTGCACAAGGCCCTGTGGTCCACTAGTGACAACGATACGCAATGAAGGAAATCATGCATCAGGTTATATTTATCACTAGAATTATGAATAAACCAGCGGAGACAACAGGACATATCTGTTCCTCGCTCTCATTGCCTGATACTCATTCTATAATGTCCTTTCAGTAATACTGTCCTAAGGCCAAGAGAGAGGTTTCCAAGCAGTCTTTGTACCAGGGGTCACTCAATACAAACACAGTTACTCCCTCTGTAACTCATAAATGTACTGACACAACAGTTTACACACGAATACACTTTACTCCAGAAGAGATTCGCATCTTCCCATGGGTGTGTGCTTTGTATATTACTATTTTACTGGTTACTATGGTGTGAGTCTATGGTAAGTTCGCCCGCAATCATAATAATACCTAAAAAGTTAGTCTACACATCATACAAAGTAAGCTGAATTATCGCATTGACTTAGTACCGCATTCTTTCAGCACATTCACAGAATGGCTGCATCACCCTGGTGTTACCCACAGTAACCTTCAGTGATGGACTACATCACACTAAGGAACAACGTGGAACAGCACAATGTTATGAATTCTTTTGTGTTCCTTACCCACCTTTTAGGTATGGACTTGTTCTTGTGCCTTCTCTGTTTTTCCAACTATCTGTTCCTACCTCAGATTCCCATGACCAGAACGAATATTTGGCAGGCCCCTTTGCTTTGCCGGCTTTGCAGAACACGCTAGCATATCAACTCCTCACCTGACTTAATGACTCTGCAGCATGGTGGGCTCAGTGTGCTGATCCGCAAGATCATAACAACCAGCCCTGTGGGGAGAAGAAAGCAACTCAAGCGTCACATAAGAGTTTGTGACTGTGACCTCACCTCCCTCCAGAATGGCAATTTTCATTTCACCTGCAGTGGCGATGACAGCACTAGCTTTGGGAGACAAAATCGTTTTGAAACTTTTTCCAGTTGCAAATTTAAAAATAAATAAATTGAAATTTCTCATAGTATCTCCAAAGGGACAATGCGTTTTTAAGAGTAGTTGAGTTTTAACATACTAGAAACTTTGAGATCAGATTCATGAGACATGTATAGAAGTGTCTATGGTTCGTTTCTACAGGCGTCTGTGACTTCTTCCAACACAAATCAGCTTAGCTCTTTATTTTTGTCCAGTAAGCAATGACTCCAGCTTTTATTTCACACACATAAGTTATCTGTCCTATAATTTATTGTAAAACACATTGTTTTGAAACTCAACACTGTTACAAATAATTAAATTAAAAAGTAACTAATCTTAAATTCAAATTTACTTGCTGTTATTTACGAAAGAACATTAAACAGAAAAAAATCGCTATGCTTTCATTGAGACCAATGGTTTTAGGTAAGTAAAGAAAAAAAAATATTTGTTGAACCTGTTTGGCTCACACTCTGCTAATACGAGGCAGGAAAGAAGTAGTTCTGTAAGAATTTAAATTGGCAAAAAATATTAAGTTGGGCACTGTGGTGCAAACCTGTAATCCCAGCACTCAGGGAGGCAGGGGCAGGTGGATCTTTGTGAGTTCGAGGCCAGCTTGGCCTACAAAACTGAGTGTAGGACAGACAAAGCTACACAGAGAAACTCTGTCTCGAAAAAAAGGGAGATGGGAAATAGAAGGCTCCAGAGGATCGTAGAAACCTACAAGAAGAGCACCGGAACAGGTGGATCAGGGCCCAGGGCTGTCTGCTCAAACTATTGCACTAACCAAGGACAATACAAGTAGTAAACACAGATTAGGTCTTTAAAAAAACATTTACACAGTTGAGTGGAGAGTGGGGACTGACTTCCACATGAACTCTGGTGCCCCATATTTGACCACCTCTCCTGGATGGGGAGGCTTGGCAGCATTCAGGGGAAGGACAGCAGGCTACCAAGAGGAGACTTGATACCCTATGAGCATATACAGGGGGAGGAGGTCCCCCTCAGTCACAGTCATCGGGGAGGGGAGTAAGGGGAAAAAAGGAGGGAGGGAGGAATCGGAGGATACAAGGGATGGGATAACAATTGAGATGTAATATGAAAAAAATTAATAAAATATATTAAAAACATTTACTTAAATGTCCCTGAACATCTCATACACATGAATGTGGTTTAGTCATGTGTATCCTTCATCATCTCACTGTCAATTCATTTGCTACCTGCCCCCCCCAAAGTCATTACTTCTTTCAAATATCCCTTGTTTCATTAAAAACACTGTGCCTAGTACAGCAGCATTGTTGGAAGCATTGTTAGTCTCTCAACTTATGGATTTTTAAAGAATAAATTGGAACATCCTTTGGCTAATAGCTCATGTGTTAGGAGTGGGACCTTCTGAAAAGCTCCATCTGCCTGGATTCTGTCTAGCTTGGTCATTTGCAAGTCTCACGCATATTGTTATAACATGTAAAACCACATGTGCAAGTGCAAGTAAGTATCCCGTTCTTCTGTGCACAACCTGTTTCTTTGGAGTTGTCTACCATCTCTGGTTCTTACTCACATTTTGTCTTTTTTGCATGATAATCGCTGTGTCTTCTCCTATCTCCGAGGGTGGGATTCATGACCCTTTTCATTGGTTTTGTGACTCCCCTCTCACACAACTACCTGATGGTCACCTTTCAGCACCCAAGACCAGCTGACAACACACACACACACACACACACACACCACCACCACCACCACCACCACCACCACCACCACCACCACCACCACGACCACCACCACCACCAACAACAACAACCAAGCTGAACTATTGTGGTGCCTGCTTTTAATCCCAGCACTTGGGATGCAGAGGCTGACAGATATCTGTAAATTCCAGGCAAGCCTGTTCTCTAGATTTCCAGAACAGCCAGGGCTCCACAGAGAACTCCTGTCTCAAAACCAAACCAAACCAAAGCAAACCACATGAAAACAAACAAAAACAAAAGTCACTGTAGTGAAAGGGAACACTGCCACAGTCAAATGGAATAGCAACACTAACATTTATTTCCCATGACTTATAATCCTATATTCTCAAATACAGCTTATTCCAAAGTTATTAAATGTCTTTATTTCCAGAGATATGGATTCCAACTGCTGCTTGAACAGGGTCAAGCCCTTGGCAGTGGAATGAGACAGAGTTTAGGAGGCACCCAGAAAATGTCTGAAGCATAAAACAGAACAGACAGAGGCTACAAGGAGACTGTCTTCATCAGCAGAGATGATGATGTAGTTCATTTTGGACAAACAAGATGTTTGATGCACATGCTGTGAGGACTACAGTCTGGGGAGGAATTAAATGTGTGGCCCAAAATAACCCTGTGTTTGTTTGTCTCTGTGTTTTGTTTTGTTTTGGTCTTTCCTTTTCTTTGCAGATTGGTGTCTAGTAGCCTAGTCTGCTCAGAACCTCATTAAACAGTCCAGACTGATCTTTTTTTCTCTTTTTAAAAAATTATTAATTTATTCAGATTACAACTCAATTGTTATCCCATCACTTGTATCCTCCCATTCCTCCCTCCCTCCTGCTTTCACCCTACTCCCCTCCCCTAGTTCAAAGATGGAGGGGGACCTCTTCCTCCACTATATGATCATAGGATATCAAGTCTCATTTTGGTAGCCTGCTTATTCTTTCTTTGAGTGCCATCAGGCCTCCACACCAAGGGGAAGTGGTCAAATATGGAGCACCAGAGTTCATGTCAAAGTCAGTCCCCACTCTCCACATAACTATGGAGAATGTATTGTCCATTGGGTAGATCCGAGTAGGCGTTCAATGTTTACTATTGTATTGTCCTTGGTTAGCGAAATAGTTTGAGCAGACCCCCTTGGGCCCCAATCCACCCATCATGATGTTCTTCTTGTAGGTTTCTAGGGCCCTCTGGGTCCTTCTATTTCCTCATCTCCTCTATTTCTCTTACCTAGAGTCTCAGTAGGATATCCTCACATCTATCCCAATCTCCTGGTAAGTGAAGACTTTTGTGGGACGTGCCTTTTGGGCTAGTGCCCAATTATAAGTGAGTATCTACCACATGAGTCTTTCTGCTTCTGGGTTAACTCACTCAGTATGATCATTTCTTGAATACAATCTTATGGCTTCCAGCTCGTTAGTGCTGAGGTTTCAGCACTTCAAGCCTCACTCCTTCAGTACTTCAAGCATCCTTTTATTTGTCTTTGGTTTGCTTTTGTTGTTGTTGTTTTTTTTTGTTGTTTTTTGCTTTATTTTTGAGACATTGTCTTCCTATGTAGCACTGGCAGTAATGGCACTGCTATGTGGACCAGGTTAACCTGAAATGCACACACACTTTCCTCTGACTCTGTAGTGCAGTGTATGTCATTATGAATGGCTTTCTCCAAGCATGCTAATTGTTAGGTTCAATTATGTCTCCTGAAGCAAACACGTTGAGGTCTTAACTTTAAAGACGGAGGTCTTATATAGAAAAAAAAATGTGCTGAACCACAGAATCCTAGCATCATAGAATCCTAAATGCCATCATCCCAAAGAAGGCTGGTAGCTCAGGGATTAAAATTTCTGATGTCTAAAGTCTTCTAAAACCTCAACACCCAAAATTTTCAAAGTTGAAACCTCAAGCTTCAGTTTCCCTTGGAGAATAAAAAATGCCACATGATAAGGAAAGAATTGCAAATTCTTCGATAGGATTAGGAAAAAGGTACATTAGTGGTTGGATTTCCAGTGTAAAAATATATGAATTGTCTGCATTCATAATTATTCTCATTGATGATTGTATGGATTTTAAGGAATTCAAGTAACATTGGCCAGAAGAAGAATGCATATGAAAATATTTGTTTTATGAAAATATTAAACATGTCACTGTGTGTCACTATTCACCTCCTGCATATGAATTTCATGAGACATAATTAATCTAACAATTAGAATGCTTTCAGAGGGTCAGTGGCCTTTACTCTTTGCTTAAACCTTTAATCCAAGCACTCAGGAAACAGAGCCAGGAGAATCTCTCTGTGAGTCTGAGGCCAGCCTGAACTACCAATCAAGTTCCAGGACCTCCAGGGCTACATAGAATGAAGGTCTCTCAAGACAAATAAGATCAAAACAAACTGGATGCTTGCAGTAGTGAGGTAGCACTGGAACCCCAGCTCTCGGGAGACAGAAGCTACAGGATTCTAGTGTTGTTGAAGCCTGTATATATATATATATATTTTTTTTTTTCGTCATAGCTGCAGCCATTTCTGGGTTTACCTTCCATTTTGTTTATAAGGTGAAATTAAGTTAAATTTTTTCTAACCTTTTGCTTATGCTTCTTAGAAGTAGTTATTCATAGCTGACACTAACTTTCACAGCCAGAGGGTCAAGTTCAATTACACTAGATGATTCAACAGTGTCATAATTCATACTTCGTTATCTTCACCCTTGGCTACCCTCTGACTGCATTCCTGTTCTCTACACACTTGGTTACACTTTGAGTGTACCCCGAAAGACCCCATCTACCAGCTCACTTACCTCACTTAGGACTTACCAGCTTAAAGGTTAGATGACAATACTTTGTCTAGTTGGCCAAAAATGCAATATTGCTTTGTGTGGTTAGCCAAAATGTGTTACCACCCTCCTTTTTGTCTTCTGCATTTGGTTTCTCTATGCAAGGACTTCCTTAAAAGCAGGTCGTTATCACAGCTAGGCTCCCGAATCCTTTCTGTGGCCCTGATTGCCATCACCTTGGAAAAAGCATTCAGTAGACCATGAATATCTCATGGAGATTGGTGCTTGGGTGGTTTTTGTGGGAATTCTTACACTACAACAGTGCAAGTTTATCTTTAACTTCTTAGGGAGCTTGGGAGCAGACTAGGCTACAAGATAATGTGTGAGAAAAAAAAAACAAGCAAGGTAAGAAAACAACAAAAAGAATAAAAAACAGCAAAAAAGAAAAAACAACAAAAATACTAAAAATAAGCAAACTTTGTGTGTGTGTGTGTGTGTGTGTGTGTGTGTGTGTGTGTGTGTGTGTGTAAAGGAAGGTTAAAACAAGAGAGAACAAAAACCTCATTTTGGCCACACAATTTTAATTTTTCCCCAAACTATAGTCTTCACAGCATGTCTATTAAATGCCATATTTTCCCAAAATAAAATGTATGCCACTCTCTCTGCTAACAGAGAGGAGCCCACTTCAGCTTCTGCCTTTTCAATACTGTGACTCAGACAGTGTCTGGGTGCCTCCTGCCCTCTGTCTCGTTCTACTGCCAAGGGGTTAACCTTGTTCACTGAAGTATTTGTGATGCAAGCATCTCTGAATAACAGGAATTCAACAAACAAACAAACAAACAAACAAACGACTTTAGTATGAACCATATTGAAAGTACAGGATCTGAATTCATGAGAGATAAATGCCAATTCCAAGACCACTCTGCTGTAACCCTCCATGGGCAGGGCTCCTCACTCACTCCAAGGTGTGGCGCCCGAGTCGAGGGTCAGGGGCTGCGGATTTAACTCATACACACACACACACACACACACACACACACACACACACACACACACACACACACACACACACACAAACTAACACAGCGGGTCCTTTGTGCTAAGAGAACAGCAGCCGCAGCAGCAGCCGTGGCGGAGGTTTATTATTCTTGTCCAGAGTTCCAAAGAGCCTTCTTATAGGCAGCCAAACAGGAATCCTCCTCCCAGGTGAAATCCCTCAAGAGGTGATCATACACAGGAGGAAAAGTCTCGAGGAGGGGAGGGGCGCGTTCTCAGAGCAGTAAACATGACTAGCTGACCAAGATAAACACAGACATGGAAGCTGCTAGAAACAGGACATGAAACAGCAAGACAGGCAGGCAGCCCAGTCGGGCCTGGTTCCTACACAAGGCTCTGTCTGGCTCTGAGCCTGGCTATTTCCCTCCAATCGTATCTCTGACAGTTACAAATGGAAGGTTCCATTGCTCAAAGATAAGAAGAGAGGGATTTTTTCCCTCCCTCCCTCCTTCCCTCCCTCCCTCTTTCCCTCTCTTACCCTCCCTCCCTTCCTCCCTCTCTCCTTCCCTCTCCCTCCCTGCTCTGTCTCTCTCCATCTTTTTCCTTCCTCCCTTTCTTCCTTCCTTCCTTTTATTCATCTCTCCTACATTACATTCCAACTGCCGTTCCCCTTCCTCCACTCCTTTCAATCTCTTCCCTACTTGCCCTCTCTCCAGACCAACTCCTCCTGTTTTCCTGAAAAAAGGAAAGACAAAAAGAGCAGACCTCCCATGGATATCCACCTAGCACAGACCAACAAGATACACTAAGACTGGACACAAACCTTCGTATCACAGCTGGATGTGGCACCCCAATAGGAGGAAAAAGTGGTCCCAAGCACAGGCAAGAACAACAAGTCAAAGACAACCACCACTTCCACTGCTGAGAGTTCCACATAAGCACCAATCTATACAATAATGTATAAGCGGAGGACCCAGCTCAGGTCCATATGGGGTCTATGTTTATCACTTCAGTTTCTGTGAGTCCCTATGAGCCCTGTTTAGGTGATTCTGTGGGCTGTGTTCCTTTGGAGTCCTGGACCCTCTTGGCTCCTACAAGAGGGATATATCTTTACGGTCTGAATGCTCTTTCATCTTCCTCTTCAAATCCTGGCTTCATGGATTAATGTGGTCCTCAGATTCACAGCATAACAATCATGTTAGTCAATGTTGAGCCTCTAACATTGGACTATTAACTGATAAATTCCTCTGATAAATGGTCCTGACTAATTGTGTGGAGCCGAACACTGATAGCCACTTCTTCCCTTGGTATTAATTAGCATAACCAATATAATTCCTAATGTACCTAAAAGTATTTATCAACTAATCAAAGGAAATTTTCAACACAAACTTGTTTTTCACTTCACAAACTTCCTTTTCATGGAGAATTCCAAGAGAAATACATCTATTTTCCATTTGATTTTTAGAAGCTTCTGGTTAAGTATGAAAATCCTTTTCTTTCTTTCTTTTTTTTTTTTTTGTAGTATGTTTTGTACTATTAGAGACATTTTAGATGTGGATACGTAATATCCATGTTTTTTTCATATGACTTTTTCATGCATTTAAAACATATTTTTTCACAATTTTATATGGTATATTTTAACATTCTTTCTCATTGACCAAGTCCTCTCAGATTCTGTTATTCCATATACACTGAACTTTATTATTCTTCTGCTTCAGAAAGCTAAAAATAAAGACAAAAGAAAATGAAAAACACAAAACTAAAAATAGAGTCTGAGAAGTGTTGACCAACTATTTCTGAGTGTGAGGCCGGACCTCAAGCATGGTTGACTTACCTGGTGTCACTCAAGTGAAGAAAACTGAGTTTACTTTCAGTAGTAGCTATAGTAACTATCAATTGCAAAGAGCTCCTTGTTCATGGCTTGAAATTTAACACATCTTATGAAAAGTAGAATGAAAATTCATGGAAAGTGGGAGGAAGGAGTAAAAGGATGAAGGGAAGAACGAGGAAAATGAACATAAGATTCCATTTTAAGGAGGTAAGACACCAGTAATAACCTTTCAGGTCTTATGGAATTCATTAGATTTTCATATGAATGAATGCTTGAACACAATCTATTCCTGAACAAGGATTAAACACTGAGGCTGAGACTCAGCCGAACACTGAGCAAGATATAGGGAACCTTCTGGAAAAGGAGAGTGAGGAGAAAAAGCCCTGCAGAGGACAGGAGCTTCGCAAGAAGATCAACAAAGCCAACTAACCAGGGCCCAGAGGAGCCTTGTGAGACGGAAGCACCAAGAAGCTTGCATGGACCTGACCTAGACCCCCTACAAAGATGTAGTTGATAGGCAGCTCCAGTTTCATGTGGGCCCCCTTGTAAATGGAACACTTACTGTCTCTCTCTGACATGGGCTCTCTTGCTAACTTTTTTTCCCCCCACAACTGAGATTTTATTGGCCGAGGAACAGAATACAGACATTTCAATTCTTAACAAAAGTACCCGGACTCTGAAGTCACACACACACACACACACACACACACACACACACACACACACACACACACACAGTGTTCACGTACCCACATGAAGAGCCACGAGTGTCCCTCTTTGAACTTGTTCCACTGACGTCCCAGACTCCAATTTGACAGGTTTCCCTTAAGACCTCACATAGCAATCAAATGTTCGCAATCCTCAATTCCACTGACTCACAATTTTATGCCACAAACAGTATATTATACTCAAAATTTCCACACAATGATTAGAAAAATGGGCCGCCATGACCAGAGACAGTTACAGTTCTGACAGGGCAAGGACCAAGGAGTGGTTTTCTTAGGAAACAGCTCTAAAAGAAACAGGGGACCAGATCTAACTGAAAATATTAATATTCCAGACAAGAATGCACGACTGAGACTCCAAATTGCCATTTAGAACGCTGTGTTGTAGGGTATAAAACTAGCCCCCTGTACGGAATGTTATGTGACCCCTGCGACAGTCACAGCCTCCCCTGATTCAGTATCCTGCTATTTTCTGGTTGTACTAAAATAAAATAAAATAAAATAAAATAAACAACCAGCAGAAGGATTTAACCTCTTTAAAAAATCACTTACACTTAAAAAATGGAATGAGATAGGATCCTCTCACCTCTTAAAAATGTTTCTAGAGCTACTAAAAAACTCGCATTTGCAAAATAGTTGATAAAAATATTCCTCTGGATTGTACAAAGAAGGGAGGCAGGGTCCACTGACAGACATACAGGATGGATGGTTAGTCGGACTTGGCTTCTTTCTCTTCTACCTCAGAGGCTGGACTCTGGTTTTCTGTCTCTCCATTTTCTGCATGCAGATCTATAGCTTGCTGGTCAGCCACTTCCGTCTGTTTGCCCTTGGCTCTCCCCTCTTCCCTTTTTGCTTGCACTTTTTTTTTTTGTCTGATGATTTATCTCTTTTCCATGGCCTTCTTTGGCTTCGCGTCCACCTAGGCAAGGGCGGGCTTGCTGGACAGCTTTGCCGCCCTTAGGTGCTCACCTTCTGCCTGGGCATCTTGGCAGCAGTGCGGGCTGGGAGACCCATGCGCTGCAGAGCCAGACTTCCCCGCCGCGGGGGCGGGGGCGGGGGCGGGGGCGGGGGCGGGGGCGGTGGGAAGAACTGAAGGGAACCGGATTGGGGCCCTGCCCCTCTTGCTAACTTTTAAATTAGTGCTCCCTGGGGGGGAGGGGGGGCGCTGCCTTGCCTGGGCACAGGGGAAGTGGACACTTTAAGGTAGGATACAACTTGATGAAATGGGGTGCATGGGAAGTGCGGCTCCCCTTTTCTGAGGGAGAGGGGAGAGGGATGGCGTGGTGGGGCGGGGTGGGTGGGTGGGAACATAAGGTGGGTCTGGGAAGGTGAGGAAGGGAAATGGCTTTGGCCAGAATGTAAAGTGAGTCAATTTTTAAAAATACCTATAGGGCCTGTTCTGTAGGGTTATTTTGCTCTGAACTTCCTTTTCAACTAATTATAGTGCACACATGCATAGCTATTTACTGACTTTCTTCACCATGCGTCTCAGGTAATAGGAAAAGCCACCCAGCAGGGATGAAGCTACTTGGTCAATACAAACTTGATTTTTCATGTCCCATGTCCAAAGTATGTAGTGTCTTTGACTAGAGGGTCTTGTCATCAAATTCTCATGGGTAACCTAGAGCAATGGCAATAATCTATATATAGTTTGAAGTTCTCCTGGTATCTCTAATAAATAAAGAGTATAAATCTTACACATGTTTTTTTTTTTACTTGGCAACCTCTGGCTTCTGAGATGAGCATCATCCTCTGTATATGGCAGAAAGACCAATTGAATTCACATACATATGCACACACAAACAATTTTACATGGCTCTTTCAAACATCTTTAGTGTTGGCTATCCATTTCCCCACCTCCCCTGTCCTACCCTCACACTTTTCTCCACTTAATTTAACAACAAGCGCTCTTCTGAATTTGTTAAATATATGATGAGCATAAATATTTGGGGGTGTACACACACACAAACGCACAAATCACTGTTGATTCTGTGTTGGAATTTTATGTCAAATATGATATATATATATATATATATATATATATATATATATATATATATCTCAAATTGTTAAGTTTGCATTTTAAAGTTGGGTACCCTGTAACATTTTGACCATTCAAGATATGGGAATAATTGATTTTTATAGTTAAGCATCAAATGTATGGATATCATACTCTGCTTGTTAGTATGGCAAGAAGACTATTTCAGAGAGGTTCAACTGAGGGCTGAAGACCCACCTGGAGTCTCCGTGATACCATCCCAAAGGCTTACGTGAAGTCTTAATAAAAGTGCAGAAGATAAAAACGAACTAAACACAGACAACCATCTATTTTCTTAGTGCGAATTCAACATTAACCTATACCTTATGCTCCTTTCACCACAAGTCCTCACTGCTATTACTTTTAGATGATGGACTACACCCTCAGACTGTTGTGTGAAAGAAACTTTTCCTTCTCTCTTTTAAAACAATTTTTTATTATTTATACAGTATTCTGCCCACAGATGTGCCTGCCCACCATGAGAACGCACCACATCTCATTACAGGTGGTTGTGAGCCACCATGTGGTTGCTGGGAACTGAACCCAAGACCTTTGGACCTGTGCTCTTAACCTCTGAGCCATGTGACCATCCCTGAAAACTTTCCTTCTTTTGAGTTGCCTTTGTCAGATGTTTTGTCACAGGATCAAGAAAAAAATAAATAATACATATTTTCCATATTCCCTAGGTTCATTTGCCTTCATGATTTCTAGAATATGTACTCTCTCTGCCCCCCACCCCCACCTCTGCACTTCCTCTCTCTTGCTGATCAATTTTCTTAAGGTTACCTCTGTTCCCTATCATATATATATATATTTTTTTACATCTTCAGGCCAATGATGACAAATGAAGGGTTGTAGTGTTTACATATGAGAAGCAATGTGTAAAAGGATGGAGCTGGAGAGCTGGCTCATTGTGTGAAAGTCTGTAGTGATGTTTCAGAGATTCCATGTTTTATTTCCAGCTCTCAGTGTTTGCTGAAAACTATTATTAAATCCACTCCTAAGGGGTCTAATGCCCTCTTCTGACCTTTGCAGGTACGCTGTGTATGTGGTACACAGACATACATGCAGAAAAAAAAATACTCTTTTCTTTTTAAGATTTATTCATTATTTATTGTATATGAGTGCTTTCTCTGCAGAAGAAGGCATCAGATCACATTATAGATGGTTGTGAGCCACCATGTGGTTGCTGGGAATTGAACTCAGGACCTCTGGAAGGGCAGACGGTGCTTTAAACCACTGAGCCATCTCTCCAGCCCTAAACTACTCTTACATATAAAACAAAAATGAAGGCATCAACACACGCCCTTTCTCTGGTTTTCAGATAATGTTTTGTCTCTCGGTTATATCTCCTCATCTTCAAATAATTAAGGAAATACAACAAGGGGGTGCAAGTCAAAGCTGCACACTCCTTTTGGATCAGGTAACAGTCAAAAACAAATTAACGAAAATAAAAGCAGGAGATCGGATGGCCCCATTGACATACAAGGTCTCCAAACAGGAAGCACAAGTACAGACACTTAGGCACACACACATAAAATTAAAAATTTTTTTGAAAGGCGGATCCAGTAGCAGAGACATTCGTTGTAACCGCTTCCTAAGACGTGTGAAGAATGAAACTAAGAGCAATCTGTTATGAGCCTCCTGGGGTCGGTCACCTTGCCTGAAGTACAAACGGTTAAACACGAAAGACTCTGTCTCGAATAAGGTAAGAGGTTAAGGACCAAAGGCCCTACCCAGAGGCACGCCTTAACACACGAGACACACACAACACACGGAAGAAACCCAAGAACCGTCAACTTTTATTCACGAACGGGAAATAAGATAACAGGCAACATTTAGGAACGTGGAGAACTTCAGTGAACAAACTGACAAATGGCTCAGAGTTCTTTCCCCTCACGGGCCAAAAGGATGAGACAACAGGAGAGGGACCACCTGGGCATTCAGTGAAACATCCTCACTGGCCAACTGCTCTTCAGAAGCTATGTTTCTTTATGTACAGGAGGGGCAATGGGGCAGAGGCCCCGCTAGCTGATTTGTGGTAATTCCTCAGGTGACGGTGGTAGGTGGAGGACTGGCGGAAGCTATGGCCACACAGGGAGCAGGTATAGGGCTTCTCTCCTGTGTGAATCCTCTCATGGGCCTGGAGATTGGTCTTGTACCGGAAGGACCTCTCACATGTGGTGCAGGTGAAAGGCTTCTCTGGCTTGTGCACGACCTCATGAACTCGGAGTTCTGAGGCCCGATAGAAGCCTTTCTGGCACTCGGGACAGAAGAAGGACCTTTCCTTCTTGTGATTTCTTTGCGGGACTGAGATGCTATGGGGATATCGGAAGGTTCCGGGATAGTCCTCACACGTGTATGTTTCGGGGTCTCTGTTGAGTCTCTCCTGGTGACCAACAAATGTGGAGTTTGCCTCATGATTCTGGCCAAAAGGGACAGGCTCAGAAGTAGGCTGCTCTGGCCTGAAGAGAAATCCTGGTACCCTTATAGGGATATCTTCAGAAGAAGATGCCCATGGAGAAATAGAGGTGCCATAAATCGCTCTTCCAGAATCCTGAGGAACTCCGTATGAAACACTTCCCTCAGGAGGTTCAGTATACTGCTCTCTCTGGATAATGAAGATGGAATTACCCTCAGTTATGGTACTGCTAATGCCACCATTTATAATGTCAGCAGTGGCCCAGAAGGTGGTATGGCCATCCCCAGTGTCCTCAGACTGGGCATTACTGGAGAGAAACACTGGTTGTACCTCCATAAGGGCATTTTCGGAAGAAGGTACCCACAGGATCTGTTCCTGTGAGCTGAAGGTGCACTGACTTGACCTTCTGACATCCTGAGGAGCTCCATAACAGAGAACCCTCTCTTCAGGCTCAGGAGGCTGTGTTTGCTGGATAATAAGAGAGTCCATCACAGGTGCAATCCTATTGACACTGCCACTTGCTGCGCTCGTGTTCCAGGGAATTTTGCAGCTATCTTCACTGTCCTCGTGTCCTGTGGAAATAAGACACTCTACAGAACTGTGCCCAAGTAGGGGTCCACATGACACCCCCTCTTCTGTCTAGCTTCCTGACTCACCTGTCCCCAAGGACATGTCTTGGGGGATCTGTTGGGATGTACTTGCATCCTCTTGTGTTGGAGATGTTGCTGACTGCTGCTGTCTCAAAATTGTGATGACTTCTTTTAAGGGCATATTCTCAGAAAAGAGGGCTTCCTGCCCCTGCATGGAGACATGGACCTGTAATCAAAAACCAAGTGACCATTGTCAAAGAACCAGTGGATGACAATCTGCTGTCAACCTGCTTGCGTGGGATCCCCGAATTCCGGATTAGCTCATCTGTCCATCCCTCATCGCTAATGATGCTATCCTTAAGTTTCTAAGTTCTGTTCTCTAAAGTTAATATTCACACTGCGTTGAGTCACTGTGCCTAAGTAAACCATAAGGTTATGTTTCTGTAATATCTGGCCAAAATGTTTTCCTCAACTCGTCAGCGCATCAAAGGATAATCTTATGAAGTTGAGGGGACAGTCTGGTACACTACGGCTGGCCCCTTTATGAAAGGCTGCTAATTCTAGCAGTGTCAAGGATGCCACACGGCATGGACCACAGAATTCAAGCAACCAGGGCTTATAGGGGCTCACAGAAACTTAAGCATCCATCATGGAGCCTGTATGGTTCTGTGGTATGTCCTCTGAGTATTTGCTATGGCCGTGTATCTTGACGCTCTTGAGGGGCCTCATAACTGTGGAGGCAGTAGTATCTTCTGACATTTTGCCTGCTTTTGGGCACCTTTTTCCTCCTACTGAGTTGCCTCCTACAGCCTTACTATGAGGGGATGTCCTTAGTCGGACTGTACTTTTTATGCCACGTCTGGTTGATATCCATGGGAGGTCTGCCCTTTTCTGAAGGGAACTGGAGGAGGAGTGGATCTGGGGAAGATGGGATCTGGGAAAGGAAGGACTAGGAGGAAAGTATGTAGGGGACACTGTGGTCAGGAATTTATATATGAGAGAAGAATAAACCAAATTTTTGAAAGGAAAGAACACCCATTGTCCCAGGGATTTCCCGCATTCCTCAACGCTTCCTACCCGAGATGCTGCGACTCTTATGAAATGACTGGCTTGTGGAAGAGAGGCCAGAGCTAGTCAGGACCAATCAGGGAAAGGGGAAGTCTGGAAAGAGGGATGGCCCCCTAAAACCCTCTAAAAGTCTGACCCAGAAATTCCCTGGTGGTCCTCTCATCTCTGGGTCCCATTTTATTCCTTTGAAGAAATTTGTTTTTGTTTGTAAAGTGTCTCTATGGCTGGTATTCCTTAGTTCCTCATCAATCTCAAACTACTTATAGTCACTCCTTCAACTGTCCCCAGGATATAAAACTGTTACTTTGTACCCAGAACCCTAGATTCATTCTCTAGTAAATGTCCATGCTATCCCGGAGAAATCCTCTACTTTAGCATCCAGCCTCTGAGTGGTGATGGACCCAACCTTTCTCCATTTTAAGACTGGAAACCAGCTTATGCAACGTCAAAATGCGTTCACTGCTGTTTTCTGTAAAACCTGAATTTGACCTTGTTAGGACCCATTCTCTGAGATTCGACACGTTCTGCCGCCTATACTCTGCCCACATCCTGACCTCCACCCTGATAAGGTAAATTTTTGAAATGTTCAACCAAATTACTACGTAAACAAAAGGAAAGCCCCAACCCTTGGATTCCCCTAGTGTTTTAGGTTTTAAATACTATATAAACCCCCTCTGTCTCTTTGTTCACTTCTATTTGCTCAAAGCCCACCTTAGGAACATAACCCTGTCTGACAGAAAATAAAGCTTGCAGAATTAAAGCAAAATTTTGGGTGATGGTCTTCACTGTAATTCATTTCGTGGGATTACCTATAGGTAATTGAGATTTTTTTTTGCCCGGAACCTTAAGTCTATCTACATTAATTCTGCAGTAGCTGCCACTCTGATGTCTGTCAGCCATCTCTCCCTCTGTCACTTCACTTCTCTGTGTGAATTTTTTTTTCAAATACCTCTTTTTTTTTTTTTTTTTTTTTGGTCTTTCTCATGGAATACTAGCCCTAGACAATTATCCTTTACCAATGATGGCCTTAACAAGAAACCACCTTTCATTTCAGGAGAGGTTGTTTGTTTCCTATTGAGTCCTTAACACAACTCAGAGCTGTCTGAAACAAGTCCCCCAACCACCTTCACTGTCTGCACAAGATGCATATTGCCTCTGCTCTTAGGAGCACGACCTGCCTTGATATTACAGCTGCAGTTTACCTGGAATTCAGTTCCAATCATGAAATTATTTTGTTTGTTGATTTGTTTATTGATACAGTGTTTCTCTGTGTGGCGTTGGCTGTCCTGGACTCTCTCTCTAGTCCAGGCTGCCTCAAACCCATGGAGATCCTGCTCCTCCCTCCCAGAGTGCTCAGATTCCAGGAATGTGTCACCATGCCTGGCTCAATCATGAAATTCTTAATTTAATACAAATCACATGTGTGAAACTGGAATTTTAAAAAACTGTGAAATGATGTAAGGGTACCTCATGGCTCAACTGTTGCCTCCTTCTGCTAACCTAGGCCTAGTCCTGGAAGCTTCTAGCCTCCATAAAATCTAACTTTGGTTTTAGCCTTTGAGACTTAACTGCTTAATAAGCTCATCCTTACAAGTTCTTTTTGAGCTCTGCTCTGGGTCTTTTACCTCAGCTGGCTGAAACTCTTCTCCCAGCTCACTTATTTAATCTGACTTCTCACTTGTCCCAAAATTGCCCTGCTTGGCCTCAAACTGACTCAGCAATCTGCTCTAACTTTCTGGCTTCTCATTTTCTGGCTCATTCCTTCAGAGTTCTCTCTCTCCTATCCTGGTTAAAAAAAAAAAAAAACTGCCTCCCCTGTCTCTGTACTGCCCCTTAAGTGCTTCCCTTTCCTCCCTCTTTTTCTGAGAGTTGGGCACATCCTACTCTGTCAAATCTCTGACTCGTCACCTTTTCTGCCACTCAATTAGACATCACTTTCAAACACGGTGCTTCTTTCTACAAGCTGACTTTCCTTCCTTTTGTGATTAAAGGCATGTACCCACCATGCCTCGACCCTCAGGCCCTTTTCTTTACCTGATACTTGCTCTACACCAGGCTAGCCTTGAAACTCAGATCCGTTTACCTCTGTCTCCTGGATTAAAAGGTGTGTTTGGACTCCAGGCACATCACAAGACCTGGAAAGTCTTTGGATGTGACCTCATGCCAGAACAGCTGTGTTCTGAATGAACATTCCCAAACAAGATGAGAACTTGTTTATAAAGTAAAAGAACTCCAAGGAACAGCAGGATGTGGTGGCGGTCCATACATTTCATCCATCGCTTAAGAAGAGGACAGAGTCTAGCTTACAGCTGAGTTCTTGGCCGGCCAGGAATGCACTATGAAATTATACCTCAATTGGGGAAAAAAAATCCCTACAAACAAACTGAAATCAAAACCAAAATAATCTAAAACCCTAAAGTGTGACTTGTATAGCGACCTCTTCCAATGTGCGTATGGGGTGTTTTAAAATTTTCTCTACCTTCACCATTTCTCTCAATGACTGAAAATTAAGCAATTCTAGACCCTGGACAAAGATCTAACCTGTTTATATCTATATTAAGTCTTTCTTGATTTGAACATTTGCACTGAGGCACCAACATACATTAAGGCATTTTTGATGGTTCTGTATACAATTGAGTCACTGCTCTGGATACAATTGAGTCATATTTCAACACCAGAAACCGCTACCGTTTTTCCACCAAGACACTTTACTGACATTTAGCCAATTTGGCAAGTTAGGGAGTCACTTCAATCCATAGTTTTTGCCCTCCAGGGACAGGGATCACAGACTGGTGCTGGGGGCCAGCTCTTTAGGTGTGTGGTGAGTTTCCAGGACAGTTCTCATGATTACAATGTGAGCACCTCCCTGACTGAGCCATCTCCCAGACCTAAGGAATTTCCTCTAAAGCCATTTCAGTCTCCCATAAAGGTCAACTACTCAGTCTATCCGCCATCATATAAATAAACTAAATTTAATTAGAACCATCAAAACTATTGCTGGGCTCCTTTCTGATTTACTCATGCTAATCAAGAGCAGTAGCTATTCTCCCTTGTACCAATTTTGGAGGGGAAGTGCAATCTCACTAAAAAAATAAAAAAAAATAAAAAAAAGAAAAGAAAAAAGAATAAATGTCTTTCTTCCTGACTTAGCCCTCTCTTGCCCCAGGTACTCACCATGACAGGGGGTTTCAAGCACTCATCAGTCAGATCCTCCATGAATCTCCCCAGGTTTCTACCATTTGATTCCCATTTCTCTTTCAAGGCAAACTTGTCCTTGTAGTGCCCAGTGAGGAGAAACTGCTCCAAGACCAGTTGAGAAATCATCTGCTCCTTGCTCTGTTTTTCTGGCTGCAGCCAGGAGGTAAACATCTCCCAGAGTTTTAGCAGCTCCTGCTTTGCCAAAGAGCCGTTGTCATTTGGGGGACAGTTGAGCTGAGAAGTTGGGGAGTTGTAACTGTCTTTTCCTGACTGCACCAAAAACACTTGGGCTGGAAGAATCTCTGTGTTGTCCAATTCAAGGTCATCTGATGGTGACTCGGACTTAAAGGTTTCTCTGAGCTGCGAAGCCATTGTGGTGGGACTCCTCAGAAAAATTCAATGATGGCAGTTTGGTATCTGCCTTTTGACGGAGGACCTGTATCAACAATAGGTAAATAATGTGTAAATACTGTCAATTAAAAAGGTAAGAGACACATAATTAAAGTAAAAAAAAATCATCTGAGAGTTCTGCCAAATTTGGTTTCAGAGTTACCTGACAGCTGCATTACTACCCCAGCAAAAAACAAGCTAGCAGAGGAAACATGGGAAATACACATTTCCTGGGCATAGAGTCACAGAGGGAATCCTAACAAAACTCCAGCTCTGCATCTCTAATGCAATGCCGGATTCGTCTCCACAAGGAGACCACATCCTAAGCAAGCACGGTAAGTCACTGTGGTGAAAGGGCACAGTACTACACTCGAGGGCATCTCAAGACTGGCATTTATCTGCCGTGACTCTGAGTTCTCACTTGTTAACAGTTCACCATCTTCAGAGGGTTTTGGATCCCAAGTGCTTCAGTGAACAAGGTCAAGTGGGAGCGGGATGAGACAGAGGTTAAGAGGCCTTTCCGGTTGTGTGTGAATCACAACAGAGGAAAAGACGGGCTGATCAGGCCTCGTCTCTCTGTCAGCAGAGAGAGGGGCTTTTAATTTATCGGGAGGAAACATATGATGTTTGGGAGATTTGGTATGAGGACTGTCGTGTAGGTAGGAATTAAAATTTGGTCAAAAGGGGGAGACCTGGTGGCACGCAGAGGAAGGACAGTAGGTTACCAAGAAGAGACTTGATACCCTATGAGCATATACAGGGGGAGGTAATCCCCCTCAGGAACAGTCATAGGGGAGGGGAATAAGGGGAAAATGGGAGGGAGGGAAGAATGGGAGGATACAAGGGATGTGATAACCATTGAGATGTAACAAGAATAAATTAATAAAAAATAAAAATAAAAAAATAAAATGTGGTAAAAAACAAGTATTTGTTCTTTTTCTCCCCCTCCCCCGACATCTTTGCTTTATAGTTGTTTGATTATTTTTGAAAAAGGGTATCTTGTAACCTAGTCTGCTCACAAGTTAACTAAGTAGCTGAGAAGGATATTCTATCCCAATCTTAAGGCTTTTCCTCCCCGGTCCTGGGCTTCCCTCACAGGAATCATTTCATTTTTGGATACTTTTTCTCTGGTTTGTTCTTCTGTTTTGTTTTTGAGAAAGGCTCTCCCTAGATTTAGCTCTTCTGGAACTCTCCCTGTACACCAGGGTGGACTGAACTCACAGAAATCTGCCTGCTTCTGTCTCCTGTATGCTGGCATTAAAGGTGTGGGTCACCATGCCTGCCTCTTTCCAAGTACTCTAATTGTTAGGTTAAACTGTGTGCCCTGAAATTCAGAAGTTGAAACATTAGCCCCAAAGACCTCAGACTGTGGCCCTATTTCAAAAGAAAGAAAGAAAGGAAAAAAAAAAAAACCAAACAAAACAAAAAAACAAAGCAAAAATTAGAACCCTGAATGCCATCATCTCAAAGAAGGGCAGATGCTCAGTGATGAAGCACTCCGAAGTCTAAAGTCCCTAAGACTACAATACTGAAAAATCTACATGTTGAAACCATAAGCTGCCACTCTGCTGGTAGAACAAAAAAGTGCCTGTTGACAGGGGTAGAAAGCCAAGTTCTGGGAATCAATTGGCCACAAGATCTATCAATGTTTGGATTCAGTGTAAAAAATTGTAATTTGCCTGCCCTGATACTCTTTCATATTGATGAAATTTAGGATTTTAATAAGGTAAAGCAACGTTGATCAGAAGCACTCATATGAAAATAGTTGTTTCCATGAGAATTAAAATCATTTATGTCACTGGGCGTGATTGTTTTCTTCCTGCCAATTTTTTTATAATACATTTATTTGATTACACATGTATAAAATAAGCTACATACAGCAGGGAGAACCATGTGACAATCATGAGAATAACGAGTTCTATACATGTTACATTCATAGTGAATTGGCCATCTGCATTCGTCCCGTTTGAAGTAAGTGTCATTCCTGTCTTGTTGGGTCTAAATTTCTGAATGAAATTCAATGTCTATCCTATCTCAACTCTAATAGCTTAACCTCTTTATCTTGATCTAAAACAATCTTATCCCCTTACCAACT
This sequence comes from Acomys minous, assembly GCF_964271855.1. Classification (NCBI taxonomy): domain Eukaryota; kingdom Metazoa; phylum Chordata; class Mammalia; order Rodentia; family Muridae; genus Acomys; species Acomys minous. The sequence continues at coordinate 13,554,884 of NC_140502.1, forward strand.
AAGCTTGGTTGTAAAACTATACTATCTTGTCTTCAATGCCCCTCAGAGACTTGAGAAGGAATAAAACTTAAATTCCTGAGTGACCCAGCAGTGTGGGTTAGCAGTTTCCAAAATGTATGAATTGACTTAAGATGGTTTACTGCCTGACCAGTCACTCAGAACACTATATAACGTTGGAGCCTCATCTTCAGCTTTCTGGCCTAATATTTCTGCCTGACTTGTTCGCCAGGCAGGAACCACTGAGGACTTGCTTACCCTGACTTGGCCAACTGTGGCTGTCGACTCTGCCTGCATCTAAGTTCCTGCCAACTTTTTTTTTTTGTCTGTATTATTAGCACCTAGAGTTGATATCCATGTGCCTGAAACAACACACAATCATGACATGGGTGAGTTGGGACTTGGACAAAAAAAATAATAACATTTGTGTTCATTGATTTCGAACACTAGAGGGAAAAATGTCTTTCTGTCACACTTCTTATATCCTAGTCTGACTTTGAACTTGGTATGCAGTCAAAGAAGACCTTGAACTACTGACACGGGTGGCCTCCATCTCCCAAGTGCTGGGACTGCAGGTGAGAGGAACCTTCTGGATGATGTAGTAAGCTATGAAACCCAGGGATTCTGGAACGTTAGGCATGTACCCTGGAAACTGTGCTACAGCCTCAGCTTTGTCAGAATTTCTGAAAGATCATAACGATGTAGAAAATCAATGTGAATCAGTCAGATTGACAGAGCCAACCTTTACTGCAAAAAAACCTATCGATCCATGCAGCAGGCAGGTGTACAAAGTCAGTTAATCTTATCACAAATTAGCGAGGATTATAAAGCCTTTCTACCACTGTACATGGGCTCCCTATGCCTCTATTATCCATTGGCACTGGGAATTTTATTTTATTTTTCTCCCATTTTACTTAAATCCTTATCCTCATAATTTTTTTTTTTATCAATTTAGCAGGAAGAGTATTTAATTTTTAAAGTTCTCAAATGAGAAAACAAGATCAGTGGGTTAAACGCACAGTTTTCCAAAGCTGAAAGTTCTCAGTTGGGAGTCAGCTTTTTCTGTCTTACTGATGTTTACTGGTGAAACATTTAGATAAAAGAACACACATGCTGGGCAGTGGTGGCACACACCTTTAATCCCAGCACTCGGGAGGCAGAGGCAGGTGGATCCCTGTGAGTTCGAGGCCAGCCTGGTCTACAATGTGAGTCCAAGACAGGCAAGGCTACACAGAGATACCCTGTCTCGAAAAACAAAAACAAAACAAACAAACAAAGAAGAACATACAGATCCATGATAGGTATGTGACTAGCACGTATGGGATCCTAGATTTGAGTTGTAGGATCAGTAGTTAAAACCAACACACATTGCAGGCCTGGAGGAATTCCAAGAATCCCCATTTCTCTGGTATAATTAACCACGAACATTAAGCCGGAGGAAAAAACTTAGCCAAGGACTATAAGCCAACAACAGCTGTACCCGACATTGCCCATGGGTTGAGCGTAGCCTGCGTTTAGCCCTTGCCCCACAGGCAAAAACCGAAGACAAGGTAGGAAAATGGGACTCCATGAAAGCTGTTGGCATACGTCTTATACGCATAAGCAAACAAAACAAAGCAATCAAACAACAAAAACAAAACAAAAGAAAACAAAGCAAAACAAAAAAACAGGACCCAAGATCCAGGAAGTTCATAACAAAACACCACGGGGCTGGCGGATGCTCATCTCCTCCCCCCTTCTCCCCACCCCCCAACAGCGTAATTAGCTCACTTTTACTTAACTCTGAATTTCTACTTCTCTTGTTCACTGCCGAACCTAGGGTGGGTTTGTGGGGAAATTCATGGGGTGTCAGCCCTTTGTCCATTTGGGGCTGTTACGTACCGTCTAGAGAAAGCGATCGGTCCCTGTGCCAGAGCTGAAGATGCCTTAGCCTGTTACGTGCTTTTCAGAAACTTTTGGGTCTTGATGAGGGGGGCGCCTGCAGTGGCGTATTAGGGTTATAGCTGCCTGTTGCTTTTCCTGACAGATCTAGATATGGCATCCTTTGCTGTCTCCTCCTACTCCATGCAAGGGGTCCTGAAGGTCTAATTTCTAAGCAGGCAGATGAAAGGGTCACTCTGGTGCAGTTTGCCAATCGTAGCCAGCCACACTGGCGGCTTCTGATCTTTAGAGACAATAGTTTCGCTTTCAGCGTTTGTTTCCAAGTAAGCGTTCAAGTGTTTTCAGTTGTGGGTGACACACATCACCTCCCAATACACACGCGCAGGCACACGCACATTCACATTGGAGGAACCACTGACCGAAGTGGGCACTCCTCGGCTGTCGGCGTGTTTTTTACTCTCACGAAAACGAGTGCTTCTGATCAATATTGCTTTCTTTACCTTATCAAAATCCTGAATTTCATCAACAAGAAAGAATATTAATGCAGGCAAATAATGATTTTTTTTTTTACACGATATACCTTGTGGGTTGTTGATTCCCAGAATTTGGCTTTCTAATCCTATCAGGTGTCATTTTTATTTTTAAATTCTCCCAGCAGAACTATAGCTTGTGGTTTCAACACAGATGTTTCAGTATTATAAACTAAGGGACTTTAGACATCAGAATGTTTCATCACAGAGCTTTCATCCTTCTTTGGGGTGATGGCATTTAGGTGTCTGACTTTTGTGTTGAAGGTCAGCACTCTTTTGAAATAAGGCCACCATTTTTCGTGTTAATACCTAAATTCGTGAATGTGATGTTAAATTTCTAATTACCTAACAATTAGAAGAAAGCCAAAAGTGGTGGCACGTGCCCGCCTTTAATCCCAGCATACAGGAGACAGAAGCAGGCAGATCTCTGTGGGTTCAAGGCCACCCTGGTCTACGTGGGAAGTTCCAGGACCAGCAAGCTCTGGAAGCACTCTCTCACTTCTCCCATACTCCTTAATACTTGGACATTTTTATTGAAAATGTGGACATCACCAACCCAAAGGATCACTGAGGAGATTGAGGAGAGGTTTTTTTTATTGAATATATGAAACAGAGAAGGGCTAGACCCATCAGGAAGGGTCCCAAGCAGGTATAGAAGGTAATTCAATGGACATGACAATTGAGATAGACTTGGAAAAGAGGAGAGGATAAAGGGCCGCCAAGAGAGCCAAGTAGAAAATGTGCCAAGAGAGCAACCTAGAGAGAGACCAAGAGCACATGGCCAAAGTGTCTATAGGAAAGAGAAACAGAAGGAAATTGAAGCTCATGGGCTCCAGAGGTTTAGGATAGGAGATGAAGACTGAGAGGAGCCAGGGCTCTTTAGGAAGTAGTTGCTGGGAGCTGGACGTTCCTGACGCACACCTTTAATCTCTGCGCTCGGGAAGCAGAGGCAGGTGGATCGCTGTGAGTTCGAGGCCAACATGGTCTACAAAGTGAGTCCAGGACAGCCAAGGTTACACAGAGAAACCCTATCTCGAAAACAAACAAACAAACAAACAAACAAAAAATAAATAAATAAATTAATTAATTAATTAAATAAAAAGTAAAAAGTACTTGCTGGAGAGTTTGTTTGCAGGCTGTCTATCAAGGTATTTGTTTATATCACGTACAATATTTGAAGTTACAAGTTGTAAAATAGGAAAACGAATGTTTACGTGGATACTTTAGAAAAACTTTTTGTTTAATTTTTTAACAATTTCAGACATGTAAATAATATGCCTTGATCATATTCACTCCCAATGACCTCTTCTCAATCTTCCAGGCACCTTCAAAAGTAGCTCTCCCCCTCATGTCCTCTTTTTTTCCCCTTCAGGATTATTTGCTAGACAAGTACTACTGGAAACTTTTGTGTTTCATAGATCAATTAACACCTAATTATTTAATCAGAGCTGACCTCCTACAAATCCTTACTTCTATGAAATGGATCCATAACCATCAAATTTCTTTCCAAAAGTCATTCAGATGGTCAATTGAACATCATGACAAGTGATTGTGTAATTTGGCCTCCTGTGCAGGAATTGTTGTTATTTCTCACACCCTACGTATGTGTTGTCAAATGTATCTTGAAATACAATATTTGATAAATATTTTCTAATGAAAATCAATTGAGACAAACAAGCAAAAAGAGGTACTTGCAACACTGTGAGAGTCCGGCAGCCATCATATGCTTTGGTAGGTTAGCCATTTGTCCAGAGTGTCTTTGGGGCCAAACAGTTTTGAGATGTTGAAACTGTCAAGAATTCAGGGTCCAGTTTCTAAATGTTGGGAAGTTCCAGGCTTAATTAGAGTCCTGTGTGAGACAGTCTGAAATGTTGGACCAATTGGGATTAGAAGCTTTCTTCACAGCTGTTCTGGGAGCTGTCCTTTTCTGATGAGGAACAGCAACTGAAGCACTTGATGCTGGAACATGAAGGATGCAGGATGTCAGTGTCCAGCATGCTGAGAGAAACGATTTCTGTCAGGTCTGATCCGGGATCAGTGTCTGTTTCTTTTCTTTTTTTCTTTTTGTTGTGAAAACATATCATTTCTCACAAGCATTATACAGTCCTAAAATTATACATGTATGAGGTGTGCCTGAGACTCAGAACAATTAAGGCTGCTTCTCCGCTTTGTATAAGCAGAAAAAGACATCTATAAACCTTCATTCATGCCATACAAAGAATGCCATCTAATAATAAATCACAGGGAGCCTGTAACCAAAGAGAAGCATTGTCCATGCATAGACATTCATATCTCAGCTCATCTCAGAGCTATTCCCGTGGAGTGAGATTAGCAATATAAGTTACCTGCTTGTTCTGCAGTTTGAATTCTTCATATCCCAATTATGGCCCCCTCCCGTATCACCTCCCAATAGCCCCTCCCTCATCCCCTCCCCTCCATCCCCTAGTCCTCAAAAAGGGGAGCCCACCTCCCCTAATATCTGACCTCAGCCTATTGAGTCTCATCTGTACTACCTGTATCCTCTTCTGTGGCCTGGCAAGGCCATCTTGCCTGGGGGAAGTAAACAGTGTTGGAGGGGGCTAGAATCCATGTCAGCAGTATTCTGTATTTCCCATATTGTTGGACTGTGTTTAACCATTTTTTTCTCAATTTTATTTGGGCCCATATAAAGGTATTATTTGTCCCATATCAGGCAGAAGAAACCTTAAGAGCATGACACCCCATTTTCCTTAAGGGGAGTTGGGTAAGGTTTTGTTGTTTTCTTGGGTGGTAGATATTTATTTTCCTTGGGAGTTGGTTATAAGTTATTACTGGTCTTATTTAGAGAGAAAACAAGGTTGGACTCAGGGATGTCTCTCTTTTGCTTTATTTTTCATTCTTAGGTTTGGAGATAGAGATTGAAAAGAAAAAAATGAGAATATATAAATATATAGGAATGATAGGACAAAAGTCGATTAGTGAATCTATTCCTCAACTTAATGCCTTAACTGTTACTCCCAAGGTTATTTTTAATTCACCGATATAGAATTTTGGATTTAGATGCAAAATAACTTTTGATACATTGCTATAAAATTTATATTTAAGATTGTTCTTCACACATAGTATAAATATTTCTACTCTAATATGAAGTATTGCACCCATACAACTCAATTGTAATACAAGGTTTAATTCTAATAATTTGAAAGTGCTATTGCAGCCTATTTAGGATAAGTAAGTTATACAAGTTAATTGTTAGTTGATCAAATCATGGCCATCTCAATTACTAGTCTATTTTTAATCACAAGAATACACATCCTATGTATAACAGATAGATATGATTTTATAGAAACATAAGGTAAAATAGATAAGGTCTTCAAAAACCTCAGAGAGTTACAGGATATGCCATTTAAATATGTTTTTATTATCTTAAAGACTCATTGACAATGAGACAGGTTAACTCCTGGTAACACCCAGCCTACCTCAAAGACGACAATGAGCATCAAAGAACCTCCTAATGGAGATGGCTTCAAATGTGGCAATCAAGCCACTGGTAAAAATGTCCCCATTCTACCATAGAGAGAATTCTGCCTAAAAATGAACAAGCTTGGACGCAGGCAGAGAGTTTCTGGCCAAACTCTGCCAAGTCAGGGTAAGCAAGTCTTCAATAGTTCCTGCCTCACAAATATGTCTGTCTGGTCCTATATATAGGACCAGAAGGCTGAAGATGATGCTCCAATGTTATAGAGAGTTTTGGGTGACTGACTGTTCAGGTAACAAACTGTCTCTGTCATCTTCTCATTTTGCAGGCTGCTTACCTGCACTTTCTGTATACTCAGATAACTAATTTTATTCCTTCTCAAGTCTCTGATTGGATTGAAGGCCATGGATTAGTTTTACAATTAAGCTTATCTGTTTAGGGGTTAAGATGATTTTAGATCTAGGTAGATGTTTTAAGTTGATAATGATATTGATTTACATTCAGAATTTTAGGTGCACCCAAATAGGAAAGATGTTCTCTTCAAGTTTGTCAAATACAAATAACCAAAACACTATGAATGTAATATTTATATAATTCTTGATTGTTTCGTGGTTCTTCTTGCTGTAGGTAGTGTATTGTATATACATGTAATAATATAAATGTATATTTCAAAAATTAAAAAAAAGAATTCATGGTGTGGGTGACACGGGAAGGCCCATCAGGGCAAGGCCAGCAACTTGCTTATACTTTAATAGCACTGAATTTACTTCTGTATGTCCCTTTGCCACAGGCTTTGTGCTCCAAGGACTGAGAGAAAAGCTCTCATCCCATTTCCTAATTTCTTCCTTGGAGTCGGCTCATGTCATTTGCACTTCATGTTTTGCTTAGTTTTGTGTTGTTGTCTGACAGGAAGGTGTTTAACAGTTACTTCATACCCTTGTGGAGACGTTATCATCATGGGTCTAGAGTTGAGTTGCAAATCACCCATCTTTTGGGAAAGAACCCCAAGAGATCGTGAACCTTTAAGTGATGGAGAGTGTCTTACCACAGTTTCTGTAGAGACTCACTTCTTATGGTGACAGGCACCGTCATGGTGTCCTCCAGAGCTGAGGTGAGTGGCAAGGACATACGACTAGCAAAAACTAAATACATTAGACAGCAATCCTCGGAGAAGCCATGCAAGTGCTTTGCAAGGCATCTTATTTTCCTCCCGATTGCCTCTTACTCTTAGTTGTCCTTCAAAGCTGGATTAAGAATTTATTTCAACCTCTATGCTGAAAAGAGGGAAGGATGGAGGTGATGGAAGGAGGAAGAAGAAAAAATAAAGATAAGAAGGAAGAGGGGAAGGAAGGAAGGCACTCAGGGCAGAAATAGGGTAAGGAATAGGGACTCAAGTATTGTTTAGGAAGTAGAGAATGGAATAGACATCTGGGTGAAATTGTAGCTATTTTCAGCTCAGGGCAGAGTCCACTGTTTCCAATCCTCCTTAGGTTGTGCGAAGACCCTTTCTCTCATAAGCTGCTACCAAGTCTCTCTTATCATGGATACAACACCCATTTTCTTCTTTCCTTCTTCACTTAGCCTCTGTCTCTCATCTCCATCTTTGTCTCCACCTCCAACTGTTTCACCTTACCGCTATCTTTCATTTTTACCCTGTGTCTTCCTAGGTTTTAGTTCTTAAGAGTAATATTTATTTGGGCTTTTCTTTCTTTTTTTTTTTTAACTTACTGATAACATTACGGATCAGAGCCAGGGCCGTGCACCCACTAGACAAGACACAAGCTGCACCTCCAACTCAGGCTGAATAGCCAGAAGAGCTTTTCTTATTGTAAATCCTCCTACTCATCAATTTACATGCTTCTGGAAAAATGCTATATTCCATTTTTTCGTGTTTAAACAATTCGAATATAGGAATGGTGGGTATAGAATACTGATGGTGTTAATTACAATTGTTTTACCAATGGCAGAATTATAGGGTGATTTTGTATAAAGGAAAATGAATTTTATGGAAAATTGTGGATAATGGCTTAAAATTTGAATAACCTACCACAAGCAAATGAATGCAAAATAGGAGTATATTTAGTTTTTTCTTTTTTTTGGTTCTTTGGCTATCCTGAACTATGGCAGATGTTCCTGATTCTATTTCTATGTTACACTAAATAAATCTTGATGTTTGTTTGTATAAAATCTCAGCTTATTTGTTATTAGAAAGGATATGTAGATATTGTGGGGTTTTTTGTTTGTTTGTTTGTTTTTGAGTAAAATATTAGGTTAGTCAATTTCTGGAAAATACACACAAGTATGTTTGGATTTCGCTATTTCTATTGACTTATCATATATTTGCCTGATGTCTGGGATTGCTTTTAATAAGTGAAACAGGAAACACAAAGCCTTATCATATCATACTCTTATCTAATACTTTTCTTAGTCTTCCTCCCAGATTAAAAAAGGAAAACTCATCCCTGTGGTCATAGTTTTATATCACAAATCTATGATCCCAATTCCGTGTTCTATTTAGTTGACAGTCATCACTGTAGCTCCTTACTACACAACATAGCAAGAAATTCTCACTTACTCGCCGTAATTTCTTTATTGTTAAATTTAGAACCAAAGTCAAACAGATATTTATCACCTTAACCAGGTGAGTGTATAGTTCCCTCATGTAAAAAGTGATTCCAATGATCTGCAGCCGACCTTCAGTTCACTGACTGACAAACCCAAACTCTGTGTCCATGAAGCACACATCCATCATCTTCTCCTTGCAACCTTGGCCATCACTTCTCTAATGTCTTTCAAAATTTCATTATATGATTCATTTATATCTGTGCAGGGTGGGTGCGCCTGAGACAGCACATATGTCTGGAGGTTAGAGGATCTATGTTTTGAGCCAGTTTTCTCCTTTGACCATGGAGGCCCACAGATTGAACTCTGAGCATCAGGCTTGTTGAAAAGTGCGTTTATGTGCTTATCAGCCTTGCTGGCCCTCATCATTTCGTTTTCTGTGTATTTGTAGTTGATCAATGTGGTTACAACAGCTAGATGGAATCAAACAGTATACCTGGTCATAGTACTTAACACAGGAGTCCCTGTAGTTATCTGTCTTATAACATGTATCAACCTTCTTTTCAAAGGATAAAGGCTACCCCTTTGTATATGTGTATACATCATGTTGTCTTTGTGCAATTCTTCATTGATGACCATGTGGAATAATTGCAACTTTCTGCTGTTTTGGATGATTCTGCTGTGGAACTGACTAGGGAGGTTTCTCTACCAGACCCTGTTTTCATTTTAAAAAGTCATACAAAAAGTGGAATTGGTGGATGAAATAGAAATTCTCCCTTATATGAAAAGGTAGAAATTACTCTTAGGGCATCTATATCATAATAGCAACAAAGTTAATAAAGCAGAATAAATGTCTTATAGAAATGCATTTCTTGGAGAAATGAAATTATTATGATCTAAAATATAATATATAAAGTGAAGATTACTGAACATTTATGCCATATCATTCAAGGAGAATTTCAGGGACACAAACAAGACTGCTTTTCTTATATTATTCCATGCACAAAATGACAACAGAGCCCCTCTATCACCATAAACTAAGAATCACAAATTTCATTCTTCTACAGCTTGAAATGCTGACCTAACATTTAAATAGAAAGAGTAAGGCTCTAACCCCATGGATAAACTGCTTGTCTTTTATGACTGAAACTCTAGGTTCAATCGCCAGTCATTCCAAAATAATAACATTCCCATAGAAAACAAATACCATAAGAATGACGATGGCAATATTAAGTAGCGACTGTAATTTTTAAAGACTGCATTGACTACAAGAATTGTCACCATTCAAAGGCAAAAATTACCATGAGCTCATAGTCTTGTGTGTGTGTGGAGGAGGGGGGGATTTGGTCTAGAAAAATCTTAATTAGCATATATAGTATTGAACAATTTTGACATTTTTCAGAGGGATTTATTTTTGATTCTCCTCTTCCACATTTCTTCTCCAGCCTCCCTAACATCTCCTTGAATCTTTATATACCCTTTATAATCCTTTGCTAATACCACATTTGCTCTATTATCCTCCCCTTGATTCCTCAATACCTATTTTTTTCCTGCTTTAAAAAAATTCTCCTTTCTGGTTTCATAACCACTTTTTATTATATTCATATGGACATGTCCTGCTAGACAAACGTCATGTGGTCTTCGTTTCTCCAAACCTTTAACATTACTTAATTATTTGGAAGTCCACCTCATTTCTCAATATTTCTTCATTTCGTTTTGCTTTACAGATGAACAAAATTCCACCATGTAGAGCTACTATACTTCCATCATTTGCTGATGAACATCTAGGACGGACATGACTTCTTCGCTGTTGTGAACAAAGTAACATCTTATGTGCATATGCGAGCATCTGTGGTCGGACATAGAGCCCCCTGGGTATATGCCCAGAAATCATAAAGCTGTGTTATATAGTAATTCTATTTTTAATATCTCAAGAAGTCTTTGTATTTATCTCCATAATGAATGTAGTACTTTACCTTCCTACCAGGATAGGATAATGATTACCTATTACCACATCAGCAGCAGAATTTTTATTGTGTATTCTCTTGATGATAAGCATGCTAAGGTGTGCCGTGTAGTCTTCTTTTGGGGGGGGTGTGGCTTTTGAAAACAGGGTTTTGCTTTGTGTATTTTTGGCTGTCCTGGCACTGACTCTGGAGACTAGGTTATCCTCAATTTTATATGTCAGTCTCCCTCTCTCTCTTGATAGCTGTGTCGAAGGTCAAGTGGAACCTGGTACAGTGAAAACATTATATTTCAGTAACCATATCCAAAATTTCTATTTAAATAGTATATGATAATATTTACTTTAACAAAGAACAAACTTTTAGTCGTTCTTTTCAATAGGAGAGCTGTATAAATACAGTAAACTGAAACCTATGTTAACTAACAGCATAGAATAATGCACACTGCTAATGTGTTTCTAGCATCTCATGGCCATAATATATTCTTTTATTTTTTAAATAGGAATTAAAAAACAAAACTTCTGAAAATTTTGTGATGAGAATTTTTCTGTTCTCCCAGATTACAGTGGGAATGCTTGGTAATTCCTTAATACTATTTTATTATGTCATTTTGATAGTCAGTAGAAAGCATTTAATGTCCAAAGACCTGATTATAGAGCACTTGACTTTTGCCAACTTCTTGTCTCTCATCTCAAGAGGCATTCCACAGGCAATGTCAGATTATGGATATAAAGATTTCATGGATGACATTGGATGCAAACTGGTCCTGTATATTTACCGAACAACAAGGGGTATGTCCCTGTATGCTATGTGCCTACTGAGTTGTTTCCAAGCAATCACAATCAACCCCAGTATTTCCAGGTGGATGAACCTTAAACACGGAACCACGAAGTATGTTGGTCCCTCCTGCTCACTCGGCTGGCCTGCGCAACTTCTTCTAAACGTGCTGACCCCAGCAAGAGTGTCAGGCCCTCGTTACAACAAGAACGGAACCAACAGGATGGGCTACGGCTACTGCTCCTGGTTTGCGTCGGGCAATTTAGCAACCGCACTCTATATGTTTTTACTATGCTGCTCCGATGGTGTGTGTCTGGGTCTCATGGCCTTCTCCAGTGTCTCTATAGTGACTGTTCTCTACAGACATAACAGACAGGTCAGGCATATTCGCAGTGCTCGACGCTTTCTAAAAGTGTCACCTGAAGGCAGAGCTGCACAAACTGTCCTCATCATGGTGTGCATGTTCTGCATCTCTTACTTATTCTCTTCCGTTTTGGTCATCTTTACAACATACTTCAAGTGTCCAGTGCTACGGGGAGTAAGCGTACACACATTTCTAGAAATGTGCTTTCCCATGTATTGCCCCTTTGTTCTCATCAGCCATATGAAGTCTCTTCCCAGCCTGTTTTTACCCTGTTTTGGTAGAAGGCAGCGTTCTCCAAGCATGACATGATCTCTGTCTTTTTTCTTTTCTTTTCTGTTTTGGTTTTTCAAGACAGGGTTTCTCTGTGTAGCCTTGGCTGTCCTAGACTCGCTTTGTAGACCAGGCTGGCCTCGAACTCACAACGATCCCCCTGCCCCTGCCTCCCTGACTGCTGGGATTAAAGGCGTGCGCCACGATGCCTGGCTGGTCTCTCTTTTCTCATTGTACTGGCATGTTCTTTTATCTGTTGTAAAATGCTAAAACTGCGTTTTGAAAACATCTAGCTTCCTATAACTGACTTCTTCATTATATGCAGTTATCAGTGGTCTGTTATCAATCGTTGTAACACTTTTACATGATTTACTATCCAAAATGAGCAATATCTTAAATATATAAAATTATCCTACGGTACAAATTGTTGTGTAAGATTAGGCAAACTTTGAACATGAGAAAATACATCTGGGAGACCATGCACTCTCTGATGCCTCAGGAAAAGGTATGTGTGTGTGTGTGTGTGTGTGTGTGTGTGTGTGTGTGTGTGTGTGTGTGTGCGCGCACATCATTTTTATTTTGTATGAATGGGTGTTTTTCTTGCATACATGTCTGTGCGTCATATGTATAAATTACTTGCAGAGCTTTGAAAAGGGGCACTGCACCCTAGGACTGGAGTTGGTGACAGTTTTGAAGCAACGTTAAACGATGGGACTAAAACCTGGGAGGTCTAGAAGGACAGTGAGTGCTCTTGAGCTCAAAACCACCTCTCTAGCACGAGAAATTTTGATAATATTTCGAATGTTTAACTTCGTATATCTGTAATATACGTATGTGCCTAAGTATATTTACGTACACAGCATGGATGCCTGCTGACCACAGGGGCAAGGTGAGTGCGTTGGATCCTCTGGAGCTAGAGCTGCAGGCAATGGCGAGCCACTCTATGTGGTTGCTGGGAAGTGAGCTCCCTTCCCATTGCAAGATGCTTTTAATCACTGAGCCAGTTCTCCAGCTCCAGGCTCTTTTGATTGCTTCTCATATGTAGACACTACAGTTCTCCAAGTGTCATCATTGGTATGAAAATGTTGTAGAAATATGTATGGCAACAGACTATCTCCACGAATCTAACTCTTAGATGCTGTGACACTAACATTCTAGAAAGTTCATCAAAAATACTTCAATTGTGTAGAGTTATGCTCTTTGCATATATTCATTTTCTCAAGGACATATTGAAGGAGAGAAACCTGTTCTTTAGGATCCCAAGTGTGGGGTCGGAATGGTCTAGTGAGAGAACAGGTGATGTTAATTCACTAGACGAGCAACCACCTCGTGCAGGAGCTTAATTGCTATCAGATAAAAAAGATCCTGTGAACAGACTCTGGGAGGAGATATATCAATGAGCCCAGAACTGGTGGCAGGGTGGATTGGAGACTTGGGATAGAATTGGCTGTTCATCGCTGCCCTTCAAAGCGCTCCTAGAGGCTTGAGAGCTCCGGCTCCTGCTGAGGCTCTGGGGTCTGGTTACCCCAGGTTCCAGTGGAAGAACTCCCGTGGCTCCCGACCAGAGAATCGTTCCTTGGAACTGATATCCTTAAGGTTTTGTTGTTGTGTCAATTACTCTTCATTTCCTACTGTTTTGGTTATATTTTGGTTATATAATTGACGTAGGCTCGGTCAATAAGTTGTTAATAAAATATTTTGGTTAAGAAAATTGAGTCTACAACATATACTTCTGGCCCCCTGTTTCTTCCTAAGGACTGAGATTGCTAAAATATTTTATTCATAGTAAATTTTCATATGAGAGTTTTTTTCTCTGTAAAGAATAGATGGATTTAGTCTGGGGTCCCTTAAAATATGCCAACCCTATAGCCCAAGTACTTCCCATGAAGTGGTTACAAGCTTCATCTTATTCATGGTGAAAGGAGACAAATTAACCAAAGAAGCTTACTGCAAAGAACTGGAAATTCAGAATTTAACACTCTTCTTAAGAGAGATTGACATATTGTTTTTTAAATAACCATGACAACACCAAACCATCTGAACCATCCTCAAGTCTGTTTAGAGGCTCTGTATCTGCCCTTCTAAGTTTGTTTCATTCAAATATTTCATCCTTAATTTTATTCCCATTTGCCAGTTTTTTAAAAAAAATAACAATTGTCCATATTTGGGTTTGGATGAAATGGAATATTTTAACATCTTTTCTGATTTTTTATTTTTTTTTGGTTTTTCGAGACAGGGTTTCTCTGTATATTCTTAGCTGTCCTGGACTCACTTTGTAGACCAGGCTGGCCTAGAACTCTGATTTAATTCTTAGCAGCTTACTAATGCATCCTTTGTGAGCTTTCTCTGCATATTACAGAAACTATCAATTGGTCATTCAGCTCCAAAATAACTGAAGATTTGTTTTCTCATTTTGTTGATTTTTTTTTTCTGGGTAGTAGTTTGCCTTATCTTATTGCAGAATCTTATTTCCACAGAATGAAATGTAAACATACACTAGAGAAGGAAGTTTACTAAAAAGCTACATTTTTTGTTTTATTAATGTATTTTATTAATTTATTCATATTACATCTCAATTGTTATCTCATCCCTTGTATCCTCCCATTCCTCCTTCCCTCCCATTTCCCCTTCCTCCCCTTCCCTATGACTTTGACTGAGGGGGTCCTCCTCCCCCTGTATATGCTCATAGGATATCAAGTCTTGTATTTATTTCTTTTATTTTTAATTTGTTCACTTTACATCCTGATTATAGGCCCCTCCCTCATCGCCTCCCAGTCCCACCCTCTCTCCCTCTCCCCCTTCCCCTCAGTAGTTTTCAGAAAGAGGGAGCACTCCTCACTCATCATCTGACCTCAGCCTATCAAATCTCATCTGGATTGCCTGTATCCTCTTCCTTTGTGGTCTGGCAAGGCTGCCCCTCCAGGGGGGAAGCGATCAACAAGTGGGCACTAGAGTCCATGTCAGAAGTAGTTCCTATTCCCTATATTATCAGACCCACAAGGAGACTGTGCTGCCTATGGACTACATCTGAGCACAGGGGATAGGTCTTCATTATGCGTGGTCCTTGGTTGGTGCATCAGTCTCTCCAGCACCCTCCCCCCTGCCACTGGAATTTCTTGGCTCCATTGGTCTCCTTGTAAAGCTCCAGGTCCTTCTAGCTCCCAACTCTTCCATAAGACTCCCTGCACTCCACCACAGAGTTTGGCTGTGAGTCTCAGCATCTGCTTCAGTCTGCTGTGTGGAGTCTTTCAGAGGACCGCTAAAAGCTACATTTAATCCTGACTTCACAGGGATGCTTTGATTTCCTCTGACATGCATGCACCATTGTAAATATTGGGGAAATGTAAAAAGGGCTATTTGATGAGATAATATTTCTACATGAATATAAATCCTCTAGGTTTCTACAACACCACTGAGGTTATGTGCTATAATTCTGTTTCTTGTAGGAAATGTATAGTAAGTCCTGGTGACATATGCATTAAACAGTAGTAGGTATAAAGATCCTAGGGCACTGAATTTTTCAGGTAAGCATTCTGCCACTGGATTATATACACATCTAGCAAGGGAGTCTGAATAAAATTAAATATAAAAGCTTTTTTTTAACTTTTGCAATTTGTCTATGACCTTGAAGTGATCTCACACCACAGCATGTTTAAAAATTCAACTCTTGGCAGAAATGCTAAAGCTTCTCACTTTTTGTTCCATAGAAATTCTGAAATACTGCTACCAATTTAGTGGAAGCGTCTTCAAAAATGTGAAGTTGAATAAAAAGTTACCTGGAAAACACCACACACACACACACACACACACACACACACACACACACACACACTCACAAGCACACAAGCCCCTTATCCTAGGAATAAGGAAGGCAGGAAGTTAAGAAATATAGGAAACCGGTAGAGTGTTATTTCTTTTTCTTGTTGATGTGACAAATCATTGACAAAGGCAACCCAAGGGAGAAAATATTTCTTTCATCCCACAGTCTGAAGGCACAGATTACAGTGGGAGAATAGACGGATTTTGTGGCGAGAACATAAGGTATATGCTAATGTTGATTTCACACGAAAGAAGTAGAAAGAGGATTGCCTGTGCTTACTTTGTTTTTTTGTTTGTTTGTTTGTTTTGGTTTTTTGTTTTGTTTTGTTTTTTGTATTTGGCTCTTTTAAATTATGAGTCGACATGCTGAGTTCACACTAAGGAAATGGAGAGATGACAGCTTGTGCTCGGTTCATTTTTTTTACTTTGGCTTTATTTATTTTTTATTAAGACTCTACATCAGCCTGTAGCATGATATCATCCAGATTGAGAGTGGGTCTTCTGTCCTTAATTGAACCTCTCTGAAATACCTTCACACTCATATAGACAAAGAAAGGTGATGATGACAGTCCATACTGTCAAGTTGGTACCCATATAGTTTTAACTATAAAAATCAATCTTTTAATCAAAGTCTATGTTTTTAAGTTCAAAATGGCACAGCTTTCCCAATAATAAAAGGAATAATTGATCATAAGGCGATAAATTCATATATAGCACAACTGATGTAAAAGTCTGAACACAGAATCGACAAGTATTCACACATACAGGCACATATACGTTGTTGCATTCATGTATACATACATATGGATATATGTGTATATATGTAAACCCTGTAACATTTATGCTCATCTTATATTTTAAAACTGCTTGGCATTATATTAACTAAGGGAATGGAAAGGACTGGAGTGAGGTAGGGCTGGATAGCTTGAGAACGCCATATGGAAGACATGCGTCTGAGGGAGGGTTTATTTGGGTTTATTCTGTACAAGGTACTGTGATCATTTCGGAATCCATACGTTGACAACTTTAGTTTTTGGTCTGAGTGTCTGGAGATCCTCAATCAATGTATATATTATTGTAATTGCACTTAGTTACCAACCAGAGCACTATGGCAAGACCCTCTTGCTTATGATATACCATGCATTTTGAACATGGGGCATGAAAAATCAAGCTCATGTTAATCACTTTGTTTCATCCTAGCTGGCTACACTCCATCGTATATGAGATGCACTGAGACTGTTGGAGGAAGAAAGTCATTCATAGTTTTACCCAACTGTAAACACTGTGAACTACAATAATGACTGGTTCAGTAAGATACTTTCATTATTACATTGGTAGAAGAACAATTATTGAGGTAATCAGTCACTTTCTGATTGTATTTGGGGCTTGCTCTATAGTAGCAGTTGTCAGACTGTGAGTCCTGACTATTGGAAAAATATTTCTGATCGTCTTAGGAACTGAAACACTGCCCATTAGAAAATTTACAACTATGAAGTAGCAACCAGAATAAAATTATTTTGGAAGGTTCCAAAGACAATCGGATATATCTGTTCTTCAGTGGTCATGACCTGCCGGTTGAGAACCACTGTACTACAGAAAGGCCAAGGCTGCAAACTGAGTCAGGAATCCATGTTAAGGAACCTCACAGTCCCCATGGATACAACAAATGCCATTAGGTTGCTAAATGGACACAGTGTCAAACTACAGTATAAATTCTTATGTTTTTAGCTATAGATTAGGGAAAAGAGGATGAAAAACTCACATAGCTAGATATGAGGGAGGATCAGAGAGGCATTTTATCTACTGGCTATGACAGGACCACTACACTCATGACCTCACAATAGCTGTGGTTTCCTCCATAAGACACATGCAATATTAGGCCAGACAACTTTCTAGCATGAGGGAAGGGTTCATGAGACCCCAGCCTTAAATGAGGAGCTACTGATAGTCTATGGATTCTGGGCAGGGAAATACTGTCTTCCATAAAGTCGTGTTCCCTAGTAGGCCAGGCAAGCACCAGGGAATAACATTACACACCTGTAAGTATGCATACAGCAGAAATTGACTTGAAGGGTAGAAAATAAAGTCCGTGAAGTTAAGAATATTTAGGGATGTGAAAGGAGATATAGAGGATTTAGCAAAGGAGTGAACATAATCTAAGTATAATATATACATATACAAAGAACTACTGTATTTTAAAAATACTCCAATAATTATAATCTGTATTTAAGTCTACAGGCCAACATATGTAATTGTACACCACAATCCATTTACAAGAAAGTTCAGAGTAGAATAACCCCATATAAGAGGCCATATATTTACCTAGCCATGTAGATTACTTCATAATCATGTATTGAAGAGCAATACAGTTTAAAAAAAATGAACGGCAATGGCAGAGTAAATGTGACTCTTTAGAAAATGTATCTTAAAGAAAGGAAGATAAGCCTGGTCATGGCGGTGCATGCCTTTAATCCCAGTACTCACACAGGAGCCATAGACAGGTGTTGTGAGTTTGAGGCCAATCAGGTCTACAGAGTGAGCTTCAGGACAGCCGGAGCTGTTACACAGAGGAAACCCTGTCCTTGGTGCCTTCTTTTTCTCTCCTTGTGACACTGTGGCTCACAGGGATGTTTTCTTCCTGATAAGTCCCAATTGCTTCATCGAACTTGCTTCTGATGTTTGCATTGACAGGGAATTGATGGGAAGTCATTTAAAAGTATTTATGGTCCCTTATGTAGATGGCGGTGTGGATCTGGAATTGAGTTGAAAAGCACCCTTGTCAGCAAATAACATGGGATTAGAAGAGCCAGAGAGGGCCAAGGAGTGAGTGTGGAGGCTGGCAGATGCAGTGTTTCAGCAGCGCGGTCTTTAAATTAGCACCTATCGCCAATGAATTCTGATCCTGTGTTCTCACATATGGCACATCCTATATAGTAAGGTAGTTTAAATAAATAAAAATTATAAATTTATGTAATGGAAAAATTTCAGTGTATATAAAATTCTTTATGTGAGAGAAATCAACATATTTTTAAAAAATTTCTGAATAAAATTTCATGTGAAGTGTTCTTTTTTTTTTTAAGATTTATTTATTTATTATATATACAATGCTCTACCTATGTGTACACCTGCAGGCCAGAAGAGAGTATTGGATCTCATTGTAGATGGTGGTGAGCCACCCTGTGGTTGCTGGGAATTGAACTCAGGACCTCTGGAAGAGCAGTCAGTACCCTTGACTTCTGAACCATCTCTCCAGCCCCTACGTGAAGTGTTCTTAAAGGAGGATTTCATCAGTGATTAGCACAACAGAGTTTTAGGCATACTCATCTTTTATTTCCATAAATAGATAGCACAGGATGAAGAAATTTCTGTGATTTATGTACTGCAAACTTGTAAGGATCCTGAATGTAATTACTAATTGAACACAAAGTGAGGAAGCTGTCCATTAATGAGTAAATTATTTTTTAAAATATTTACATTCTTTATGAATAGATATTTTCCCATATGTACGTATGTGCACAATGTACACTACCCAACCTTATACCCAATATACGCATAAAAAGGAGTTCTCTGCAGCGTGATAATCAACAGAGTGACCCACACACGCGCGCGCGCGCGCTCGCGCGCGCACACACACACACACACACACCATAAATGGATAATTTAGAAACCTTGGCCTGGAGGATGCAATGCACACAGACCTCTGACCTCTACTTTCTCCCATACCCTTTAATATATGGGATTTTTAAAAATGAAACTATGGACATGACCACATTGAAAGACTCCTGAAGAGACAGTTTGAGGCGCCTGGAAGAGTCCAGAGAACAGGAGTAAGGAAGTGTATGTATTAGACACGGCCAATAGAGTGAACTGCGCCGTGAGATGAAAAACAGGGGAAGTGCGGGAGAAAAATGGCGGACAGTGGAGAAAGGGTCAAGGAAATCAAGAGGACAAAGTGCCGCGGGAAGAGTTAAGAGAAGGGGGACAAGAAGAAAAGCCTAATAGCACACAGCCAGAATGTTTGGAGTTCATAGAAAAAGAAAAAAAAAAAAAAAAGACGCTGGGAGAAGGGCAGAGAAGCGCAGGGGCTGGAGAAGTTTAAAGCACAAGGCAGGGGTAGCGCTGAGAGGAGCCAGGGCTGTGTAAGAAGTATTTGCAATTCTGTATGAATCTGGCAGCCAGCATCCGCTCGGATATGTTAATAAGCACCTCAGTTAGCCATTTCCTCTTGCTTGAATTTGGAAACAAACAGTTTGGGGGATGTTGGATCTTTCTAGGCTACTGTATAATAGGGAAAGGATCACCAAGGGCAGCGCTGTGCAGCTTACTGGCACCTTAATAGTAGGGAAGCCCTGTTCTGCCATTCCCTTTGTACTCCTAAGACTGACAGAGAGTTTTCTTCTGATTCCTAATTGCCTTCTCGGAGTTTCTCAGGCCACCTGCACTTCTTTATTTGTTTGTTGAATTTTGTTTTCTGACATGAACTCAGGACCAAGGTACTTAAAAGTTACCTCAGACCCCTTTGTAGAGGCTGTCACCGCGGGCCAAGAACTGAGTTTAAAATCACCAATCTACTGGGAAAGAACACCAGGTGATCATGAACCTTTAGTGTGTGTGTGGGGGTGGTGTGTCACCACAGTTTCATCAGAGATACATTTCTTGTGGTGACACAAGTGTCTCTAAAGGAAGTTTTACAGTGTGCAATAAATGTAAATTAAATATATAGTTTTATTCTTTTATAGTTATTCATGAAATCTACCTGAAGTGTCCCTAAAGGAGGATTTCTTTGATGATTAGCACAACATATTTTTAGGCACACTCATCTTTCTTCTCCATGAATAGATACATAGGGAGATGAAATTTCTATGATTTAAGCACCTCAAACTTGTGAAGATCTTGGATGAAATTGCTGATGGAACTCAAAAGAAGGAAGGTGTCCAGTGAGGAGTTAGCTATTACTTTTATTTGTTATTTACTTTTATGTGACTGAATATTTTGCCCATTTTTTAACGTATGTGCACCATATGCACAGTGCAGAGAGGAACCAGGCCTCTCTCGGAGGTCTTTGCAATGCTTTGAGAATCCGACAGCATCTTTTCTAACATGTTAACAGACACCTAAGTTAACCCGTTGTCCTGAGTTTCTTTGGGAGCAAATGGCTTTGAGATGTTGAAACTCTCGAGGATGATGACAGGGCAAGGTCCGCAGGGGCAAGGATGTGCAACTTTCTTGTGCTTTAGTAGCAATGATGCCCTGTTTGTTCTGCACGGCTTCTCTGCCCTGCCCTCCCCTCTGCTTCCTAATTGCTTCCTAGGTCTTGCTCATGTAATAGGCTCGCTTTCATCGTGTTGTTTTGTTTCTGACAGGAAATCAGGACCAAGGTGTTCAGAAATTACTTTCAGACCCTTGTGGAGATGCTATCATCATGAGCCTACAGCTGAGTTTAAAGTGGCTTGTCTTTTGGGAAAGAGCGCAGGGAGGTCAGGAAGCTTTAAGTGAGGGAGACAGCCTCACAACAGTTTCAGCAGAGACTCGCTTCTCATGGCTACAGCCACCACAATTGTGTCATTGAGCGCTGAGGTGAGTGGCCAGGTTATGTGACTAGTAAGAACTCAGTCTATTAGCAAGCACCTTTTGGAGAATACACACTTGTGCTTTGGGAGGCAATTTAATTTCTACCCAGATGTTTCTCTTAAATTTACTTTTACGTAAAAATCTATATTAAGAATGTCTTTCAACATTTCTGCTGAAGAAAAGGAAGGAAGGACAGTAAGAGGATAGGAAGGAAGGAAGGAAGGAAGGGAGGGAGGAGGGAGGAAGGGAGGATGGATGGATGGATGTGTGTAGGAAAGAGAGAAAAACAGAAAGAGAAAGAGAAGGAGAGAGAGACAGAGAGAGACACAGAGAGAGACAGAGAGAGGGAGAGAGGGGGGAAGGGAGAGAAATGGAAAGAAAGAAAGAAAGAAAGAAAGAAAGAAAGAAAGAAAGAAAAGTAATTCAAGGCATGGTTAGGTAAAAAGGAGTCAAGTATTGCTTAGGAAGTAGGGGGATTTTGAATGAAATTAGGGTATTTTTAGATTCATGCCAACATAGAATCTCTTATTTCCTCCCTAAGATGTGTGGACCCCGTTTGTCACATGAGCTGCTACCTAATCTCTCTTATCATCAGTATCTCCTTATTTTCTTCCTTCCTTTCTTTACTTAGCCTCTGCTTCCCTCTCTGCCTCTGTCTCCATCCTTTTCTACAATCTCTAACTCTTTTTGCATCTACCTTCCAAGTTTTTTGTTTGTTTCAAAAGGTAGGTTTTTTTTGTTTTGTTTTGTTTTTGTTTTTGTTTTGTTTTTTTGATTCCTTACCGATGGCATTGCGGAACACTCCCAGGGCCTTGCAATAGCTAAACAAGCTGCTAGCTTCAGCCCCATCTTATCCTAAACAGCTTGAAGTACTTCTGTTGTTTTTATTTCTCCTACTCATCAGTTTATATGCTTCTGGAATACGTTACATCCTGATTTCGTGCCTAAGGCTATGGATTAAAACAATGGGTTGGAGAAAATACTGATACGAGTAAGTTGAATTTATATATCAATGATAAAAATATAGATTGATTTTCCTGTGATCAAAAACAGATATTATGGATGTTTCACGATTACAAGTTAGGTTGAATGAATTATTATAAAGAATAAATGCATGTTAGAAGTACCGTTTTATTTCTTGCTACTTGAGCCGTTCTATGCACCCAAAAAATTGTTTGTAATATGGTTCCATCTCACATGTTATCTGAAGGAACGTACACGTGAGTGTTCTTGTCATGGAAGACCTGTCCTCCTCTGAAATATAGACCCAGGTATGCTTGGCTTTTTCTGTTCCTATTGTCATTGTCACTGCCTAGCATTTCAGAAGATGTCATGCATCTGTCTGATTTCAGGGATTGCTGTGCCATATTACATACCACTCAAACGTGCTTCCAAGTGTTCCTTGTAGAAAAAAAAATCACATTCATTGTTGCGGCTCTTAAGTTCATATCACTGATCGATAAGAACATCTTAGCTGTGAATTTAGTTGACTGTCATCGCGGTTGCTCTGTAACACACATCCTATCCCAGAACTCCTCATATGTAAACAACAGCTTTATAGGAAAGATTAAGCTTTGTCTCAGGTGGAAGCAGTCTTGGCGGGCTTTACCCTTGAGGCACACCATGAATACCTTGTGAGAGACTGTTTGGAGCCTTCCTGGGCTTGGAATTCAGGAAGCCTACCTAGGAACCCCACCGTGGCTATTGTTTTCCTAATTGACCCTCGAAGGGAGAAGGGACCTCCCTTTGCATATGACTGGGAAGAGGTAGGAGGAGAGAGGAAGAAGGCTCGGAGAGAGAGGAAAGGACCGGACCAGCTCGTGGGACTGAGACACCTAAGGACCCGTCCTGCCGAACGGATTCCAGGAGGTTTTAATCTTCTGTCCCTTTAACCTTTTTTTCCTTCTTGTATATGCTAGTTGGGTTGTATAATAAAGTTTAATTGTTAATAAACTGAGCCAACAAGCTTCTTTACACTTACGGTTAGAACTAGTGTCAAACCACAACTTTTTATTGTGTTAGCTCTTGTGAGTAGACAGTTCAGTCATGTGAAAGCTGATCCTAACGCTCTGTGTCTGATCTCTGGAACGTTTTCGGCACTTACCAAAATTCTGCGTCCTTGAAATAATAATCTCCTCCTTGCAGCCATGTATTTCATCATTCTATTGTTTTTTAAAATTTGTGTTACAGGATTCATTTATTGCTAGTGAGGGCATGTGTATCTTGGAAAGCATATACGACTGGAGGTTAGAAGACATGTTTTTGGAGAGAGTTCTTCAGATTATCCTGTAGATCCTGGAAGGAACCCTGAGAATTGGACTAGGTAGAAAGCACTTATACATGCTGAGCCATCTTTCTGGCAGCCGTCATGTTAGTTTCTGTGTCCTTGAAGATGGTCATTTTGGTTAAAACTGCTAGACAGACTCATGCAGCACTTAATGCAGTGTCTCTTGTGGTCATTTGTGTTCTAGAATGTGTCCAATTTTTTCCTAAAGGGTAAATGCTATACCATTGTTTGTATAAACAAATTTATCTTTATGGGTTTTGTTTATTTGTTTGATTTTTGGGTTTTTTTTTCTTGTGGTGATGGATGTATGGAACGATCGTATCTTTTTTTTCACTTTTTAAATTATTCATTAATTTATTCTTGTTACATCTCAATGGTTATCCCATCCCTTGTATCCTCCCATTCCCCCCTCCCTCCCATTTTCCCCTTAATCCCCTCCCCTATGACTGTGACTGAGGGGGACTTCCTCCCCCTGTATATGCTCATAGGGTATCAAGTCTCTTCTTGGTAGCCTGCTATCCTTCCTCTGAGTGCCACCAGGTCTCCCCATCCAGGGGACGTGGGGAACAACTGTATCTTTCAGGTTTTTTTTAATGATTCTGCTGCAAATGTGACTAAGAAGCAACTCTTCAAGACTCCAAATTTGATTATTTTTCAGTCTTACTAAGAAATGGAATTGGTGAATTAAAATATAAATTTTTTCTTTATATGGCAAACATATTTTATATACATAGAGCATCTGTACCATGAGAATTTATGTCAGAAATGTATTTGTGTTATCAACAAAATTAATAAAGCATAGCTAATAGTTTTAACAAGTGCATTGCTTTAAGGAGGGAAATTATTAGAACATAAAATGTACTGTACAAACCAAGGAGAAATATATATTTATACAATGTTCTTTCAGGAAATATCCAAGGACACAAACAGGATTCATTCTAATGCACAAAATGACAACACAGCCACGGTGTCACCAAGAAGTAAGGTTTACAAATATCATTCGTCTACAACTTGTCATAATGATATAAAATTCATATAAAAAGAGCAGGATTTTATCTACATGTCATAACGAATATCTTCCATACATGAGATTCTCAGTTCAATCCCCATGCCTTCCATTATGAAAAAAAAATCCTACAGAAGTGAAATCAGACAAAATGGCCAAAAAATTAATATTTTTTTTACTCATTGTAAGTTATTAAATTTACTTGAATTATAAGAACTATCATTATTGAATAGTAAATATTTTTCATGATGCCAACATTTTTTTTAATTGGCTTGGTTTGTAAAAGTTTAATTAGCATACATATATTAGATTCTACTATGAAATCTTCAAACCAATTCATTTTTCATACTCCTCTTCTATGTTTTGTTTTGTTTTGGTCACACACCCTCCCTCACCCCTCTATCTATCCTTTATAATTCTCTCACTTTAACGACACATTTTTCTTTTTATTCCCCTCCCATTAATTTCTCAACACACCTTCCCCGCCCCACCCCCCACCCCTGCATCCTTTGATAATCTTTCGGGTATCATACCCCATAATCACTTTCTCTCAACACTTAGATAAATATGAGCATAGTCATTCAAATCTGCTTATGAAGGAAAAAAAAGTATAAAACATCCCTAAAGTATTATGCGACCTTGATAAATTCCCTGTAGTTTCTGAAAAAACTCATGATTTCATTTCCCCCGGCGAAGGAACAAAATGCCACTCTGTAAACATACCACACTTCCTTGGTCTGCTGGTGAGTACCACTCCTTTGCTACAGTGAATTATGCGGCAGTTATCACGGATATGAATTATCTCTGTGCTAGGACAAGGAACCTTCTCAGTCTGCGTATCAAAAATATATAGCTGTATTATGTTGTCATCCTATTTTTATTCTATGGAGAAATCTTCAGGTTTATTTTTTTATAATGAGTGTTGTACTTAGCCTCCTACCTTTGTAGAACGAGGTTTCTTTTTCCACGTCATTGTCAGCACTTCTTGCGGTCTATTCTTGTCATGTTTGTTATTGTAAGGTGCGAAATGGGGGTCTCAACGTGTTTGTAATTTGCATTTCCTTGATACGTAAATATGATGAACACTTTTATAAATGACTGACTGCTTATCTGTGCCTTGTCTTTAAAGAAACCTTTGCCCATTTTTTTTAAAAAGCCATTTGTTGATCAGAACACTTGTGGCAAGTCTCTTTAACCTTTTTTTCCCCCTCTTTATACATTCTATGTTATAATCTCCTGAAATACAGAAATCAACGATTTTTTTTCTCATTCTGTAGGTTATATCTCCACTTGTCCGGTAGTTTCCTTTAATGTCCAGAAATCTTGTAACGTCACGCAGTTCCGCTTGCTAATTATTGATGCACCTCCTATGCTATTAGTAGTTTGCCTCTACTTGTTGTGTTTCTAAAGTTTTCCTCTGAGAGTTTCAGCACCTCTGAGTATTTAACATCATTTTACGCGCAAAGTGAGGGGCTATAGACGCAATCCCTTTCTGCAGGTGGACATCTGTACACAAAGTCACTGTGGATCACAAGGTCTGATCACTGAGTCACAACAACCATTAAAGAAATTAGCGACTGTGTCTTCCTGATATTCTTTCTGACAACTGCTGAGCCTCAGTGGGGCACTGGTATGGAATCTGGCGCCACCTTTACCCTTCTTACTCAACACTGCCACTGTGTGGTTTTTTTAATTAATTAATTAATTTTTTTTGTATCCTCCCATGTTCCCAGATCCTTGTACAGCATTCTCTATTATGATTAACAAGACTTGATGACTCAACATGTGGGATACTCAGTAACACTACAACTGGAATTTGGTAATTACTTTTCAATTTTATTAATGAAAAACAGCACTGATTTCTGTCGCTTCTACAATGTTTTACTTTCCTATAGAGTACGCACTAGGGTAATTTTTTTCCCCCTATGTTGTCAGCAGCTTTAACTGCTGCTTTTATTTAGTTAGTTTCTTTTGATTGATACCTATTTATAGAGTGTGTGATGATCTCTAATTGCAACATTGGTTTGTATCACCTCCTTGTGTTCCCTTAATTATTGGTGATGTTGAGCCTTACTTCGCTTACATTTTGGACGTTTCTGATTTTTTTTTTTTTTTTTTTAGAAAATTTATCCAAGTCATAAACCCATTTCATTTATTTTATATTTTTCAAAATTAAGATTTAAATACCCGTTTTAGGGTAGAGGGATTAGTCAGCGGCTAAGAGTGCGTGCTGCTGTTACTGTGTGTCTGTGTTCAGTTCCTAGCGACTACTGGTGGCTCAGAAGTCTCTCCAAAATGCAGCTGTAGGAGATCCCAAGCCTCTGTCCCCTGCTGGCACTCAAACCCACATCCAACCTCCCGAACATGCCCAATTAAAGGCATACCCTTAACTAAAAACAAGATGAGTCTTAAAATTAAAATAACCTTTCTTCGCTCGTTGCAAATACAATTTTCAAATAGTTTCTGTCATTTCCCTTGATGAGTTGTGAAGTCTGTTTCATGTGAGCCTCAGAAATAATGGCACGGTTTAAAAAAAAATTCCTTCTCTCAGAATTGGCCCCCAAAATTATTGAGCTAAATCAAAAAGAAAAAAAGTGCAGAGCAATCCTTCTGGTTTTTATTTCTTTTCATTTCTAGGCTGGGTTTGTTAGTGTGTAGCCCTAACAGTCTTGGAAATGGAGCTGCTTCCATAGACAAGGTTAACCTGTCTCTCTTCGTCTCTTGAGGCTTAAAATTAAAGATGTCTACCACCAATTGAGATTATGAAAGAGTAGAGAACGAAGAATTTCTGAATAAATAAATAAGTAAGTAACTAAATAAAAACAATACACACATGCTTTTTTTTTTGTGACAGCGGTATAAACTCAATAAAGGCCTGGATAGTCTATGTAATCTAATTTCACGAAATTAATGCACACTCATAATGTATTTCCGAGATCTCTGGACCATAACAAATGTGTTTGCTTTTAAAAACAGGAGTGAAAATGGCTTCTGGAAACTTTGCCATGGGAATCTTTCTCTTCTCCCAGATTACAGTGGGAATGCTTGGCAACTTCTCAATACTGCTTTCCTATGTCTTTGTGATAGCCAACGGAAAGCATTTAATGCTGAAAGACCTGATTATAGGGCACCTGACTTTTGCCAACTGCTTGTCAATCATGTCACGTGGCATTCCGCGAGCAATGTCAGATTGTGGGTTTAAAGTATTCCTGGATGACATTGGATGTAAGCTGATAATGTACAGCTCCAGAGTAACACGGGAAATGTCCCTTTATGCGATGTGCCTCCTGAGCTGCTTCCAAGCAATCTCAATCAACCCCAGCAACGCCAGGTGGAGGAAGCTGAAACACAGAGCCACCAAGTACGTAAGTCCCTCCTGCTCGCTCAGCTGGCTCATGCATCTGTTGCTGAATATTTTGATACCAATAAGAGCCTCTGGCCGTAGTTACAAGAAAAATATAACCAATCGGGCAAATTATGGATACTGCTCGTGGTTTATGTCAAGAAATTTTGCAACTGCGCTATACATGTTCTTTCAATGCTTCTATGATGGCCTGTGTCTGGGTCTCATGGCCTGCTCGAGTGTCTCCATGGTGAGCCTCCTCTACAGACATAAGAGGCAATGTAAGCATATCCACAGTGCTCAGCACTTTCTAAAATTCTCGCCTGAGGACAGAGCCACCATAACTGTCCTCATCCTGCTATGTATATTTCTCATCTCTTACTCATTTAATTCCATCGTTGTCATCTTTTGGGCCTATTCCAAATATCCAATGCTTTGGGGACTAAGTCCGTTTACATTTCTAGAAAGATGCTTTTCCATATTAAGCCCCTTTGTTCTCATCAGTATGAAGTCTGGTTCCAGCCTGGCTTTGCCCTGCTTTGTTAAAATATAGCTTCCTACAATTATGACATGAGCCCTGGTAACCTTTTTACTCTAATTATATTATCATATTTTTTTCTATCTGTTGTACAAAACTAAAACTGCAATTTGAAAGCTTTAATCTTACTACAATTGGCTCCTTCATTATGTGGCTATTCAGTAGACATTCTGTGGGAAATCATTTGTTTGATGTGTTATTTATTTTTCTTGTTTCTCTGACAAAATAGCAGACAAATGTAACTCAAAGTAGGAAATAGGTCTTTCCCTCCACAATCCACAGTTCTGTCCTTTATGGTATTGTAGAAACAATTAGAGAAGATAAATTTGTAGTGAGAGTGTCACAAATTATGTGGTAAAGTTGAGTTCATAGTCAGGAAGGAAAGAATCAAATGCCTGTGCTTGGTTCCTTTCCTTTTGCCTTTTAAATTAAGACTCGACATAAGTCTATGGGATAGTTTCACACAGAACCAAGTGGGTCTTCTGTCCTTCCTTAAATCTGTCTGAAATCCCCCACAGTCTGTGGGGATCCTAAGTTCATATTGTCAATTTGTCATTTGTACATATTACTTTAACTATGAAAATCAAGCTTTAAATAAAAGTTTGTATATTTTTTCTAAGTTTATTTATTTATTCACTTTATATGTTTGGCTGTGACTCTCAGCGTCTGTTTTGATCTGTTGCTCGGCGGCAGGTTGGGGGGGGGGACCTCTGAGAGGACAGATTTTTAAGGCTCTAGTCTTCAGTCATAGCAAAGTGTCATTAGTAGTGTCGTTCAGTCATAGCAAAGTGTCATTAGTAGTGTCAGGGGTTGGCTCTCTCTCATTGCGTGGCCAAGTGTTGGTTGAACCTTCCCTCAATATTGGCTCTATCATTTTCCCTGGACATCCTGTAGGCAGGATTCATTTTGAGTCGAAGGGTTTTTTGTTGTTGTTGTTGTTGTTGGTGGTGGTGGTGGTGGTGGTGGGTTTTTTTTTTGTGTGTGTGTGGGTGGCTTGGTGTTCCCCTCCCTCTACCAGGAGTCCTGTGTGCTAGAGGGTGGCCTCTTTAGTCTTAATGACCTTTGCTACTAGGAGTCTCAGGAAAGTCACCCCCATATCCTCCCAGGAGGCTACCATGTCATAGTTTCCCAGCATGTCTCAGAGGTGCCCCCTCCCACAGTTTATCTTTTCTCTGTAAGCCTTCTTTTCTCCCTCTACCCCAGCTCTCCATACACCAGGTCCCCACCCTCAATTCTGTCAGCACTCCCTTACTTATCCTATTCCCTCTCTTCAAGAACATCCTTGGTCCCTTGTGTGCCCCATTCCTGATCCAGTACCTTGATCCCTAGAGATCGTAGGGGGCCACCTATGACAACCAGCAGACTACAGTTCCCAGCCTGTCCTATCTTCCTGGTGGGCCTAATGGTGAAGAGCACCACCCTATACCCTGCACACCCCTTTCCAATTCTGAACCTCATCCTTGGAGGCCCTTAGTTTCACCCCCAGAAGACAGGTAAGATGTCTAGACACCAGTACACCCTGATAACACCAGACCAGAGGGGAAACTACCCCAGCTCCTTGAAGCATCCTTC
This sequence comes from Acomys minous, assembly GCF_964271855.1. NCBI lineage: Eukaryota > Metazoa > Chordata > Mammalia > Rodentia > Muridae > Acomys > Acomys minous. The sequence continues at coordinate 13,584,822 of NC_140502.1, forward strand.
TACTGGACCTTACCCATACCTGGATGCCATAAGTCCCACAGCACTCAGGGACCACCAAGCCACAAGACAAACACAGGGTGCTGGGCCCCCTGAACTCTTCATCTACCGTACCTCACACATACATGAGTTCCTGGAAGCAGGGAGCCCCCAGTGACCACCAGACAGTAGTGGAGACAACCAGATGGATAAAGGCTAACATAAGAACACAAATAAGAAGAACATGGACACCAGGGTAACATCAAAACCCAAGTATCACACCACAACAATCCCATGATATCCTAACACAAAAGAGGAACAAGAAAATTACCTTAACTCTGGAATCATGAGACAATAGAGGCCCCTTAAAGACATACAGAGAATACAATCAAACAGGTAGAGAGTGCTAAACAGGGAATATATAAATCCCTTACAGAAATCCAGGAAAAAACAATTATACAGGTGAAGGAAATGAATGTAACTGTCAAAGACCTTAAAATGGAATTAAAAGCAATAAAGAAAGCAAAATCTGTAGGAATTCTGGAGATGGAAAAACACAGAGAAAAGAACAGAAAAACAGAAGTAACCATTTTAAACAGAATCCAAGAGATGGAAGAGAGAATCCCAGACATAGATGATATAACAGAAGAAATTGATACATCAGTCAAAGAAAATGTTAAATCAAACAATTCCTGACACAAAACATCCAGGAAATCTGGGATGCTATGAAAAACTTAGTCTATGCATAATAGAAATAGTAGAGGGGCAAAGAAGAGTCCCAGCACTAGGGAACAGAAAATATTTTCAACAAAAATAATATTAGAAATGTTCCCCAAACTAAAGAAAGATGCCTATAAACATGCAAGAGACATACAGAACACCAATTAGACTGGCCAAGAAAAGAAAATCCTCCTGCCACATTAAAGTCTATATTTATAATGTCAAAATTACACAGAGTTGGACAGTATATCATCCCACTTTCAGCAACGGACCATTCACTGCATCTATTTCACGTTCAGATGTCACTGTCAGCCCTTCACTGACTTCCTCACCATCATCTTTCTTCTCTGGTTGTCAGTGAGACTTGTATGGAGAGTGTATATGAGAAACAAAACCACACTGCATGTTGTCTGAAATTCTCCAGGAATAAATAAAATATTAAAAATGAATAAAGTGGGAAGTATGGGATAGTAACAGCAATTCATAGAGAGAGTTTGAAAGTTATGATGGAAACAGTATGGCGTTTTGACGGAAATGTTAAAACTTCAAACTATGCAGGGGTCTCCAACAAGATAACTATTAAATATCTGACTATGTGAGCAAACATTGTGAATGATTTATAAATATGATGAAGCAAAAATTATTTGATTCAAGTTATTTTTTTGAGGTGCTGGGGATGAAATCCATTGCCTTGCTAAGCAAGTATTCACCACCAAGCTGCATCATCTTCTGATGTTAAGGTACTTTAATGAAAGTAGTGAAAACTCCTAGTTTTCCTTTCTAGTCTACTTAGCATAATGCCACCTTAATAGGGACAAAACAAAATCATAGAACATGCTTAAGGGTGGAGTCATGCAGGCTAGAGTACGGTTCTTGGTCAAGCCCTCATTTCTAATTCATTATTTAATCCCAGGATTGTCTGAAAATAATGTTTGAGGCCCAAAGCCCTGATTGTAAATAGAGCACTTGACTCTCACCAACTCTATGTTTATTATCTCTAGCGGAATTCCTCAGACAATGGAAGATTTGGAGTGAAATATCTCTTGGATGACATTGTGTGAAAACTTGTCCTATTCTTTAACCATGTATCACAATGGAATTCACTGTACACCACAGGCATTCTGAGTTGTTTTCAAGAAACCAGTACGTGTGCCGACCACATGAAGTAGACAAAGCTTACATGCAAAGCCTTCAAGTACATGGTTCCTTTTGGCTCCCTCAGCTAGCTTGGTCATCTGCTTCTGAAGGTCATGATAAACTGTGAAAGTGACAAGACCTACTTTCAGAAGGGATGCAGCTAAGAAACCGACTTAGGGGGACTTTTTGTCATCCGGTTTCTGGCGCTATTTCAACTCAGTTGTGTATGCTCTTGGTCAGCTTCACTGATGGTCTGTGTTTGAGTCTCACATCCTGGACCAGTGTCTCCATGGTGAACATCCTCTATAGGCATAAGATACAGGTACACTACGGGCACAGTGCTCAACACCACCTGAGACTCTCCCCTGATGCCAGGCCCATGCAAACCATTCCGAATCTTGTGTCCACCCTTGTCAGCCTTCTGCTCCATTTCCTCTATCCTAGTACTGTACTCAGCTTCATTTGGTAATACAGACTGTGGGTCATAAACATCACTGTAATTTTGGAAACCAGTTTCCTTATATTTTGCCCCTTGAGAGCATCAGTAACAACAGCTCTGCCCCCACACTCTATCATTCCTGCTGATAGAAGAAGTTAACAGTCTACGAACTTGTCTCACGTTCTGATGGTTCTCAGATGTGTTCCTGTGTGCCTCCATCCACCATTTGCATTAGGGAGAGTAGCTATCAAGTAACTCATGCCAATTCATTAGCATATTAAATGAAAAAAAAAAAACCAACCATCACCTCAGCCTCAAGGAAGCTGCTGTACTGATTCAGAACGCTGTTGCAGTGGGAGTTATTTCACACCAAGGCATCTCTCACACCTCAGCTAGGTCATGCTGCAGTTGTGACAGCAATACCACTCATGATTAGGCATTGTCCTTGTCTAATGTTCCATACAAATAAGAGAAATGAATAAAAACAGAACTGCAAAACATCTAAGAATTTGCACGATTTCAGAACAACGGTTTCCTATGACTGATACTTAGTTCTTCCAAAATTATACTTAAGCCGTCTTATCACAGTGCTTTCTTTCAGAAAGGCGTATGCGGTATGGACATTGTTAGCAAATGTATACATTTTAAGTAAAAATCTTTACAAACTTCAACTATATTTGAATAATATGTTTTCAGTTAGTGCCAGCTTAGGCTGCAAAGAGAAAATTCATCATTTGTCGTGGCCCTATTAAAGGTTCACACTATTATATATATATATATATATACTAGTTTCAGATTTATTTTCAATATATACACTTACATATGATGATGCTCATGGAAGCTTGAGTAACAGGAATTCCTTGGAGGTATAGTTTTATGTGATTATGACCTCCCAATCATAAGTGCTTGGAACTAAACTTGGATACTTTGTAGGAGCAGTATAAGCCCTTGATTTCTGAACTCTTTCTTTCAGATCCACAAGAGTATATTTTTAAATCTTTGAAGAAGTGACTATATTAGAGGTGGTCGGTAAGTTACATCTATTTGTTGTACAACTCTGTCCCTGGAGCCCGAAACAGCTGCCACGTTCATAAAACCAGCTACATCTGCCTGCGAAATATTATTGCTTTAAAGAAAGAAGGGAGCAGATCCAGTCACTGCTCACTCCCACGGCATTTAATCTGTCCTCAAAGCTGGTATATGCTATTCTGCTTAAATGGCATGTGTCCTCGGAATGGCCATAGCAGGAGCTAGAGTACGTAGATGGACAGGCCTAGGGGAAGGCTCATCTTTGTTGCTATGGGGAAGCCCTTACTCCATGCATGGTGAAGGTCACGCTTGCTCCTATCAGTAGCCTCCTACAATGCCCTGAGAATAGGCTCAATAGACTCATTGGTTCCACACTGGGAACTTCACACGATACAATGAGGGGAATGGATCCTGCCTAGTCTTGCAACACCCAGGCAAAATTTTCTTGGGGGAAACACTGAAAAGTATATTCCAAATGGGGAGGGAGAAAGAGATGGATGCTTGCTCTCAGATGTGATATTTGTATTCGGGTTTAGAAAAGAAAAGGGGAGAGACGTAAGGAAGAATTGTTTTTTTTTTTTTTATAAAGGAAGACACTACAGTTATCAGGAGAAATTATCTGTGGGAATAATATAATTAACATATACACCAAATTCAGGAATGAATCAGCTTTAGCCTACTTGTTCACATCTGTGTGTGCATGTATTGGATCATGGATGTACTGTTGTATGTGCGTGTGTTTACCCATGCATGTTGAATACAGAGCAAACCTCAGCTGTTAATTTTTGCGGTTCTTTAAAACTAAGTTTTCATCTGCTGGCCTGAAACACTTCAGGTAGAATAGAATAAAGTGAAAGATGTTTGCCCTCTGTTATTTTTATTGTGCGTTCTGGAAATTCAACTCAGTTTCTCGTGTTGCAAATGTGAACTCTTCACTGCCTCAGTTATCTCACCAATTCCTCTTTCTTTCTTTATAAATTTATTAAATTTATTTTTACTCAATATGTATGAGAGCTTTTCCTATGTGTCCATCTGTGTACCACACATATACCATATCAGACCAGAAGAATTCACTGGATCCTCTTGGAACTGGAGTTTCAGACAGTTGTGAGCTGCCACGTCAGTGCCAGGAACTGATTTTTGGTCCTCTGTAAGAGCATCAATGCCCATAACAGTTGAATCATTTCCCCAAGAACCCTCCCAAATTTTAAACTACTATTTGAAAGTGATGTCTAATTTAGTAGCAGAAAAAGAAAGTGGAAAATCAGAGATTTTACAGAATAGGATATGCCCATCTCCCCTGAGAAGAGAGAAGAAATAGAAACTAAGAGAGAGAGAGAGAGAGAGAGAGAGAGAGAGAGAGAGAGAGACAGACAAAGAGACAGACAGAGGAGAGACAGACAGACAGAGAGACAGAGAGAGAAAGAGAGAGAGAGAGAGAGAGAGAGAGAGAGAGAGAGAGAGAGAGAGAGAGAGACAGACAGACAGACAGACAGACAGACAGGCAGAGAGACAGGCAGAGAGACAGACAGACAGAGAGACAGACAGACAGAGAGACAGAGACAGAGAGAGACAGAGAGAGAGACAGAGAGAGAGACAGAGAGACAGAGAGAGAGGAGGCAGTTTTACCTGGACAGTTTTACAGAGAGGTGCTAAGTGAGAGAACAAGCTGAACACAGATGAAACAGATGAAGACAGAAAGATTCAGAGAATGAGAAGGAGCCAGGAGATTAGAGCAGATTGCTGGAGTTAGTTTGAGTCGAGGCAGAGAAATTCAGAGGGAGAGAGAGAGAGAGAGAGAGAGAGAGAGAGAGAGAGAGAGAGAGAGAGAGAGAGAGAGAGAGAGAGAGAAAGCCAGAGATGTCAGCTGGGAGAAGAGTTTGAGGCAGAACAGCTGAGTTGAACCAGCCAGCCCAGAGCTCAGTAAGAACAAGAAAGGGTGAACTGATTAAGCCGTAAGTCTCAGAGGCTGTAAGGAGGCTAGAAGCTCTCAGGACTAGGCCCTACGCTCACAGACAGAGGCAGGAAGCATCCTAGGTAACTATCGAATCTGAAGAATAAGAGTTACTCTTACAGGACAACCTTCATCATCTGACTTTAGATCCATTTTTAAGAGGCAATGACATATTATTTTGCCGGTACAAGGACACCAGCAAATCATGAGGAGCACTCTTCTTAAGTCTGTTTATTGTGTCTATATGTACACACGTGTTTGTTTCAATCATATATCTCACTGTCACTTTTTATTTCCATGTACCCTGTCACAAAGGAGGACAATCTTCCTTATTTGTATGAATCTGGGCGTCTGGATATAATATGAATAATTTAGAATGAAAATGTATGAAAAAACAAAACAAAATAAAACAACAATAACAACAACAACAACAACAATTCTCCAGTTTAATTCTTATCCTTTGGCTAATGGATTATCTATGAGCTTTATTTACAGAAAATATCACTTGGTGTCCAGCTGCAAAACAACTGAAGATTTTATTCTCATTTTTTGTTTTTTTCTGGGCAGTAGCTTATCTTATCTTATTTGGAATCCTTTTTCAATAGAATAAAATTTGGATGTAAGCACTCTAAAGAAGAAAGAATTACTAAATGCTACATTTAAACTTGACTTAGACTTGTCATGAGATTTTCTTTTTAAAATTTTTATTATTAATTTATTCGTATTACATCTCAATTGTTAGCCCATCCCTTGTATCCTCCCATTCCTCCCTCCTGCCCATTTTCCCCTTACTCCTCTCCCCTATGGCTGTGACTGAGGGGGACCTCCTCCCCCTGTACATGCTCATAGGGTATCAAGTCTCTTTTTGGTAACCTGCTATCCTTCTTCTGAGTGCCACCAGGCCTCCCCATCAAGGGGACATGGTCAAATATGGGGCACCAGAGTTCGCGTGAAAGTCAGACCCCATTCTCCACTCAACTGTGGAGAACGTCCTGTCCACTGACTTGACCTGGGTAGGGGTTCGAAGTTTACCGCACGTAAAGAAATTAAGGACTTCCGGAAATTCATCAGAATTCTAAATCAAGCACTTCCATATACTGAAGCATCGTTTCATCCAGTGTATGCAAATAATTCAAAGATGTAGCTCATGTGAGTGGACAGTGAGTCCCGACTTGAAGGAAATAAAGACCAGAACCTCAAAGTATTGCAGGGAGGCTTCTGCTTACCTACTGCAATGTGTGGGAACTGGTTTGGTCCTTTCATCCTGTGGGTCCCACTGATGGAATTTAGATCCTCAGATTTGGGGGTGTGGGCTGTTATGTTCTGAGCCATTTCAATGGCCATATTTAGTCTTTTGGAAAGTGCTCCAAGTACCATCTGGTAATGGAATCTGTGCAATGCAAACTTATTCACAGAAAGGTATAAAAACAAAAACTGTTTTTTTCCCCCTAATAATTGATTCCACAATGACAGTAAAAAGGGAAGGAAGCTAAATTGATGAATTCTGTGCAGATGGAGTTACTGGACTTCACCTAGTGAATGGATTCACGGTCAGTTCACTTCTACCGGTAAACTTCTACAACACAGGCAATGGGGCGAGAACCAATGAGAGCAGCTTAAGTAATGGCAGGGAAGAAACCCTGATGTCCGTCTGATAATTCTTCCACACTCTTTAAACTACTCATTAAATGCCCGTGCTTAGTGGAATTCTTGCTGCCAGAAGAAGTTGCTGATTCTATACCCTCAATACATTTGCTGTTTTTTCCCATTGTTATGAAAGGTTCTTGGCAAAAAGAAACAATCACTTTTCCCCTTTGGTAAATGTTTTCAAGGGGTTTGTTTTTCTTTACAGGCTAGTAACATTTTTGTCTGCGTGTGTTTATGTTGTTGGTAATGTGTTGGGTTTTTTGTTTTTTGTTTTGGATTCACATCTATACCACCATTGGCAACAAAGACTTGAATGTCTGTTTTTTTCCAACACTGGATAAAATACTGCTTCTTCCTGAAATACACTGAGCACTCCAAAGTCTGACAGAATAAATTTCCTCCCAAAACTTCCAAATTGTTTTTTTTTTAATTTGTTTGTGTAATTTGTTCTTGGTTTTTACTCCATGGCAATATTAAGGCAAATTGATTTGGAAGTAATTCTCATTCTTCAGGTAGATGGTGTTAGGGACACACGGTTGTTATGAAAATAACATTTAGTCTATTTGAACAAGGCCATAGAATAATCAAATTATAATCTGAACACTCAGAATCTGATCAAAATCACAGGATAGTGTGAGCCATTCACCACGGGGGGAAAACATTGCATTTTTGTGGTGCAAAACATTTGTGTATCTTTTTCCTTTTTGTATCAAGACAGTGAAAACAACAGACTAAAGAAATAAATGGAGCAGGATATGTTGGTTTTGTTTCTAGCTTTTGAAATGACATCGATAAATGTTACACATGAGTAATATGAGTAACTTCCTGCTGGTGGAGCCTGCTTCTTTTTATAGAGTGGCTACTTCTTGCTTCTGGAGGCAATTTAATGGTTTGAGGCAATTTCCTGTTAGATGAAGTACCCTCATTCTCTATAATTTAGAAGTTGTTTGTTTGCGTAATTTGATTTTGGTTTAACTCCAAGATAATATTCAGGCAAAGTGATTGGGAGATACTTTTCAATGTTGAGGTAGATGGCATTTCCAAAGGTTTTCACTCTTTGTGTAGCCAGAGATTCATCACCTTGACAGTACCCATTTGTAAGGGTACCAATTTTTCTGTTTCTTTTCTCTCACCACTTATGTACATCAAATGACACTAGGCTTCAGAGCCTAAGTGCTGAACTACACATTTATACAATTCTTAATAAAAATTAACTAATTAGATAATTAAAATTTTATCTAAAAGAAATTTTATCGTTTACATAAAAAGCTTACTGAATTCAGAAGGAGTGAAAATGCCCAGTGAGTAGTTACTTCTGGATTTTTAAAAAAATTACTTTTATGTATATGAATATTTGGTACATATGTATGTATGTATACTGCGTATATTTCTCATGCCCATGGAATTAAAAAGAAGGCTTAGAATCACCTGGGATGGCTGTTCTTCAACAGGTGAATGCTGGGAGCTCATCTGTGTACTCTGAAACACACAAATACTCCTGTCTTCTGGACTAACTCTCCAGTTCCAAGGTAGCTATTTCTGGAACAATGTATATTTTATGGACACTTATCAAAAGGAGTGTGCAGATGAAAATAAAATTATATTAATTTCCAAAACATATAGCTGAAAAGAGTTTAAAATTTTTGCCATCATCAAGAGTCAACAAAGACAGATGAAAGAACAGCCTCCTCTTACTGCTTCAGCAAGTGTGGCTTATGTTGTAATCAATTTTTAAATCCTTTGTCATAATATTGAGAAAGGAAAATCCGTATATTTAATGATACTTAGCATAAGCTGTTTTTATGCAAGCCTGTGTACACCTGGATTTAGTTAAAGCAAAGTTGATAGTAGCCTCCTCTACCATAGTTCAAACTAAGAGGAACTATCCATCAATTGTCAATGTAAATAGTTTTATAGACATATAATGGAGTATTCTACAGCAAGAAAGCCAACAAAGGGTGGCAATACAACATGGATGACTATTTTGGAAAACTTGACACACTCATGACCTCTCTCTTCTCTCAAACCCCATAGTATTTGCAATTTCTTTTAGTGAAAATGTGCACATGACTACTCACAGGTATCTTTGAAGAGAGGATTTTTTTTATTGTAGATATGATGGCGATATGAGCCACAGGCATCTGGACATGAGTAGGGCAATGGAAAAAAGCGGTACAGTAGACATGGCTAGTAGCCTGAATCTACCCACTAGAGGAGAGAGAGGGGAACGGCGAGCAAGAGAACAGAAGAGAAAAGTTTAAGGAAACAAAGATGACAAAGCGCCAAGTGAAGAAAAAAAAAAAAAAAAAAAAAAAAAAAGAATAGGAGGACCAAAAGAAACACCAAGAATACACAGCCAAAATGTCTTGGTTTATAGGAAAGAGAAACTAGGATAAAGGAAATAAAACCCATAAGTTATATATAAAGCTGCAGGGTAGCTGGAGGAGGTAAGAAGTGCTCAGAGAAACCAGGACTCTGGAAGAGGTATTTGCAACGAAGTGAGAGCCTGGCATCTGTATCTGCTCTTCTATGTTAGTTAGTAGACACATCAGTTAGCCATTTTTTTTCCTGAGACCAAAACTTTTTTGAGATGTTCAAACTCTCTAGGATGCTGGCTATTGGGAGAGGGTCCCTAAAGACAAGGCCATGCAACTTGCTTACTCATTCATAGCAGTAAAGCTTTCTTATTTCTACATACCTCTCTGCCATAAGCTTTGTGTACCAAGGACTGACAGAAAAGTTCACATCCTGATCCCTAATTGCTTCCATGGAGTCGCTCATGTAATTTGCACTTCATTTTTTTTTTTTTTTTGGTGTTGTTGTTTTCTTTTTTTTCTGCCAGGGACTCAGGACCAAGATGTTTAAAAAGTTACTTCATATCCTTATGGAGATGATGTCATGGATTTAGAGTTGTGTTGAAAAATCAAACAATCAGTCTTCTGGGAAGGCGTACCAGATCATGAACCTTTAAGTCAAGAACTAGTGTCTGATCACAGTTTTAGTGGAGGCCGATTTGCACGGTGACACACGCCGCCATGTTATCTTTGACGGCTAAGGTGAGTGAAGAAGACACAGAGGTAGTAAGAGCTAACGACTTTAAGAAGCACTCCATGATAAAAAAAAAAAAAAAAAGGTCCCGTTCCTGCTCATAGGTGCTTCCTGTTTTATTACCAGGGACCTTTATTTATATTAGTTGTATTTAAAAGCAAAACTTTATTGTGAAATTCTTTACACTCTGCTGAAAAGATGGAAGGAAGCGAGCACATGAGGAATGAAAGAGAAACAAAGGACAGATAGAGAAGCAAGAGGAGAGATGAGGACGAGAGAAGAGAAGAGGAGAGGAGAGGAGAAGAAAAGAGGAGAGGAAAAGAGAAAAGAAGAGAAGAGGGGACTGCACAGAATAGGTAGGATGGAGAGGGACTCTGGTGTAATCCTGGTCCTCCCAGAAGCTGTGACTGAGCCTCTCTTCTCACACCATTTTCTTCTTTCCTTTCCTCACTTAGCCTCTGTCTCTGTCTCTTCTCTCAGTCTCTGTCTCCTTCTCTATGTTTCTCACCCTTTATCGAACTCATTTTGCATATCTCTTTGTAGTTTTTGGTCTTTCAAAGAAAGATTTACTTGGATTCTTCTTCTTCTTCTTCTTCTTCTTCTTCTTCTTCTTCTTCTTCTTCTTCTTCTTCTATTATTATTATTATTATTATTATTATTATTATTAATTTTTTAACTGATAGCACTGAGGATCACAACTACAGCATTGCAATGCCTAGTCAAGCTATAACCCACACCTCCACCTTATACTAAATAGCTTGAAGTGCTTTTATTATTTTTATTTCTCCTACTCACCAATTTATATGCATCTGGAAAATGCTGCATTCTATTTCTGTGTTTGATTAGTTGGAATATAGTAATGGGTGTTATAGAATATTGGTGCTAGTAATTAAAATGGTTTCATCAATGATAGAATTACATGGCTATTTTCTGCATGGAAAATGTATTTCGTGGAATACTGAGAGTAAGATTAAAAAGATAAATGAATTACAAGAAGGAGTCATGCATATTAAAAGTATATGTAATTTCTTCTTAATTCCACTATTCTGAAACATGGCAAGATTTTTTTTTCTTGATTCTGTTTTTATATTACAGTAAACAAACTCCTAGGCTGGTTTCTGTAGATACAGGCTTACTTTTTTTTTTTTTTTAAGAAAGAACATGCAGATAGAGTGTTCCTGTGTGGTAAATATTTAGTTGTGTCCACTTTTCAAAAATATACACAAGTGTTTGGATTTTCTATTCTTAGAGTCAGGGCCACTGACTAGAATTACAGAAACTATTGTGTATACGCCTGGTATCAGGGATTGCTGTTAGTAGGTGAAAGATAAAATAGTAACAACAAAACTCTATCATATTATGCTCTTCTCTAATACCCTTCTAACTCTTCCTTACATCCAAAATGAATACCCTTCCTTGTGACCCTAAGCTTTTTATTCTTTGGTCACAAACCTATGAGCCCAAGTCGACGTCCTGTTTAGTTGACAATCATCACCATAACTCCGTATCATACCATGTAGAAAGAGCTTCTCATTGTTAATGTTGGAACCAAATCCAAGTCACAAATGTTTATCATGTTAACTATTGGGAGAGCACAGCTCAGTCATGAGAAACAAGATCCTACTGTTCTGCAGCTGATTTCCAGATCACGTTCATCACAAGCCCTGGAACTCTGTAACCGTGAGGCAAACATCAACCACCTTCTCCTTGCATCCTTGTCAATGACTGTTCTAGTGTCTTTTAAATTTTCATTACATGATTCATTTATTATTAGGAAAGGCATGTGCTCCGAATGCTGCATACATATATGGGGGTTGGAAGATGTGTTTTTTTGAGCTGGTATTCTCCTTTTACCATGTGTGAGCCTTGTTGGACTCTGGTCATGAAGATTTGCAGAAAGCACCTTTACCTGCTGAGCAGTCTTGCTGGCCCTCGTAATTTTAGTTTGTGTGTATTGATCGTTCCTCACTGTAGTTACAACAGCTAGATAGATTAAAACAGCAGTATAATAGATGATAGCAGTCAACACAAGAATTCTTGTAGTTATCTATCTTGCAGCATGTATTAACCTTTTCAAAGGATAAATGTAATGCCATCGTATGAATACACCATGCTGTCAACCCGTGATTCTTTGTTGGCGGACATGTGAAATGATTGCTTTTTCAGCTGATTTGAGTGATTCTGCTGTGGAAGTGACTAACGAGGTATGTCTTTAAGACCCTGATTTTAATTTTTAAAAAATCATCTTAAGAAGTCAAATTTGTGGATGACACAGCTATTCTTTTTCCTATGAAAAAGTACTTTATATGCTGAATGTATATACACCATAAGAACTTCTTTCAGAAAGATATTTATAATAGAAAATTAATTAATAATGCATAAGAAATACATCTAAGAAAATGAATTTATTTTAGGAATGAAATGAATGCAGTTTAGAAAATATTCTATAAAGCAAAGAAGAATGTACATTTATGCCATGTTCTTTAAGAAAACTTCAGGGACACAAAGAAGACCAATTTTCCTCAAAATGTTTTATGTACAAAATGAGAACATAGCCACTGATTCACCAAGAAAAAAGGAATTACAAATTTATTTATTTTTTTTTACAGCCTGACATACTGATCTAAAATTCATACAGAAAGAGTGGTGCTGTAGGTGTCCGGCAGGATGCTTGTCTTTTATGCACAAGACTCTGTATTCCATCCTCAGTCCTTACAATATGATAAAATTCCCACAAAATAAACATAACTGAAAAATGATCATGGCAATTTTAAGTACTGAGTGTAAGTCTGTAAAATTGTATTAGCTAGATGTACTGTTATTATTCGATGGCAAAATTCACCCTAACACCATAATCCTTCTTTTGGTTTGGTTTCAAAAATATTTAATTACAATATATAGTATTATATTTTATTATGATATTTTCAAACAAATGTATTTTTATTTTCTTATTCAATATTTTTTCTCCAGTCTCCTGACACCTCCTAGTACCTCTTTGTATCTTTTATAATCCTTTCCATTTTTATGTCACTATCGCTTTATTTCCTTGCCCTTGATTCAACTCTTCTTTTTCATGTAGCTTTTCATCTTCTTTTTTTGTGTCCTAGCCATCACTTTCTCTTCACTTACAAATATACGGACCTATCCCTGGTTGGTAAGCAACGTGTAATTTTTGTTTTCCTGAGTTTGTTGTTACCTTACTGAACTATATTTGCAGGTCAATATAGTTCTTGAATATTTTTCATAATATCATTTTCCGTTACAGATGAATACATTTCCACTGTGTTGGGGCGCCATATTGGAGTTATCTGCTGATAAACACCTAGGATGGGCACCATTTCTTTGCTATTGTGAATAGAGCAGGAACGTATATGGATGTGCAAGCATCTCCATCGTAGGACATAGAGCCTTTTGGATATATGCATGGAAATTATATAGCTGTGTTATATGGTAAATCAAATTTGAATTTCTTGAGAATTCTATTTATTTATATAATGGGCATAGCACTTCGCCCTCCCACCCAGCATAGAATGATGATTATTTTCACCACATCATTGTCAGAATGTGTTATTGTTTATTCTCTTGATTAATCACTCTAAGATGTGTAAAGTGGTCTCAGAATATTTAAACTTTTTATTTCCCAGAAAGTTATTTATATTTACATCTTTAAAAAGCATTTATGGCCAGGTGTGGTGACGCATACCTTTACTTCAAGCACCTGGGAGGCAGAAGTAGGCAGATCTCTGTGAGTTCAAGTCCAGCCTTGTCTACCAAGAGAGTCAAAACTACACAAAAAAACCCTGTCTGGGCACACTGAAAAAAAAAAGCGTTTACAGAGTTTTCTGTATGTTATTTAAAGACATCTTTGCCAAATTCATTAACCTGTTTTTTGACTGGAGACTACTGAATATTTATTTTCCTTTATGCATTCTAGGCTTTAAGCTACTGATTGAATTACTGAAGTCAATGTTTTCCCCATTCTGTAGGTTGTACCCATCACTCTGCCCTTACCTCCTCTTAAGTGCAGAAAGCTTTTACTTTCACACAGTGTACTTGTTAATTCTTGGTTTACCATCTGTGGGTTTTTGTCCTGCTGTCTCTACCTACATCTTGTATTGCTAATATTTCGTGTGTGTGTGTGTGTGTGTGTGTGTGTGTGTGTGTGTGTGTGTGTGTGCGCGCGCGCGCGCGCGCGCAAGGTAAGGGGATATAAACATTATCCTGTTTTTCTGCAGGTGAATATCTAAGTTAAGCAAAGTCATTCAGGATCAGAAGCTCTGACCAGCAAGTCCCACCAAACATACTAGAAAAAAAAAATACAATTAAAAAAAATTTTTATGAGAACTGCTGACACTCAGCAGGGCAATGGCAGTGAAAGCTGGACACCTCATTTAACCTCTGCACTGAAAACTGGCCATTCTCTTTGTAGCTTAGACTCCTTCTATGTCCCCAGATTTTTATGATACTATTATTTTAACAGGGTAATGATTCGTTGATTTATTAAAAGAAAAGCAATTCTAATTTGAATAGTTACTGCAACACTTTACTTTTTTTGGCAGTCTGCACAAGAGTTCTTATTTAACCATCTTCTCATCAGCATTGAATCTTGCTTTTATTTATATTAATTTCTTTTGATTAACATCTGTTTATATAGTATGTGATGATCTCTCATTGCAACTTTGATTTGTTTCCCTCTAGTGCATTACTTTATTTACTATTGATATTCAACCTGATTTTGCACACATCTTGAACAGCTGAATTGTTTATAGGAAATTTAAATTTTCTGTAAACAATTAGGAAGTGTATTCAAGCCGTGAACCCATCTCTCATAAGTTTCATGTTTTAGTTTTTATTTGAATCTGAGTTCAGTTTCTAGTTCCTATCAGTGGCTCACGACCATGTTCAAATCCAACTGTAGCAGATGCCAACACTCTGGCCCATGCTGACGCTCACACACACACATGCAGTCACACCCAGTACACACATAATTTAAAAAACAAATATTAAAAGTAAGTGTGCTTTATATATTCTGAGTATTTAACCACCCTTTCTAAATATTATCTTCAAACATTGTCTGCTATTTCTCTTGATTAACTTTGAATTGTTCCTTCTGAATTTCAGAATTGTCTTAACAATTCTTCCTTTGAAAATGGGCCCCCAAGTCATTGTGCTTTGACAACATCAGTGAAAACAGTAATCATTTTGGGGTCTGCGGGAGACAGCCTTGCACTTTGTATAGCACTGAATTCTCCATAAATGAACTCTGTAGACCAGGTTAGCCTCAAACCCATACTTCTGTCAGTCTTGATTGCCATGTTGAAAGTCATGTGGCCCTTTGCACAGTAAAAACTTTCTCCTTTAGCTAATATATCCAAAACATTCCATTTCAAAAATAGAGAATATTAACTTTAATGAAGAACAAAGCCTTCAACTTTCTTCTTCAATTGGAGAGTCATATAAATACAATAAATTGATAAATATATTATTTTCCCCAACATGATGAAATAATGTAAAAATGATGATGTATTTCTAGGGGCTAATAACCATAATGAATTTATGTCCTCTTTTAATAGAAATGAAAATGTCTTCAGAAAATATAGCAATGGGAATTTTTCTCTTGACCCAGATTACAGTTGGAATGCTTGGCAACTCCTCAATACTGTTTCATTACGTCATTTTGATGTTCACTGGGAAGCGTTTAATGCCCAAAGACCTTATTGTAGAACACTTGACTTTTGCCAACTACTTGTTTATCATCTCAAAAGGCATTCCGCAGACGCTGTCCGATTACGGATTTAAAGGTTTCCTGGATGATTTGGGGTGTAAATTGACAATGTATACGTACCGAATAACAAGAGGGATGTCCCTTTATGCCATGTGCCTACTGAGTTGCTTCCAAGCAATCACAATCAGCTCTAGCAACTCCATGTGGATGAAGCTCAAACACAGAGCCCCCAAGTACATTGGTCCCTCCTGTTCACTCAGCTGGCTGGTGCATCTCTTTTTAAACATCCTGACTCCAGCAAGAGTGTCAGGACCCAGGTACAACAAAAATGTAACTGACAGGATGAGTTACGGGTACTGCTCCTGGTTTGCTTCGGGCAATCTTGCAACTGCACTCTATTTGCTCTTACTGTGTTTCTCTGATGGGCTGTTTTTGGGTCTCATGGCCTACTCAAGTATCTCCATGGTGAGTATGCTCTATAGGCATAAAAGACAAGTCAAGCATATTCACAGTGCCCGGCACTTAGTAAAAGCATCACCCGAAAACAGAGCCACCAAAACTATCCTCGTCTTGGTGTGCACATTTGTCGTCTCTTACTCATTCTCTTCCATTGTGGCCATCTTCACGACCTACTTTAAGTACCCGATGCTATGGGGTGTGAGTGTATTTACATTCCTAGAAATATGTTTTCCCATATTTTGCCCCTTTGTTCTCATCAGTAACATGAAGTTTAGTTCCAACGTGTTTTTGCCGTGCTTTGGTAAGAGATAGCTTCATCAAAGTATGATCTGAGCTTCTCATTTATTATGTGGAGTGATCAGTAGTCGTTTTTTTCATATCATCAAAAAAATTTTACTATCCAATCATGGGTAAATTTCAAGTACTTAAGATTATCACCAAATACAAACTGCTATGTTATATTAGGATATTACAGGTGGACACACACAAAAAAATACATCTGGGACAACAGACCTTAACTTGATGGCTCCAGAAATGATGTGTCTCTCTGTGTGTGTGTGTAAGCCTTAATTATTCTTTTATACGAATGGGCATTTTTCTTGAATATTTGTCTGTGTATCACATGCAAAAAATACCTGCAGATCATAGAACAGGCTTTGTACTTCGTGGGACTGGAATTACTGGTACGTTTGAGCCACCACTGAGTAAAGGAAATCAAACCTTGGACCTCTCAAAAAAAGCAGTCAGTGCTTTTAACCACCAAGCCATTTCTTCAGCCTTGAAAATTTGACATTTAAAACTTTTAATTTTGTGTATGTGCCTAGGTGTTTGTATTTTCACAACATGCATCCCTGCCGACTACAGAGGCAAGGATACTGTGTTAGAACCTCTTGCTTAAGTTACAGGCAACGGCGCGCTACTTGATGACCGTTGTCGGAAACTGAACCCAATTCCTTTTAAAGATCGCTACAAGATTTTATAGACTGAGCCAGATTTCAGGACCAGATATCTTTTTTTATTGCTTCTCATATGCAGACACTAAAATTCTCCACGTGTCATCCCTGGGATGACAACTGATGGAAACAGAGGGAAGAGTGGAAATACTGATGGGAACAGAGTGAATGTTAATAAAATTATTCAGCCTCATAAAGGAATATATTCCATTTTTTCTCATGTGAAATCAAGGAACAAAGTGGAAACAGAGAAAAATATAGACTACTGACAAGTTGAAAAGATCAAGAGAGTAAGAGAGAGGGGAAAAATGAGATCATGAAGGGTAAATATCACACAAGCTCATGATGTACACATATGAATGTGTTAGAATATAATGCCTTACCATGTGCAATTAATATACGCTTTAGAAATGGAAGGAAAATATAACTGTCCCCACAGCCCTGTGCTCAGTTTGGTCCATTTTACTCATGTGATTATTTCCATGACTCAAGCTCCAACATAATAGGTGCTGTAATATCCATCTTCTAGAAATGTCATCAAATTGTTTTTTTTTAAGAGACAACCAGGGAGCTAAGGAGCAGTGACAGAACACAAACAAGAGCCAAGGCAACATGGCCCCACCAGAACCCATCTATCATCCCACAACAGGCCAATAGCTCAGCATAGCTGGGAATGGTCTTAAATCCCATCTTATGAAGGTGATACAGGATTTAAAAAAGAAATGAATACATTCCTTTAAAATACAGAAAAACAAAAACCCACATGAAACAGGAGTAGGAAAGGAATAAAACTGGTCAAGACCAGACAATGGAAGGAAGAGCAATAAAGAAAACACAAACTGAAGGAATCCTGGAAATGAAAAATCTAGGGAAGAAAACAAGAGCTACAAACAATGTTAGCATCAGCAGCAGAGTTGAAGAGATAAAAGAAAGAATCTCAGGGACAGAAGACATGGTAGGAGAAGTTGAAATGTCAGTCAAAATATTGTTTTAGTCTAAAAAATTCCTGACATAAACATCCAGGAGTTTGTTTCATTTGTATTTCCCATCTCACAAAACACAACGATTTCCATATTTGTGTTTACATGAAACTGAACATTTTAAAAATCTAGTGTGATTTAATCCTCACTAGAATTGATTATCAATAATCAATTGATTAATGCATTATCTCTGAGCTTCCTCTGAACATTACAGAAATTATCATTGGGTCATCAAGCTCTAAATAACTGAGGATTTGTTTTCTAATTCTGCTGTTTCTTCGGGTCAGTAGTTTGCTTTGTCTTATTACAGAACCTTATTTTCATAAAGTATAGTTTGGATGTTAATTTACTCTGGAGAAGAAAAGTTGTTAAAATGTTACAATTATTCATGGCATTCATTTTTCACTGGAACTCTTTGGGGTTTTGTTGTTGTTTCTAACATGACTGCACCACTTAAAGAGATAATGTTGCTACCTAGATATAAATACTTTAGGTTTGACAATTCCACTGAAATTACTTGCTGTCATTCTGCTTCTGTTAGGGAATGTGTGGTCAGGCCTGTGTGACGTATAATGTAAACAGTGATAGCTATAAAGATCCTAGGGCAATGGATTTGTAAGGCTAGCATTTTGCCACTGGGTGTCCCCACTCAGAAAGCAGTAATATTTATCAAGGGAATCTGAGTAAAATTAGATGGGAAATCTGTTTAGTAACTTTGGCAATTTTATTTTTATTTTTTTCCTTTATTAATTTATTCTTGTTACATCTCAATGGCTATCTCATCCCTTGTATCCTCCCATTCTTCCCTCCCTCCCATTTTCCCCTTATTCCCCTCCCCTATGACTGTTCCTGAGGGGGATTACCTCCCCCTGTATATGCTCATAGGATATCAAGTCTCTTCTTGGTAACCTGCTGTCCTTCCTCTGAGTGTCACCAGGTCTCCCCCTCCAGGGGACATGGTCAAAGGTGAGGCACCAGAGTATGTGAGATGGTAATACCCCACTCTCCACTCTACTGTGGAGAATGTTCTGTCCATTGTCTAGATCTGGGTAGGGGTTTAAGGTTTACCGCCTGTATTGTCCTTGGCTGGTGCCTTAGTTTGAGCGGGACCCCTGGGCCCAAATCTGCCTATCATAATGTTCCACTTGTAGGTTTCTAGGACCCTCTGGATCCTTCTACTTTGCCATTCTCCCATGCTTCTCTCAACTAGAGTCCCAATAGAATGTCCTCCCCTCTGTCTCAGTTTCCTGGTAAATGAAGGCTTTCATGGGAGATGCCCCTTGGGCTAATATGCAGATATAAGTGAGTATATACCTTTTGAGTCTTTCTGCTTCTGGGTTAGAAAATTTGCTCAACCATGTTCATAGCAGCCTTATTCATAATAGCCAGAACATGGAAACAGCCTAAGTGTCCACCAGTAGAAGAATGGATAAAGAAACTGTGGTACATATACAGTATGGAATACTACTCAGCTATTAAAAACAAGGAATTCCCGAAATTTGTGGATAAATGGATTGAGCTAGAACTTTGGCAATTTTATGATGTTGAAATTACCTCAAAGCAAAACACTTTTTAAAAAATTGAACTTGGGGCTGGAGAGATGGCTCAGTGGTTAAGAGCACTGTCTGTTGTTCCAAAGAACTGGGATTCAATTCCCAGCACCCACATGGCAGCTCACAACCATCTGTAACTCCACTTCCAAGACACCTGACACCTACACACCAACGCACATAAAATAAAACTAAGCAAAACATTTTTAAAAAATTGAACTATTAGCAGACATGCTAAAATTTCTTACCATTGGCTTCATAGAATTCTGAAGTACTGTTACAAAGTAATGGACATATTTTCAAATGTGGGGTTGGACTAAAACATTGCCAGGAAACACACACACACACACACACACACACACACACACACACACACACACACACACTACCACCACCATCAACATAAAAGGAACTAACAGTCATTGGTCACTAATATATCTCCATATCAACTGATTCAATTTCCCAATTAAAAAAAAAAGATACAGGCTAACAGAATAGATGTGAAGACAGGATCTGTAATTCTGATCTGTAATTCTGCTGCATACGGAAACCACATCTCATCCTCAAACTATTCCATAAAATAAGAACTGACAGAACATTACCAAGTTCAATCTATGAGGCCACAGTCACCTTGATACCCAAATCACTCAAAGATCTAACAAAGAAAGATGATCTCTGACCAATTTCCCTCATGAACATTGATGCAAAAGTCCTCAGTAACATACTCAAAACCAAATTCAAGAACATATCAAAAACTTCTTCCCCTATGGTCAAGCAGGTTTCAAACCAGGGATGCATGTGTTTTTCAATATACAAAAATCCATCAATGTAATCCACTGTATAAATAAACTAAAGAAAACAAAACACATAATCATCTCATTAGATGTTAAAAAGGCTTTGAAAAAAATCTAAAACCCTTTCATGTTAAACGTCTTGGAGTAGCCAGGCACAGTGGTACATGCCTATAATCTCTGCAGTTGCAGAGGCAGAGGCAGGAAGATCGCTGTGAATTTGAGGCCAGCCTGGTCTACAAAGTGAGTTCAGGACAGCCAAGGCTACACGGAGAAACCTTGCCTCAAAAATCCAACCCTCCCCTGCCACACAAACACAAAAAGGTTTGGAGGAGTCAGGAATACAAGGCACATAACTAAACACATTAAAGACAATATACAGCAACGCTATTTCGAAGATAAAATTAAATGGAGAGAAACTCAAAGCAGTTCCACTAAAATACAGGACAAGACATGGCTGCACACTTTGTCCATATATGTTGATATAGTTCTTGAAGTCCTAGCTATAACAATTAAGACAAGTAAAGGAGATCAAGGGGATACAAACTGGAAAGGGAGGAGTCAAAGTATCAATATTCAGAGATGGTATGATGGTGTACATAAGTGACCCCAAAGTTCTACCAAATATCTCCTACAGGTGATAAAAACCTTCAACCTAGTACACCCTTCACAATAACCAAAGGTAATATAAAATAATTGGGTGTAACTCGAACGAAGCAAGGAACTTCCAGTCTCTGAAGGAAGACATGAAGTATGACAGGAACTTCCAGTCTCTGAAGGAAGAAATTGAAGAAGGTACCAGAAGATGGAAAGATAATGTATACATGTGAAGGGGAGCAGAGTCAGAGATTAGGAGTAGGGAAGGTAAGCAAGGGAATGCCAGGTGAGATAATGGAAGTTGGAGGTGAGGGGCATCTCTGGGATGTGCCAATGACCTGGGATAAGAGATACTCTGGGAAGTCTATGGGGGTTCTCCCTAGCAACGATTCCTAGAAGGAAAGAGCATGGACCCTGCAGTGCCCATCTCCTGTTCTAGGCAGAACTTCCAGTGGTGACATCAGGATACCAACTCACACATAAAATCTTTGACCAAAAATATGTCCTGTCTACAAATGTACAAGGATAAAGATGGAGCAAAGATCTAGAGAATGGTCAATCACAGACTGGCCCTACTTGGGACCCATCCCATGAGAAAGAACCAGTCCTTGACCCCATTAGTGTTACTATGCTATGCTTGTAGACTTGAGCCTAGCAAAACTCCTCTGAGAGGCTTCACGCAGAAGACACATAGCCAAATGTTAGACAGAGACCACGGAGTTCTATGGAAAAAGCTTTGTGAGAGACTGATGAAGCAGGAGGGGTCCAGGACTGCACAAGACCCTCAAATCTCACTAACTTGGGCCCATGTGTGCCCATAGAGACTGAACCACCAATCAAAGAGCATACATGTACTTTCCATAGGCCCTTACACATATGTAGCCGATGTGCAGCTTGGTCTACACGTGGGTCTCCCAACAACTGGAGAGTGGGCTTTCTTTGACACTGATGTCTCCATATGAATTCTTTTCCCCTAACTGGGCTGCCATGTCTTGCCTCAGTGGGAGAGGATATGCCTAATCGCATAGGGGCTTTGTGTGCTAGGGCTGGTTGGTACTCACACTGTACCTCTGCCTTCTCTGAGAAGGGAAAGGGAGAATAGGGAGAAGGGTGTGTAAGAGGGAAGCAATTGGGAAGAAAGAAGGGAGCCTTGGATCAGGATGTAAAGTTGATAGATAAGTAAATTAATGGAAAAAAGGACTCCAATAACCATAATCAATTTTTAAGTCTACAGTCTAATACATGTATGTGTATGCACTACCATCTATTTACACAGAAGTTCAAAACAAAATAAATCCAAATATGAGGCCACACATTTACGTATCCAAATAAATTACTTTATAAGCATGGGTTGGATAACAGTATAGTTCAAATGGAATGAATAACAACAGCACAGTAAAAGTTAATCTATCTTTTAGGATATGTGGCACATGTATACACAAGAGTGACAAAACCATAAGAATTTCCTTGATGAATTAGGACAGATGTAATTACATTGCATCACCCTTTAAGGTCTAGGTTTTCATAATTCTCAGGCATTGACATAATGGACCAGGCAGTGAAAATTTTCAGACACCTGATTCACACATTTCTAGATGTTAATGTTCAAACCACTTATTAGAGTTTTAGGATTTGTTTAAATATTTGTTTATTTGTTTTTTGCTTTGGTCAGGTTTTTTTTTTCATTTGAATTATGCTTTCCTTATTCAGCCCTGGTTAGCCAGAAACTCAGGGATGTCATGTTTCCTCTTCTTGTCAGATGCTGGATTAAAAGTGTCTGCTACCACGCCCTGATGGTTGAGATTTTTTCCTCTATAAACAAGTTCTTTTTCTTTAACTGAAGCACTCACCTGTACACTTTATTTATTTGTTTGTTTATTTATTTATTTATTTTTGTTTTTTCGAGACAGGGTTTCTCTGTGTGTCCTTGGCTGCCCTAGACTCACTTTGTAGACCAGGCTGGTCTCAAACCCACAGCGATCCGCCTGCCTCTGCCTCCTGCGTGCTGAGATTAAAGGCATGCGCCATCATGCCCGGCTTAAACAAGTTCTTATTTTGCACCTTGTTTCTTCCACATTTTCACTTCTCTGATTTTTGTATCAAATTGAGAATTTCATGGCTGAAACCAATTACAAGTAAACTGCTTCCATAGTGTCCAGTCATGTTCATAAGATCAGAGGCAGGGTACAGTTTGTGGGGACAAATGTACATGTTGGACTTGTTTCAGAAATGTGGCAGTTCTGTTAACAACTCTATGATAAATAAACAGCAACCCACATTTAAGGCTATGGCATTATGGGTATCTTTTCAAGGGTGGCACTCTAGTCTTGTATTCACGGTGAGGGAAAAAGAATTATAGGCATTGGATATGAAGACCTGTTACACAGAAGGGTAAATTAACAGTTGAAGAGGAAGAGTTCAATGAGAGAGCAATAACTGGAGGTTGAGGTGGGGTGGGAAAGCCTTAGCTACCTGAGAATGAAAATAGAAGACATCTTGAGGTTCCAGGACACTAAGTAACATTTCCCAACCTGAGGGCAGGGCAGTAAAATGGCGGCTGCCGCAGGAATTAAAGTAGAGATCCTGAGGATTCCAGACAGAACATAGCAATTGCAGATCAGAAGCTGGATGCGAAAGGAGAAGATTCCTCTAGAGTTCTCTATCCATGAGAGAGAGAGAGAGAGAGAGAGAGAGAGAGAGAGAGAGAGAGAGAGAGAGAGAGAGAGAGAGAGAGAGAGAAGTGAAGGGTCCTGGGCACAAAATAACAGCTAGAGATCCTATGGACAGCTGAAGGAGTGAAAACATAGAAGGACAGCTTGATGAGAAATGCAAAAATATCAGAAACAGATTTTTTTGGTTTAAAAAGAAATGAAATTTATTAGAACAGACAAACAGCTCCCATTCAGGATATGAGAGATACTCCAGGAAAGGGAGAATTCCAGGGCATTCTGGCTCAGACATTTTATAGGTTCCTTTGGTCCCTTCACCCCTAAAGACACCCATCTTTTCTTGATTTTTTGCTCCCCAGCCTTGGTCTATTTTTCCCCAAAACAACAAGGAACAACAAGCAGGTTTTCTTAAAGGGACTCTTCTTGTTTTCCATAATGGCGTAACTTCATATAAACCTCCTGTAATCTATTGACCAGGTGAAGAAAACATTGTGGCCAGAGCTCACAGGAACCTAACATTGTGTTTCCCTAGGGGAACTGCCTCAACACTTGCAAGAAAAAGTATCAGTAGTGACTTTATAGAACAGAAGTTGTGAGTTTCATCTTTAGAGATGAGAGAGAAAACAGATGAGTTAAGCCATAGTCCAGTGATCATGTGAAGTGGGTTCAGAGTAGGGTTTTTTTTGTTGTTGTTGTTTTTTGTTTTTTTGTTTTTGTCATGCACAGATTCATTGACAGTGTACGTCTGGCTTTGTTTAAAGGTCTGACACACTGAGAAAGAGTGGGATATCCTCTTTTCTGAGGCCATGTCCTTAAAGAAGTCTACAAGCTTCTGGAATGCCAGCCATCAACAACTCCAACGCAAGAGCGTGCAAGGCCACCCATGCAGATCCATGAGGCTATGACTTTGGCAACAGCTGAAAGAGGAAATTGGACAGCAGAGTGGGGTCATGTGTGTATTCCATCTAGGATGCAGTTTAATAAACTGTCTTCTTTTTTATAGCACATAAAACACAGTAGAGGTTTCAATACTCCCTGGAACTCTATTGAAGTTAATGAGACTATTGTTGGCCTGAGAATTTTGATGGACTCCCTTCTCTTTATCCAGCAAGAGTGCTATCATGAGTCTGAATGGGGAGATTTTCCTTATAGAGTTCCTCAGGAAGCCAGAGGAGCAAGTCAAGGCAACTTTTGGTCCCAGGACTGAGTCTGAGGCAATTTTTGGAAGATGTCCCTGTTGATGAGCCAGAGTTTTTTTTCCATCCCGTAACAGCCTATTACTGAGGCTGGGCCTTTTTGTCGGTGTCATGAGGCAATCTCCACATGTGAGGTATACCAAGGACCATTCAAAGGTAAGGAATGTCCCAGAACCTTCCAATGTTCTGGTAGCCTTTCTGTCATCCAGAAAAGACATGGAAAAGAGAGGTCATTTTTTTGGTACCAAGTGTCGCAACAGCTCCTATCAAGTCTGAGACCTCCAGGTTCATGAGGTCATGCTAAAGCCAGAGAAACCTTTCTCATGGAGCACATGGGAAAAGTCCTTCAGCAACAAGACCCGCCCACAGACTCATGAGAGAATTCACATGGGAGAGAAGACCTATGCCTGCTGCATGTGCGATGATAGTCTTTGCCAGTCATCCCCATACCACTGTTGCCTGAGGCATTATCATAAATCAGAATGAACCATGTACCTTTGCTCACCAGAGGCGAGCAGGGATTCTGCCTCTGTCTCATCTGCATATGATGTAGCTTTTAAATAGCACTTAGTGAGAGGAGATGTGTCATTTAACATCCAGATTGTTTCTTCTACCTAATTGTTCCATCCCCCTCGCATGTGTGACGGTCGAGCAGATGAGTAATTTATCATTTTGTCTTTAGAAGTTGTCCAAATCCCTAAATATTGGCTGGTGTTTTCTTTCTGATCAGTAAATAAATGATGGTGATCCCGTGTTTCTCCTAAGTGTTATATTTAATGTATATTTGTGTGCGTTGTGTGTTATGGATGCTTCTGTGTAGGGTTGTAGAGTTGTGTAGGGTTCTGCGTTGGTCCTTACCTTCCACCATACTTGAGACAGAGCCTATCTTGCTCCAAATTTGTACCAAAGCCACGGTGGCCCCAAAGCTCTTAAATTCTCTTCTCTTCATTCTCCATACATGTAAACAATCTGATATGACAATCTGATATGACAATCTGATATGGCTTTGCTAGAAAATCTGACATTTCCAAAATTCTCCATAGGTTTATGACTGAGTATGTTTTATATGCACATCTGCTCCTGGATGTTCTTTACTTAGAAATAAGATAATCAAAAGAAAGTAAACTTACAAAGTTAGTTAAACAATACCTAGCAGTAAGGTAAAGAATTTGGCAGCAGATCAAATTAAAAGTCTCTTTTTTTTTTTTGTACTGATGGACAAAGGATGGTGTGGATAAATGGTAAAAGAATAAAATAATATTAACACCTCTCTTTCTTAGAAAACATTAACTCATACAAGGCCACTATGGGGCCGTATGACTAAGGAACAAAGAATACCAAGGCTAGATATAGAAATAAAGTTTACAAATATATAAAATAGAAACACTGTATTATGGCAGAAACTGAAGAATAACTGCAGCAACTTTGGTCTGAAGGTTTTTCTTGGGCTTAGTGACAGTTTGCACTCTGACTATTAAAAGTTGTTAATACACTGTTTGGTACATAACAGGCCGGCTTGGGGATTTTCTTTTTGTTTAGGGCCCTTGAAACTGCAAGAGTTAACCAGCCTGAGAGCGAGCTGTCATGTTTTGACAAAATATGCCCTTGAAACTTCAATATTGTTAAAAGGTGGGTTATGGGGTTGATGAGGAAAATGATTACAAAAGATAATTCTGCTGTGTCCCAGTTTGTCAGTGATGACTAAACTTATGACCAAGCAGAAGTTAGAAGCTGTGTTTGGACACAAAAAGGATATGATCCATGTTTTGGAACAACATCCATTTATCTAGACCTAAAAACATCTTAACCCCTAAACAACCAAGCTTCATTATAAAACTAAACTATCTGACCTTCAACCCCCATCAGAGGCTTGAGAAGGAATAAAATTGATTACCTGAGTATATCAGGAGTACAGTTTCATAGCTTTCCAAATGAGAAGATGACAGACACAGTTTGTTACTGGAATAGTCACCCAAAACTCTCTATAACATTGGACCATCATCTTCAGCCTTCTGGCCCAATATATATAACAAACATATGTGTGAGGCAGGAACTATTGAGGACTTGCTTACCCTGTCGTGACAGAGTTTGGCCATCAATTCTGCCTGCATCCAAGCTTTCCCACTTTTAGGCAGAATTCCATATGAAGCCAAAACAAGAACATTTTGCTGAGTGGTTGGTTTGCCACATTTGAAGCCATCTCTATAAGGAGGTTCTTTGACACTTATCATCCTCTTTGAGGTAGGCTGGGTGTTTCTAGGAGTTAACCTATCTCATTGTCAGTGAATCCTTAAAATAACAGAAACATTTTTAAATGCCATATTCTGTATGTCTCTAAGGTTTTTGAAGACCTTGTCTAAGTATTTTACCTTATCTTTCTGTAGAATCATATCTATCTGTTGCACCTAAGATGTATATTTTTGTGATAAAAATAGACTAGTAATTGATACGACCATGATTCGATCAACTAACAATTAACTTGTATAACTTATTTATCCTAAACAGCATGCAATAGCACTTTCAAGTGGAGGTAAACCTTGTATTATAATTGACTTATATGGAAACAATGCCTCATATTAGAGTAGAAATATATATCTAATGTGTGTGAAGAATTATCTTACATTTGACTCCTATACCACTGTTTCTAAAATTAAACTTATTTTGTATCTATATACAAAAATCTATACCAATTAATTAAAAATAAGTTTGTGAGTGACAATTGAGGCATTAAGTTTAGGAGTAGATTCACTAATCTGCTTTTTATTCTATCTTCCCTATATATTTCTATATCCCCTTCTTCTTTCTTTTCAACCCCTGTCCCCAAACCTAAGAACGGGAGATAGAGGAACCCATTCTTAGTATGGCATGAATCAAGATTTATAGATGTCTTTTTTTCCCAGCTCATACGAAGAGCAGAAAACCAGCCTTAATTGCTCTATGCATCATGCACACATTATACATTGATAATTTTAGGACTGTGTAATGCTTGTGTGAGATTACACGCTTTCAGGAAAAAAACTGGACATTGACACTGGATCAAGCCTGACAGGATTCATTCCTCTCTGCATGCTGGACACTGGCATCCTGCATCCTTCATGTTCCAGCACCAAGTGCTTCACTTGCTTGTTTAACCATTTTTCCCCTCCATTTTATTTGGGCCCCTACAAAAGTATTATTTATCCCAAATCATCCAAAAGAAACCTTAAGAGAATGATGCCCCATTTCCTTTCAGAGGAGGGAGGGTTGGGTAGGGTTTTCATTACTCTCTTGGGCTGTAGAGGGTTATTTTCAATGAGAGTTGGTTATAAGTTATTATTGGTCTTATTTAGAGAGAAAACAATGTTGGACTCAGGGATGTCTCTCTTTTCCTTTATCTCTTATTCTTAGGATCAATTGTATCTCCTGCAATTTACATGCAGGAAGAAAACAGTGACAGTCGTTGGAATAATGGTTATTTATTTCCATAAAACCAAATATTTTCATATTAATCTTCTTTCTGACAAATTATGCTTTAGTTTATTTAAATCTTGAATGTTATCAGCAAGAATGAATATAAAGACAGCCAAATTATGACATTATTACACTGAAGTTTCAATCGTTGGTATATATTGTGGGTAATCCATCCCCACAGTTTGGCTTTCTAACCATATCATGTGGCATTTTTTTTTATTCTCCAAAAAGAATTGGAACTTGAGCTTCCAAAACTCAAAATTTTCACTGTTGTGTTCTTAGAAGAATTTATATTTCAGCTTTGATAATCACTGAGCTTCCAGCCTTTTGGGGGTGATTTTGTCATTTAGGGTTCTGTCCTTTATGCTGGGATTGAGCAGGTTTTGATAACAGATGGAATTAAGATCTCAGTTTATGACTTTCAGTGGCGAAACTTAAGCTAAGAATTAGAGTGCCTGTAAAAAGCAAGGAAGTTGTGGTGGCACATACCTTCAGTCCCAGCATGCAGTCTTTGAGATAGTCATAGATGAAGACCAATAGGACATGGGTTTGAGCCAGTAGAAAGTTTGTGTCAACTGGCAAGGTGGGTGTTGGGGATCCAAGGGTATCTCTTGGGCTTTCTAAGGGTGAGCTATTAAGTACAAAAATCCATGTTCTGTGTTGACATAATTCAATATGCAAGAACTGTTAGCCAGAAGTAGAAGTAAAGATGCTAAAAATCAAGCCTAGTGCATTGTGAAAGTTTCCCAGAGCTATATGGACTTTGATGGATTAGACTTTGGTGTTAGTTTTGGCAAAACTTACTGAGTTTTACAGCATGAGTGGTACTTCTATCACGGAGTCAATTGTGTGCTAATTATGAAGGCCTACTGAGGTCAGGGGACCCATTACACTCTCCCTAGTCTTAATGAATGAGTCTAATTAAGCATTTATCCTGTTTAAGTTTAAGATGTGCAGCCTTACTGACAACTGAATCAGAATGTTAACTAAAGATACACAACCAGTCTTGACAGCAGAGTAGTCAGCCAGGGGGGACCAAGAGAACACAGACTGGCAGCAATTATTTCCCCACCACGACAAGGTTTTTCCCTAATTACCCCTGATCAATTAGCATAGAAACAGCAGGCTTTCCCCCAAAGCCATACATAGTTTCTTTTATCCCATAAGAAATCTAAGCCTCTCCCAGTTATGTAGTACCACCTGTGCAAGGGAATCTAACCATTGTTGTGATTCAGGAACTGAAACTTTTAATATCTTTACTTCTGATCCACGTATCTGCTTAGTCTGAAAAGGATTGGAAGAGGCATCCTTAGTCAAGCCATGGGTACATACCAACCTAGTAGTCTCAGAGGCCCAATAATATTGTTGTTACCCACATGAGTTAACCCATAAGACAGAATAGCAGACATAAGAAAAAATGGGAAGTGCCTAGGTTAAAAGACAAATTTTAGGTTTATTTTAAAGTTTTTTATAACATTAATTTGGGCTGCCCCTGATCACGTTTAGTTTTCTCAGTTAGTAGACTGATAGCCTGGCTAGTTGCTTTCTCTATGTAGAACAGGTTCTTTATATTTAAGCATCAACCAGCAATCCTGACTGATTTTTTTTTTAAGAGCTGGGAAGGATTAAGTATAACCCCAGGGAAACTTTGTGTTGTATAGTATCTGATTCCTTGTTATCTTTTCTATGTTTTCCAAATGCCAGAATCTTTTTCAATATTTTAATTTGTAGGAAGCTTCAGTTTTAAGTCATATATATATATATTTTTTATTTTTATTTTTTTAACAAAGGAAATGTTCTTAGTTTTGGCAACCAGGGAGCCCAGCCATGGGGCATGTATAGAACTGTAAACTTTGTATTCCTGTTTCAAAAAGTCTCATAACTTTTCTTTTCTTTTTTTTTTCATACAATCACGCATCAGCAAATGAAGGCCAACACGATGTACGGGTTTCTGGTCTGTAGTCACACTAGCTAATATCTTCCCTGTATCTGTCTTCCTCAGATGCCAGGTCCAAGCCTGATGGCCCTCGGTGTTGAACCGTAACCTTGTATTCTTACCAAATACAAGTCTTGGGAGAAGATAGGGGTGCAGTGAATAAAAGGCCAGGGCCTAATGGAACCTTTGCTTGGGGGCAGTCCATTTCTCAGAAGCACCCATGACTTCCACTTTTTTGACCCGGGTGAGATGGATTATTTGTAATCCCAGCTATCTTCCCAGGCATGAGAGTGGAGAAAAATCACCATGTACAATCCTTTCCATGTTGGTTTCTCTGCCCCAATGGCTGCATTATCTGTGTATTGGAACAAGAGGAAACTGGTGGTGGATTCAGATGGTTAATGGAGTTCTCAGATAGTACCTGTATGAAACGAGAAAGGATAGTTAGAGAGATCTGCCAACTGTTGGTACCTAACCCTGAAAAGTAGTGAGGGGGGTGTCTTCAAAATACAATCTCATAGGGTGGAGAACACCTCTCCTATGGGGTGTAGAAGGCCAGTGCAAATCAAAGGAAGGAGGCCTGTCCATCCCCTGGTAGATTCTAATGAGAGTTTTGTTAAGGCTTCTTTAAATGTCCTGTTTATTCTATTACTTGGGCAGAACTCTGAGGTCTATATACCCGATGACATTTTTAATGTATGACCAAAGCCTTTGATATTAGTTTTGGCTATGAAAGCCAGGCCATTTTCAGATCCTATTCCTAGGGAAAGGCTAAATCAGGGTACAAGTTTCGGGAGAAGCTTTTTAGCTACTGTTTGATCAGTTTAAGTTCACATGAGAAATGCTTCTACCCACTTGAAACACGTACCTGTAAAAACTAGGAAATGTTTTTATCTTCCCACAGCAGGCTAGATTTTTAAACTCAGTTTTCCGAGAGTTTGTGAGGTGTTGGTCTTTTATTTGGACCCCTTCCTGGCTAGAGGCTCTCTGTTTGGGGATTCACTTGAGCATAAACCTGGCATCTTGCTGAGACATCCCATGCTAGGGTGTCCAGTCTAGGTACAACATACCTTGGTCCGAGCAACACAAAATATTGTGTGGACCCCAAATGAGGAGTTTTGTGCAGGCCGATTACGAGATTCCTGCAAGTTGTTTAGGAAGAAATAATCTTTCTCTCTAGTGTCCTTTGTCAACCTGTGTGGTTGATTTGCCCATTTACTCATTAGCATGGAGTCTGAGACACCACCAGGTCATTGTATGTTTAGAGACTATCCATAGGCCCCACTGGCCTTAGGGCCCTTCATTAGGCAGCCAGGACAGCAATTTATACTGGAAGTCAAATAGCTTCTAGGAGGGGCCACAATTATTTTAAATGTCCCTTTTCCCAGGGAGTGAGAAGCCTTCTTTCTTTATAGTGTGGACATACCGGGTAGTAAAACCATATTGACTGACAGAATAGGTGACTTGTATTTTACTTTATTTTATTTTATTTTATTTTATTGTGTGTGTGTGTGTGTGTGTGTGTGTGTGTGTGTGTGTGTGCATGTGTGTGTTGGAGGTTTCAGACACCTTTAAAGCCTTAGGCAGCTGTTGATCAGAGGGACTCCTTGGGTCCTAGGACACCTTAGGTTACACACTTCCTAGGCGCCCTCATGACTACCTCACTCTTCCCTTCCCTAAGGGGCTCTGAGACCAATGGTATTTTGAGATTTGGTCTCTGGAACTGTCTTGGAACATCCAAAAATGTTGTTTGTGTATTCACCAGAGAAAGCTGCTCAGATATGGGTTAAGCCAATAGACAGCTGGTGACTACACTGAGTGCCCAGGATCCCAACATTCAAAGATTTCAGTGTCATGGATTTAGAAGAATTTAAGAGTTCTGAAGTTTTAATCGTTGAGATTCTACCCTTCTTTGGAATGATGGTGCTTAGGGTTCCGATTTTATCTTGAAGTCAACTGGTTTCTTGAAATAGGACCACGGTATTTTGTAGTTAAGATCTCAATGTGTGGATTCCATGGGACACAATCCAACCTAACGTATGAATTATAGTGCTTGTAAAAGCCAGTCATGGTGACACCAACCTTTAATCCTAGCACTCTGGATACACTGGTTGTTGCCATTTGTGTGAGTCTGAGTCCAGTTTTGCCCATATAGGGAGGTTCAAGAGAGCAAAGGCTGTATAAAGTGACACTATCAAAAACAAACCAAAGCCGACAAACACGCAAAAAGAGTGCGCAAATCATATGGCAGCTCTAGATCCCCAACAATGGGGAGGCAGAATACAGAGAATTAGAGTGCAAGGTCATCGCTAACTTACTGAGTTTTCTAGCAGACTAGGCCGCAAGACACCTTTTGCAAATATATATGGAAAGAAGAAAAAAAAAAACAAAACAAAACCAGGAAACAAAAACTACTCAGTTTTGACCACACTAATTTTTAAAAGGGTTTACATTGATTCTTTATAAATTTCACAAGATGTACCTTTATTGCACATATCTGCCCCTCCACCTTTGTAATTACTCCCTTTAAATAAAACAAACAAAACAATAACAACAAAAATGACGAAGAAATCTCTAACCTCCCAAACAAAGAAAACAAAACCAAAAAAAAAAAAAAAATCAAAAACAAAACATCATGCTGTGGAAGCCAGGACATGTCAATTTTTGTCACACAGTATATTCTTTTCCACAAATAGCTTTACCTGCAAGTGGTCATTGCAATGAGTCATAGGTCTGGTGCTGGTTCAAACCCTCTGACTTCTGCTACCCTTTCAATATTGGGTCCTCACTGGGACTCCTCTGGGATGTTCTGTGGTTGCCTGGGTCATGAAGATTCTTCAGCTTTGGTTCTGGAGGACAGGCACCTTCACAAATCCCCGCCGTTCATACATGGTATAGCAGTTGGGATAAGCTAACTTAAAAGTCCCGTATCTGGGCCCAGGTGGTAGCTTAGATCAATGATTTGCCAGCTCTCCTGCGCCCACACCACAAGGCCCAGAACTCCAGCTTTGCCAGAGGGAGAGATGGTGCCAGCTCTCTATTCTGGTGCAGGCTGAGGGGCTGTGTCATCTCTGCTATGCCCTTTCCACTACAGATAGGCCACACTATTTTAATTAATTATTTTAATTAATAAGTTATTTAATTATTTTAATTAATTAATTATTCTACGCAAGACCACTTTCCTCACATCCTGTCCATCAAAATTTATATTTTCCAAAGCACCTCTGTGATATCAGAGATGAGCCAGCAGTTCATAGATAGGGTATATATTTGAGTGGGTCAATTAATAATCCTAGATCTGGGCTTGAGTAGATTTAGTCTTCCTTCCACCTCTCATGCACCCGTACCATCAGGGCCAGTGCTCTGTTTGCCAAGGCAAGGCAGCTTTCCTGTCTGGGGAAGACTGCAATGGTCAGGACCTATTCTTATGCCATTCAGGCCAGTTCCCCTGACCTGCATTGGCTAATGGTGGAGAAACTCTCCTCACTCTTCACCTCTCACCCTCTAGGCCAGTTTTCCCATGCTTCCCAGGCAAAGGATAGAGTAACCTCTCTCGCATCCCTGCCACCATATGTTGCCTAAGCTGTTTTAATTCTAGCCAAGACCACAATGTTTACCTTTTCTCTATCAAACCCCATGTTTCCCCAAAGTGAAATATAAGGCCCTTTCTCTGCCTGCGGAGATGACCCTGGTTCGGCCTCTGTGTTTTCTATAATGAGCTTCAGACACCTTCTGGGCAACTCTTGCCTTCCGTATTATTACTCTGACAATGGCTTGACATCATTCATCCAGAGTTTTGAATCCAAAATACTTTAGAAATCAGGAAATTGTAACAACATTGGAATAAGCCCTATGTAAAAAACACAGGTCAGCATTATGGAAGATAAATGCCAGCCTTGATATTCTCTCTAGGATGGTACTGTAATCTTTCAACCACTGTACCTTACTATGTTGGCTTAGGGTGTGTTCTTTTTCCAAGGAAGCATCAAACATTGCATTAGACATGAGGAGCTGGAACAGGATTAGACATTTTTCCTGATCCAATCACCAGGAATGGTGTCTTGTTTTCTTGCTTGTTTTTCTGCTAGTGTTAAGCAGGTACCTTTAACATTATCAGATAATGATGAAACTGTGATAAAACAGTTGGGTTTTTTTTTCACTTTAATTATGTGTCCCTTCTCTTTTTAATTATGGATATTATAGTTTTTTGAATTGTTGAAAGAGATCCTATGTCACAAGACAGATACCACACTGCTGATGGTTCTCAATAGGATGGTTTTATGAGTCAGAGAATCTTTTTAAAAAATGAATTATTTTAATAATAGGATATTTTTTAAAATTTAAGTAATTTATTCAGATTACATCTCAATAGTTACCCCCTCACTTGTATCTTCCCATTTCTCCCTCCCTTCCTTTTTCATCCTATTCCCCTCCCCTAGGTCTGTGACAGAAGCAGATATTTTCTCCAGCTATAAGATCACAACCTATCAAGTCTCTTCCTGGTAGCCTGCTTACTCTTCCTCTGTGTGCCACAAGTCTCCCCACCAAGGGGAAGTGTTAAAATAGGGGGCACCAGAGTTCATGTCAGAATAAACCTCTGCTCTCCACACAATTGTGGAGAATGTGGTGTCCATTGGCTAGATCTGGATGGGGGTTCTAGGTTTACTGCATGCATTGTCCTTGGTTGGTACAGTAGTTTGAGCTGACTCGCCTGGGTCCAGATCCACCAGCCTTAATGGTCTAGTTGTAGGTTTCTAGGACCCTCTGGATCCTTCTATTTCCCCATTCTTCCTTACCTCTCTTTCTTAGAGTCCCAATAGGAAGTCTCAGTATCTGTCCCAGTCTCCAGCTAAGTGAAGACTTTCAGGGGACATCTCTGTTGGGCTAGTGTCCAATTATAAGCGAGTATATGCCATGTGTATCTTTCTGAGTCTGGGTTAACTCACTCAGGATGATCATTTCTAGTTCCATCCATTTGCCTGCAATTTCAGGATTTCCTTGTTTTTAATAACTGAGTAGTATTCCATAGTGCACTTCTACATTGCTGGTGGGAATGCAAACTTATCCAACCACTTTGGAAATCAATGTGGTGCTTTCTCAGAAAACCGGGCAAAGGGCTACCTCAAGACCCAGCTATTCCACTTCTTGGAATATACTCAAAAGATGCTCCACCACACAACAAACACATATGCTCAACCATTTACATGGCAGCTTTAATCATAATAGCCAGAACCTGGAAACAACCTACACGTCCCTCAGTCAAAGAATGGATAAAGGTTGGAGAATCTTTAAGCCTAAGCCACAAGCAAATGATGTTAAATTAGACAATGCAGTCTGGAGAAGACATTGCTCCCTCCCCAACTAATCAGCTCTGCTTTCCCCCAAATGAAAATGGCTCCTCCTGGACGAAACAGGAGCTGCATAGACTCTGGAAGATGTTTACTCCTTGGTTGCAGCCAGAAAAGCCGAGCAAAGAGCAAATGATTTCTCTACTGATCTTGGAGTAGTTACTCATCACTGGGCAGTAGAAGAAAACATGTGAAAAGTCAAGCGCAGGGTCTGAGTGATGAATGTTTGAAACTCTCTGACAGTGTAACTGGGGATAGAGATAGATAGCTAAGTCAGGAACAAAGTCACTTGCATTCAGAAAGAAGTATTGAAAAAGGCTGTTGCAGTTTTTGTTATTAGTGAGATTGTATTCACTGCATTAAAATTATTTCTAGTGGGGTCGTTGAGAAAGAATATCTCTGTTTGGCTTGGCTTCCAGACTCACACTGTAGACCAGGTTGGCCTCAAACTCACAGAGATCCACCTGCCTTTGCCCCCCTGAGCGGTGGGATTACCGGTGTGTGCCTTTGCATGCGGATGTCATCAAAATTCTTACTTGTATGTTAACTGCTTTAAGCCCTGTTTCTCCTTCTGCGTGACTTCCTGCTATACATTTTGTGCTCCATAGACTGACAGAATAATTCTCTTTGGATTTATAATTGTTTCCTTGGAGTTGTACTTCTTTTCTTTCTTTCTTTCTTCTTCTTCTTTTTTTTTTTTTTGAAAGGAACTCAGGACCAAGGTGTTTAAAAGTTACTTCAGAACCTTGTGGGGATACTGTCATCACAGGTCTGGAGTTGAGTTGAAAATCACTGACCTTCTGGGAATAAATACAAGGAGTTAGTGAAACTTTAAGTGAGGGAGAGTGTCTTACCAGTTTCAACAGAGACTCACTTCTCCTGGCAACAGTCATCACAATGCTTTCATTGAGCACTGAGGTGAGTGACCGAAGCATAGAAGTAGTAAGAACTGAAAACGTTAGAAAGTACTTTTTGGAGAAGCCACGTTTGTGCTCTTGGAAGCATCTTAGTTACTTCCAAGGTGCTTCTCTTAATTTTAGCTGCACTTAAAATCTATATTAAGAATTTCTTTCAATAAGCCGGCTGAAGGGAAGAATAAGAAAGGAAGGAAGAAAGAAAGAAAGAAAGAAAGAAAGAAAGAAATAAGAAAGAAAGAAAGAAAGAGTTAAGGCATTGATAGGATAGAGAAAAGGGACTCTGGTATTGGTTTAGAAAGTAGGGAATTGCATGGGCTTTTGGATTAACGTGCAGCTGTTTCAACTCAGGGCAAGGAGACAGCCATTCATTCTTTCTAAGCTGTGTGAACCCTGTTCCTCCCATAAGCTGCTAACTGAGTATTTCTCATCACTGATATCACCCCATTTTCATCTTTCCTTTCTATGCTTAGTATATGTCTCTTTCTTGGCTATGTCTCTGTCTACCTCTATCTGTATTTCATTCTGTTTGTCTCTTCATCAATTTTGCCCTTAAAATAAAAATCTTTCTTTGGATTCTTCATCATTTTTCTTTACTTACGACACAGGGAATCACAGCCAGTTCCCTGCAGTGGGTAGAAAAATCCATGCTCTACATCCCTATCTTATCCCAAATATATGCAAGTACTTTCACTCTTTTTCCCCCTCCTACTCACCAATTCATATAATTCCTGAAAATGCTACATTCTAAATTTTTGTCTAAATAGCAGGACAAAAATAATGGGTGGAAGAGAATGCTGATACTAATGAATTAATTTTTATTATCAATTATAGAATTGTAGGCTGATTTTTCTACTAGAAAAATAGTTTTACAGAAAGTTGACAAAAGATAAAAAATTTGAATGAATTACAAGTAATGAGTAAATGCATGTTAGGCATACATTTAATGTCTTGGGACTTCAGCTATTCTGAAATGTAACATATGCATTTTAAATTATATTTCTGTTTCACTAAATATACCCTAATATTTATTTTATTATGTGGTCCCAGTTCATGTGTTATCTGCAAGAACATACACATACTGTCATGTGAAGCTTGTCCACTTAGGCCTGTCCACATCTGTAGGTCTGCCTTTTGTCGTGGAAACGGTCTAGAGTTTCAGAAGCTATCAAATTATCTGTCTGAGATAAGGGATTGCTTTTAGTAAGTGAAATCAAGACAAAAACCAACAACAAGTAACTCTACCATATTATCTAACTATCAAATATGCTTCTTATTCTTCCTTATAATAAAAAATGCAAACTCATCATTATGACCCTGTTTGATATCACTAACATATGTGCCCATGGTGGTTGTGACTTTAGTTGACTGTCGTCACTATATCTCTATACCATATAACATATCCTGAATATCTCATATCAACCACAGTTCACTCACATTTAAAATTAGAGTGAATTTAAAACTGCAAACACTTATCAAGGTGACTCCTGAGAGTGTATAATTCAGTGATAAGAAAAATGACCCTAATATTCTGTGGCTAACCACTGGTACATTTTCATCATAAACCAGATACTATGTGTCCTTGCAACAGACATCCATCACCTTTTTGCATTCCTGTTAACCGTTATACTAATGTCTCTTAAATCTTCATTACACAGTTCACGTGTATCTGGAGAGGCCATGTGGATTTAGAGATGTGTTTTGGGAGCTGGGTCTCCCGTGGAGTCCTATTGGTCACTAAAGTGGGTAAAAAAGCAGACTTATCTTCTGAGAAGGCTGCCGGTCGTGATCATTTTAGTTTATGTGTATTTGTAGTTGATCACTATACTTAAAACAGCTAGAAAGAATCAAGTAGTAGTATGACTGGTCATAGCACTCAACACAGGGTCTAGCGTGTTTATCTATGTTGTAGCATGTATCAACTGTCTTTTTAAAAGGAAAAATAGTATACCATTAAATGAACACCATGTTGTCTTCATGCTTTTATTTGTTGATCGGCATGTGGAATTACGGTGTCCTTCAGCTGTTTTGAATAACACTGATGTTCAATAGACTAAGGAGTTAGCTAGTCCAGACCCTGATTTGCACTATTATTTTACTGTTGCTTTGATGTGGATTTGGTGCATGAAATAGCAACTTGCTTTTCAAATGAAAATGTACTTCATATTGCATAGGGCACCTACACCATGAAAACATTAAAATATTTATAATAGGAACAAAATATGTCATTTAATGACACAACTTCACTTCTTGATTACTAAATAACTTTTTTTCCCCTCTATCTTTTTATTTGCTTTCTGATTTCATAGCCCACAACCACTTTCTCCTGATGCTTAGATACACACGGGCATTGTGATTCCATGTCTCTGTTTGAGAAAAAACTGTTATTTACCCCTGTGTCTATATCACCATGCTGTGATCCTTGAAAGTCTGTCTAGTGCCTAAAAAATCTCATGATTTTATTTCCTTTACACATTAACAAATTTCTTCTGTGTATAGATACCATACTTACTTCCAAAACACCTTTAAAAGTGTTGAACACTTTTAAAAATAATTTGCTGTCCATTTGTGCTTTGTCTTTTAAGGTAACCTTTACCATTTCATTAACTTGTCTGTTGATTGGAAACTTTGTGGAGACATTGTTTGAATTTTACTTTTCTTTATACATTCTAGGTTTTAAGCTCCTGGTTAAATGATTTTCTCCCTTTCTGTAGTTTATGCCTTCGCATGGCTGGTAGTTTCCTTTAATGTGCAGAAATCTTTTAATTTCATGCAATTTCACTCACTAATTCTTGGTGCGTTCCTGTTCTATTAGTGTTGTTGCCTCTACCTATACTTCGTATTTCTAATATTTTCCTCTGAAAGTTTCAGCATTTCTGCTTTAGAAAAACTTAACGTTAACTTTTTGTGTAAAGTGAGGGGATATCATCCCATTCTTCAAGCGGTTATCCATTGTAAACAAAGTCATTCAGAGTCGCAAGGTCTGACCACTGGTTGACAAGAACTATTTGTGAGTGAAATGATTGTGTGTGCCTGATATTCTTACTAAGAACTGCTGAGACTCAGTAGAGCACTGACATAGAATCTGAGTCCACATATATCCTTCTGAATCAACACTGGTCATTCCCTGTTTGACTTTATATGTTGTCATGTTTCCAGATCCTTGTAGAGAAATTACCATTATTACCAAGAGTTAATGATCCAAAAATGTAGGAGACTCAGTAACACTATAATGGGGGCTTGATAATTAACTTACAGTTTTAAGAAAGACAATACTAATTTGTACAGTTTATAGAACATTTTACTTTCCTATAGAATCTGCATTTGCTAATTTTCTCCATATTCTTAGTATCTTTAACTCCTTCTTTATTTATGTTAGTTTGTTTTG
Organism: Acomys minous; assembly: GCF_964271855.1. Classification (NCBI taxonomy): domain Eukaryota; kingdom Metazoa; phylum Chordata; class Mammalia; order Rodentia; family Muridae; genus Acomys; species Acomys minous. The sequence goes on from NC_140502.1 coordinate 13,624,728, forward strand.
ACTAATACCCATTTATACAGTATGTAATGATCATTGCAATTGATTTGCATACCCTCATTGTGTTCCCTTAATTGTTGGTGATATTAAGCCTCACTTTGCTCACATTCTGAACATTTCTGAATTGTTTATAAGAAATATATCCAAGTCATGAACTCATTTCAATTATTTTTTACTTTTCAAATTTAGATTAAAATATTCTTTTTTTTCTGGTAGAGAGATGAGTCAATGCTTAAGAATTCATACAGAAATCACTTTATATCTCTGTTCACTTCCTAGATGCTACCAGTGGCTCACAGCTGTATAAAAATCCAGCTGTTGGAGATTCCAAGACCCTGGTCTCTGCTGGACTCAAACTCAATCACAACATCCCCAAAATACACAATTTAAAAAGGTAAATCTTAAAGTATTGTAATCACTCATTGTAAATATTATTTTTGAATATTTTATGTTGTTTTTATTGATGAATATTGAAATCTTCTTCATGTGAATTTCAGAAATAATGATGTATTTTAAAAATACTTTCTCTGAAAAAATACACATGAATAATTTAGTTTAATTTTTCTTAGTATGCGTTTTTTTTTTTTCTGTGTAGCCCTGAATGTCTTTGAGCTGCTTCTGTAACCAGGTTAGGCACAAATATATAATCACGTATGTATCTGGCTCTTGGGGACTGAAATTAAAGATGCCCACCACCATGTCTAGATAAATCATTAAACTTGCATAAACATTTCCAATTTTTTTCCATCCCGTTGATATAACAGTGAATATCTAATTTCTAAGGAAAGTATTTTTAAATGCTCCATTTTTCCCTGGGAGAACCATATAAATACAATAAAGTTACGAAGGTTTAATTTAAGCTAATTTCATAAAATGATGTGCAACAATGCATTTACAGGGTCGTTATTCCATGCTAAACTTATTTCCTTTTTTTTAAAAAAATAGGAATGAAAATGGCTTCTGAAAACTTTGCAATGGGGGTTTTTCTCTTCTCTCAGATTACAGTGGGACTGCTTGGCAATTCCTCGATACTACTTTATTATATCGTTTTGATATTTTCTGGAAAGCATTTAATGCCTCGAGACGTGGTTGTACAGCACTTGACTTTTGCCAACTGCTTGTCTATCATGTCAAGAGGCGTTCCACGGGCAATGTCAGATTGTGGGTTTGAGAATTTCCTTGATGACGCTGGATGTAAATTGACAGTGTATACTTACCGAATAGCAAGGGGTATGTCTCTTTATGCGATGTGTCTCCTGAGTTGCTTCCAAGCGATTACAATCAACTCTAGCAACTCCAGGTGTATGAAGCTCAAACACAGAGCCCCCAGGTACATTGGACCCTTCTGCTCACTTAGCTGGCTTCTGCATCTGCTTCTGAATATCTTGATACCAGTAAGAATATCAGGCCCTAGTTACAGGAAAAATGAGACTTACCAGATGGCTTACGGATACTGCTCGCTATTTTCTCCTTACAATGTGGCAACTGTACTGTACCTGTCCTTACTGTGCTACTGTGACGGCCTCGGTCTGGGTCTCATGGCCTGCTCAAGCGTCTCCATGGTGAGCCTCCTCTACAGACATAAGAGACAGGTCCGGCATATCCACGGTGCTCAGAGCTTTCTGAAAGTCTCACCTGAAGACAGAGCCACCCAAACTATCCTCATCCTCCTGTGCACATTTGTCATCTCTTACTCATTCTCTTCCATTGTGGTCGTCTTTAGGACCTATTCTAAATATCCAATGGTTTGGGGAGTAAGTGTATGTACATATCTAGAAATATGCTTTCCCATATTTTGCCCCTTTGTTCTCATCACCAATATAAAGTCTACTTCCAAAGTGTTTTCATCCTGTTTTGTCAATTGTCGTTTCCACAAATGTAGAGCCTTGGGCATCTCTTTATTCTAATGTATTATTATATGTTTACGTGTTTCAGATTGCTAAAACTGAAATTTGAAAACATTGAGATTCCTACTGACTTCTTTATTGTGAGGAGGGATCAGTCGTCATACTGTAGGAAATCATTTGATAAACATGCCACTTACTTTTCTTGTCCCTTCTCACAAAATGCATGACAAAGGCAACTCAGAGAAGTCTTTCACCTGACAGTCTGAAGGTACAATCCATCACCGTAAGATGGACGCAGTCAGGGAAGATGAATTTGTGGTAAAATGAGCATAATGTATGTGGTAACACTGAGGTCAAAGTTAGGAAGTACAGACTTAAATTCCTGTGCTCAGTTTATTTCCCTTTGGCTCTCTTTATTAAGACTCTGTATCACCCAAATCATGGTAGGTTTTTCTGCCATTATTGAACATATCTGAAACACCCTCAGAGTCATATCAACAATGAATTCTGAGGAACAGAATTTCATATTGTCAACTTGACACTCATGTGTATTATGTTTAACTATTGATCTTCTAATAAATGTCTATATTTTAAGTTCAAAACAGCACAAGTTTCCCAACTTTTAAATTCATAATTAATCAGGAGAATATAAATTGGTATATACCAAAATTGATGTAAAAATCACAAAACAAAATCAACAACATACATACAAATATATACATACATACATGTTCATTTACATGTGTATATATATAAACCATCAACATTTAAGCTATGACATATGTTAATCATTATGAAAAATGATTGACATTATATTAACATGGGGAATTATTGAAGGTGATCCAAAGAGGATAACTAACACTAAGGAAACCTTAAAATGCCATATAGTTGGTCTAGGTATGTCTTTTTATGTGAGCGTATTCTATACAGAGGTTTATTCTATGCAGGGTTTATTCTATACAGAGTATTGTGCTCATAGTAGAAGACAGAGGCTGCCAACTAAAAAAGCAATATGTGAAATACCTTCCCTTGAGTTTTTTGTTTGAGTGTTTGGAGATACACTGAACAAAACAGACTATTGCTACTGGTCTCAGGTAACAACCGAGACCATCAACATCCCTTGCTAAAGATACCACACACTTTGGCAAAGAAACATGATATATCTATTGCATCTGAGATGTATTCAGGATTTTTAAGGAAGAAAATCAATAACCTGTAAACACTGTGAATGACAAAAATAATCATCCTAGTAAGACAATATCATTGCTACATTGCTAGCACACCTATTATTCAGCAACTAGACACATTTTGGTTGGTTTTGGGGCTTGCTCTGTATTGCAATTCTCAACGTGTGGGCCATGACATTTGGGAAACACACATTTCTGAATATCTTAGAAACTGAGACACTGCCCAGTATCAAAAATACCATTATAACAACAAAAATAGATTATGACTGTAGTGGGCTTTTGTTCTTGTTCTTGTTTGGAGGGAGGGAGGGAGAGAGGGAGAGAGAGAGAGAGAGAGAGAGAGAGAGAGAGAGAGAGAGAGAGAGAGAGAGACCCCACACACACACAGAAAGAGAGAGAGAGAGAGAGAGAGAGAGGAGAGAGAGAGAGAGAGAGAGAGAGAGAGAGAGAGAGAGAGAGAGAGAGAGAGAGAGAGAGAGAGATATTCTCTGAGAAGCCCTGGGTATGTTGGATCTCATTCTGTAGACTAAGCCAGTCTCAAAGTCAGAGACCTGCTTGCCTCTATACTCTGAGTGCTGGGATTAAAAGTGTGAACCAACATGTTCAGTGCGGTTATACACTTTTAATACCAAAATAAAATATGGGTTCTCCATGGTAGTGACCCACAGATTGAGGACCACTGCTCAATAGGGAGCCAAGTGCTGCAAATCAGGCAGGTAAACATGGTAAGCAAACTTACAGGACAGATGCATACAATAAATGCCATAGTTTTGCCAAATAAACAGTGTTAAATTGCCCACTAAATTATCCATAGATTAGTGCAACACTCAGAACTCATCCAAACAATTTATGTGTGCTATGAAGGTGGTTATCACACTGATCAAACTACACAAGATGAGGGACTCTGTAATACCCAGTCACAAATGCAATATCTATATCCTTGCCCTCACCAGAGGTTCAGGGAACATCATCTAAAGGAGAATAAAAATTTCAAAGAGCCATATGTGAGGGAGGATCAGATAATGATTTTGTGGATTGTTTATGACCGGACCACTATACTCATGAATTAACAAAAGTTGTGGTTGCCTGAATAAACACATACAACATTTGACATTAGAATTCTAGCACGAAGGAGGAAATGATCTTAAATTTAGTGCTATGAAAATGATAAAGGCCTTAAAAGAGGAAGATAAATGCCTCGAAGACATGCAGGAAAATGTAATAAAAAAAGGTGAAGTAATTGAATGAATCCCTTAAGGAAATACAGGAAAATACAATAAAGTGGGAAAAGAAAATGAATAAAACTTTTCAAGACCTGAAAATAGAAACAGAAGTAATAATGAAAAAACGATCGGAGGCAATCCTGGAGATGGAAAATCCAAACAAAGGGAACAGGAGCTAAAGACACAAGCATCATAAACACAATACAGGAGACGAAAGAGAGAATCTCAGCAGTATGATAGGAGACATTATTAGTCAAAGGAGATGCCACTGGTGCAAGCACAGAATAATATACCAAACAAAACTTTCAATCACCATAAATAGAGAAAACACAATATACCATGACTAAATGAAATTTAAAAATATCTTTCCACCAACACAGCCCTACAAATGATACTAGAAGGAAAACTCCAATAGAAAGAGTGTTACACCCAAGAGAACACAGAAAATAAAAAATTCACACAAGCAAAAATATAAGGAAATCACTGAAAGACACATAGATTCTTTCTCCTCTTCTCTCTCTCTCTCTCTCTCTCTCTCTCTCTCTCTCTCTCTCTCTCTCTCTCTCTCTCTCTCACCCCACCACCACCACTACCACCACAACCATCAAAATAACAAGAATACACAATCACTGGCCCTTAATATCTCTCAACATCAATAGACTCAATTTCTTAATAAAAAGACACAGGATAACACAATGGATGCAAAAACAGTTTCCATCAATATTCTGCATACAATTAACACTTCAGCAACAAAGATATATATTATCTCAGAGTGAAGGGCTGTAAAACAGTCCTCCAAGCAAACAGACTCATGAATAAAGGAAAGTAGCCATTTCATTATGTGATAAAATATAATTTCAATGAAAAGTAATCAAAAGGGATGGGGAAGGAAACTTTATATTCATCACAGAAAAAAATCTAACAAGAAGATATCTCAATTATGAACATTTATGCCCCAAATGCAAGAGTATCAACATTCATAAATTACCCATCTATTTACATTACTAAAGCTTAAATCACAATCTTACCCCACACATTAATAATGGGATACCTCAACACCTTGCTGTCACCAATAGACATGTCAGTGAGACAGAAATTAAACAAAGAAACAATGAAACCAACCAACGGTATGAATCAAATGGACCTGAGAGATATCTATAGAACATTCACTGAAACACAAAAAGAAAATACCTTCTTCTTAGTCACAGAGCAAGCCTCAACAAATACAAGAAGATTGGTATCACACTTTGTATCTTATCAGACCACCATGGATTAAAGCTGGACCTCAACAATAACAGAAAAAAACAGAAAGCATACAAACTTATGGAAACTGAAAAACTCCTTACTCAATGATCACTGGGTCAAGGAAGAAATAAAGAAATGTATTAAAATGTTTCTAGAACTCAATGAAAATAAAAGCACAACATACCCAAACTTTTACTCAAACATATGGGATACAATGTGTAGGGGAGATAAACCTGTTTTTGTTTTGAGCCCAAGTGTGGGATGGGGAAGAGAGCAGGATGTTTACCACTTAGATGTGAGAGAGCAAGGTGTTTTTCCACTTAGAAGTCGAACCACATTGTGGGGTACTTGATTGATGCCAGCTGAAAAACATCCTTCAACAGACTGAGAGGATATATGTATGAGCCCAAAACAGGAGCCTTGGGGCTTTTGGTTGGGGCTTGGTTTTTGGCTGTTCATCACTCCATTTCAAGACACAGCCTCCAGATAGCAACGCCATATTCCCTACTCTCTGGCCCATAGTTCTGCCTGACTCCCTGTGGGGACATCCTGGATACTAAATGCTTACAAAGTCTGTACATATGATGGCAGAACCCAGTTTGCACAAAATCTGAGTACCTACAGGGAGAGCGGGAAATGCAAATGAGCAAGTGGCTGGTTGCTGACTCCAAAATGGCAGCGTCTGTTTGTGTTTCCTGAAGAGAGAACGTGATCCTGGCAGGCACACACATAGATCTAGCCTCAGGCCTCCTATTTAAGCCTGCCACCATGAGGATGGCTCTGGATTCCACAGACATGCAGATCCAGTCTGTGGTTCACACTCTACCAGATGGCCTGAGTAGACCTTCAGGACCTAAGGTACATACAAGGTAAACACCCAGACCCTACTCCCCCTGCCTATAGGTCCAATAGCTACACAACTAGAAGCAAGAAGCTTCTTACAGAGATCAAACCCCCAGCACACATCACGGGCAGGGCTTCTGCATGCCTAAAAATCACAGCTAGGACCAGGAACAACCAGCCAATTCCAGCAACAAACACATGATTAAAGGAAGGTGTAAGACTACAATAAACAACAACAACAAGAAAACAAAATAGGGTAATATGGCTCCACAAGAACCTCCAGCAAATACTGGACATCTTAATGAAACACAGGAAAATATCCTTAAATCTACACCTATTAAGATGTTAGACTCTTTTGAAGAGAAAATGAAGAAGTCCTTCAAAGAAATACAATAAAATATAGTCAAATTGAGGCTTTTAAAGAGGAAATGAATAAATCTCTCAAAAATGGAGGAAAATACAATCAAACAGAAGCCTGCAAAGACAAATAGTAAAATAAAATCAAAGACGTGAAGAAAATTAATAAAAGTTTTAAGACTTAAAATGTAAGTAGTATCAATAAAGACAACCCAAACTGTGGAAATCCTGGAGATGGAAAACTTAGGGAAGAGAACAGAAGCTAGAAAAGTAAGCATCACCAATAGAATACAAGAGCTAGAGGAAAGGATCTCAAACATAGAAGATAAAATTGAAGAAATCCGTACATCTGTCAAAAATATTACTCAGAAAAAGTACTTACAGAAAATATCCAAGAAAAAGGACACGATGAAAAGATGAAATCTAGGAATAAAAGGAATAGAAAAAAAAGACTCCTGGCTCCAAGGAACAGATAATATTTTCAAAAATATTATAGAAGAAACATATGAAGGTAGATCTATCAGAAACACACTTGACTTCTCACCAGAGACTATGAAAGCCAGAAGGGTCTGGACAGATGTCATGTAGACCCTAAGAGAACACATATGTCACCTTAGACTGTGATACTCAGAAAACATTTCAATCACCATTGATGGAGAAAATAAGATATTCCATAACAAAGCTAAGTTTAAACAATATCTATGCAAAAATCCAGCCCTACAGAACTCCAACTCAAAGAGAGTACTACCACCACCACCAACAACAAAAAAAGCAAAGTAAAGAAAAAAAGAAAGGATTTTAATAACTTCCTTCAGCAAAACCAAAAGTATACACACAAACACTACCAACAACAACATTAAAATAAAAGAACTAACAATCATTGGTCATTTATATCTCACACCATTCGACACAATTCTACAATAGAAAGGCACTGACAACAGAATGGATGCCCAGAGAGGACCCAACATTGTTTTATTTCAAAGTAAAGGGCTGGAAAAGGGTTTTCTAAGCAAACAGACTCAAGGAGCAAGCTGGAATAGCCATCCCAACATTTAGTAAGATAGGCATTAAATAAGTATTAATCAAAAGATATAGGGAAGTTCACTTCATTCTCATCCAAGAAAAAAAATCCACCACGAGGACTTCTGAATTCTGTACATTTATGCTACAAATACAGGGGTACCCACATTCATAAAACAAACATTATTACAGCTTACAGCACACATTGATCCCCACATACTAATGGTAGGAGACTTTAACACCCTCTCTTAGCAATGGATAGATCATTGAAACAGAAACTAAATAGGGAAATAATAAAACTAACAGAAGTCATGAACCAAATGGATCTAACAGATATCTTCAGAACTTCTCACCCAAACACAAAAGAATATACCTTGTTCTCAGCACCTCATAGAACACATTCCAAAAGTGACCACATAGTCAGTCACAAGGCAAACCTCAACATATACAAGAAAAATTAAAATGACACCTTGTATTTTCCAGACCACAATGGAAATTGTTAGGCTTCAATAACAACAGAAACTGAAAGCCTTAAAACTAATGGAAACAGAACAACTCTCTCCTCAATAAGCACTAGGTCAGACAGGATATAAAGAAAAAAAATTAAAGACTTTCTAGAATTCAAAGGAAATGAAGGCACAACATACCCAAATTTATAAGACACAATAAAAACAGTGCTAAGAGGAAGATTCATAGCACTAAGTGCCTTCATAAATATATTGGTGACATCTCACACCAGCAATATCATTTATTCACTCATTCATTCATTCATTCATTCATTCATTCATTCATTTTACATCCTGGTCATAGCCCCATCCTTCCTAACGTCCCAGGCCTACTTTTTTTCCATATTTCTTCTCTTACTCTCTTATACAGAGAAGAGTGGAGTCCCCATTCTTATCCACCCCAACTCATCAAGTCATATCAAGGCTGAGTATGTCCTCTTCGACTGTGCCTGGCAAGCAGTCCTGCCAGGTGGAAATAATTGAAAAACTTGAAATAAATAACCCCACATCAGCAAAACCAAAAGAAGGAAGCACATACATACACACTCTTCCACAAACCACCACCAAAATAACAGAAATTAATGACCACTGAACAGTAATATCTCTCAGCATCAATGACCTCAACTCCCAATTTAAAAAAAGCATAGGCTAACAATGGATGCAAAACCAGGACCCATAATTCTGCTGCATACAAGAAACATACCTCAGTAACAAGGATGGACACTACCTCAGAGTAAAGGGCTGGAAAAAGAAAGCAAAGAGAACCAAGAAGCAAGCTGGAGTAGCCATTCCAATATCTAATAAAATAGACTTTCAACCAAAACTAGTCAAAAACAGAGAAGGGCACTTCATACTCATCAAAGGATGGGACTAGAAAGAAAAGATCATCCTGAGTGAGGTAACACAGACCCAGAAAGACACACACGGTATTTACTTATTTACAAGTGAACATTAGCCATATTGTACAGGATAACCATAGTACAATCCACAGACACAAAAAAGGCTAAGTAACAAGGAAGGCAAAAGTTAGAACGTTTGTATTTCACTCAAAAGTGGAAATGGAATAGACAGTGGAAGTGGTTGAAGAGAGGGAACAGGATAGGAGAGATAGTGCTGACAGAAATTAGGGTGAAGATCCATTGTGAGGAGAGGAGGGTGGGAATACAGTGCACTTGAAAAGAGAAGAGAAACCATGGGTGGTGGCTTCTCTGAAACAAGTTGGAGACCTATGACATCATAGGCTCTTGGAAGATATGGGTGTGACTCTATCTGAGACTCTTAGAAACTGCCATAAAAACTGAAAAGTCCATCCTCTAACAAGATAGGACTCAGTGGAAAGAGGAGAACACAAATCCACCCACAAAAACTTTGACCCAAAATTTACCTTGCCTACAAGATGTGCAAGGATAAAGATAGAGCAGAGATTGAGGAAATGTCCAACAAACACCTGCCTCAACCTGAGACCAACACCACGTGGGAGGCTCTCTCTGCACATATGTACCTTATGGGCACTTTGGTCTTTATTTAGGTCCGATAGTAAGGGGAGTCCGGTCTTTCTCTGAGAAGGACTATGTTGCATGCTTTGTGATCATCTCCCTTTGGTGGGGTAGGCTTGCATGATCACTGAGGAAGAGGATGTGACTTGATGTGCTGGGTTGGGTTGGTATTTGGGGGTCCCCTGTTATTAGGTGTAGGAAAGAAGGGATAGATAGTGGGAACAGGAGTGAGCTGGGACCAGGAGGAGAGGAGGAAGGTGGCTACAAAGTGAATGAATGAATAAATTAAAAAAATAAAGAATAAACACACTCACTTGCACTTGGAAAGAGGCACAGAAAAGTTGTTGTAGCTCTTGTTATTGGTGACATTGTACTCCACCCATCAAAACTCCCTCTCATTAGAAGGGATAATATCAACTAGTCCAAATTAGCATGAATAAATTAGAATGGAGCCCATAGATTGTTTGATGGACCTAATTAAAATTAGTTCATTTACATGGTGGCAGAGAGGCTGGTGAGTTAGCATTTGTGCAAAAATTGAAAAGTTTATAGGAGACACCAAGTGTCTGGGAGATGGGTTCTATATAAAAGACAAACATTAATAACTGAGTAGTATTCCATAGTATAAATGTACCACAGAGTCTTTAACCATTCTTCTACTGAGGGACACTTGGGTGTTTCCATGTTCTGGCTATTATGAATAAGGCTGCTATGACCATGGTTGAGCATATGTCCTTTTTGTGTGCTGGAGCATCTTCTGGGTATATTCCAAGGAGTGGAATAGCTGGGTCTTGAGGTAGTCCTATTCCCAGTTTTCTGAGATAGCACCAGACAGATTTCCAAAGTGGTTGTGCTAGTTTGCATTCCCACCAGCAATGAAGGAGTGTTCCTCTTTCTCCACATCCTCGCCAGCATGTCGTGTCATTTGAATTTTTGATCTTAGCCATTCTGATGGGTGTAAGATGGAATCTCAGAGTCGTTTTGATTTGCATTTCTCTGATGACTAAAGATGTTGAGCATTTCTTTAGGTGTTTCTCAGCCATTCGATATTCCTCTTTTGAGAATTCTCTGTTTAATTCTGAGCCCCATTTCTCAATTAGGTTTTTTGGTTTATACAAAATTTGTGGACAAATGGATTGAACTAGAAATTATCATAATGAGTGAGTTAACCCAGAAGCAGAAAGATTCAAATGGTATATACTCACTTATAGCTGGACACTAGCTCAAGGGGCATGTCCCACGAAAGTCTTCACTTACCAGGTAAGTGGGATAGAGGAGAGGACATCCGATTGGGACTCTAAGTGAGAGAAGTATAGGACATTGGGGAAATAGAAGGATTCAGAGGGTCCTAGAAACCTACAAGAAGAACACTATGATGGGAGGATCTGGGCCCAGGGGTTCTGCTCAAGCTATGGCACCAGCCAAGGACAATACATGCAGTGAGCATCAACTCTCTACCCAGATCCAGCCAATGGACAGGACATTCCCCACAGTTGAGTGGAGAGTGGGGTCTGACTTTCACACGAACTCTGGTGCCCCCTATTTGACCATGTCCCCTTGATGGGGAGGCCTGGTGGCACTCAGAGGAAGGATAGCAGGCTACCGAGAAGAGACTTGATACCCTAGGATCATATACCGGGGGAGAAGGTCCCCTTCAGCCCCAGTCAGGAGTAGGGTGAAAGTGGGAGGGAGGGAGGAATGGGAAGATACAAGGGAGAACAATTGAGATGTAATATGAATATTATCAATAAAAAGGATAGTAAAAAAAAGACAAGACACACAGCTCCCATTAAAAGGAAAAGAGTGTCTCCAGGAATGGAAGCTACCCATGGTATTTCAGGTCAGATACTTTATAGGCATTTTGGTCCCTTACACTCTCCATCCTCTCTTTTTTTCTTGCTTTGTCCTGCCCAGACTTTTTTCTCTTTCTACCAATATAGCCATTTGTTATTAGTGGCAATATCTTGCGCAGCTAGGGTAGAGTTGGGAGTATCCCTGGAAAAATGAGCAGCCTTTCTTTAAGTCCTTCTTTTCCAGATTGATCCAATCCTTCTCCAATTAAAGAGACCTTCTAGAACAGTGATCACAGAAAGTAACTGATTTTTACCTAGGAATGGGCACTCAACATTTGCAAACACAAAATCTATAGAGACTTTAGAAAGCAGAGCTGGTAAATGACAATAACATCATTAGAGGTGAGGGATAGATAGATGAGTTAACGCACAGTTCACAGATTCTTTGCAAGCAACTTGAGGACAGATTTTTTTCAAGATTTTTTTATTTTTATTGTTTTAATTTTTTATTAATTTATTCTTGTTACATCTCAATGGTTATCCCATCCCTTGTATCCTCCCATTCTTCCCTCCCTCCCATTTTCCCCTTATTCCCCTCCCCTATGACTGTTCCTGAGGGGGTTTTCCTCCCCTTGTATATGCTCATAGGGTATCAAGTCTCTTCTTGGTAGCCTTCTATCCTTCCTCTGAGTGCCACCAGGCCTCCTCATCCAGGGGACGTGGTCAAATATGGGGCACCAGAGTTCGTGTGAAAGTCATACCCCACTCTCCACTCAACTGTGGAGAATGTTCTGTCTATTGGCTAGATCTGGGTAGGGGTTTAAAGTTTACCGCAGGGCAGATTTTCTATCACCTACTGATTCACTGACTGGGCACATCTGGCTTTGTTTACAGGTTCCCGTCTCCACTCACAGGCAGGAAGCTCTCTTTTCTGAGAAGAAGGCTTTAAAGAAATCATCATGTTTTGGAAACAACAGGAATCAGGATGAAATCCGACACAAAACAATGAAAGGCCACCCTTGCAGATACTCCCAAGACATGTTCTTGGGGACAGGTTAGTAGGAAAGCAGGTCAGAAGAGGGGTGTTTTGTGTGTATTCCTTCTTGAACGCAGTTTTCTAGACTGTCTTGTTTCTAAAAGCATGATAACAGATAGCTTAGTTACAAAACTCAACTGGAACGCTAGTGATGAAAAAGACGAGTTAATATTCTTAGAAATGAGATGAAGTCTTGTGTCATTATGCCATGAGAGAGGTATCCTAAGATGAAAGAGGGATTAAAACAAACAAACAAACAAACAAACAAGTTCTTTAGGATACCCAAAGGCCAAGTCAAGGGACTTCCAGGTCACAGAACTGCTTCTCAGCACAACTTTTTCAGTAGATGCCCATATAGATGAACCAGAGTTCTTTTCCAGGTGAGATTAAGCTAAAGTCTCCATATTTAAGGGTAATAGAGATTCCACAGAGACCCCCCAAACCAAACCAAACTGAGGAACGTCTCAAAACTTTCAAATATTCCGATAAGCTCTCCATCCACCAGAGAACACACTGGAAGGAGAGGCCATTTCTATGTCAGGAGTGTCATAAAGGCTTCTGTTAAGTCTTAGAACTTGGAGTGCATGAGGTCATCCACAATCCACAGAAGCCTTTCCCATATAACAGGCATGCAAGGTTCTTCAGCCACAAGACCGATCTTCAGGCTCATGTGAAGGTTCACACAGGCTAGAAGCCCTACACCTACCTCTTCCTTTTATAACCAGAACTTCTACCAATAGTTTACAAACCACAATCACCTGAAGAATTACCACAAATCATACTGACCTGTGTAGCCTCTGCCACATAGGCTAGCTGGGTTTTGGCACGGTGTCTCATCTCGCACATAAAGAAGCTTGGAGCTGCTAAATAGCACTTAGCCAGTGAAGATGTTTCATTTAACTTCTGGATTACTCCTTTCATCTCCTGTCCCATCCATATGCCATGTGAAAGTTAAGATGAGTAGGATTGTCAGTTTGTTTACTAAGGTTTTCCAAATGCCTAAATATTGGCTGATATATCATTTTTGATTAGTAAATAAATGTTGCTGCTTTTCTGTATCTCCTGTGTGTTATGTTTTGTGTGGCTTCTGTGTAGGGCTGAGACTTAGCTTTGAAGTCACTTGAGACAGAAATTTTCTTTTGTTTAACAAATTGTACCCCACGTGTGAGACAATTCTGAAGATCATAGAACCTATTCTTGTTATTCTCCGTAATTGATTTTAAGAGGCAATTATGACAAATATGTCTGCTTCCAGATTTGAATTTCCAAACTTTTACGTCATGTATTTGTGACTGAGTGTGAAGGAGACACCGTACGTCAGAAGAGCCAGCGGGTCCCCTGGATCTTAAATTGCAACAATTGCGAGCTGCCATTGAGGCGCTGAGAATTGAACCCAAGTCATCTGAGCATGTAACAAAAACTCTTAACCACCGAGCCACCTCTAAAGCTCTCTTGGATCGGAGTTTTGCTGTGTTCTTTAGAGCCAAACTCCAGTCACTGGAATTCAAAAGCCAAGCACTCTTATCCACTGAAATATTTTTTTCCTCCTTTGTGTGTTTAGAATTCATGAATGTAGCTCATGTGTGAGAACAATGGGGTTCCAACTTGGACAAAACAGACTCTTAGAAGCTCAGAGTATTCCAGGGAGGATTCATTTATATACTCCATGGTGTGGGAATTGGTTTCATCCTTTCACCTTGTTGGTCCATCAGAAGGCATTCAGATCTTCCCGTTGCTGGGCAAAGACTGTTATGGGCTGAGCTATTTCAGTTTTTAAATGTTCTCCGAGTACTGGCGAGTAAATAGGAGCTGAAAAACTGGTGGTGGAAGCTGTGGAATGCAATATTATCCACACAGAGATACCTAAAGGGCAAACTGTTTCCAATAATTGATTCCACAATGTCAGTATAAAGGGAAGGAAGCTAACTTTCTGAACTCTGTATAGATGGAGATACTGGGCTTGAGGTGGCTAATGGCTTCACCTTCAGTTCACTTCTAATAGTGAACTACTAAATAGGCAAGGGGCGGGGCATGTTCACATAGGCAGGTTAAAGAATGACAGGGGGTAGCTTTATGTCAGTCTCCGGCTGGCAACACTTCTTCTGCAAACCTTAAAACTGCTACTTATGTATCTATGTAGTGTGCAGTCCTTGCTGCATGGAGAAGTTTCATATTTAGGCCATCACGATGCATATTGCTCTTTTGCGCAATCTTTTTTTTTCATTTTTTCTCCTTTATTAATTTATTCTTGTTACATCTCAATGGTTATCCCATCCCATTCTTCCCTCCCTCCCATTTTCCCTTTATTCCCCTCCCCTATGACTGTTCCTGAGGGAGATTACCTCCCCCTGTATATATTCATAGGGTATCAAGTCTGGGACTCTAGATGAGAGAAGCATGGGAGAATGGCAAAGTAGAAGGATCCAGAGGGTCCTAGAAGCCTACAAGTAGAACATTATGATAGGCAGATTTGGGCACAGGGGTCCCGCTCAAACTAAGGCACCAGCCAAGGACAATACAGGCGGTAAACCTTAAACCCCTACCTAGATCTAGCCAATGGACAGAACACTCTCCACAGTAGAGTGGAGAGTGGGATATGACTTTCTCACATACTCTGGTGCCTCACCTTTGACCATGTCCCCTGGAGGGGGAGACCTGATGGCAATCAGAGGAAGGACAGCAGGTTACCAAGAAGAGACTTGCTACCTTTTGCGCAATCTTATAAAAGCATTTCATAAATGGGTCGATTAATGCTTTTTCTGTTGGAAGTAATCTCAATTTTTTTCAGGGTATAAATGTTTTTCATGCATGTTCTTATGTTGTTGTGAATGGTTTGGTTATTTGGATTAACTCACTGTACCACCATTGGCAATAAAGTCTTGAATGTTCATATCTTCTCTAATATGGGCTAGGGCATTGCTTAGCCTTGAGTCTTTGTCTAATCTATCCTCATCTTCCTGGTCCACACAGAGCACTCCAAGGAAAAAGTTCCTCCCAACTATTCCTAGTTGTTACTTTGAATCTATTTGTATAACCTGTTCTTGTTTTCACTCCAAGATAATGTTAACTTAAGATGACTTGAAAACAAATCACAATCACTCAGGTAGATGGTGTTACAGGCACACCGTTGTTGGTTTCTTTGGGGGGAAGCCATGAAATAATAAACATATGAATTGGGTACTGAGGGTTTGATCGTAGCCACAGGATATACTGAGCCATCAGCCACAGGGCACACAATTGTGTTCACAGTGCACAGCAATTGAGTGTCTCTCCTTTCGTATGGAGACACTGGGACTAACAGACGGAAGAAACAGATGGAGTAAGGCAGGTTCTGGGTTTTGAAGTAAGAACATGAAAGGATGTTCACGTACAATATTAGCCAATTCCAACTATGGGAGAGTGGTTCCCTCTATATGGATGCTACTTCTTGCTACTGAGGACTCTTGCCGTACGGAAACTGCTTGCCACTCTATGGAGGCAACTTACTATATAGGTGGAGGCTTCTTCCTGCTAGGTGGAGTGTTCTCACTCTCTATACCGTATGCAAATATGATTACTTATATAACCAGAACTTCCCGTTTATAGTACACATTTGAAGGCTGCAATATCATTTTCTGTTTCTTTTCTCCCAACCCTTATGGTCATTAAATGACCCTAGGCTTTTTAGCTTTAGTACAGAACTAAATATTTTCATACTTCTTAAGATAGTTTAATTAATTAAATAGTAACTATTCTATAATGAAAAAATTTTATACTCTCTATAAAATGCTTTTTATGTCAATAAATGGGAAATGGACAAGCACATCTACTTGCCTTAATTTTTCAGGAAAATGCATGTGAAGTGACCTTAAAGGAATATTTCCCTCCAAGATTATCACAGTAAGTTTTTGGGTGTGTTCACTCATCTTCCTTATCCCTGAGCAAACAGCACAGAAAATTTTTTCCTTTGATTTATATACCTTACACTTCTCAGGATGCTGAGTGTAATTGCAGATAAAACTCAAATGAAGAAAGCTCTCCAGTGACTTGTTAGTTATCTTTACTATATGTTTGCTTTTATGTGTATAAGTACTTAGACCTTATGTATATATGTGCACCACTTTTGTTCCCAGTGTCCAAGGAGACCAGATGGTGGAAGATTACCTGAGGTGGCTGTTATCAACTGAATAGGTACTGAAAACACCATCAGGTCTTCTGTAAAAACAACAAATAACAAATGCTCTTGAGTCCTGACACAATTTCCTATCCCCAAGGCAGCTACTTTTAGGAAAACCTTTTCCATAGACAAAAAACATAAGGAAACATATCATTGTATTTTAGGAGCACATTTTCCAAATTACATAGTATAAAAAATTTTAAATTCTGCCACCATCAAGAGTCAATCAACAGGCCTCTGCTACTATGTCTGGAATTGTTGGTACAGTTGTATTGAATTTTTAAATATTCTTTCATTTTATTGATAAAGGAAAATCCCAATATATAGTGATACTTAATAACAGCTGTTCCTTTTGTAATGTAAGACTACATGCACCTGGATTGGATTAAAGCATTTACTGTCAATATAAATTCTAAGTATCATGGAGTTTTCTACAGCATGAAACCCAACAAAGTATGACACACGCCACGTGGGTGAATCATTTCCAAACCTTTACCTGAAGGATGTGATGTACAAAAACCTATGACATTGTGCATCTTCCCTACCCTTTAATACTTGAACATTTTCATTAAAAATGTGGAAATGTCCAATCCAAGGAATTGTTTATTAAAAAAAAAGCATTTTATTGTAGATATGAGGTAGAGAGTAGGCCGATGCATCAGGAAGAGTCCAGAGCAGCTATAGAAGGTAATAGAGTAGACATGGCCAATCTACTGAACAGGGCAAGAGAAGAGAGAGAAGGTGATAGACTGAGAGAAAAGAAGACAGAGGCCACAGGGCAGACAAGGGAGCTAAGAAGACAAAGTTACAAGAGAGGAACCACGAGCCCAATAGAATATGGTGAAAAATGTCTGCTTTTATAATAAAGAGAAGCTGGGGGAATGAAAGGCAAACCCATGAGCGAGAGAGGTTTAGGGTAGGGATCTAGGGTGAGACGTACTGAGAGTAGCAGGTCTTGAAAAGCTACTTGCAACGCTGGGAGAGTACGACAGCAAACGTCTTCTTTGATATGTTCATAGGCAGCCCAGCTAGCCTCTTGTCCAGAGTGTCTTTGGGACCAGACAATTTTGAGATGGTCTAGACCACTGAGAGATAGGGAAAGGGCCTCCAGGGGGCAAGACCGTGCAATTTGCTTATACTTTTATAACATTCAAGTTCTTTCTGTAATGCCTCCCTGTGGTACCCTTTTGGCTCCAAGGACCGACAGAAAAGTTTCTATCCTGTTTCCTAATTGCTTCCTCAGAGCGGTTTGTGTAATTTGCCCTTCTTGTTCTGTTCATATATATATATGAAAGGAAGTGTTGAAATGTTACTTCAGACCCTTGTGGAGATGCTGTCATCACGGATCTAGACTTGATTTGAAAATCGCCAATCTGTTGGGAAAAAGAATACCAAGAGGTCACGAACCTTTAAGTGAGGGATTGTGTCTCACCACTGTTTCGGCAGAGACTCGTTTCTCATGGCAACGGGCACCATCACGGTGTCTTCATGTACTGAGGTGAGTGGCCAAAGCATAGGACTAGTAAAAACTAAAGACATGAGAAAGCAATCCTTGGTAAGCTAGGCATGTGCTCTCCGATGCATTTTATTTTCTTCCCTAGTGTCTCTCCTAATCTTAGTTATACTTAAAATTTGTATTAAGAATTTATTTTGACATCCATGTGCAAAGCAGCATGAGGGAGGTGAGGAAGAAAGGTACAAAGGAAGGAAGGAGAGAAAGAAAGAAAGAAAGAAAGAAAGAAAGAAAGAAAGAAAAGGGGAAAGAAAGAAGGAGCTGGTGGGGGAAAAGGAGGGAAGGAAAGAAGGAATGAAGGGAAGGAAGGAGAAAGAACTCAAGGCACAGATAGGATAAGGAAAAAGGACTCTGGTATTATTAGGAACTGGAAACTTACAAGATCTTTTGGATGAAACTGGGGCTGTTTCCGACTCAGGGCCAAGCAGACTGTTTCCAATTCTTCCTAATCTATGTGAACCTATTCATCCCATAAGCGCCTGTTAACTACGACTCCATTTTCTTTTTTTTCTTTTAGCATCTGTATCTGTCTTTCCTGTGTCTTTGCCTCCCAAATCCTCTTGCTATCTCCTTCTGGATAGCTTTTTAGTTTTTAAAAGAAAGATTTATTTTTGGTTCTTCATTTTTTGTATACTGACGGCCATGGGGCTTACACCCAGTGCCTTGGGAGGCTAGCCAAGACATGCTCTATGTTCGCATCTTATGGTAAATAGACTGAATGTTCTAGTCTTTCCATTCCTTCCTCTCAGAAATGTATATGCTTCTGGAAAAGGCTAATTCTATTTTTGTGTTTGAACAGTTGGAATTAGCAATAAGTGGTATAGAATGTTGATGCTAGTAACTAAAATAGTTTCACCACTGATAGACTTATAAGGTGATTTTCTATGAGGAAACAATTTTATGAAAATTGAAAATAATAATTAAAGTTGAACGAATTACCAGAAAGGAGTCAATGCATACTAGGAGTATTTTAATTTCTTGGTACTTCACCTATTTTGAAGTATGAGGGATGTTTTTCTGATTTTATTTCTATGTTTCACTAAATGATCCTCAAGATTGGTTGGTGTATGGTCCACCTTAACTTGATATTAGGAAGAACATGAAGACACACTGTTCCTGGCATGTAAAGAGTTAGGCTTGTCCACTTCTGGAAGATGCTCTCAGATGTTTGGCTTTCTCTATTCCTTTTGTCATGGTCACTGTTGAGAGCTTTAGAAGCCATCATATGTCTGCCTGACCTCAACAATCATTGTTAATAAGTGAATTCCAAAACAACAACAGAAAGGCTCTATCACATTATACCCTTACCTAATACCGTTTTAAATCTTCCTCCAGGATAAAAACATACATCCACTCTTGGGACCCTAAAGCTTTATTTTATAAACCTATAGGCCAAAGTCAGTGTCCAGTTTAGTTAGTTGATTGTCTTCACTGCAGCTCCATATCATGCAACATGGGGAAAACGTCTTATTTATTAACAACAATTCACTCATCGTTAAAGTTAGAACCAAAGCCAAATCACAAATATTTATGATGTTCAACATTGGGAGTGCACAGTGTATTCGTGTGTATACTATTGTTCTAAAGCTGATCTCCAGAAACTTTACCACAATCTCAAAACTCTGCACCCCTGAAACAAACATCCATCACTTCCTTGCATCCTTGTCAATCATTATTCTAATGTCGTTTGAATTTTCATGACATGATCCATTTATTTTGGGGAGGGCATGTGCACCCTAACACTGGATACACGTGTAGAGGTTAGAAGATACGTTTTGAGAGATGGTTCTCTTCTTTCACCATGTGTGACCTTTACTGTCTTTACTCATTGATCTTGTTGCAAAGCACCTTGACCTGCTGAGAAGTCTTGATGGCCCTCATCTTGTAGTGTGTGTGTGTTTTTTTAGTTAATGATTGAAGTTAAAACAGCTGGACACAATCAAACAACGATACAAGTGGTCATAGAATTTAACACAGGTATACTTGGGATTATCTATCTTTCAACATGTATCAACTTACTTTTCAAAGGATGGATGTTTTCATTTGTTGTTTCTTTGTTTTGTTTTGTGAGACAGGAGTTCTCTGTGTAGCCTTGGCTGTCCTGGACTCCTTTTCAGACCAGACTGGCCATGAACTCACACTGATCCACCTGCTTTGCCTCTCTGAATGCTGGGATTAAAGGCATGGGCCACCACACACAGATCAAAGAATAAAGGTAAAACCATTTTATGCATACACCATGTTGTTTTCATGAAGTTCTTTGTTGATGGACATGTGGAATGCTTGATTTTTGTTGTTTTGGGTGATGTTTTGTGGATGTTAATAAGGAGGTATCTCTTCAAGACATTGATTTTAATTCTTTTGTATTCATATGAAGAAATTGAATTGGTGGATGACATAGAAATTTCTTTCATAAGAAAAAGTATTTTATCTCCTTAGGGCATATACACTATAAGTACTTCTTTTGTCTGGTATTTATAAAAGCAACACAATTAATAAAGCAATAAAATAATTTAACAAGTTAGTAATAAATAATCTGTTATTTATTATTTTATCATTATTGGTTAATTTACTGAATGACTTATTAATTTGTTAATATTGAATGAATTGATTAAAATAAATTAATGAATGAATAAGTCTAGAAAATGCATTTCTTTTAGGAATAAAATTATTACAATTTAAAATGTGACCTATTAAGTAAAGAGGAAGGGACATTTATGGCATGCTTTTGAAGGAGAACTTCTGAGGTACAAACAAAGTTGTTTTCCACAAATTATTCTATGCAGAATGTAACAGCATAGACACTGTATCCCTAAAAAAATAAGAATTACAAAATGTCATTATTCTACAACTTGATATACTGACTTAAAATACATATAGAAAGAGTAGTAATGTAGCTCCATGGTAGAGAGCTTGACTTTTATGACTGAGATTCTGGGTTCAATCCAAGTCCTTCCAAAATAATAAAATTCCCATTGAAGACAAGTAACACAATGACAACTATAGTCATTTTAAGTATTGCATGTAAGTTTGCAAGAGTGCATTGAGTATAAGAACCGTCTTTTCAAATGACAAGATTGAATATAAAACCATGCTGCATTTTGGTTAGTTTAAAAAATTTTTAAACTACCATACACGATATGATATTTTCAAACAAATCTATTTTTATTCTCCTCTTCCCCAGTGTTTCTCCAATATCCCAACACCTCCTAATTCCTCTCTATATCCTTTATAATCCTTTTCATATTTATGCTATGTTTGCTCTATTACCCCACTTTTGATTTCTCAACACCATTTTTTTCTTTTTTTTTCACTGAAGAATTTTTATTTTTTAAAATATATTTTATTAATTTATTCATATTACATCTCAATTGTTATCCCATGGCTTCTTTTTTTTTATGTCCATTCTTGTTTCAAAGTTATCACTTTCTCTCTGCTTACATTTATATGGACATATCCCTGTTTGATGAAAAACATGTAATTATTGTTTTCCATGTTTTTGCTTTTATATCACCATGCTGAATTCTGTACAAGTCCATCTAACTATTGAATATTTTTCAGTATTTTATTTACCTTATAGAACAAAATCCCACTGTGTAGAGAGATTATATTTTTCCATTATCTTCAGATGAACCTCAAGGTTGTACATCATTTCTTTGATATTGTGAACAAAGATTATCATAAATGAATGTGCAGGTATCTCTGTGCTAGGATATAATGTCATTTTGGGTATATGTCCAGAAATTATATAGCTGTGCTATATGGTAATTTTATTCTTAATTTCTTGAGTATTTATATTTTCCTCTCTAATAAATGTAATACTTTGCCTAACCCTACCACCAGTGTAGAGTGGTTACTTTCCCCACATCATTGTCAGAATTTGTTATTGTTCATTGTCTTGGTGACAGTAATTCTAAGATGTGAAAAGCAATATCAAAGCGTTTGTCATTTTCTTTTCCTGAAAAGTTATTTAAGGTGAGTATTTTTTAAAAAAGTATTTGCTGCACATTTGTTTTTCTGCTTTAAAGAAGTCTCTGCCCATTTAATTAACCTGTGTGGTGACTGGAAAGTTTGTGTAGAAGCAGTTTAATCTTTATTTTCATTTATACATTTTAGGTACTGAGCTCCCAATTGAAGTTCAGAACTCAGTGTTTTTCTCCTATTCTGCAGGTTATATCTTGACTCCACAGTTACTTTCCCTTAAAGTGCAGAAAGCTTTGAATGTCACACGTTTCCACTCATTAATCCACGGTGCATTGTCTGTGATATTGAGTCCTCTTTCCTCTACCTCTACCTTTTATTATTAACATTCTCCTCTTAGAGTTTCCAACATTTCAGCTTTTGAATTATTTAACATTATTTTTTGTGTACGGGTGCAAAGTAAGGGGACATAATTTAATCCTGTTTCTCTGCCGGTGATTGTCCAATTTACACACAGTCATTCATTATTAGAATTTCTGTCCAGCAAGTCCTATGAAACATTCAAGAAAAAAAAATGACTCTGATTTTTCAAATTCTTCCTAAGAACTGAAGAAATCTAGAAACTTTGTTTATCCTCCTTACTCAAAAGTGGCCATTCCCTAAATGACTTTGGATCCTTGCACATCCCCCAGATCCTTGTAACACTATATTTGGAACTAGGTAATGACTGATCAGTTTTTTTTAAAAGAGAAACAATACTAATTTGAACAGTTGCTACGACATTTTACATTTCTTTATAGTCTGCACAAGGGTTATTATTTCACTATATTCTCAGCAGATTTAAGTTCTGCTTTTATTTGTTAATTTCCTTTGATTAATACCTGTTTATAAATATGTGATGATATCTCATTATAACTTTGATTGCATCAGCTCATTGTATTCCGGTAATTGTTGGTAATATTGATCCTAACTTTGTATACATTTTGGATGTCTGAATTGTTTAAAGAAAATTTACCCAAGACATGAACCCATATCTCATTTGTTTTATGTTTTAGTTTGTTCTCAAACATACTTTCAAATATTTTTGGTAGGATATAGGGATCAGAGTTTGAGAGAGTGTACTGCTGTTACTTGGGATCTGGGGTCAGAACATACAGCCAATCAGTGGATCACAATTATCTACAAATCCAACTCTAGCAGAGCCCAACACTCTTGCCCACACTGGTACTCACACTCACGTGCAAACACAAACATAACTAAAACAAAGTAAAACATAATTTAAAACAAAATAATTACTGAATGAAGTATGCTTTTCATATCCTAAGTATTTACTTACTCACTCTCAACACTATTTTCAAATATTTTCTGTTGTTAATTCTCTTTCTTGTATATTTAAGGAATAAAGAAACGCTTTGAAAATTCTTTCTTTGAAAAGTGACTTCAAATGTGAGGCACCAGAGTACGTGAGAAAGTCATATCCCACTCTCCACTCTACTGTGGAGAATGTCCTGTCCATTGGCTAGATCTGGGTAGGGGTTTAAAGTTTACGGCCTGTATTGTCCTTGGCTGGTGCCTTAATTTGAGTGGGACCCCTGGGCCCAAATCTGCCTATCATAATGTTCTACTTGTAGGTTTCTAGGACCCTCTGGATCCTTCTACTTTGCCATTCTCCCATGCTTCTCTCACCTAGATTCCCAATAGGAGGGGGAGACCTGGTGGCACTCAGAGGAAGGACAGCAGGTTACCAAGAAGAGACTTGATACCCTATGAGCATATACAGGGGGAGGAGGTCCCATTCAGGAACAGTCATAGGGGAGGGGAATAAGAGGAAAATGGGAGGATACAAGGGACGGGATAACCATTGAGATGTAACAAGAATAAATTAATAAAAAAAGATTGTAAAAAAAAAAAAGAAAAGTGACTTCAAATAATTGTGGTTGGTTAATATCAGCAAAACCATTAATTATTTTTTGGTGGTTTTTGGAGGCGGGGATTTAGTTTGTTGCAGAATTGCATGATCTGGATCCAACTCTGCAGATCAGGTTAGTTTCAAATTCATAATCTGTCTGTTTCAGCCTCTTGATTGCTATGTTGAAGTGGATGGGAAACCTTGTCCTGTGAGCATGTTACTTTTCAGTAAACATATCCAAAACTTTCCATTTAAGTGGTAACGAATATTTAATTTAATAAAGAACAAATCTTTAGACAGTCTTTTTGAATGGGGGGGGGACCTCTATAAACTCTAGAAAGTGTTAAATATATTATTTTAGCTAACACCGTGAAATAATGCAAAGTGATAATGTGTTTCAAGGGTTTCATAACCATAATATATATATATTTTATATTTTCAATAGGAAGGAAAATGGCTTTTGAAAATATTGCAATGGGAACTTTTTTCTTGTCCCAGATTACAGTTGGAATGCTCGGCAATTCCTCAGTACTGTTTCATTATGTTGTCCTGATATCCACTGGAAAGCACCTAATGCCCAAAGATCTGATTATGAAACATTTGACTTTTGCCAACTGCCTGTCTCTCATCGCAAGAGGCATTCCACAGACATTGTCAGATTATGGATTTAAAGATTTCCTAGATGATATCGGGTGTAAACTGGTCGTGTATATTTTCCGAATAACAAGGGGGATGTCCCTGTATGCCATGTGCCTACTGAGCTGCTTCCAAGCAATCACAATCAGCCCCAGGAATTCCAGGTGGATGAACCTTAAACATGGAGCCACCAAGTACATCGGTCCCTCCTGCTCCCTCGGCTGGCTTGTGAACCTGCTTCTAAACATCATGACTCTAGCAAGAGTGTCAGGCCCCCGTTACAAGGAAAATGTCACCGACAGGATGAGCTATGAGTACTGTTCATGGTCTACATCGGGTAATTTAGCAACGGCAGCATACATGTTCTTACTCTGTTTCTCTGATGGGATGTGTCTGGGTCTCATGCTTTGCTCAAGTGTCTCCATGGTGACCGTCCTCTACAGACATAAGAGACAGGTCAAGTATATCCACAGTGCTCAGCACGCTCTAAAAGTGTCACCCGCAGACAGAGCGACACAAACTGTCCTCGTCCTGGTGTGCACGTTTGTCATGTCTTATTCATTCTCTTCCATTATGGTCATCTTTACTACCTACTCCAAATATCCAATGCTATGGCGAGTTAGTTTATTTACATTTCTAGAAATATGCTTTCCCATATTTTGTCCCTTTGTTCTCATCAGCAAAATGAAGTCTAGTTTTAGTCTTTACTTTTTCCCCTTCTTTCATAGAAGATAGCTTTCTCTCAGTATAATATGAGCCCTGGGTCATCTGTCTCTTCTTATGTATTGGTATTCTATTTTATCTATTTTATTTGTTGTACAATGCTACGACTGCAGTTAGAAAATATCAGGCTTTGTTTTATGTAGTGATTAGTACTCAATTACCTGTTATCATAACATTTTTTTACAAAGCTTCCTATAGAAAAATTATCAAATATTCAAATATCTGATTAACACACTTACAAATCGTTATGTGAAATTAGGTAAAATACAGGTAAGTAAGAGAAAATACACAAGACTAAACGTTTTGTGATGGCTCCAGAACATGCGCACGTGCGCCCGTGCGCGCGCGCGCACGTGTGTGTGTGTGTGTGTGTGTGTGTGTGTGTGTGTGTATGTGTATGTTCTGTGCATGTGCAAAACATCATTTTTATTTTATATGAATGAGTAATTTTCTTGTATGTACCTGTTGTACCACATGGACGCAGCATCTGCAGAGCTTAGAACAGGACATCCTAATCCTCAGCACTGGAGTTACATATAGGTTTGAGCCACCACTGAGGGAAACAAAACTTGAGAGCTCTGGTAGAGCAGTCCACGGTCCTAAGCACCACGCAGTCTCTTCACCTCTGAGTGTTTTTTTTATAATATTTAAAATTTTAAATTTTGTATATGTGTGTGCCTAAGCGTATGTACATGCACAGAATTCATGGCTGCTTCTCACGATGGCAAGAGCAGTGTGGCGGATCCTGTGGAACTGGGATGACACGCGGCAGTGAGCCATTCATTGTGGTTGCTGGGAACTGAATCAATTCCTCTGCAAGATCATCCCATGGTTTTAAACACCGAGCCAGTCTCCATCTCCAAGCTCACTTCTCACAGCTAGGCACTACCCTTCTCCAACCGTAAAGAAAATGTAGAAATATGGATGGAAAATGGAACCTTAAGAAAATCAGTGAGCTTCACAAAGGCCAGCATAACATTTTTTCCGTGTCAAATCAATGAAGAAAAAGGAACCAATGTAAAATATGAACTATTGAGAAGAGGAAACAATCTGTGGAGCAGGAAAGAGGCATCAGAATAAGATAATGGGGGATTAATATGAAACAAGGTCATACTGCACATGTATGAAGGTATCACAATGCAGTCCCTCACTGTGTACAATGAAGACAGAAAGAAATTAAAACTGTCACCACGTCCCTGTGGTGTCTTTGGGTTCATTTTACTTACATGACTTTCTTCATGACTCTAGCTCCTACAGGCCATGTGATGTGTCATCCATTTTCTAGCAAGTTCATAAAAAAAATACTTTAACTGTATAATTTAACCATTACACTCTTTGAATCTATTCATTTTTCTCAAAAAATGAAGGTATGGCCTCCTGCTTTTTCCTAATGAGTTACATTGCTAATATACTTTATTCATTGTGACTTTTTATCGGCATTTTTTTCCTGCAAAAAATGTGGTTATTTATAGTCTGGGGTTCCCTAGAGTATATACAGCCCAAATGCTTCCCATTGATTGTTTAAAAACTCTGTATTTTCTATGTTGTGGGAAAAAAGTTAACAAATGGAGCTTGGTGGAAAGAACTTTATATTCAGACTTTAGCATCCTTCTTAAAATGCACTCAGATAGCGTTTTCATTATGATAGGCAGATTTGGGCCCAGGGGTCCTGCTCAAACTAAGGCACCAGCCAAGGACAATATAGGCGGTAAACCTTAAACCCCTACCCAGATCTAGACAATGGACAGAACACTCTCCACAGTAGAGTGGAGAGTGGGATATGACTTTCTCACATACTCTGATGCCTCACCTTTGACCATGTCCCCTGGAGGGGGAGACCTGATGGCACTCAGAGGAAGGACAGCAGGCTACCAAGAAGAGACTTGATACCCTATGAGCATATACAGGGGGAGATAATCCCCCTCAGGAACAGTCATAGGGGAGGGGAATAAGGGGAAAAGAGGAGGGAGGAAAGAATGGGAGGATACAAGGGATGGGATAACCATTGAGATGTAACAAGAATAAATTAATAAAGGAAAAAAACTATAAAAAAATAAAAAAATAAAAAATAAATGTGACACCACCAAATCATGAATATCATGCTCAAATCTATTTAGATGGGGTGTAGCTATGCTTTTAAGTTTGTTTCATTCAAATATCCCATCATTAGCTTTATTTTTTGTTTTCCAATTTCACAACATACAACAATTTTCCACATTTTCGTCTTATTAATCTGAGCATTTTAAAGTCTTCTCTTATGTAATACTTAGCCTTAGTCTAATGCATTATCTGTAGACTTTGGGGGGGGGCAGGGAATAGTACATAAATTATCACTTGGTCATTAAGCTGTAATGTAACTGAGGATATGTTTTCTCATTTTGTTGTTTCTTCTGGTAAATAGTTTGCTTTACATAATTATAGAATCTTATCTTCACAAAATACAATTTGGATGTAAGTATACTTTAGAGAATGAAGATTGCTTTTTTGTTTTGTTTTGTTTTTGTTGTTGTTTGTTTGGTTGGTTTTGTTTTTTGGTTTTGTTTTTTGTTTTTTGTTTTGTTTTGTTTTGGTTTGGTTTTTTGAGACAGGGTCTCTCTGTGTAACCTTGGCTGTCCTGGACTCACTTTGTAGACCAGTCTGGCCTCGAACTCACAGCGATCCACCTGCTTCTGCCTCCCAAGTGCTGGGATTAAAGGTGTGCGCTGCCACGCCCAGCTGAGAATGAAGATTGCTAAATGCCACACTTAATAATGGCTTATATTATTCACAGGAATGCTTTATTTCTCTTGTGACACAAATGGAGCATTGTCCTCACTGGGAAAATGTAAAAGATGCTAGTTGATGAGATAATGTTGCTGCACAGATGTAAACACTCTTGAGCTTGAAGATTGCACAGAGGTATGTGCTGTAATGCTTTTTTCTGGTAGGGAATGTATAGGCAGTTTTATGTGATATCTTCTGTGAACAGTGGAGGGTATAAGGATCCTAGGGCACTGCGTTTGTCACCCAGGCATTCCGCCACTGGGCTGCCCATATGCACAAAAGAGAAATATTTAGTAAGAAAACATGAGAAGAATGTAGAAGATGTTTTTTTTAACATTTACAATTTATAAGCTTGGAGTGATCTCACATCACGGTATTTTTTAAAAATTCAACTATTAGAAGAACTGCTAAGTCTTCTCACGTTTTGCTGCACACGGATACTGAAATACTGCTACAAATGCGACAAATTTAGTGGAAGCATTTTTCAAAATATGCAACTGAATAAATTCTTTACCTGGAAAATACACACACACACACACACACACACACACACACACACACACACACACATACAACACACACACACACATTTAACACACACACACAAACAGACAAACACACATACACATACAATACAATACACACACACACACACACACACACCCCAGAAGTCCTATATCCTAAGAATAAGAAAGCAGAAACTTGGGAAATATAGGAAACCATTTGAGAGATGTATTATTTCTATTTGTTGTTGCTGTGACAACATATCTGACAAAGTCAATCCCAGGAAGGAATGATTTCTTTCCCTCTACATTCTGAAGTTAGCAAGGTAAGGTAGAAGCAGCGGGGGAAGATGGATTCGTGATGAGAAGAGTAACAGGTCCATGTTAATTTTGAGTTCCTACTAAGAAAGTAGAGAGATGATTATGCTCAGTTCGTGCGTGCGCGTGTGTACGTCTGTGGGGAGCTTTTAGGAGACTCTACATCTGCTTATGGAATTGTATCATCCAGGCCCAAAGATGGTCTTCTCGCTTCAGCTGAACCTCTCTGAAACACATTCATAATCATTTCAACAATGAAGTGTGACAATCAGTTCGTATTGTCTACTTGACACCCATACACATGATTTTTAACTATAATAATCAATCCTATAATAAAAGTCTATACTTTAAGTTTAAAATAACATGTTTTCCAACTTCAAAAGACCATGAATCATGGGGAGATAAATTCATACATACCATAATTGACATAATAATACAACAGAACTAACAAGGATGTATGCATATATGCACATGTGTACATACATATAAAGATATATGTGTATATGTAAACCCTCAAAGATTTATTGTCATGATATAGTTTAGTCATCTCAAAAATCTTATCATTATATGATCTCAGGAAACATGACATTACACTTCTCTGAGTATTTTTCTTCCAGGGATGCATCAAGCTTGCATTAACATGCAGAGCTGGGGTCTATGAAGCCTGAACAGGCCACCTCCTATAATCAGGCCAGATTTTCAGTGGAGGGATTGGAACACCAACTCAGCCACAGAACATTCCAACTACAATTTGTCCTGTTTACAAGATGTGCAAGAGCAAAGAAGAAGCAAAAATCGAAGATATGTCAAACCAATGGCTGGTCCAGTTTGAGACCCACGCAATGAGAAGGTGCCCACCAAAACATTGCTAACGATATTTTGTTGTACTTGCAGATAGGAGCCAAGCGTAACTGTCATCAGAGAGGATTCACCTAGCATCTGTTGAAAATGCATACAGAGACAAAAACCAGATATTAGGTTGGGCTTGGGTAAGCTTGAGGAATCAGAAAAGAAGGATTTTAGGAGTCAGAAGTGTCAAGGACACCACAAGAAAATGTATAGAACAAATCAACGTGAACTCATAAGGGCCTACAGAGACTGAACAGGAAATGGAGAGCATGCATGTGTTTAATGTAGGCCCTATATACATATGTAACAATTGTGTAAATAAGTAAATAAATAAACAAATAAATACAATTTTAAGCAGTGGATTATGGAAGGGCACAGAGTTCTCAGGAGAAACAAATGGCTGACAAATAATTTTAACAGTGTTCATCATTGTTATCCACCAGGGAATTGCACATTATTCCACACTGGGGTTTTATCTTACACCAATTAGAATGGCTAATATTAAGACAACAAATGAATCTTCTTATTGTAGAAGATGCACAAAACGCGGCTGTTGCTTCTTGAACACAGAGCAGCTGCGGTTGCCTGTGCAACACTGAACCTGTCAGTATAGAGTGGTCCAGTTTGAGACCCATTTAATGAGAAGGTGCCCACCAAAACATGGTCAGGGATAGGTGAGACATGGTGGCCCCTCCCAGTTGAGATATTTATAGGTTATGGAAACTGCAAAAGGGACTACATGACATCATTGTTAATGAATTACTCTTGTTCCAGCACATAGCCTCATAGTCATGTTTTCAGAGTCTGTCCTCTTTAAGCTCACTTGGTCACAAAGTAACAATACTAAAATAAAAAGACGTGGTAGTCATGAGGAGAAGGTGAGGGGCAGATGGGAAACCATGTGGGGGTATGTGTGTGACCATAAAGTTTTATATACATGTATAAATGATTCAAAGACTAAATTAATGCACATTAAATTTAAAGAGTAAAAACTAGGTTCCAGTACCAGCATTCTCTTCAGGCAGAACAAACTTGAAGTTGAAGTGTTTGGTTTTTTTTTTTTTTTCTTGCATAGTTAGAGATCCAAATCTCTCTAACTGAGGCCTTGCCTGGTTACAAAAGATGCCTGGTTCAAGCCTTCTGTCCTCATTTACTATGGATCTTTGCTAGGATTACTCTTGTAATTTACAAGGAGTTTCCATTGCACTAGATTGCATAGCTGTGATGACCACCATAGGCGTCTTGGCACCGTCCCTAAGCTAGGTATCTGGCAACTCCCAGAAATGGCCTCACCTAAGATTTCTATTCTGTCACCCAGACATCTCTTATGCACTCTCCTTACTCCTAATCCCGCATTTGCTCACCTTCCCATCCAACCTCCTACCAAGCTCCCTCTCTCCATCAACCTCCAAAGCCTATTTTACTCTCTATTCTGAGTGAAATTCAAGCATCCTCATTTGGGCTTTCCTTGTATCTTATGACCTTTGAATCTGTGTATTGTAGCATGGTTATCCTGGTCTTCATATCTAATATCCACTTATAAAGTGGGTATATATCATGCATGTCTTTTGGGATTTGGGACATTCAATATGATATTTCCTAGTCACACCATTTTCCTGCAAATTTCAAGATGTCCTTGTTTCAGTGGGCATATTACCACTGTTTCTTTATCCATTTTTCAGTTGAGGGACATCTAGATTGTTTCCAGTTTCTGCTGTTATGAATAAATCTGTGACCAAGTGTCCTTGTGGCACGATGGACCATCTTTGGGGTACATACCCAGGAGTGGTATAGTTGAGTCTTTAGGTAGAACTAGTCTCAATGTTCTGAGAAAGAGTCATTGATTTACAATGTGGTTGCACAAGTTCGCACTTGCACCAACAAAGGGTGGATGTTCCCCTGTCTCCACAACCTTGCCAACATGTACTCTTGCTGGAGTTTTTTATCATAGCCATTCTGAGGGGTATAAAATATAATCTCAGTATCATTTTGTTTGCATTTTCATGATGACTAAGAAGGTTGAACATTTATTTAGTGGTTCTTGGGCATTCATGATTCCTCTGTTGAGGATTCACTGTTTATTGCTGTACCCCATTTTAATTGGGTTATTTAGTTTGTTGGTGTCTAAATTATTGAGTCCTTTTTGTATTTTGGATACTATGCATCTGTCAGATGTAGGGTTGGTGAAGATCTTTTTCCATTATATTGGCTGCTATTTTGTCGTATTGACAGTTTTCCTTTGCCTTACAGAAGCTTTTCAGTTTTCTAAGGTTCCATTTATTAATTGTTGATCTTAGTACATAGGTTGTTGATGGTCTGTTCAGAAAGTTGTCTCCTGTGTCAGTGAATTTAAGGCTATTCTCCATTTTCTCTTCTACACTAAATCTATTTAGTGTATTTGGTTTTATGTTGAGATTCTTGAACCACATGCACCTGAGTTTTGTGCAAGGTGATAAATATGGGCCTATTTGTATTCTTATACATGCATATCTCCAGTTAGACCAGAACCATTTTTTCATGTTTTAGTTTTGGCTTCTTTGTCAAAAATTAAGTGTCCATATGCTGCATGGCCTTGGAATCCTCACCAAGAAGGGTGGTAGAGTCAGGGGAGCCCTCCTCTGGAAGCTGAATAGACCCAGCATTTACCTGGGAAACACAGAAGTTTATATTTTTGCAGTCAGCAATGCTCACACATCCTCTTTCCACAGACACTGCATTTAACCTCCCAATACCCAGGCACAGTGCATGCTGGGCATTGCCACAATGACAGCCAGAAAAACATCTTCCTCTTTAAAGGCCTCTTTGACTCTGTATTTATTATTTCTTTAAGAAATTTCTTTCTTTCCACTTTAACAGCCTCTGGACATCTATGCTCCCGATACAAGGGCACCCACATTTGCAAAAGCTCTGTTAATGAAGCTTAAACCACACATCGATCCCCAAACAATAATAGTGGAAGACTTCAACACCCCACTCTCACTGAAGGATAGGTCATTGAAAGAGAAACTAAGCTGAGAAATAACATTATTAACTAATGCCATGAATCAAATGGATCTAACAGATATCTATAGAACTTTTCACCCAAACAAGAAGGAATATACCTTCTTCTCTGCACTCCTTGGAACCTTCTCTAAAATTGATCACATTGTAGGTCACAAAGCAAGCCTCAACAGATACAAGAGGATTGAAATAATACCTTGTAACCTATCAGATCACCATGGTCTTAGGCTGCAATTCAACAGAAATAAAAAGCCTACACATACGTAGAAACAAACAACTCTCTGCTTAATGACACCTGGGTCAGGGAAGAAATAAAGAAAGAAATTAAGGACTTCTTGAAATTCAATGAAAATGAAAGAACAACATACCCAAATTTGTGGGATACATTGAAAGCAGTGCTGAGAGGAAAATTCATAGCACTAAGTGCCTTTAAAAAGAAATTGGAAACATCCCACATAAGCAACTTAACGACACAGCTGGAAGCCCTAGGGGAAAAAAAAGGAAGCAGAAACACCCAAGAGGAGTAGACGTCTGGAAATAATCAAACTCAGGGCTGAAATTAATAAATTAGAAACTAAGAAAACAGTCCAAAGAATCAACAAAACCAAGAGCTGTTTCTTTGAAAAAATCAACAAGATAGACAAACCATTAGCCAAACCAACTAAAAGGCAGAGAGACAGTATCCAAATCAACAAAATCAGAAATGAAAAGGGAGGCATAACAACAGACACTGAAGAAATACAAAGAATCATAAGATCCTACTTTGAAGGCATATATGCCACAAAAAATGTGAAAATCTAAGGGAAATGGACAATTTTCTTGATCAATTCCACTTGCCAAAGTTGAGTGAAGAACAGATAAACAAGCTAAATAATCCCATTTCCCTTACAGAAATAGAAGCAATCATTGAGAGTCTCCTGTAGGGGAAGGGCTACACGGCCAATGTTCAGCCATCTTGTCAGAACCTAGGTTCCTATTTCTCCAGAAGTCTGCCATTCACCAGAAACCAGCTGACCGTGTAGTAGGTCGGCAGTTAGACACCTGTTGTGGTTTATTGTAGGGGCTGGTCATTCCAGACCCCCGAGCTAATCCTTTTCCGGTGAGACTACTGATAAAATCAGATTAAGGGCCAGCAGCCTGCGAGCAGCAGTTCCGGGAGCTTTTTCCTGACTAACCAGATCCTTCACGACTTTCCTGGAATTTCTCTCTTCTGCAATCATAGCAGCTGTAAAGGTAGACACCTACCTGCTGGAGCATTCCAGAATTAGGTATCCATAGCAACCCTTGCTTACGCAAACACCCATGCCTCTGTGCCTATATAAACTCTCCCGCCGGGGTTCGACTAACACACTCAGGAGGAGAATTTTCCTGTATAGAGACAGAACACAAGACACGAAGAAGGGGGCAAGTCTGCATTCTGATCAAACCCCGTTTATTGAGAATTTTTACAGAGTTTATATAGGCACAGAGGCATGGCTATATGAAGTCTGGTTACACTTACACGGAGGTAACTCATTAATGTTGATGCTACTTTCTGCTGGGTGAAGTGTCCCTAATCTCTATATCCTGTGCAAACACAGTGCCTTATGTAGCGAGAGCTTCTCTTTGATCATTACTGTTTGTAGGGATGTTATATCTTTTTCTGTTGTATTTATTTCACCACTTATGTTCATTATAAGACCCTAAGCATCCAATCCAAAGCAAAAAAAACCAGACATTCACACAATTCTTAAGAGATTTTACCTAATTAAATAATCACATCTCTCTAAAGGACATTTTTCAATGTGCATAAGTTGTGTGTCAGTAAGAGGGAATTGTATGTACAGTTTTATTATTTTTTAGATTCTGCATAAAAACCCACCAGAAGGTTTCTCTCTCTCTTAAAGGAGGATTTCTTTAGTCATTAGCACAATAGTGGTTCAGGCACAGTCATTTTTGTTCTGCATGATAGATACACAGGAAGAAGAAATTTCTGTGATTTAAGCACCTCAAACTTGTCAGGATAATGAATGCAATTTCTGGTGAAAATCAAAAGGAGGAAATGGTCCACTGAGGAATTTGTTATTATTTTTTAGTATGTGCTTTTAAGTGAATAAATATTGTGTCTATATTTATGTATGTACACCATATGGTTTACTAGTGTCCATGGACATCCAAATAGAACTTAGGATCACTTGGGATGACTGCTAACCAGGTAGGTTCTGAGAACTCATCTGGATCCTCTACAGGAGAAAAATTGTTCTTGTCTCCAGATCTCATTCTCCAAACCCAGGGTAGTTATTTTGAGGAACATTTATTTATTTATTTATTTATTTATTTATTTATTTATTTTTGATGAACAAAAACGAAAAACAAAAAATTTCAATTACTTCAGGTTTTAGAAACAGATATATGAAAATAGAGTTTTATTAATTTTCAAAACATACATTTTAGAAAATTTGAGAATCTACCAACAACAAGATTAAACCAAGAAAGATCAGAAAACAATACTTCGGTACTAGAAGAATTGTTAAAGTTATAAACATTTTAAAATCTTCTGTAATTATATTTAGAAAGACAAATGCTAGTATAAAGAGGTGCAAAATAAGGGTTGTTCTTTTGAAATG
The DNA here is from genome assembly GCF_964271855.1 of Acomys minous. Classification (NCBI taxonomy): domain Eukaryota; kingdom Metazoa; phylum Chordata; class Mammalia; order Rodentia; family Muridae; genus Acomys; species Acomys minous. The sequence goes on from NC_140502.1 coordinate 13,660,175, forward strand.
CGTTTCTTGTGTATCTAGATTAAATTAAAGCAGAACTTCATGATAGCTCTCACTATGAGGAAGTACCCAACTTTATAACTAGTAATGTATACGCTATTTTATATGCATAAAATGCACTACTCTACAACATGAAAGTTAACAAAGAGGACACATACAACACAGATGAATTAAAATCTTGACCTGGAGGTTGTGATGTACACAAAATTATGACATCTCCATTCTCCCATACACCTTTATAATTGGAAATTTTTTTAATGAAAATAAGGACTTGACCACACCAACATATTCTTTTTTTTTTTTTTTTTTTTTTGGTTTTTCGAGACAGGGTCTCTCTGTAGCCTTGGCTGTCCTGGACTCACTTTGTCGACCAGGCTGGCCTCGAACTCACAGTGATCCGCCCTCCTCTGCCTCCCGAGTGCTGGGATTAAAGGCGTGCGCCACCACGCCCGGCTCACACCAACATATTCTTGAGGAGAAGGTTTCTGCCGTAGATATGAAGGAGAGAACAGCCAGAGGCCTGTGGAAAAGTCGAGAGCACAGAGAGAACGTAGGGCGGTCACATGGCTGGCACACTAAAGCAAAGCATGAGGGGAAAAATAGAGGAAGATCAAGAAAAGAAGGGAAGATGGAGGAGAAAGTGCCAAGGGAGTGAGGAGGACAAAGTTCTATGAGAAAAACCAAGAGAATGAGAACCCTAAAAAGAATAAGAAAGAGGGGGAGGAGGAGGAGGAGGAGCGGGAGCAGGAGGAGGAGAAGGAAGAGAGGAGGAGGAGAAAGAAGAGGAGAAGAAGGAGGAGGAGGAGGAGGAGGAGAATGAGAAGGAGAAGCAAAAGGAGATGGCTTGGATAGTGCTAAAATGAGCCAGGACTCTGTAAGTAAGTGGTCCTTGCAATGGTGTGAGTATCAGAAAGATAGCATCTTCTCTCTGACATGTTAATATACACCTACGTTAGACATTTGTCCTGAGATTCATTGGAAACAAACAGTTTTGAGATGCTGAAACTCTCTAGGATGCTGTGTGATAGGGAAAGATGCTCTAGGGGCAAGGCCAGGCAACTTTTTCGTACTTAATTGCAAATAATCTGTTTCTTCTGCCTGACTCTCTGCCGTGCCCTCCCTCCTGATTCTTAATTGCTTCCTTGGTGTTGTTTAAGTAATATGCCATCTTTTATGGTGTTTTTTATTTTGGTTCTGACAGGAACTCAGGACCAAGGTGTTTAAATGTAACTTTATATCCTTATGGAGATGCCATCACCATGGATGTACAGCTGAGCTTAAAATTACCAGCCTTCTGGGAAAGAATACAAGGAGATCATGAACCTTTAAGTGAGGGAGAACGTTTCACAACCGTTTCAGCAGCAACTCACTTCTTATGGCCTCAGCCACCACAATGTTGTCATTCAGCACTGAGGTGAGTTATGAGAGCATAGCAGCAGTAAGGGCTAAAACCATTAGACAGCACATTTTCAAGAAGCCTCACTTGTGCTCTCGGATTCGTGTTACTTTCTTCCCAAGTGTTTCTCTTAACTGTACATAAAGCATATATTAAGAATGTCTTTCGCCGGGCGTGGTGGCGCACGCCTTTAATCCCAGCACTCGGGAGGCAGAGGCAGGTGGATCACTGTGAGTTCGAGGCCAGCCTGGTCTACAAAGTGAGTCCAGGATGGCCAAGGCTACACAGAGAAACCCTGTCTCGAAAAACCAAAAAAAAAAAAAAAAAAAAAGAATGTCTTTCAACATTAATGAAAGCAAGCAAGAAAGAACAGGAAGATGATAGGATGCAAGTGTCTAGGAAAGAAAGAAGGAAAGAAAGAAAGAAAGAAAGAAAGAAAGAAAGAAGGAAGGAAAGAAAGAAATCTAAAAAGAACTTAAGGCATAGATAGAATAGGGATGAGAGACTCAGATATTGTTTAGGAAGTGGGGACTTGCATGGGCTTTTGGATGAAATTGGGGTATTTTCAACTCATAACCATGTACATTCTCTTCATCCCTTCATACGCTGTGTGAACCCTGCTCCTCACATCAGCTGCTGTTTAATCTGTCTTATCAGAAATAACTCCTGATTTTCTTCTTTCCTTCCTTTGCTTAGACTCTGCGTCTGTGTTTCCTCTTTGTCTCCATCTCCATTTTCCTCATCCTCTCTCTTTCTCCTTTTGCATGTATCTTGCTAGTTTTTTGTTTTTGTTTTTGTTTTTTGTTTTTTGATTCTTCATTTTTCCTTTACTGATGAAACTGGAGACCACGCCCATGGCCTTGCAACAGCTAAACAAGCCATGAGATGCGGCCCCATCTTGTCCTCAATAGCTTCAAGTGTTTTTGTTCCTTTTGTTTACTCTACTCATCAACTTACGTACTTCAGTAATATGCTACTGATTTTGTGTCTAAGGATTTGGATTCAAACAAGGGGTTGAAGACAATACTGATACTTAGAAAGTTAAACTTATTTATCAGTGATGGAATTACAGACTGATTTTCCCATTAGGAAAAATAAACACTATGGGCGTGCCAAGGTTAAAAGTTAAATTGAATGAATAGAAATAAAGATTAAATGCATTTTAGAAGTAAGTTTTATTTCTTGGTACTTCAGAAATACGGCAGACGTTTTCTTGCTTATTACTATATTTCACTGCATATACTTAAAATTGTTCGTTATGTGGTTCCAGCACACATGTTATCTGCAAGAACATACACAAAAATGTTCTTTTTATGCAAAGCCTGTCATCTTCCGCAATGTAGATACAGGTATGTTTGGCTTTCTCTATTCCTATGGTGGTAGTCAGTGTTTAGAGTTTCAGAAGCTCTCATGTGTCTGCCTGGCGTCAGGGGTTGCTGCTAATAAGTGATACCCAAGCTAAAACGAAAACCAAGCTCTACCATATTATACACCATTCAAATGGTTTTTACACTTCCTTCTAGGAAAAAAATGCAAACTCCTCACTGGGATTCTTAAGTTGATATCAGTACCTGATGAGAACATATCAGTTTTGAGCTTAGTTGACTGCGATCATCATAGCCCTGTACCGTACAATGTAACCAGAACTTCTCATGTATTTAAAAAACCTTTACATGTAAGATTAGAGTGATTCTCAACTGCAAACTTTCATTGTGTTAACCACGGTGGGCATATAGTTCAGTCATGTAAAAAAAAAAGAACAATAATACTAATATTCTGAACCTTTTCCACAGAGCACGCCTACACTCTGTGTCCTTGAAATAATAATAATATACTACCTCAAGCTGTGCGTATCGTCATTCTATTGTTTTTATTTGCATTACATGATTCATTTATTGATATTGAGGGCAGGCGTACCCAGGAAATCACATGTGTCTGGAGGGTAGAAACTACATTTTGGGATATGAGTCTCTCCTTCCATGATGTGGATCCTGGAATGAGCCTCGGGAATTGGACTAGACAGGAGGTACCTTTACTTGCTAAGCGGTCTTGCTGGCCCTCGTCACCGTCGTTTCTGTGTACGTGGAGCTGATCATTGTAGTTACACCAGCTAGAGAGAGTCATACAGCAATGTGACTGGTCACAGCACTTAACAAAGGGTCTCCTGCAGACCTCTACATTCTAAGTGGGCCACGTTATTTTTTAAAGGGTAAATACTATATCATTGTTGCGTGCACAAATTTGTTATTATGTTGTTTGTTTGCTTGTTTGTTGGTTGGTTGGTATTCAAATTGTTTTGGAGGGGAGTGGATGTACGGAAGTATTTTATCTGTAAGGTTTTTTGAAAGGTTCTATTGTCTAAGTGACTAATGTGGCACCTCTTCAACCCCCTGATTTTGATTCTTTTTTTCCCTCATACTAAGAAGTGGAATTGGTGGGTCAAATAGAAATTCCTCCTATTATTATATGCATAGGACATCTACACCATGAGGACTTCTATCAGAAATGTATTTGTAATATCAACAAATTAATAAAGTATAAATAAAAGTTCTTAACAGTTGCATTGATTTTAGGAGAAAATTATTACAAATTCAAATAGATCCAATCAAGAAAAGAGCAATGTACGTTTATGTTATATTCTTTAAAGAAATCTCCAGGGACTCATACAAGACCCATTTCAATGCACAAAACGACAACACAGCCACTGTATCACCAAAAGTAAGAATTACAAATATCATTTGTCTACAACGTGTAATACTGAAATAAAATCCATATAAAAAGTCCAGGATCAAAGCACCCATGTCAGAGTGATCATCTTTGAAACCTGAGATTCTGAGTTCAATCCCCAGGCCTTCGAGTATAGTAAAATTCTTACAGAAAAGAAATCAGATATAATGTCAATGACAATTGTTATATTTTTGTAAGTTGTTAAATTTTCATTAACTATAATTCAAGAGCAAAATTTATTATGATATCATAATTTTTTAAAAAAAATTTGGTATGTTTAAAAAAGTTTAAGTAGCACACACATGTTATATTCTATTATGACGTTGTCAAACAAATTTAGTTTTCATCTTTCTCTTACATTCTTTGTTCCATATCTGTGACACACACTCACTCCTCTATAATCCTTCATAGTCCTTTGACTTTAAGGCCAAATTTGTCCTATTCTCCTCACCTTGACTCTTCAACATGTTTTCTAATCTTTTTATATCCCTTCTGATTTCATAGCCCATCATCAGCTGCTCTCAACACTTAGATATTTATAGACATTGCCATTCAAGTTTCTTTTTGAGAAAAAAAAAAGTATGATTTTTTCCCCTTAGTCTATGGTATCTTGCTAAAATATTTGTATGTCCATATAGTTTTGGAAATTTTTACTATTTCATTTTCTTCTACAAATTAACAATACACCATGCTTCTGTTCTCTGCTGATGAATATCATCTCTTTGCTATAGTGAATTATGCATTATTTATCATGGACGGGCAGCATCTCTGTGGTAGGACATAGGTCCCTTTGAGTCTATGTATCCAAATTATACAGTATACAGCTGTGTTATACTGTAATCCTATTTTTGTTTTATTGAGGAATCTTTGTATTTCTTTTTTCAATGACTGTAGCACTTCACCTCCTACCATTATAGAGCAAGGGTTCTTTTTTCCACATCATCGCCAGCACTTGTTGTGGCTGTTCTCATCATGTTTACCATTTTAAGTGGTGAAGTGGAGTCTAGGAGTATTTGTAATTTGCATTTCCTTGATATGTAAACGGGATGAACACTTTTACAAACCATTTTTGTCTTGAATTTTTTAAAAATTCTTTTGTCCATTTCTTTCATCATGTATGTGTTGACTAAGAAGTTGGTGAAGACACTGTTTAATCTTCATTTCCCTCTATATATTGTAGTTTATAATCCCCTGAGTGAAAATAAGACATTAATAATTTTCTCCCCTATTTTAATGTGATATCCCCACTTGGCTGGTAGTTTCCTTTAGTGGGCAGAAAGCTTTTGATGTCATACACTCCCACTCACTAATTCTTGGTGCCTTTCATGTTAGTGTGTTGCCCCTAGCGACACGTCTTGTGTTTCTAACATTTTCCACTAAGAGTTTCAGCATTTCAGCATTAGAGTAATTCAATATCATTTTATGTGCACACCAAGGGAATATAGACGTAATCCATTCTGCATGTGGATATCTGTTCTAAATAAAGTCATTCGGGGTGAGAAGGTCCGACCACCAAATCTCACCAACCACTCAGGTCAAGTAGTGATTGTGTCTTCCTGATACTTTTCCTGAGAACTGCTGAGACTAGGCAGGGCATTGGGATGGAGTGCCTGGCTCTGCATTTATCCTTCTTACTCAACACCGGCCATTCCCGATGTGGCTTTGTATCCTCCCATGCCCCCAGGTCCTTTTACAGCATTTACTATTGTGATTAATAGGAGGTGATGACCCAACATGTGAGAGATTCAGTAAAACTACAATGGGAATTTGGTAATTATTTTTCAACTTTATTAATAAAAAAAAAACCACAACACAAATTTCTATAGTTTCTACGTTTTATGTTCCTATAGAGTATGCACTACGGTATTTTTTCCTATGTTTTCAGCAGCTTTAAATCCTGACTTTATTTTCTTAATTTGTTTTGATTAATACCTGTTTATACATATGAGATGATCTGTAATTGCAACTCTGATTTGCATCGCTTCATTGTATTCCTTTAGTTATTGGTGATGTTGAGCCTAATTTTGCTCAAATTTTGGACATTACTAAACAGGGAGGGTTTTTTGAAACTTATTCATAAACCCATTTTAATTTATTTAATGTTTTATTTTTTCCAAATTCAGATTTAAATATTCTCTTTAGGGTAGAGAGATGAGTCAATGGTTAAGAGTGCATATTGCTTTTTCTCTATGTGTTCAGTTCCTAGCTTCGATTTGTGGCACACAAGCATCTAGAAATTTAGATTTATGAGAATCCAAGCCACTGGCCTCTGATGGCATTCAAACTCACATGCAACCTCACAAACAGACAATTAATTTAAAAATCAGATTAGTTTTCCATCACTTGTTGTAAATATGATTTTCAAATATTTTCTGTTGTTTCTTTGAAATCAGTTTCATGCAAATCTCAGAAATAATGGCATGTTTTGAAAATATATTCTTTTGAAATTGGCCTAAAATCATTGGGGTTAGTAATACACACACACACACACACACACACACACACACACACACACACACACACTCATCAATCCTTTGGTTTCTTAAACTAGTTTGTCTGGGTGTAACCCTAACACTCATGTACTGCTTTAATAGACCAGGTTATCCAGAATTTCATAAGTCAGTCTTTCTCTGTCTCTTGAGACCTAAAATAAATGATGTCTACCACCACACATCCAATTTGTGGCATTCAATTAAAATAATAGACAATATATAATTTCTTTAAAAAATCATTTCATATACTTCTTTTTTCCTGTGTAACAGCCACATAAACACAATAAATCGTTGAATGTTTTATTTTATCTAATTGCATTAAGTAGTATGCACTTACAATGAATTTTCTGAACCCCTAGACCATAATAAATTTATTTCCTTTTAAAAATAGGAATGAAAATGTCTTCTAAAAACTTTGCAATGGGAATTTTTCTATTCTCACAGATTACTGTGGGAATGCTTGGAAATTCCTCAATACTCTATTCTTACATCCTTTTGATATTCTCTGGGAAGCAATTAATGCCAAAGGACCAGATCATAGGACACATGACTTTTGCCCACTGCTTGTCAATCGTGTTAAGAGGCATTCCACGGGCAATGTCAGATTGTGGATTTAAAGTATTCCTGGATGACATTGGATGTAAACTGATAATGTACATCCCCCGAATAACAAGGGGGATGTCCCTTTATGCCATGTGCCTACTGAGTTGCTTCCAAGCACTCACAATCAGCTCCAGCAACTCCAGGTGGAGGAAGCTGAAACACAGAGCCACCAAGTACATAGGTCCCTCGTGTTCACTCAGCTGGCTTGGGCATCTCTTGCTAAATATCTTGATACCAGTCAGAGTGTCAGGCCCCAGTTACATGAAAAATGCGACCAGCAGTGTGAATTATGGATACTGCTCATGGTTTGCATCAGGAGATTTTTCAACTGCATTGTATATGTTCCTGCTGTGCTTCTATGATGGACTTTGCCTGGGTCTCATGCTTTGCTCAAGTGTCTCCATGGTGAGCATCCTCCTCAGACATAAGAGACAAGTCAAGCTTATCCACCGTGCTCGGCGTTTTCAGACGTTCTCAACTGAGGACAGAGTCACACTAACTATCCTCATCTTGCTGTGTATATTTGTCATCTCTTATTCGTTTAATTCCATTGTGGTGGTCTTTAGGGTATATTGTAAATATCCAATGCTATGGGGTCTAAGCGTATTTACATTTGTAGAAAGATGTTTTTGCATATTTAGTCCCTTTATTCTCATCGCCAATATAAAGTCTAGTTCCCGCCTGTTTTCACCCTGTTGTGTCAAAATATTATAGCTTTCTTCAAGTGTGAAATGATCCCTAGTCATCTTTTATTCTAGACTATTATCGTATTGATTCATGTGTTGTACAATACAAAACCGAAATTAGAAAGCTCTAAGAATTTTTTTCTTTTTTTATTAAATAGTTTTCATTTTTACATATACATTTATGTTATTACACATATATACAATAAACTACCTACAGCAAGAAGAAACTGTAAACAATCAGGAATTACATAAATGTTACATTCTTAGTGTTTTGGCTATTTGTATTTGGCAGCCCTTGAAGAAAACATCTTTCCTATCTTGGTGCATTGAAAATTCTGAATGTAAATCAATATCTATCATATCTCATCATTATCAACTTAAAACATGTATCTAGACCTAAAAACATCTGAACCACTAAAGGACTATATTTAATTGTAAAACTAAACTATCTGGTCTTCAAGCCCATCAGAGACTTGAGAAGGAATAAAATTAATTACCTGAGTATACAGGGGCTGCAGGTTAGCAGCTTCCCAAATGAGAAGATGAAAGAGACAGTTTTCTGTCTGAGCAGTCACCCAAAACTCTCTATAATGTTGTAGCATCATCTTCATCCTCCTTGGCCGAAATATATTTAGCAGACACTGACGCCTTCTATATGTGGAATAGTGGGTAGTGATTCTGTGGGAAATCATCTGTTAGATGTGTTATTTCTTTTCTTGTTCTTCAGACAAAATACCTGACAAAAAGCAATTCAAAGAAGGAAACATTTCTTTACCTCCATAGTTTGAATCTGTGTCCATGATGGTTTTGTAGAAGCAGTCATGGAAGACGGAATTGTAGTGAGAGGATTATAAGAAGTGTGGTAAAGATACTTGAATTCCTGTGCTCAGCTATTTTCCTTTGGCATTTTTAATTAAGATTCTACATCAGTCTATAAGATGGTACAACCCTGGGTTTCTTCTCTTAATTAAACCTGTCTGAGACACCCTCATTGTCTACCAATGGTAGAATGTGAGTATCACAACTCCATATTGTCAACTTGTCACTCATACATATTATTTCAAGTATAAAAAAATCTCTAAATTGAAATTTATGTCTATATTTATGCCAAAATGCCATAGATTTTCCAACCTTAAAATGCAGTTAATCTTGAGACTATAAATTCATATATTCTAAAATTGACATAAAATCCTAACACAGATTCCACAGGTATATATACGTACACTTACATATATACTACATACAAACATCCCTATATATACACATACATACATACATACATACATACATACATACATACATATACAAATATCCATATATATGTATATGTAAACCATCAAACATTTATGCTAATGTTATATGTTAGCAATTTCATAAAAATGCTTGACAGTATATTAGCAAGGGAAGTGAATGAAGGTGAACAAAATAGGATGCCTAACAATAAGGATGCTTGAAAACCTATATAGAAGTCTATGTAGTGTGTGTGTGTGTGTGTGTGTGTGTGTGTGTGTGTGTGTGTGTGTGTGTGTGTACATGCACACATGTATTTATTTGGGCTTATTATATACAGAGTGTTTGGTTCACCTCAGAATCCAGAGGTTTCTAACTAAAGAAACATACGTTAAATGCCTGCCCTTCAGTTTTCAGGCTGAGTAATGGCGACACCCCCAAAAAAACCATACAGACTATTGACATTGGTCATGATTACCAACCAAAACTTTATAGCAAGACCTTCTCACTGAAAATACCGCATAGTTTGGAGATGGGACAAGAGAAATCAAGTTCCTGTTGTCCAATATGACTTACTACTGCTCTGCACATTCCATACATAGCACCTGAAATGCATTCAGGATGTTTGAGAAAGAAAGTCATTAATACTCATACCCAGGAGTAAGCAATGTGAGTTACAACACTACCTGTCCTAGTAAGGTATTGTAATCATGACATTGATAGCAAATCAATTACGCAATGTGCTCCTCAAGGCCCAGGACGGACAGATTGAGAACAACTGCTTTATAGGAGGCCAGGTGCTGCAAATCGCTCCAGGAATCCATGGTAAGGGACCTCACACGCCACATGGGTTCACTGAAAATCATAATTTGGCTAAATAAACATAATGTCAAAGTACCCTCGAAATGTATATATTTATACCCATCGAGAAGTGCATCACTTATAACTCATCATAGAAGTTTCTTTGTGCTATGACTGTGGACATCACATTGACCGAAGTCCAGAGAATGAATAACTCTGTAATGCCAGGCCACAGATCTATACCATTTTCTTCACTACAAAGTTCAGATCACATCACCATAAATAAGATGAAAAAATTCAAAGAGAACGATATGAGGGAGGATCAGAGAATATTTTTTTTCCTACAGGCTATGATAGGACCACTGCTTCCATGAAATTCACAATGTCTGCGGACGCCTGCGTAAGACACACACAATATTGAACCAGTCAAAATTCTGCCATGAGGAAGAGGCTCATGACAACCCAGGTGTAACTGAGAAGCTATTGACATCATGCCTGGTGGGCAGGGGACAACATATTCCATAAGATTCTGTCATGTAGTAGGTCATCCAGTCACCAGGGGGAAACCTCACACACCTACGAGTATATGAACAGTAGAAACTGACTTGAAAGGTTGCAAAAAAAAAAAAATAGAGTATATGAAGTAGAGAGCATTTGGAAATGTAAATGTAGATCTAGAGGACTTAGGAGAACAGATGGGGAGGCCTGGTGGCACTCAGAGGAAAGATAGCAGGCTACCAAGAAGAGACTTGATACCCTATGAGCATATACAGGGGGAGGAGGTCCCCTTCAGTCACAGTCATAGGGGAGAGGATTAGGGGGAAAGCAGGAGGAAGGGAGGAATGAGAGGATACAAGGGATGGGATAACCATTGAGATGTAATATGGATAAATTGATAAAATATATTTTTTTAAAGGGTGAACATAATCAAAGTGCGTTGTTTGCATATGTGACGTTCTGATAGAGTCAACGAAAATCCTATGTTTAAACAACAGTGCAAGATCTAATCTACCCCACACTCCAGGTATTTTACTTGAAGCCGAGACCATTCAAGGGACCCCAGCCTTCCTAACAGTCCCTAGATTTACCCTGTCCCATAGACTTCATATGGTACGTGACAACTTTCATGGAAGACTTCTGTTTTGGGAACCACCAGTAGGAAATGGAAACCGAACACAGATACAGAGTAACAGCAGTGTGTGCTCTTAACCACTCTCATAAAAAGAGTATTTAAATCTGAATTTGGAAAAACATAAACCATAAGATAAATTAAAATGGGCTCATGACTTGAATAAATTACCAAAAAAAAATTTTTCAGAAATTTCCAAAATGTGATCAAAATGAGGGTCAACATCACCAATAATTAAGGGAATACAATAAGGGGATGGTAATCAAAGTTGCAATGAAAGATCATCCCATACTGTATAAACAGGTACTAATCAAAACCAATTAACCAAATAAAAGCAGGAGATAAAGCTGCTGATAATATAGGGAGAATTTAACCTAGTGCATATTCTATGGTGAAGTAAAATGTCATAGAAGCTACAGAAATTAGTATCATTTTTATTAGTAATTGCAGTATCACTGAATCACCCCCATGTTAGGTCATCAACTCTATGCCCTGCAGAGTCTCAGCAGCTCTCTGAAAGAACATCATCAAGACACGATCACTACTTTCTTGAACGGTTGGTGTGACATAGTGGTGGGATTGCGTAGCATACCCGTAATATAACTTATCTTCTAATATGCAAATAATTGCTTCATCTTACTGGACACATATGTGGGAGCATTATCAGCCTTAATTTATGCAGGTGTGCCCGTCATCGCCATTATTTCCGATAAGCGAGTAATTAAACAATCTGCCTTTTCAGAAAATTACGGCTGTTTCCCATGGAAACCCTGAGTATGTGTCAACGGTATGGCATATATACCTTAGTTTTCCCATTTCTGAAAAATGAAAAATATCCATCTGCCAGAGGTCATGTTTTGGTACCACTAGGATTACTACTAGCAGGTAATGGAGTTTGGTTGTATAAAGAATAGGTAGGACATTCATTATTTCTTTGGCTTGTTGCTAAGTGATAGAATTTTTTTTCTTTAAACCTTTCCCGTTAACATCATGTACTCATGAAATTTTGAGGCTTCTTACATATATCCTATCATTAATTGGTCAATTTCTTCATTTCCTTGTCGCAGTGGACCTGGCAAACCTGTATGATCCCGAATATGAGTATATAAAATGGATAGATTCTACTTCTGATGGCCTGTTGCAAGTGTATAAATAAGGAAGTTAATTCTGAGTTATTAAGAACAAATTCAGAAGCCTATATATGCAAAAAAAATACTTTCTGCCTATAAAGAATCAGTAATGATATTAAGAGATTTGTGGAAATCTAACAAACCAGAAGGATTGCATACAATTCAGATTTTTGAACTGAGGTACATGGACTTTTGATCACCTTATTTTGTCTTATTTATAATGAGCCATCCCCAACTTGTTTGCATCAGTATATGTAGGTTCAGCTTTCTTAACCAGTATATTTTATTGCGAACGTCACTTATAACCTGACTAACCGAAACAGTATGAAAAGAGGATTAAAGAGTAACAAAACTGTAAGGATATCGGTTCTGAGGAATGATTCTACTGGCATTGCCAGCAGGATTTCTTCTTCTGGAACCTGGAGTAACCAGAACCTGGAACCTCAGCAGGAGCCCAGAGCCCCGAAGCCTTCCCTTGAGTGGTTCTCTCTAGGAGAACATCGAAGTGGAGCGATGAACAGTCAAAACTATCCCAAGTCTCCAAAGGCCCCGCCTCCAGTTCTGGGCTCATTTATCTATCTCCTCCCAGAGTCTGTTCATGGGATCTTTTCACCTGGCAACAATCAAGCTCCCACAGGAGGTGGTTTGTTTTCTAGTGGATTAACCTCACCTGTTCGCACAAGACGGTTCCAATCCCACACTTGGGATCATAACAAAAACAGGTTTATCTCTCCTTCAAGTATAGAATGTTGATGCCCCTAGAATTTGTATTTCTTTACAATATGTGGGAAAATCCAAATAGTTCTCTTTATAAACTATATTTTCGCTTCTCAGATATTTGTTATTAATTTCTCTCAAGTAATAACTACAAGCCCTTTGCCAGCCTTCATTAACCATCCATAGTGACATTGTCTCTGCATTAGTAATAAGTACTATAATCTCAGCCAGATCTGTTGCTGACAATTGTGGTGGTCTTATTCTACCTTTCACATATGTCGTCAATATTTTCTTTGTTTATGAGCTAAGAAAGTTCATTCCATGATACTATCTTCCCTTTGCATAATGCGCCCAGTGGGAGAATGAGTTGAAAGCAAAAGGACGAAAATCTAATCAAGTTTCAGGTAAATTTGATCCATGTATGCATCTTGCAGGCTTTGTTCTTTAAGAGTTAACTCTCTCTCTGCTTCAACTGTTGGACATCTGTGACTGTTTAAAGTTAAATATCCTTGTAATGTTTTGATCACATTATTTAACTCATCAGTATGTAATCAAACTGTAGGCCTCATCCAGTTAACAGGATAGGGAAAAGTTTGCTTTCTGAGTACCTACTCTGAAAACTAGTGAGCGGTCCAATAAGGGATACTATTGGAAGGTACTTCCACAGAGAATGTTAAATAGTCCAACTTTATTTCAATATTTTGTGGGGCATCGAGTGGGAATAATTCATAGGCAATTTCCTCAATCAATCACTTATCGTTACATGGATAATATTTTGATGACTGATTCTGACTCAGATACTTTAAAGAAAATGTTTAAGAAAGCACAAAGAATTCTGCTATGCTGGGTGTTATAGGTTGTTCCAGAAAGGACAAACAGTTGTGGAAAGAGCTAATCGTACCTTAAAAAAATTCTTATTAAACAAAAGAGAAGGGTAAAGACACCCAAGGACTGATTAAATAATGCTTTGTTCTATATACATACTCTTTATTATATGTGTCTGTAAAAAAAATATGTTGTTCAAAAAATAGCTACCCTGGATCTGGAGAGTTAGCCCCAAAATCATTTGTTGTGTTTCAAAATACATAATTTAGTTCCCAACATTCACTTGTTGAAGACCAGCCTTCCCAGCTGATTCTAAGCCTTTTTCTGATCTCCATAGGAAAAAGGAATATACATGGTGTACATATATACAAACATACAGGCCAGATATTTATTTGGATAAAAGCAAATATTTAAAGAAAAAAAAAACAAAAAAATTAAACAATCACTGGACATTTTACTCCTTTTCAATTCAGTCAGGAATTACATTAAAGATCTTAAAAAGTATGAGAAGCTTTAATCACAGAAATTCCTCCTTTCTATGGTATCTGTTCAAGGATAAGTGAGGTGAGTATAAGTAAAAAGTTACTGTGCTAATCACTGAAGGAAATCCTCCTGTAAGAACTCTTTGCATTGATTCTCCTAAAGAATTAAGAAAGGATAGACCTACATGTCCGTTTCTCATATATTCAATCAATAAGCTTTTATGTGCACTGTAAAATAGCCTTTAGATAAAATTGTAATTATATAATTAATTAAAGTATCTTAGGAATTGTATAAATGACTATGTACTTAGGGTGTAAAACCTAGTGTCATTTAATGAACATAAGTGGTGGGAGAAAATAAACAGAAAATATATTATAGCCTTACAAATGGGTAATGTCAGGGTGAAGCTCTGTCTGTCTACATAAGGAATCATATTTCCGAAGGATGAAAACAAAATTGTAATTTGGTGATTCTCTTGCCTCTTTCAAATAGACAAAATGTTAGTTTTATAACAACTGTGTATCCCTAATGCTGCCGACTTGATCAATGAGAATTACTACCAAATCACTTTGCCTTAATACTGTCATGAAAACAAGAAGAAATTACACAAGCAAATTAAAAAAGCTATTAGTAAGTGTTGGGAGGAAATTTATTCTACCAGACACTGATATGCTCAGTATATTGCAAGAAGCATAGATGACACAAATGTTTAATACGAAACAATGTCTAGCCAATGTTGGAAAAACAGAATTCAAGGCTTTGTTGCCCAATAGTGGTGTAATAAGTGAATCCACAAAAACCAACCCATTAACAAAAACATAAATACATACAGGCAAAATACTGATACCCTGTAAAGAAAAACAAAACTTTGGAAATGTTTTCCAAAAGAAAAAAAAAGATTGTTCCAGTTTACAAAGAACATTTTATAACAGTGGGCAGGCAAAACAGCAAACCTGTTGAGAGCTTAGAATCAGCAACTTCTCCTGGCAGTGAAAACTCCACTCTGGATAGGTATTTAATTAGTAGGTTGTGATTGTGGAAGAATCATCAGACAGACATCAGGGTTTCTCCCCTGTCATTACCTGAGCTGTTTTACATGATCCCTTCCCCCTGGCCCATGTTGTAGAAATTTACCAGTAGAAGTGAACTGACAATCCACCCACCAGCTGAAGCCCTGTACCTCCTTTTGCATAGAATTCTTCAAATTTGCTTCCTTCCCTTCTTACTGTCATTACGGAATCAATTATTGGAAAAGTCAATCTTGCCCTTTTGGTATCTTCCTGTGATAAAATTGCATTGCAACAGCACCTGTTACCAAACAGTACTTGCAGTACAATTAAAAAGTCTAAACGGGGCCAATGAAATGGCTCAGAGCTTAACAGCCCATAGCTCCAAATCTAAGGATCTAAAATTCCATCAAAGGGATCCATGAGTTGAAAGGAGAAAACCAACCCCGACACAGTGGAGTAGGTAAGGGGAAGCCTTTCTGCAACACTGTGATATTCTGGTCATTGTTTTCTTTGAGTTGGAACTTACTGTCATGTCAAATAAGCTAGATTCTTTCATTATTAGCGTACATTGGATGGAAAGGTGTTTAAGTGCATAAAAGTGGTTGACTTAGAATTCTCATGACTGAGTTTGGATCTAAAGACAAAGAAAAACTCAGATCCAAGAGCTGAGGGGGATCGCTCAGTGGTTAAGAGCCTTTGTTACTTGTTCAGATGACCCAGGTTCAGTTCCCAGCACCTACCTAGCAGTTCACAACTGCTGTAGTTCCTGATCCAGGGGATATAAAGTTTCCTCTGATATTCAAGGGCTCCTTAACAAATACAGTGCACATATTTTCATGGACACACACACATGAAATAAAATAAATTAACACATTAAAATAAAAATTTGAAAATCCGGTTCAGAAGCAGAGATATCTGTCATGTCATCTTCCTAAGCAGTGCGTAGAATGAAGAGATGAAGATTGATGTGAACCTCGGAGTCACGTTGCCTGGGGTACAAATTATTGAACAAGAGAGACTGTGTCTCAGAGAGGTAGAAGGTGAGGTCCAGCAGCCCTGCACGGAAGTACCCAAAACATATATAGGACACAAAACCACACATGAAACAAACCACATGGGACAAACATGGATGCATCAACTTTTATTTGACAATGGGAAATTAGATGTGTTACAAAATTTAGGCATTTTGAAGACCTTAGTGAAGAAACTTAACAAAGTCCTGGGAACTGGAGATGCCTTGATTTGCTCTTCTCATATCCAGAGGAACTCCATTAAAATAACCCTCAGGAACAGTCATAGGGGAGGGGAATATGGGAGGGAGGGAAGAATGGGAGGATACAAGGGATGGGATAACCATTGAGATGTAACAAGAATAAATTAATAATAATAAAAAAAAAAGCTAACGCCATTTGTTTCAAAGAACACCATCCAAAAAAGTAAAAAAGGTTCCACAGACATGGAAAATAAATAAATAAATAATAAATAAATAAATAAATAAATAAATAAATAAATAAATAAATAAAAATCACTCTTATCTCCAGACTCAGGCTGTTGCTCTCTCTGTATGATGAGAAGAGAGTCCTTTTCATTTCCCTGACTACTAACACCACTATTCACTTTAGTAGCTGTCCAGTAAGCCTTGCAATCATCTTTATTGTTTTTATTTCCTATGGAAATAAGACAGTCTATGAAAACTGTACCCAAGAAGCAACCCTCCCACAACAGCCCTCTTCTGCCCAATTTCCACACTAATTTGTTGTCACTAGCATGTCTTGGGAGATATGTTACAGGATAGTTGATCCCATTGTGAACTGCAAAATCCCTTCTTTGATCCCATGGTGATCCCTCTGGATTGTGGACTGTAAAAACATGCCTTTTTGTTTTGTTTTGTTGTCGTTGTTGTTGTTGTTTTGGCATGCTTGGACCCTTAACACACCTTTAATCCAAGAACGTTCTGTTTATTTTAAACAGGCGATTAAGGTGTGGCCCAGCCAGCCCTGGCACACACCTTTACTCCGGGAGGCTTCTGTACAAAGGATTTAATAAAGTTAACCCTAGGTCAAGAGGCAGAGCAAGAAACCAGCTGACGGGGATTAAGGAACAGGAGGATCTGTGAGCTGAATGGTATTTAAGACAGTGTGTAGAAGTAGAAGCTGTTTGGTTCCTTAGCTCTTGGGCTTTTAGCTTTTAGCTCTTTAGCTCTTCAGCTCCTTAGCTCCTTGGTATTTGGCTTTTTGACCAGAAAGCCTTTGGCCTTGCATTTTGTTTGTTTGTTTGTTTGTTTGTTTGTTTTGGCCTTTTACTTCTGGGCTATAAGCTGAACTAGTGAGCCTTTTGGGCCCTTTCCATTAGGACATGAGATGAGTAGGAAAGTCAGCTGAGTGCTTTCTCTGCCTCTCTGAGATAGCATGTTTTCACCCCAGAATCTGAGTCATTATTGGTAAAATAGAACATTTGGGATTTTCATTTAAAACCACAGGGATATGTAAGGTTGCCCTTGCATTGTCTTGTATTGGAGTTGCTGCTGATTGCTGTTGTTTCCAAAGCTGAAGATTTCCTTAGAGGGCATACATACCCTTAGAAAAGAGGGTTTCCCATTCCTGCAGGGAGACTTAGATATTTAAAGAAAGCCAGATATTCA
This sequence comes from Acomys minous, assembly GCF_964271855.1. NCBI lineage: Eukaryota > Metazoa > Chordata > Mammalia > Rodentia > Muridae > Acomys > Acomys minous. Next base: position 13,678,042 of record NC_140502.1, read on the forward strand.
TGGTTAATGAATCTGTGGCTGACAGAAAACCTGCTCTCTACCTGTTAGCACAAGATCACTGAACTAAGGGTTAGCTAACCTCTCTGGTCCACCACTCACAATGTTATCCTGGCATTCACTAGCTCCGCTCTTTAAAGTCACTATTCACACTGTGTTTGAAAATGTCTATTTTATTTCCTGCTCTCAGAAAAATCCATAAATCCCACCTAGACCCCCCCTCTTCTCCTAATATCTCTGTGTTTATGAATTGTAGTTTGGTTACTATTTACTTAATGAATAATATCTAATTATAATCAAATAAATATATTTATCTTTTGGTTCTGAGCATGCTCACACTAGATGATTTTCTTCAAGTTTCATCCATTCGCCTGCCTAATTTCGTTATGTCACTCTTTTTAAACTTACGAGACATACTCCATTGTGTAAATGCACCACATTGTCTTTACCCATTCTTCTTTAAGAAGGACTGTGTTATTTCTAATACTGGCTATCATGAAGAATGCCTAAGTGAACCACTTTGAGAAGATGTTCTTGTTTTAGGATGGATCATCCAGTGGCACATGCTTAAATGCAATAGTACGCCTGGATCTTGAGATAGATTGAATTCCAAATCTGGAAGGCTTCTATTATATTATTTTATGCTCACCAACTCATCTCCAATCCTCCCCTCCTCCCCCACTGAACTTTAATTTCTTTCTCCTTCAAAAGAACAACAAATGCAAACAGAAAAAAAAGTTACAGAAAAAAATAGAGAGGCTAATGTGTGGAGGACAGTTATTCCTGAGTGTGATGCCTGCCACCCTCAAGTAAGGTTGATATACTTAAGTGTCATTTCATTGAAAAGAATTGCTTTTTCCCTAGCAGGTTTAAGTTGGAAATAGATTCTTAGCTAGGGATTGAAATTTAACAAATTTTCACCATACATAGAATAAAACTAGAAGAAAATGGGAATGGATGAAGAAAAAGAATGCAGGACGTCTTAAGATCAGAAATGATGACACCTCCAGAAGTTCTTTTGTTGTACAGGATCATTTTATCTACTCTGTTTTTGTTGTTGTTGTTCAATAAGAAGCTGAAAATTGTTCTCTCAAGATCTATAAAGAATTGTGTTGATATTTTCATGGAAGTTGCATTCCGAATCCATAGATTGCTTTTTGATAAGATGCTAATTTTTGCTACTTTAATCCTTCCAATCCATGAGCATGGGAGATATTTCGGCCTTCTGATATCTCATTCAATTTGTTTCCTCAACAAATTCTGTCGTGCACGAATTTCACTTGCTTGGTTAGAATTACACCAAGATATTTTATATTATATGCGGCTATGAGAAGGATGTTGTTTCCTTAATTTCATTCTCAGCCCATTGTCATTTGTATACAGGAGGGCTGTTGATCTTTTAACCTAATTTTGTATCCAGTCACATTGCCGAAGGTGTTTATCTGCCACAGGTGTTCTCTTAAGATTTGTACAATCACTTTGTAAATAAATCTGGCAATTTTTCAGAAAACTGGGAATAGTTCTACCTCAAAACTCAGCTGTAACACTGCTATGCCAACAGATGATCCGGCATTCAACAGGGATATTTGGCTAACTGTGTTCATACCAGCTTTATTCATAATAGTCAGAAGCTGAAAACAATCCAGATATCCCTAAACCGAGAATAGATAAAGAAAAAATGTGTTATGATAAGATACACGGGGCTATTTATATTTTCTTGTATCTGTTAAGGCTATCTTTTTTTTTTATCAAGTATGTGGTCAGTTTTGTAGAAGGTTCCATGAGGTGCTGAGAAGAATGCATATTCTTTTTTGTTTGGGTGACATGTTCTGTAGATGTCTGTTAGGTCCATGTAATTCATGGTGTCTATTAGTTTCATTGTTTCTCTGTTTAGTTCCACGATCTGTCCATTGGTTAGAGTGGGGCGTTGAAGTCTCCCACTATTAATGTGTGGGGTTTGATGTCTGATGTAAGTAAGCTTCAGTAATGATTCTTTTATGAATGTGCATGCCATTGCATTTGGGACTTAGATGTATAGAATGGAGAAGCCATCTTCATGGATTTTTTCCTTTGATGACTTTTCCTCATCATTTCAATTAATTTTGGTTGAGAGTCTATTTTATTAGATGCTAAGATGGCTACTCCACATTGTTTCTTAAGTCCTTTTGCTTGGAAAAAATTTTCTTCCTTTTACTCTGGAATAATATCTGTATTTATTGCTAAGGTGTGTCTGTTGTATGGGTCGGATTGATGGTCCTGTTTTCTCATTTATTCTGTTAGCATGTGTCCCACCTCCATCTCTATTTGATGCACCATGGTTTAAAGCTAGATTTCAGCAACAACAGGCACAAGAGAAAAAACCTACAAATTCATGGAAACTGAACAACTTTCTATTCAATGACCACTGGGTCAGAGAAAAAAAATAAAGAGATAAAGAGTTTTTTTAATTCAATGAAAATGAAGGCACAACATACCCAAACTTATGGGACAAAATGAAATCAGTGTGAGGAGTAACATTTACAGCACTAAGTCACTTCATAAAGAAATTGAAGGTTTTTCATACTAGCCATATAAATGCTCACCTAAAAGTATAGAACAAAAATGATGCCAGGACAACAAAGAGGAGTACAAAGCAGAAGATAATCAAATTCAGGGATGAAATCAACAATTTAGAAACAAACAGAAAAACAAGAAGAATTAAAAAAAAACAAGGGATAGTTGTTTGAGAACATCACAACATACACAAACCCTAAGACAAATGAATTAAAAAACAATAACACAACAACAGGCACTGAGAAAATTTAAACAATCATTAGGTCTTATTTCAAAAGCCTATATTCAAAAAATTTGGAAATATAAATAAATTAATGATTTTCTTGATAGAGTGCACTTACCAAAGTTAAATCAAGATCAGGTAAACAGTTTAAATAGCATTACAACCTCTAAGGAAATAGAAGCAGTCACAAAAGTCTCCTAACCCAAAAAAGCCCTGGAACAGATGGTTTTAGCGCAGAATTCTACCAGACTCACAAAGAAGAGCTAATACCAATACTCCTCAAACTATTCCACAAAATAGAAACAGAAGAAACTTTGCCAATATTCTATGAAGAAACAGTCACACTGATACCTAATCCAAACAAAGAATCAGCAAAGAAAGACAAATTCACCATATGAACATTATGAATATTTATGCAAATATACTCAAAATACTGAACCCCCAAAACACATCAAATACATCATCTGCCATGACCAAGTGGGCTTCATCCCAGGAATGCAGGTGTAGTTCAACATAGGGAAATCAATCAATGTAATCTACCATATAACCAAACTGAAAGAAAGAAAAAAACAACAACAACAACACATGATCATCTCCTTAGCTGCTGAAAAAGTCTTTGACAGAATCCAACATCCATTGAGGTGAAAAGTCTTGGAAAGATCAGTGATACAAGGCACATACCTAAATATAGTAAAGGCAATCTGCAGCAAGCCTATAGCCAGCATCAAACTAAATAGAGAGAACCTTAAAGGACTGGCACTGAAATAAGGAACAAGAGAAAGCTGTCCGCTCTCTCCATATCTCTTCAATGTAGGGCTTGAAGTCCTAGCTAGAGCAATAAAGACAAATAAAGCAGATCAAAAGGATAGAAATTGGAAAGGAAGAAGACAGAGTATCATTATTCACTGGTGATATGATAGTATACATAACTAGCCCACCAATTTTTACCAGCAGACTTCTACAGCTGATAAACACCTTCAGCAATATGGCTAGATATAAAACTAATTTAAAAAATCAGTTGCCCTCCTGTATGCAAAAGACAACCAGGCTGAGAAAGAAACTAGGGGAGCAGCACACTTCACAATAGCCACACCAAAAAAAAAAAATCATAAAATATGTTAATGTAACTCTAACCAAGCAGCTGAAAGACTTGTATGAAAAAACTTCAAATCTCTGAGGAAAGAAAATGAAAATGATATCAGAAGGTAGAGAGACCTGCCGTGCTTGTGGATAGGTAGGATTAACATAGTAAAAATGGCCATTTTAACAAAGCAATCTATAGAATCAGTGCAATCCCTGTCAAAATACCAACAAAATTCTTTACAGACCTTGATAGAACTTCATATGGAAAAACAGACAATTCCTCTACATCTCCCTCAAAAGTTCCATTTGTTGACATGTAGCATTTCTACATATATCATACATATATTTTTTATCTCCTATGTGGTAAATATCTTAGTTATTTGGGATATGCTTTCTTTAAGTGACCAGAGTACCCCAGATTAGACACATTTTTTTTCTTTGCAGAAAAAGAGAACTTTTCTCCAAGGGAAAGTTATTATAAATGATGTATGTTAATAATGTTAATCTTCAGGAGAAACCATGAGGCCAGCGGTATATTTTCTAGAAAAACTGAATATACGTAAGTAGTAGATTTAGACATAATTAAAATATTTTTATGTATTTTCTAGAAACTGGATGTTACAAGCACTTGACATGTAGCTATTAGATATTCATGAAGATACTCATGTGTGTAAAAGGAGCCAAATGTGCCACAGGTCTGTTGTGACATTTTTAATTACTTTTAATTTTAAAGCATGTCCTGTTGTACATACTAATGGGTTGCATTATGATACTTTCATACATGTGCATTACGTGATCATGTCGTATTTGTCCTTTTATTATCTCGTCTATGTCCCCCTTTCATCTTGAAGCTGGTGAGCTGGCTCAGTGCTAAAAGCATGTTGTTACCATCCAGAGGAAACAAGTTCAGTTCCAAGCAACCATGTCAAGTAGCCATGAGACCCAGACACAGCCCATCAAAGACAGATAGTAACTCCACTTCCAGAGGATACAACATGCTTTCTTGCCTCTGTGGGTTATAGGTATGCATGTGGTACAATACACACACTGAAGCACATATAGCTACACAAAATTAAAAAAAAATAAAATTCAATCCACCATCTTGGGATGGAAATGAAGCTTTCTGCTTAAGAGTACTGATTACTCCTCCAGAGTACACTGAGTATACCTCTTACAGTGAGAGGTGACTTGAAACAATCTGTAACTCAAGTCCTAATGGCTGAACACCCCTTTTGACCTCTGAATGTATAAATGTGGTGCACAGACATGAATGCAGGAAAATACATACATGTAAAATAAGTGCATGCAGACACACGCACACACACACACACACACACACACACACACACACACACACACACACACACACAGAGGACCTGCAAGTCTTTTCTTATCCTTCATATAAGTTTCTTAGATGTATTCTCCTGCTCGTGAGTACTTTTCTTGTGGTGTCCTAATAATTGGTATAATACAGTGGATCCACATATTTGAAAACTTCTCTCATTATTGGATAGTAAATTTTGTAAGAAAAGTGTAATAATAAAATGACTAGAAATCAAACAACATGAGGCAGAAGTCAGTTATAGGGTGCTTGGTATTTTCCAACTGCCTGAAACCTTAATATTATAAAACAACAAAAGAATATGCAAGTCAATAAGAAAAGATAAATGACCAAAGATTATGTCAAAAATTAAAGGGGGCTATCTCTTAAAAACAGCAGGGCAGAAATTGGGTACAAATAGAATTGTGGATAAGAACGAAGGGACAGAATATGGAAAAGAATATTTCTGGAAATATAAGTACACTCTCTTTCCACAGCACTGGACCTTTAGAGTAGGCCCTAAAGATGATCAGAATGGAGGAGAATGAGTAAGAAATGACAAATGTGCACAGCAGGATGAGAATAGTTCGGGTGGCTCTGTCCTCACACGAGACTCTCAGAGAGCGCTGAGTACTGTGGATATGCCGGACTTGTCTCTTGTGTCTGTAGAGGATACTCACCATGGAGACGCTTGAGCAGGCCATGAGACCCAGACACAGCCCATCAAAGACAGATAGCAAGAGCATGTAAAGTGCAGTTGCCATATTGCCAGAGGCAAACCACGAGCAATATTCGTAAGTCACCTTGTTAGTCACATTTTTGTTGTAACTGGGGCCTGACACTCTCGCTGGAGTCAAGCTATTTAGAATTAGGTGCCCAAGCCAGCCGAGCGAGCAGGAGGGACCAATGTACTTGGAGGCTCTGAGTTTAAGTTTCATCCACCTGGAATTGTTGGGGTTGATTGTAATTGCTTGGAAGCAACTCAGTAGGCACATGGTATACAGGGACATCCCCCTTGTTATTCGGTAAATATACATTATCAATTTACATCCAGTGTCGTCAAGGAAATCCCTGAATCCAAAATCGGACATTGTCTGTGGAATGCCTCTTGAGACGATAGACAAGCAGTTGGCAAAAGTCAAGTGCTGTATAATAAGGTCTTTGGGCGTTAAATGCTTTCCACTGAATATCAAAGTGACATAATAAATGAGAATGAAGGAATTGCCAAGCGTTCCCACTGTAACATGGGAGAAGGAGAAAATTCCCATCACCAGGTTTGCAGGGTTCATTTTTATTCCTATTAGAAAGGTAAATAAAACCGTTATAGCTAAGAGATCCTGGAAATGCATTATGAATGTTCAATAGTTTATGAAATGAAGTTAAATAAAATATCCACCACGGTATTGTATTTATATAGCTCTCTCACTGAAAAAGAATGTTTAATGGTTTTCTTTCAATATAAATTAGATATTCTCTATTATTTCAATGGCTTGGAAAATATTGGCTACATTTAGTAAAGTCGAATTTTTCTTAGATATAATGGTGGACATCTTTAATTTTAGGACTCCAAAGAGAGAGGCAGTCATATCTATGAATTTGTGGCTAATCTGGACTATAGAGGTAGTTTCAAAACCATTAAAGGCACACACCAAACAAACTCATTCTGAAACAACAACAGCAATACAACTTTGCATTTGAATGAACACCATATATTGGCGTAAATATTCAAAGAAATATTTTAAATGCCATTATGGCTGAAGTTCACATAAAACAGATTTCAAAATTCATCAAGAGAAATAATAGAAATATCTTAGAATCACATTTATGATAAATGATGAAATAAAGAATATCTACTTGAAAATTTATATTGTTTTTAATTAGGTGTATGTTTGGAAAGTTTTGTGTGAGTTTGAGTGCCAGCAGAGGCCAGAGGTTTGGCATCTCCTGCAGCTGGACTCATAGACAGTTGTGAGCTACTGGTATGAGCTAGGGACTGAACACAGATGCAGATAACAGCAGTATGCACTGCTAAACACTGATTCAGCCCTCTGCCCTCAGAAGAATATTTAAAACTGACTTTGAAAAACAAAAAAAATATAAATCGAATAAGAGAATCATTTTGTGATAGGTAAAGACCCTGTAAGCAATTCAGAAATGTCTAAAATGTGTGCAAAATTATACTCAACATCAATAACTAAGGGAATAAAATGGAATGAAAATTAAAATTGCAATGAAAGACTGTCACATACCATATAAACAAGTATTACCCAAGACAAATTAACATAAATAAAAGCAGGAATTAAGAGGGTTGGGTATATAGAGGAAAAGATCCCTAGTACAGGCTGTGTAGGAAAGTAAAAATGTTATAAAAGCATCAAAATTATGATAGTTTGTCTTCAACAAAATCAAAAATTAATTACCAAGTTCCAGTTGTAATGTTATGGAATCTCCCACGTGTTGGGTCATCAACACTTGTTATTCGTAATGACAGATGCTGTAAAAGGATTTGGAGATGGGAGACAATACAGAGTCACACAGGAAATGGCCAATGTTGAGTTAGAGTGGTAAATGGGGAGTCTTAATTCCCTACCATTGTCTTGCTGAGTCTCAGTAGTTCTCAGGATGAGTTGTCAAAGACACAGTCATTTCCTTTTGAATGGTTGGTGTGATTATGGGAGCAGCTGTTCTGATACTGTGTGACTTTGTGTAAAACATATTTCCACCTGCCAAAGAATGGACATATGCCTATATCCACTCAGCTTGCATGGAAATTAATGATAATTATTCTAAAGCTGGAACTCTGAAACTTTGAGAGAAAAAAAAATTTAAAAATACAAGGCAACAATACTAATACCACAAGAAACGCACCAAGAATTAATGAGTGCAGTTTCATGAAGGTAAAAGCTTCTTGCATATTAAGAAAACTATCAGCCAAGTTAAGTTATAGCTTACAAAATCGGAAAAAAAAATCATTAGCTTCTGTATTTCAACCAGCAGCTTAAATCCCAGACCGAATAAAGAAGAATAAAGATTAAGCAATGTCTTCATAAACTTTCCAGTCAATGGACGTATTAATGAAATGGGCAAGATTTTTTAAAGACAAAGCACACACTGGCAGTAAATGTTTTTTAAAAGTGCTCATCATATTTATCTCTCAGAGAAACACAAATTACAAATGCACTGAGATTCCATTTCACCCCTTACAATTATTAACATCAAGAGAATAGATAACAGCAAGTGCTAACCATGGTTTGGGGAAAAAAATTCTCATTTTATACTGCAAAGTATCAATGTACATATGTATCTGAGTTTCAAGAGAGGCTTACATTCCTTGTAGAAATAAATACAAAGATTTCTCAATAAAATAAAAATAGGATTTCAATATAACACAGCTATATGATTTCTGGGCATATATATATATGCCCAAAAGACTGTGTGTCCTACCACAGAGATACTGTATATCTGTGTTAACTGCTATATTTTCCACATAGCAAAGAGATGATGTTTGTCAGCAAATAATGGAATTATGGTGTCTGTACACAGCAGAATCTTGTTAATCTCTAAAGAAAAATAAAATCATGGCAATTTCAGTAACTAGATAGACTTGCACAGGTCATACCAAGGTGATATAACCTTAGAGAAAAAAAAAACTTCAAATGTTCTTTCTGAAAGAGGGACACGTATCACAATGTGTATATGTACTTAAGATTCAAGAGGAAGTGGTGATGGGCTATGAAACCAGAATTGAGATCAAAAGATGTGGGGGGGAGGGGAAGAGGTGTTGAGGAATGAAGGGAAGGGAAACGGAACACGTGTGTCATTAGGGTGAAAAGTATTATAAAAGACACATTGAGGGGTGAGAGGATGTCAGGGAGAGCAACACTTAAAACTGCCCTGGTCATTCTCGTTTGTTTGTTTGTTTGTTTCTTTTTTCCTGTGGTAATATTATCACATTGAGAGGACTGGGGGAATCAAATCCAGAGTCTCATGAACGAAAGATGAACACTCCTGCTCCATTTATATGAATTTTATTTCAGTGTGTCAAATTGTAGAAGAATAAACTTTATAATACATATTTTTTTTATGATACAGTGGCTGTGTTGCCATTTTGTGGGTAGAATCATTTGAGGTAAATAGTTTTGTTTACATCTCTGAAATTTTCCTTGAAGTGCACAGCATAAATTTACATTCCTCTTTGCCTTATAAAATATATTTCAATAATAATAATATTCCCTCTAAGGGCAATTCATTTTCTAAAATATTTTGTATGATTTATTAATTTCGTTGGAATTGTAAATATTTTTGAAAGAACTTCTCATGGTGTAGATGCCCTATGCGTATAAAATACATTTCATATGAAAAAGAAATTGCTATGTCACCCACCAGTTGCACTTCTTAGCATGAGTACCATCTTGTTGTTTTAGTTTGTGTTTCACTTACTAACAACAATGCTTGGCATCAGGTAGATAGTCAATAGTGCCTGAAACTCTCAATAGCTACCATAACAGTAGGAATAAATAAAGCCCAACATAGCTATGTCTATTTTCCTAAAATGGACAGCTTAATGGGACAATCATCATATGATACTGTATATGTATGCTTTTGCACATAACATGTAAGCTGCAACCATATAACTAAAAAATTTAGGGTATGTTTAGTGAAACAGAAGTAGAATAAAGAAGACATCTGTCATATTTATGAATAGCTAAAGTACCAAGACAATAATTGTACCATTAACATGCATTTACCCCTCACTTGTAATTCACTTAATTTTTAATTGCTAATATTCAAGCTTCCATAAAATTCCTTGCTTCTAGTAGAAATATCACCCTATAATTTTATCATTGGTAATAAAATTTAATTTAAGAGTATCAATCTTCTCTTTTACCCACTATTTTCACTCAGCTCTTTAGACACAAATATAGAATATAGCAATTTCCAAAATGATATAAATTGGTGAGTAGGAGGAATGAAAAGAATAAAACATACATCCAGATATTTAGGATGAGATAGGGATGTACCTCAAAGCTTTTCCAGGCATTGCAAGACCCTGGGTGTGATCCCCGGGGTCATCAGTAAAGAACAGTAAAAAATCAAAAAATTTCCTTTTAAAAACTAAAAATTACAAAGAAACATGCAAAGAGAGATGGAGAGAAGTAGAGGGAGATGGACACACACAGACACACACAGACACACACAGACACACACACACATGCACACACACAGACACACACACACACACACACACACACAGAGAGAGAGAGAGAGAGAGAGAGAGAGAGAGAGACAGACAGACAGACAGACAGACAGACAGACAGACAGACAGAGACAGACAGACAGAGAGAGAGAGAGACAGAGACAGAGACAAGGAGACAGAGACAGACAGAGACAGACAGACAGACAGAGACAGACAGAGGGGAGGGGGAGTTAAATGAAGGAATAAAAGAAGAAAATAAGTTACATTCACTGATTGAAAAAAACCCAAAAACTCAGTAGCAGTTTATTGGAGGAACAGGGTTCATTCAGATTAGGGAAGGCTGGAGACAGTCCACACTGCCCTGAGTTGAAAATAGCATCAGTTTCATCCAAAATCCCATTCAAGTTGCCACTTTCCAAACCAACACCAGAGTTTCTTTTCCCTACCATATCTATATCTTAAGGTTTTTTTTTTCTTTCTTCCTGCTTCCCTGCCTTCCTACTTTTTCTTCCCTTAATTTCTTATTCTCCCCCCCACCAATCTTCATCTTTTAAAACAGGCCTGTTGAAAGAAATTCTTAGTAAGCTGAGCTAAAATTTAGAGATGCTCTTAAGAAATAAGTAAGAGGTTGCCAAAAGCACAAGCGTGACTTCTTCAAAAAAGTACTTTCTAATGTTTTTAGTTCTTACAACCTCTAGGTTCTGGTCACTTACCTTGATGATACCATTGTTGTCCCTGTTGCCATGAGAAATACGTCTCTGCTGAAACTATGGTGAAGTACTGTCCCTCAGTTAAAGATTCATAATCTCCTGATATTCTTTCCCAGAAGATTGGTGATTTTCAACGCAACTCTAGATTCATGATGACATCTCCACTAGAGAATGAAGGAACTTTTGAACAACTTGGTCCTAAATACCTGTCAGAAAACACAACAGCAACAAAAGGATGTGTAAATTAACAGAGCCACTCCAAGGAAGTAATTAGGAACCAGAAGGGAACTTTTCTGTCAGTCCTGGGAGCCCAATGATTACATCAGAGAGGTATGCGAAGGGACAGGGCTTTTTTTCTTTTAAAGAAAAGGCAAATTGCATGGTCTTACCCCTTAAGACCTTTTCCCTGTCCCCTGGCATTCTAGATAGTTTCAACATCTCAAATTTGTTCCAAAGATATTCGGGACAAATGAGTAAGTAGGGTGCCTATTAACTTATCAGGGTAGACGTTGTCTGCTGGACTCTCACAGCATTACAAGTTCCTCTTAAAGAGTCCTGAATCCACTCAGCACCTCCAAATTGCCCTAAATCTGAAGGGACAGAACAACAGAAGTCCAGAGGATCATTATAGATCATTTTGAAAATTCAACAGCATTTAATAACAAAGGTAAAAAGAAATCATCATCTGATGAATGGAGAAACCTAGTACAGCTTGAATATACAAAGGGAGCCAGACTGCAGTGGCACAGGCCTTTAATCCCAGCACTCAGGAGGTAGAGGCAGGGGAATCTCTGTTAGTTTGAGACCAGCCTGGTCTCAGAGCTGGGGCTACATGGGGAAACCTTGCTTAAACACACACACAAACAAATAAAATAGGTATTGTTTAGCTTCACAAAAGAAGGACCTTCTAACAAAACTCAAATTTGGATTAACACAAGGAAGCTGTGTTAAGTACACTAAGACAACTGAAGACATCACACTATTCTACCTCTATGGTAGAAGATTCTGCCACGTAGGTAGTCAGATTCATAGAAACATGAACCCGAAAAACGGTTGTCTGTTGTCTGAGTGATTAGAGATTGTTTTACAGCATTCTACAGCTTTAAAATTGGAATAACTAGGTGAAAACGCTGAGATCCTACCTTTTTTTTTTTTTTTAAGATTTAGTTTGAGCCAGACAGATGTGGTGGCACAGACCTTTAATACAAGCATTCAGGAGGAAGAGACAGGCAGATCTCTAAGTTCAAGGGCAACCTGGTCTATAGTGGGTGTTTTAGGATGTCAGAGCTATACAGAAAAGCAAGGAGGAAAAAGATTTATTTTTGATTCATATGTGCGAGTACGTGTATTATCTTTTTTTGGGGGGGAAGGAGAGAAGGGGTCATCAGATTCACAGGAGCTGAAGTATAGCAGTTATACGCTTCACACACACACACACACACACACACACACACACACAGAGAGAGAGAGAGAGAGAGAGAGAGAGAGAGAGAGAGAGAGAGAGAGAGAGACAGAGAGAGACAGAGAGAGGCAGAGACAGAGAAACAGACACAGAGACACAGAGAGAGATCTTTTTTTATAAAATAAAGATACTTACAACTTTCGCATAATGAAAGAGCTACAAAGATAATAATAAACAAAAATGTCTCAAATGAGCATGAATATATGTATGTATATATATGTATATATATGTATATTTCAGAACTAGATGGGGATCACTTTTTAAACTATTGGCTAAGATTATGTGGAGAAGTGGAGGCAACATTACTTTTCATGCACAGGTGGTGTGTGTGTGCTTTGTATAAGAAAAATAAACTGAGACCTTTCCCCAAACCTAAGACAGAATTTTCAGTGAAAATGAACAAGACAATGAAATAAAAATATCTATCTTTTCTCATAATAGCAAAGAAAACAATCATGGTTTAAGCAAACATTAAGTCCTATATTTTTAAATCTGTACTAGTACTCTGGGAGTAGATGTAAACTATTTTAATTATATAAACCACATCTCCAAATTCTTCCATATGCCACCCTCCTTGTACTACTCAGTTAAACTTGCTGTGCTGTTCACGGATTTATCAAAACCAATGGGTGCTGTCCAAATATTCTTGCATGTGTATAATCTTCCAAGAGTGTTGTCTGATTGCCAGGAACTACTGTCTAAGAGAAAAATATCTCTCCCTCTTCCAACGGCTAACAAATGCCAATAGTTACACAGCTGTGGTAGAATGTAGTGCCCAAGTCCATTTCATTTCGTCTGCTGGGATTTGGTTAGGCTTGGACTTGTACAGATGTTGCGCATGCTGCAACAACCAGTGTGAGTTCACATGTGCGGCTCCCATGCTGTGCACAGAAGCCACTGTTTCCTTGTATTTATATCCACCACCTGTAGCTCTTACACTCTTTCCCACACTCTCTTCTGCAACGATTGCTTTAACATTTTGAGGAGGGGAAGTGGTAGAAGCATCCTGTTTATGGATAAGCATTACCATGTATTCTCTTCTTCTCTGCACTTGATCACCATCTGAGCTGATCACCATCTATGGGAAGTAGAGGCTTATCTGAAGAGAACTGAGAGAGGAAATTGGTTCACGGATATAACAAGTTGTAAGGAGTCACCCCAATACTATGTTGGTTTAGTAGAGTAAAAGTAATAGGTTTTCTCTTACGGCCTTTGACCTGTCTCGCCATAGGTTCTTAGCCCAGTAATAGTGCCAGGCATGGGTTCCAGATTGTGGAGAAGGAATTAAATCCAATCAGAAAGTGGTTGGTTGTTTCCAGGATGTGTATGCCACTGTGTTTTTTACAGTACACAGTGTCACTGCTGGGTATGACTGATGATTACTTTTCTCCTCCAGGTGAATTTTATCCAGTATGCATGAAACTTCCAGGTCTGTACCAGATTTTTCTGTCCCTTTCTCTAGGGTAATGAAGATAAATGGCAATATCAAGTCGATTTTTTTTAAACCTAGGATAACTTTTAATTCTGAACTATAAGGTGTTTTTGTTGGTAGTGGTTATTGTCATAGCACTGTGTTCTCTTTTTTCCCCTTTTATTAAAAATAGATTCTCCTCTCATACAATATATCCTTATTACATTTTCTCCTCCCTCTGCTCTTCTCAGTTCCTCCCACCTCATCTCCCATCTGTATTCTTTTTTTTAATTTTTATTAATTTATTCTTGTTACATCTCAATGGTTATCCCATCCCTTGTATCCTCCCATTCTTCCCTCCCTCCCATTTTCCCCTTTGTTTTGCATAGTTTGGGTTTCACAAGGTATCCCAGGCTGGCCTCAAGCTCACTATATTCCTTAGGCTTGCCTCCTGTTTACAGAAATCTTTCCCCACAGTGAAATTACTACATTGTAACACTATGAAAGACAGTCCACAACTTTTTACAAATTCTTCTCACACCACAGAGTGTTAAAATTATTGTCCTGAAACACTATGAAAAATAGTCTCCAAATTTTTATGAATTCGTCTCTAAATGATGCTCACCTTATGTAGATTTCTACCATCTGCATAAAAATGGAACTGATTCATCTCAATAACATATCCCAATATTTCATATAATCCAACTATTCGGACATAATATAGGATTCAATCCCCCCCCCTCCAGAAACATATAAATTAGTGTAAAGGAGAACTGAAAGAGAGAAAGGGTAATTCAACAGACTTAGCTATGAGTAGATTAAAACTACTTAAATTTTAAAAATCATGGTAGGAAACATTTAAATTTTATAATGGATAAAAATTGCTTATTACCATTGATTTAAAAGAACTTTGTTGGTCCATGTTTACCTTCTCATTTTGTTCATTTCAGAGGAAAAGAAACAGTTTTTGTCTTCTCTAGGATATGAAATTTCTCTTCATGGATACACAGTACCACAAATCTGAGCACGTCATAATCACCTAAGTTAGAAAAATATTTACCCTATGCTGCATAATTTTGTAAGACCTGGAGGATTAGCTTAAGTTGACAGCCTCTAAAAATTGCATTACTTGCTATGAACTGCCAGTAGGCCTTGTAATGTTTATGTCATAGCAACGTGAAGTGACAGGGGAAAAAAATTAATTCTTATTATCCACTGAGATGATCAATATTATTATATCAGTGTAATTTAAGAAGCTTGTTTTTGTTAATTTTCTCATTATTCTGAGAATAAAATGACAAAAACAGTTTAAGGGGTGAGTGGCCTATTTTAGCTAGCAGTTTGAGGGTACAGCTCATCAGGGCAAAAATTCTCATGGAATCAGGAGCCTGAGGCAGCACAGCATATTTATTGCATCTGAAGTCACAGCGCAGAGAGCAATGCATGCAGGTTCCCAGTTCGCTTTCTCCCTTTTATTCTGTCCAAGAATCAAAACCCCAATCTGCAGAATTAAATTAGGTCCTCCTATCTGCATCAACCCAACTTAGAAGCCTCCCTTAATGATGTTTGTGTTCAGGGTTCTTCTGGATCCCGCCAAGTGAATTGCCAACATCAACCATCATGTAAAACCCAATACAGTCGAGTCCACAAGGAGGTTTATCCTTGCACAAAGAATAAAGGAACATATGGATATGTTCATGAACAGGAATCAACAAAAACTTGGGACGCCTTGGGAGATTTTAAAAATATCATTCTCATGGCAAGGAAAAGAGAGTGGTGGAGACAAAGTTCACAACACTCATGGGTACAGTGGGACAACACGTGGAGAAATGTTTGTAGAAGCGTAGATTGTTACTCTCCACCGCTGCGAATAGTCACAGACTTTCATGCAGGATAAAAGCGTGCCAAGCAACTGAGTAGGAGATGACAATGCTGCACACAGCAGGATTGGGAAGGCTAATGGTATGTCTGGCATCAAGTAGAACTCTAAGACAAACAGGAGGACAAGTCTTTTAAAACCCCAAATTCCACCCGCAGTAGCATGCATCCTCCTTATCTCCTTTTCCTAATTGAGGATCAAGGTGTAAACTCTCAGCTATTTCTGTCACCAGGCTCTTGTTCCACCATCGTGGGATTTAACCATCAGAAATTATAAGCCCCAATTTAACTTTTAGTTTTATAAAAAGGAGAAAGAGGAAGTAGAAAAAGAGGAGGAGGAGGAAGAAGAGAACAATGAGGAGAAGGAGGACAAGGAAGAGGAGGAGGAAATCAAGAAAGAAAGGAAAAGAAAGAAAGAAAGAAAGAGAGACTGACCACTGTGAATAGGCATCACTTTGCTCTTCTTCTCATAGAAGAATATTGAAGTGGAGATGTAAGACCAGACCATGAGATCAGATGCAAATCATCAGTGAAGTTGAAACATGAAAAGCTACAGTTCTCTTGGTCACACAATTATGTTTTTCTCATATGGATTTTTCTTTGCTCTTCTTTTCTATCATTCAGTTTCAGGAGACAAGAGTCAAAACTGTACCTACCAAGGAGTTCAAACCTCAACAGCTTCTTGTTTATCTATAGCCACACAAAAATTCCTTGATACATGATGACACCTAATTTTAAAACATTTTTAATGAAAACAAAGATATCTTTGATATTGTACAACCATTTAACCAACATTATGATAGCTATAACAGCTTATAATGATTAAGTAACAGAATCATCAACTTGCTTAATCACATCTTGTCATGGGTGATTTTATTTATTTATTTATTTATTTATTTATTTATTTATTTATTTAGGCAGGGTTTCTCTGTGTAGCCTGGCTGTCCTGGACTCACTTTGTAGACCAGGCTGACCTTGAACTCACAGCGATCTGCCTGCCTCTGCCTCCCGAGTGCTGGGATTAAAGGCGTGCGCCACCACCACACCCGGCTCATGGGTGATTCTAATGTTCAATAATGAATTACAGGAAAAATATTTGAATTTGTCATAACACACACGTGACCATGTTAAACTACCTTCTGCTACAGCAGGGAAAATAGTTATTGGCAGCAGATTTGGTATTACAGATAAGAATGAAGGGGCAAAGTGTGGGGAAGCACGTGTCTAAGAATGTAAATATATTTATTACCCACAGCCTTGGATTGCCAATTACCACGGTGTAGATAGCGAGCACAAAGGACATTGAGTAGGAGAGGACAAAGGTGCACACAAGGATTAAGATGGTTTTTGTGGCTCTGTTTTCAGGGGAGCCTCTGAGGCAATGCTGGGCACTGTGTATATACTGTAGCTGACTCTTATGCCTGTTGAGAAAGCTCACCATGGAGACACTGGCCCAGACCATGAGACTCAAACACAGACAATCAGTGAAACACAGCAAGTACAGATGTAGAGCAG
Organism: Acomys minous; assembly: GCF_964271855.1. Classification (NCBI taxonomy): domain Eukaryota; kingdom Metazoa; phylum Chordata; class Mammalia; order Rodentia; family Muridae; genus Acomys; species Acomys minous. The sequence goes on from NC_140502.1 coordinate 13,695,392, forward strand.
CTGTCGCACTGAAAAAGGTGAATGCTGAGCAGTACCCCAACTTGATTTTCCCGGTGAAATTCTTGTGATTACCAGGCCCAACCACATCCATAGCTGTCCTGATGTTTAGAAGCATGTGCGCAAACCAGCTGAGAGAGCAGAACTGAACCATGTACTTGGAGAAGGAGCGTGTAAGTTGGATCCATCTGGAGTTGCTGAGGCTGATTGTGATTGCTTGTAGACAACTCAAGAGGCAGGTACAGTGCAAGGAAACACCCCTGGACACTCGGTTACTATAGAGAGTGAGTTTACATAAAAGGTCATCCAGGAGATATCGCAATCCCAGCTGAACCAGTACGTGAGGAATTACTCTTGAGATAATAACCAAGGAATTGGCTAAAGTCAGATACTTTAAGATCTGGTCTTTGGGCATCAAACTTTGTCTAGTGAATACGGACATGACATAACAAAGAAGAAGTGACCAGTTGCCGAGGATCCCCACAGCTGTCTGAGAAAAGAACAAAATCCTTATTGGCAAGTTCTCAGAAATCATGTTCTTTTCACCTGAGGTAAACAAATTCAACAACATCAGTAAAGCAATAAAGAAAACATTTAAACATATATTAATTTATCGAAGCTTAAATTGTGCCAATATCCAATCAGTCCAAGGGACAGTCTTATGTCAGGTTACGCAGTCAATCAAGATACAGTAACACGTTTCAATAAATTTTGGGTTAACAAATATGGAACTAAAGAAAAGGATGTAAATTTAGATTAAAAGCTCTCACAGTTTCTATGATGCTTTATAGTCTCTTAATTTTAAAAAAGAGAAAGGGTTTTCTTCCTATGAGTTTCTGATGTTTTTATAGCACACAGCACTGGCCTAACTGGATGTTCACTTGCAGAAAAATGCAATAGGTCCATTTATCACCTTGCATAAAACTCAGGTCAAAGGGGATTAAAGATCTCAACATAAAACCAGAAACAATAAGTCTATTAGAAAAGAAAGCCTTGAACTTATTGGTACAGGAAACAATTTTATTAACAGAACACCAATATCTCAGGACCTAAGATCAATAATTATTAAATGGGACCTCATGAAGCTGAAGAGGTTCTGTAAAGAAAAGGATCCTGTCAGTAGAACAAAACAATAGCCTATAGACTAGAAAAAGATGCTCACAAACCCTACATCTGACATAGGAATAATATGCAAAATATATAAATAATTCAAGAAATTAAACACTAACCAACCAAATAATGCTACTAAGATATGGGGTACAGAGCTAAACAGAACACTCAACAGATGAATCTCTAATGGCTGAGAAGCTCTTAAAGAAATGCTCAACATTCTTAGTCATTAAGGAAATGCAAAACAAAAAAGATTCTGAGATTCTATCTTATACGTTTCAGAATGTCTAAGATCAAAAACTCAAGTGACAGCACATGCTGGTGAGGCTGTAGATAGAGCAAGGGGAGCAATCTTCGAATTCTGGTGTGAGTTCAAATTTGTACAAACACTTTGGAAATCAATCTGGTGATTTCTCAGAAAAATTGGGAGTAGGTCTACCTCAATACCCAACTATGCCCTCCTGGGCATATACCCAAAAGATGCTCCACCATACAACACATACAATTGCTCAACCTTGTTCATAGCAGCATTATCCATAATAACCAGAAACTGTAAGTAACACAAATGTCCCTCAACAAAAGAACAGCTATAGAAAAGGTAGTACATTTACAAAATGGAATCCTACTCGGCTATTAAAAACAAGGAAATCAGGGCTGGAGAGATGGCTCAGTGGTTAAGAGCCCTGACTGCTCTTCCAAAGGTCCTGAGTTCAATTCCCAGCAACCACATGATGGCTCACAACCATCTATGATAAGATCTGGTGCCCCCTTCTGATGTGTAAGCTCACATGCAGGCAGAACACTGTATAAATAATAAATAAATCTTAAAAAAAAAGGAAATCTTGAAATTTTCAGTCATGTAGATGGAACTATAAAAGATCATCCTGAGTGAGGTAACCATGACCCAGAAAGCCACACATGGTTTGTAATCACTTATAAGTGGATATTAACCATACACTACTGATAACCAACCACACTACAGTCTGAAGTCTCCAAAAAGCTAAGTAAATGGAGGGCCCAAAGCCATGCTTGACTCCCACTCAAAAGGGGAAATAGAATAGACATTGGAAGTAGATGAGGAGAGGGAACAGAGTGGGAGAGGTGTGTGTGGAGGGAAATGAGAATAGAGAACAGATATGGAGAGAACAAGATGGGAGTTGAGAGTATTGGGGAAAAGAAGAAGTGATACCCAGGAGGAGGGGTATTTCTGGGACAAGATGGAGACCAGCAACAATGTAGGCTCCTAAGAGGATATGGTGGTGGCTCTAGCTGAGACTCCTAGCAGCATGGCACATGGAGATTGAAGTGGTCACCTCCTAGCTAGGCAGGACATTCACTGGAGAGAGGGGGGACACACACCTACCCCCCAAAATCTTCAACCCAAAATTTTACCTTGACTACCAAGATGTGCAAGGATAAAAAGTTGGAGCAGAGATTGAGAGAAAGGGCCAACCAATGACTGGCCTGGCCTGAGATCTGCCCCCGAGGAGAGAGCCAACCCTTGACCCTTGATTCATGATATTCCACTATGTTTGCAGACAGGAGTATAGTGTTACTGCCCTCTAACAGGCTCCACCCAGCAGCAGAGTGAAACAGATGCTGAGACCCACAACCAAACATTAGGCAGAGATGGAGGACTCTTGTGGAAGAGTAGGTGCAAGGACAGAAGGACCCAGAGAGGACAAGAAATCTACAAGGAGATTAAGATAAGCCCAAGAGTAGGGGAAGGGTGGAGGGAGAGGACTAGAAACAGACTATGGGAATTATTATGATTAAAAAGGGTCTCTGCCCTGAGCTGGTAATAGTGAGATCAATAATGGAATTCAGCAAAGAATTGTAATAACTGACCAATGGAAAACTATAGAAAATCACCAACCAGTCTAAGGAATTGACACGAAATGAGTTGTTAAAGAGATTCCTCTGTGTATTTTCCAGTCTTCCTAGCATATATACTTTACTGAGGATATATAAACCTCCCGAATGTCCTGGGAAAATAGCATACAATTTTAAATGTTACTTTACCTCCCCAAGGATGGAAAAGTGCTCCTGGCTACTTCATCAAACAGCCCAAGGGCTCTTCTGCCTGGACTTCAGTAAACTTGACCCTAGACAGCAAGAATTATCAAAATTGATATAATGGTATAACACCATGTGAATGTAAATAGACCCATGCCAACTGTCTCTGTATTATTTTAAACAATGAGTTGAATTTGTAATTTATTTTAAAGGAAAAGAAGTGCAAGCATGATATATGATACTTTCAGGAGAAAATCGGAGAAAGTAAGCAGGAAGCTAAACAAGCAAATTTGCGCCAGGGGAGCACAGAATATCTCAAAGCCTTCACACACCTAGCGCACAATAATCCCAGACTGAGAAAATTGGAGAAAGTAAGCAGGAAGCTAAACAAGCAAATTTGCACCAGGGGAGCACAGAATATCTCAAAGCCTTCACACACCTAGCGCACAATAATCCCAGACTGAGAAAATTGGAGAAAGTAAGCAGGAAGCTAAACAAGCAAATTTGCACCAGGGGAGCACAGAATATCTCAAAGCCTTCACACACCTAGCACACAATAATCCCAGACTGATAGCTCTACTTTTTCCACAGGGTTAAGCCAAGGTCCCAGGAACCACAACCTTAATTCTTTTGAGGCCCTGGTCTCAGTTCCAGACCTGAACTAACTGCGCTCTTCTACACTGAACTAGGTTCCTTTTGCTCCTTTATCAGGGTCTCTAAAGAAGTCTTGGCCTGGGCTAGCTCTCAATACATCTTCTTATTAGGTTGCTATGACTACATTCACATGAAGAAATTCCAGGATAGAAAGATGTCTCTGATGGTCTCAGTATGAGAAGACATTCCTTCTCTACCTTTCTTCTGCTCATGTGAGTTGATACTGAGTCACACACTTTTTTCGATAAAGCTTCTGTGGTTAACAGCTGTTATGAGGTAGAAGGAGAGTGACAAAGTACAACGCATAGAACAAGAGAGACTTAACACAGCACATAAGTTTGGAATCAGGAAGAAAGAATATGTTGGTTCACAGGGTAAAACATGTCTGGCTATTGAGCAATGCTAGAAATTCAGGTAAGGTAATAGACACTATACTCAAACAAGAGCATGCCGGTGAATCAGATTCCACAATAAATACCATATTGGGTTCAGTTATTCCACCTGTCTATAATTAATAACAATAAATCCATTCAAAAATACCAAGTAGAAGATATAAGGAGATAACGGAACATCTAGAAAGAACACACTTCGTTGGTGGACTGATGGCTCACTGTGAAAAAGGGAAAAGGGAAAAGGATGAAAGGTCCAAGCCAGCAAAACAAATGATAGCCATCTCTCTGACATTCTTAAACAGGAAGTTTTCCATAAATTCATTTTGCAAAACCAAACAAGTATCTATCAGCCTGAATTCCAAGTGGGCTTGAGAAGCTTAGCTGTCTGCAACCAGTGGACTTTACACAGTGCAAAGTACTCAGAAACAGCAGTTCCCAGAATTCCATGCTGCCCTGCTCCATTCACGGTGCTCCTCACTTGAGCCTGTCCCTGGCCAGTCCGTGATTTTTGTTTCTGAGCCTCTAGAATTAACAAGACTCTCCTTCACTTTTTTTTTTTACTTGAACCGTGTGTTCATGCGCTAAAACTCTCCCAAGTTTCAGACTGCACCTGGGAAGGTCAAAACTACACCAGTCAATAGTCAATTTTCTCCAGATTTCAATCAAGACTCTTCTTCACCGTTATTATGAAGTGCCGAGGATGACAGTGACTGTGTTTCCCCTGCTATCACTCAAACTGATAGAGAAGGGGATTTATTGTGTCAGATATTTCAAAACTAAGTAATAGAATCCTTTATTAAAACACAAGCATTCTGGCTCGGTCTGGAAGGAGAAGGGCCAGCCAATCACACTGTGCGCAAGCCATTCTGCTCAATGCAGACACTGCCCATTCAGTCACAGAAAAAAATGTCTAGTTTAAAGTACCTATTCCATTAAGGGAAAAAAAAACATGCCTTGTAGTAACTTAAAATATTTTAGGAATTTACTAGTGGCTTACATACATGTGAGTATAAATTATAAACTTTTATCCAGTAGGAGAGAAGAGAAAGCAGAATTCAGTCCTTAAAGTGGATGATGTAAGGGTGGGAGATGTACCACACATAAGAGCACTTACTCCAAGCATTAGCACCTGAGTTCAGATCACACAAACTGCATAACACCGCTGAGGATTTTTTTTAGCCTCCTGCTTACAAATACACACTCTCCCTCCCTCCCTTTCTCCCTCTCTCCCTCCCTCTCCCTCCCTCCCTCCCTCCCTCCCTCCCTCTCTCTCTCTCTCTCTCTCTCTTTCTCTCTCTCTCTCTCTCTTCAGGTAGAGACCAAAGACCTTGCTTGAAGAAATAAGGCAGAGATACAGGAGGATAACAAACTACTACTACTCTGACTTGCATGCACACACATCCACATCCACCACACACACCCACTATATTATCTATCACCAATCTATATATCTTATCTATCTATCTACCTACCTATCTGAATTTTTCATTTACAGATATATGTTTACATCATACAAATAAATGAATTTGGGGAGGTATCCCAAATAGGAAAGAAACTTTTGGAGCTTGTGGAAGGCACTGGTTTGCACAGAGTGGGAAAGGAAGGAAACAGTCCATCCTTTGCCAGAAGAGAATAGCTGCCATTTCGTGCGAAGGTCTTTTCATGATCTTAGTTCAATACTTAGCAACACTGACTTTCCGTTATTCCCTCCAAACCTGTGACTTGTCGTAAAGAGAAATGAACTTACCATGGGCTCTGTGAAACCACAGTGGAAGAGTGTTGTACTGAGGGATTGAGTCTGTCTTGTTGAAATGAGATGCCAGTTTCTCTCACTTACAGGTTTATAATTCCCTTGTCTGCTTCCCCACAGGACCTGTGAGTTTCAACTCTAGATCAATGGCAGCATATGCATGGAGGATTGAGAATTACTTTTCAACAACTTTGCTTAAATTACTTGTACTGAAAACAACCAGGATAAGACAGCAAATCCACAGATGCAAATATAAAGAGTTGGGAGGGGGGAAAATGACATTCTGTGAGTCCTTAGAGTACACAGGATATCAAGGGGAGAGCCAAACAAGTCCAATGCCTGGAAAGCAGAAGACTGTTATGTGTCTCTGGATCTGGGCAGATCTGACAGCTCTTCCTCAACACCAAACATCTTGGGAGATTTCAGAAGTTAAATAACCACCAGCATTAAGAAGGATTACAATCGGAGATTTCTTCTTTTATATCTGACATCTTTGATATGCATTTTCTAACCATTTCTTGCCTGTTTTGTACGCTGCTCGAGTCTATTTATTTTCATATATTACAAAGTCCACTGCAATGTATTTACAACTATGTATGTATGTAAATGCATGTGTGGACTCCAATTTTGAGCTATTCAAACTAAGGCTACAATGTGCATGGATTTAGATGGCATAGATTTAAGAAAGAATCATTGGAGTTTTGAGGTCTATGTTTATTTAAAATATTTTAAAAACAAAAAAATTTCAAATATATACACAATATAGCTTGGTCATATCTATTCTTCTGCCCATTCTCCAATATCTCCTTTCCAGGAGATCTCCCTGCCAATTTCACTTCTCTTTTAGTTTTTGTTTTTCTGATGCTTCTTTTTTTTTTTTTTTAAATATGGCCCACTAAGCCCAGTTAGTGCTGCCCATATGTTCATAAGTGTTGGCCATGCACTATGGCTTGGAACAACATTATCAGTTTTGAAACACCGAAGGAAAAGTGACTTTCCTCCTCAGCATCTGTTCCCTGCCAATACCTCCGTATATAGGAGTAGGCTTCCGTAACCCTTTGCCTACCCAGGTTGGGGGAAAAAACTGGAAATTTTGCATAGACCTTGTTCAGGTGCCCACAACAGCTCATTAGGACAACAAGCATGCCATACACAGAAGACAGCATTTTATAGCTCTCCTTTATTTCTTCTAGGTGTTTGAAAACATTTATTTATTCACTTTGTATGCAATCATATCCCCCTCCACCCTCTCACCTACTCTTCAGGAAAGGGGAGCGCTTCCATCTACCAATCCGAACACATCCAGGCTCATCAGGACTGAGTACACACTCTACCATGGTGGCCTGGCAGGGAAAAGCAATTAAAAAGTATGCTAGAAAGTCTTTGTCAGAGAAAGCCTCTGCTTGCCTTAGTAGGTGACCCACATGAAGACTAAGCTGCTCATTGGGTCCATTTGTATAGGACACCTAGGACCGGTCCATAGATGATCCTTGGTTGGTGTTTCAGTCCCTGTGAGGCCCCTCTAGTCCCAGGTTATATGGCTTTGTTAGTCTTCCTGTGGATCTCTTGTTTCCTCTGGGTCCTTCTATCCTTCCTCCCATTCTTCTACAATGTTCTCTGTGCTCCACACAATGTTTGGCTGTGAGTCTCTGCATCTGATTCAGTTAGTTGCTGGGTGACTCCTCTCCACTCCTGGGCATATACCCGAAGGATGCTCCACCATACCATGAGGACACTTATTCACCTATGTTCATAGAAGTATTTTTTTTCTTTTTTATTAATTAAGTTTTCACTTTACATCCTGACCATAGCCACCTCCATCCTCTCCTCCAGGTTTTACACTTCCCTTTGCTTCCCTAATCCCCCTCCCTTACTCCTCAGAAAAGAGGGATGCCCCTGTAACCCACACACCCTAGCATCAGGACTCAGTGTGTCCTTTTCCCTGGTGGCCACCATGGAGCAGTAATCAAAAAGTATGCAACGATGTCAGAGACAGACCCTGTTCCTTTTACTAGAGGACCCTCGTGAAGCCTGAACTGAACATCTGCTACATCTCTAGTGGTGGCCTAGGTCCAGTCCATGCATGGTTCTTGGTTGGTGTTTCGGTCTTTACAAGACACTCTGGGCCCTATTTAATTGGCTACGTTTGCCTTCTTGTGAAACTCTTGTCACCTCCGGGCTCTTCTATTCATCCCCTCACTTTCCCCCAAGACTCACTATGCTTCACCCAATGTTTGGCTATGAGTCTCTGCATCTGTTTGGGTCTGCTGATGGGCGTAGCCTTTCAGAGGACAGCTATGACAGGCTCCTATCTGAGAATATATCAAAGCATCATTAATAATGCCAGAGTTGGTTCTCTCCCATGAAAGGGGGGTCTCAGGTTGGGACAGGCGTTGGTTGGACATTCTCTCAATCTCTGCCCCATCTTTATCCCTGCATAGCTTTTAGGCAGTGTAACTTTTGGGTCACAGATTTTGTGGGTGGGTTGATGTTCACCTCCCTCCAGTAGGAGTCTTGTCTGGTTAGAGGGTGACCTATCCAGTCTTCATTTTCAACACTAGTAGGGGGTCTCAGATAGAGTGGCAGCCATATCTTCCCGGACAGAGTCTACTCTGTCATAGGTCTTGAGGCTGTCTCAGGGATGTCCCAGGCTACAGTTTCTCCCCCCGCCCCCCCCCCCCCCGCAAGCCCTCTGTCTTCCTGTTCCCACCCCTCCCTACATCAGAACCCCACCCTAATTTCCCTCAGTAACTCACTCTCCTATCCTGTTCCCTCTCTCCCAGCACTTCTTTTGTCTATTCTATTTCCTTTTGTCCGTGAGATTCATGCATCCTCCCTTAGGCACTCCATGCTACATAGCTTCTTTCGGTCTGTGAATTGTACTATGCTTATCCTGTACCATATGTCTAAAATTCACTTCTAAGTTAGGACAGACCATGTGTGTCTTCCTGGGTCTGAGTTACCTAACTCAGGATGAGATTTTCTAGTTGTGTTCACTTGCATGAAAATTTCAAGATTTCCTGGTTTTTAGTAGTTGGTTGGTATTCCATTGTGTAAATGTACCACACTTTTTTTTATCCATTCTTCAGTTGAGGGACATTTAGGTTGTTTTCAGTTTCTGGTTATGACAAATAAAGATACTATGAATATATTTGAGCAAGTGTCCTTGTTGATTGATGTGTCATCTTTTGAGTATATGCTCATGAGTGGTATAGCTGGGTGTTGAGGTACAGCTATTCCAAAATTTTTGAGAAACCTCAGATTGATTTTCAAAGTAGTTATGCAAGTATGCACTCTAACCAGCAATGGAGGAATATTCCCTTTTCTCCACATCCTCCCCAGCATGTGCTGTCACGTGAGTTTTTATCTTAGCCTTAGCCATTCCGACTTGTATCTCAGTCATTTTGATTTGTATTTCCTGATGACTAATGGGGTTGAGCATTTCTTTAAGTGTTTCTTAGCCATTCAAGATTCCTCTGCTGAGAATTCTCTGTTTAGATTTGTACCTCACTTTAAAAAAATTTATTAATTTATTCTTCTTACATCTCAATGGTTATCCCATCCCTTGTATCCTCCCATTCTTCCCTCTCTCCCATTTTCCCCTTATTCCCGTCCCCTATGACTGTTCCTGAGGGGGACCTCCTCCCCTGTATATGCTCATAGGGTATCAAGTCTCTTCTTGGTAGCCTGCTGTCCTTCCTCTGAGTGCCACCAGGTCTCCCCCTCCAGAGGACATGGTCAAATATGAGGCACCAGAGTACGTGTGAAAGTCAGATCCCACTCTTCACTCAACTGTGGAGAATGTTCTGCCCATTGGCTAGATCTGGGTAGGGGTTTAAAGTTTTGTACCTCACTTTTAATTGAATGATTTAGTTTGGTGGTGTTTAATCTCTTGAGTTTTTTTTTTTAATAGATTTTGGACATTAGTTCTTTGTCAGATGTAATGTTGGTTAAGATAGTTTCCTAATCTGTAAGCTGCCACTTTGTTCTGTTGAAAGTGTTGTTTATCTTACAGAAGGTTTTCCATTTCAAGAGGCCCCATTTTTCCCAGTGCTGGGGTTTTTACTTTCTATCATGGGATGTCTAGTTGAGTATTATACCCCCATACTAAAGGGTAACTCCATTAAACTTCTTATTATATATATATATATATATTTTATGAAGCATCTATGCCCGTAGGTTTCAATGTGGCTTCTTCAAAGGAACAGATGTTACTTTAAAAGACGGTAATTACCCCTCTACATAATCCCTTCTCCCTCCAGGTTATTTTTTAATTTGTTCAATTTACAACCCAACTGTAGCCTCCTCACTCATCGCCTCCAAGTCCCACCCTCACTCCCTCAAACCTCCTTTTATCCTCCCCGAGTCATCAGAAAGAGAGAACCCTCCTCCTCTAACATCTGACCTCAGCCTATCAAGTCTCATGGAACCTCCGTGTATCATCTTCCTCTGTGCCCTGGAAAGGCCACTACCCACCAGTGGGAAGTGAACAAAGTGTAGGGACCAGAGCCCATGTCATAAGTAGTCCCTACTCCTCATACTATGGGACCCACAAGGATATTGTGACACCTATCTACTACACATGATCAGAGGGGGTCTAGGTCTTCACCACTCATGGTCACTGATTTGTGCATCAGTCTCTGCAGCACCCCCATCCTTTGCCCAGATTTGTTGGCTCCACTGGTCTCCTGACTCCTCACAGTCCTTTTCCCCAACTCTTCCATATGATTCCCTGTACTCTACCAAGAAGAGACTTGATACCCTATGAACATGTACAGGGGGAGGAGGTCCCCCTCAGTCACATTCATAGGGGAGGGGAGTAAAGGGAAAATGGAAGGGAGAGAGGAATGGGAGGATACAAGGGATGGGATAACAATTGAGATAAAATATGAATAAATTAATAAAATACATTTTTAAAAAAGGCTCCCTGTGCTCCATCCTGAAATTTGCCTGTGAGTCTCTGCATCTGCTTGGATCCCCTGCTGAGTAGAATCTTTCAGAGGACCCCTATGGTAGGCTCCTGTCTTGTTCCTTCTCTTCGACTGCTCCCGCTGTCTATTCGATTCGTCCTTCTGGATTATAATTAAGCATTCTCTCTTTTGGTCCTAACAATTTTAATAAGCCCTTCCGCTGTGAAATGACTTTCTTCCTAATGTTTCATGTTACCCAACCTTTGTTTTTTTAAAGAGAATTAGGTAGTTATATTACTTGAAGGTCTTTTGTTTGTGTCTACAGAAGTCAAACTTGTTTTTCTTCCCACATGTCCCACAGCCTTGTGGGACTCTATATTGTGAGAGACTTTTTCATTGCTTGTTTAAAAGTCCAAGCTGTACATGGGCAGAATATTCCCTGATTTTCGTAGTTGACTGAATTGGGTCATTGTTAAGGCCCCCACCTGCATACTAATCAAAATTTCTCCCCCACTAAATTCATGGTCAGATCTTTCACCATGTTCTCATTCTCCTCACTGTGTGGTACTCCCGTTGGTTCCAAGATTTATTATTTTGAGAACAGCTTTTGGGCACAATGCTAGCTTATCTCCTTATTTGTTGGCATCCTATGCCAGGAGGAAATGACAGCCAATGCTTCTATCTCATGTTATTTTTTTGTCCTTTCCCTGAGAAGTCAGAGGATAATGCAGAGGAATAGCAATGACTTGTCGGGTTTCACCTTTTACATATCTACTTTATTTGGAGTTCTTTAATAACCATATCCCCCCTTCAACCCACCTACCCTAGACACGAGAGAAAAGAGGTTAATGAGGACAGGAGAAGTAGACACTTCTAGAACCAGTTCCTTGGGTGGATTCCATGCTTCGCTGTCAGGATTCCAGCAGACACGTTAACAGCAAGCCAGCAATTCAGCAGAAATGACTGCAACTGCCGCAGCCAGAACCCGGAGAAGTAGTTGGAACCTAGAACCTCAAAGGGTTCTCTGGAGTGTTTCCCTCTCTTAGGAGCATCTTGAAGTGGAGTGATGAACAGCCAAATGATGCAAAAACTAAATAGCCAAGCCTCTAGTGTTGGGCTTATATATATATATATATATATATATATATATATATATATATATATATATATATATATATATATATATATATATCCTTTCAGAGTTTGTACTAGGATGTTTATCAGCTGGCAAAGACCATGTCCCTGGAGAAGCAGTTCCTCTTCCAGCAGACAAACACCATGTGTCCTCTCCAGTCTGTTTCCAGTGAACTAACATTGTACACCCTCACACAAGACTGTTTTACATCCCACACTTGGGATCAAAACAAAAACATATTCACATACACTACAATGACTTGTCTTTTTCTCATCATAATTGTACATTTCTATTGTATTGGAAATTCCTATTATAATTTATGCCTACAATGGTGAATTCCTTCTTGGTAGACAACTCATCCTACTTTGCCCACAACAAAGACCATGTAATTGCTGTAACAGATAGCTTATGAACCTATCTAATACATATACCTGCGTGATCATGACATAATCTCCAGGCCATCCATAGTGTAAAGGACAGGACATCCTTATATTCATATTGGGGCTCATTCATCAAAAAGGCTTACAATTTTTTATTAAGTATTTTTTACATATACACTTATATTATTATACATATATACAACAAACTACCTACAGCAAGAAGTGGCATGAAACAATCAGGAATTATATATATATATATATATATATATATATATATATATATATATATATATATATATATATATTGTGTGTGTGTGTGTGTGTGTGTGTGTGTGTGTGTGTTACATTCATAGTGGTTTTGGCTATTTGTATTTAGCAACCTTGAAGAACATATCTTTCCTATCTTGGTGAGTCTAAAATTCTGAATGAAAATCAATATCTACCATATCTCATTAATATCAACTTAAAACATCTATCTAGACCTAAAAACATCTTAATCCCTAAACAACTAAGCATAATTGTAAAACTACACTATCTTGTCTTCAACTCCATCAGACACTTGAGAAGGAATAAAATTAATTACCTGAATATATAGGGAGTGCAGGTTAGCAGCTTCCCAAATGAGAAAAGAGCTGAGATGGTTTGCTACCTGAGTAGTCACCCCAATTTCTCTATAATGTTAGAGCATCATCTTCAGCCTTCTGGCCCAGTATAACTGACAGACACATTTGTGAGGCAGGAACTATTGAGGACTTGCTTACCCTGTCTCGGCAGAGTTTGGCCATCAACTCTGCCTGCATCCAAGCTTGTCCATTTTTAAGCAGAACTCTGACTGTGGTAGAAAAAAAGGACATTTTGCCCAGTGATTTGTGTGCCACATTTGAAACCATCTCCATAAGTAGGTAAGGTATCTGTGAAATAATAAAAACAACTTTAAATGTCATATTTTGTATGTTTCTGAGGTTTTTTTGAAGACTTTATCTATTTTACCCTATCTATCTACAGAATTATATCTATGTTACATCTAGAATGTATATTCTTGTGATAAAATAATTACTAGTATATTTTTATCACAAGGAAAGTCTTTTGTTAAAGATTAAGTAGAAAATTTAGTCAATATAGCATCCATGGCATGACCATGAGGTCATGAGTTAAGATTCTATGCAGCATCTATGGGACATCTGGGCATGATGGAAGCCACTAGCAGTCCTAGGGCAAAGAAATCAGAGACAAGAGTTGTCACTTTGATCAAGCGATGATATCCTTATCTATATAAAAGCTTTTAAGCTTCATGGGGGCCTATTTATTAATTGCTTGTCTTAGTATCTGTACTATCAGTGTCCTGCCAGAAACATATTTCTTAGGCCAGTGAATTCAAGCATATTTTTTCAGGAGCTCTCAAGAGCCATATATATTCACGCCTTGTCAGAAGCCATTGAGGAAAAAAAAGGGGTTCATTCAGTAGAAAACACATTTCATTACCTGTAATAGTCTTGTTTCCAATCTCAACCACAAAGCTCTTTTATCTACCCATCTAAGTCTCAAGTTGCTAATTACTCATGTCTTTTTGTAAAAGGAAAAATATTCTTACCTATGTTCTCTGTAATGCAACAGCAGGCAGTGTGTGGCTTACAGTCTATCAAGTTTTGGGTGGAAATTGGGACCCTGGTTTATAGAATTATTCCCCCCATGGTCCGTCCCCCTTTTCCATCACATGAGTGGTACTTCGACTCTGCATCTACAGCATCATCTACATAAAGGATTAAGGAAAACTTTTCAACAACTCTTCTTCAGTTACTTGTCAACAAACACATTTACAAAATACATGAACTTATCCAAAGAAACGATCAATACTGTGAGGAAGGGAACTTATCTGTGAGTTTTGGAATACTTAAAATATCACAGGGAACACTTCCAAATCCCTGTGCTAGGAAAAGGAAGTCAGTTTTATGGCGACTCTTTCTGGATGTGAAACAAACTGAGAGTGCTTTCTCAACACCTAACACCAGGGGAGATTTTGTAACGCTAAAGAACACCTTCAATAATGGGCCTGGAGGAGGAGAGATGTAATGGGTCATCTCTGCTTCTTGGTTGAAGCTACATTTTCTAAAATATTATTCATGTTTTGTGTACACCCGTTGTTCATTTTCAAGCTTTAGAGTATGCCGTTTCATGTGCATAAATCAAAATTTACAGACCCTGGTGGCTTCTTGTTGTGATTTTTATGCTCTAAATGTCCTTCTAAATGGCTCACAGTGTACACATTGGTTTGCTGGTCCATATTTCAGAAAAAAAGTGCTTAATATTGGGGTGTTGCTTTTCCAAAATAATGATTTTTTAAAAGGAATTAAATTAATTTGCATTCAAAGGATAAAGGGTTGAGGGTTTCCATTCATAGGTAAGATGATATAATTTTATAAATATAAGGTTTTTTAAAATTTTGTCAGTTTGTGGCACACGTACATTTATATTTTGGTTAAATGCACATTTTGTTGAAGATACAAATATATAGTGTATTGCCATGTTTAGAAGCATTTTTAGATGCCATGTTGTCAAAGGCTGGGCTTCTGATGGATAACCATAAACATCACCTTGAATGAGTTTAAAATCTGAGCAGTTGCAGTAAGAGTAAGTGCATCTTCTCCTATTGAGGCTACAGGTTGTATCACAGTAGGAGGAAACAGATCCAAGGGCAAAGTCAGCGACAGCCCCTGATCCTGGTATTAAGAGTCCTTACATGATAACCAAGCTGCCCAACTGTCACATATGTGCAGAAGTCCAAGTTCAATCCCATGCACGCTCCCTGGTTGTCAGTTCAGTCTTTGTGAGCCTCTTTGGGGCCAGATTAGTTCATTCCTGTTTTTGCCTCGACTGCTCTGGCTGAAAAAAAAAATCCTTTCTTCTCCTCTTCTTCAGGATTCCCTAATATCTGGCCGTTGATCTCTGTATCTGTTTCCACCAGTTGCCAAGTAAAGTCCCTCTGCTGATGATTATGCTAGGTTCCTGTCTGCAAGTATAGCAGAATGTCATTTACAGGGTCAGGGGTGGTCCTCTCATGGCAGAGGTCTCAATCTGGACCAGTCATTGGATTGCTATTCCCTCAATCACTGTAACATATTTGTTCCTGCACATCTCGTAGGCAAGTTAAGTTATAGGTGGAAGGTTTCTTTTCTCTCTCTCTCTCTTTTTTTTTTTTTTTTTTGATTATTTGTTCCTTTATTTTGGTGGTGTTTTTGTTTGTTGTGTTTTGTTGTTTCTTTTTGTTGTTGGCTTGGTTTTTGTTGTTGTTGTTGTTTTGTTTTTTGTTGTTGTTGTTTTGTTTTTTTGTTTTTGTTTTGGTCTGGGTTGGTGTCCCAATTCCTCCACTGGAATGTTTACAAGGTTTCAGGAGATGGCCAGTTCAGACTACATATTTGCATTTGCTAGGAGTCTTATCTAGGGTCACCCTCACAGATTCCTGAGACTCTACATAGCCCTAGGTTTCTAGGTTGTCCCAGAGATATCCTCCCTCACCCACTTCTAATGATCTCTCCCATTACTCTCTCTGTAGATCTTCCACCAGCCTGAGCCCTCCTGTGCCCATCCTCACTCCATCTCCCATCCAATACCCTCCCCCTTTCCACCCACAATGTCTTTTCTATTTCCCCTTCTCAGTGAAATCCATGTATTCCCCTTCAGCCCTCCTTGTTACTTAGTTTCTTTGGATTGTGGTATAGTTATCCTTTACTTAATTGCTAATATCCATTTAAAAGGGAGTACCTATATGTTTGTCTTTCTGGGTCTGTGTTACCTCACTCAGAATGGTCTTTTCTAGTTCTATCCATTTTCTGGGAAGTTTCATAATGTCATTGTTTTTAATACGTGAGTAATACTCCACGGAGTAAATTTACCACATTTTCTTTAACCATTCTTTTGTTGAGGGATATATAGGTTGTTTCCATGTTCTGGCTATTAGAAATAAAATTTCTGAGGACTTTCCAAGATAGTGCCACCCAGAGCATACCATATTTGAACAGACAATCAGAGATTGTGGACCAACCTGTGGAGTTACCTGGCTGCTGACTCCAAATTGCCAATATCTGTGTTTCCCAGACAATAGGAGGCATTCTGGGAGATGGGACTCCCAGTTCCATATGCCCCATGGACATCTCCCTGGTCCAAGAGGCACACACAGTCCTAAGGTCATGGCACCCAGTGAATTCTGCACAGTCAAACACAACTCCCGAGTTCCAGAAATGCACAGCTCCAGCATCCGGAACCCAGACCCCTCCTCCCCCCACCAAAGACAACTCTTAGATACTAGGGAAATGTTTCCGGCCTCCAGTCCTACTGGTTCTAATGGTACACTTCTAGAGACCTGCTGGATAACAGGAACATACAAGGTCTCCATTCCAAGATTGCAGTGTCAGGCCACGTCTGGAAGAGGAACACAGTTTCTGCTAGGTGAGCAAGGCCCAGCTCTGCTGACTCTGAAATTCCAGCATCCTTTTGTGCCCACCCCCCACCCCCACCACAGAAAGGAAAGGATTCTGGCTGTTAGGCAAGCACAGTACCACCTCAGACCTTCTAGCTATCTGAAGACTATTCCAGATTCCAGAGGATGTGTGGATCCAGCCTAGGGTTCACGGCTTTACTAGCTGACTTGGGGAGACCTTCAGGACCTCACTAGATCACCCAGGTTAGAAGCTCACACCCCAATTCCCTGCCCGTAGGCCCAACTGGGACACAACCAGCAAAGCAGAGCTGTAGGCTACAGAAAGAGATTCAGCCCTGAGCCCACAGTCTAGGGCTCCTCCTGCATGTCTGATAAAACCATCAGGTTTCAGGAGAAACTAGCCAATTCACGGGACAACAGGATGGTTAAAGGCCAGCATAAGAACACAATCAACAAAGGCCAGGGAAATATGACCATAAGTTCTGGATATCCTAACACAGCTGAAACATAGGAAGACTACCTTAAAACTCTGCTTATAAAGACAGTATAGAATTTAAAGAGAAAACAAATAAGTCTCTCACAGAAGTACAGGAAAATACACTCAAACAAATAAAGCCCTTTAAAGGGGAGGTGAATACATTACTTAAAATACTACAGTAAAATACAATCAAACAAAAGGAATCCTTAAGGAGGAATTAAATAAATCACTTAAAGAAAGACAGAAGAACACAATCAAAGAGGTGAAGGAAATGAGTAAATTGGTTCAAGACCTAAAAATGGAAGTAGAATCCACCTAATATCTAATAAAATAAGCCTTCAAACAAAATTCATAAAAAGAGATGGAGAAGGACACTTTACTCTTATCAAAGAAAAAAATCCACCAAGAGGACACCTCAATCCAGAATATATATGCCTACAAATACATCCACAACCACATTTTTATAAGAGACACCATTAAAGCTTGGATCATGCATCAGTCCCCACACATTAATAGTGGGAGACTTCAGGCACCCCACTCTCACAAAATGGACAGATTATTAAGACAGAAAATAAATGGAGAAATAAGGCAACTAACAGATGTCATGAATCAAATGAACTTAATAAAGGTCTACAGAAAGTTTCACCCAAACACAAAAGGATAGACTTTCTTCTCAGCTCTGCACAGAATCTTCTCTGCTGCTCCGGAAGACCAGATCCAGGAATGGCGAAGAGGAGAGAAGAGAGGTGGAAACTGCAGGAGGGAGAATTGAGCAGGTGGTGAACAGCTGGTTAAGGGAAAACCAGCCACTGGTTGAACAACTAGCTAGAGGAACTAGTTGTTGAGGCGAGGTTGAGGAATGGAGGAAAAGGAAATAGTTGGAGACTCAGGCGTATGGGGTACAAGCTGGAGGTCTCAAAGCCCGGGAGAACTTTTCTTCTGGCTCTCTATCTGTCTCTGTCTCTGCTGGGCTTGCTTGCTATCTCCCTATCTATTTATCTGTCTGTCTATCTATCTATCTATCTATCTATCTATCTATCTATCTATCTATCTGCTATTTATCTTGCTTGCTTGCTGCTGCCCATCTTTCTAATTTTCTTGCTTGCTGCTACCCATCTTGCTAATTTTCTTTCTGTTCCCCATCTATCTATCTCTCTTGCTGTACCCCATCTCACTGTAGCTTACTATCTCATGTCTGTTACTTGTTTTCCCTCTCTCCTTGGGCCACCCCCAGTATTTTATTGAAATGAAGTTCATTTTTTTTTCATTACAAATTACATCATGATGTTTTTTCCCAACTTTACAATCACTAAGGCAATCAAAAAAAATCAACAGAGTAACAAGGAAATACAAAAAGTTCTGTAACCTACAACAAAACATACAACAAAAATCAGTCAGTTTTCAAGCAATGGTCAGCATGACCTGATCAGATCATTATTTTTTACACAATACATGGGAAAGTTTAATTATAAATTTCCCCAGGCTAAAGCCAATGTGTTTAAAAGACGGTCATAGTAACATAGCTTGAGATAGATATTCTCTTTTTTAAAATATATTTTATTAATTTATTCATATTACATCTTAATTCTTATCCCATCTCTTGTATCCTCCCATTCTTCCCTCACTTCCATTTTCCCCTTACTCCCTTCCGCTATGACAATGACTGAGGGGGATTACCTCCCCCTGTATATGCTCATAGGGTATCAAGTCTTTTCTTGGTAGCCTGCTATCCTTCGTCAGAGTGCCGCCAGGCCTCCCCATCCAGGGGACGTGGTCAAATATTCTCTAAAGAAAAACCTTGACCTCCTTCCAGTCCCAGACCAACAGGTGTGCTATCCACGCCTAGGCTTATTGCCAAGGGAACCCTCTATTGTAAAGCGTAATGTTCCAAGTCCATCTTCTATTGCTTTCAACACAAATTCTAAGGAAACGTTTCTACAGGTAATAGTATCTATCCAGGTACTGTTATGTGAAGGTCTTAACTTTATTTTGTGCAGTTTCTGCTTGGGTGCTCACAGTCAGAGAAAAAAAACAAAACAAAACAAAACAAAACTCTATCATTGTATCAAGCCTTTGGCCAGATGCCCTCTTTCAACATTTTTTGTGGGAAAAAGTTTTCACTGTATGAATTTTGCAGTGGACCCTCTGTTCCGTGGCGGGGGGGGGGGTCTATGCTCTTTCCCATATTCGGAGGAGCACAGGGTGTTCGAAGTTTGTGTCTTCTGACCCGGGGGACTGTCCAGCTGCAATGGGGAGGGCGGGGAACTTGTTGATCCTGATTAACAAATCAGTCCGTTTCACAGCCTCAGTTCCTCTGCCTTCTAGACACTGTCCACACTATGTGCACCATCTTGTCCTCCTCTCCATAAAATTGTAAAACAAATATTTATCTATGCCATTTCCAGGAATGGCATGATAAGTCCTTGAGGAATTTGTGGCCAAAGATCTATAGGTCATGCACAGTTGATGTCCTAGCTGGAGACATTTTCATGTTCCAGTCAGTCTCAGAGCTGTTCCTATGGGGAAGGGTCGGCAGAACTATGCTACCTGCTTGCTCTGCCGTTTGAATGTCGAAGGCTCCTTTTTAAATAGGCCTGTGTTATTTTGACCTCTCTCAAAGGGGATGCATATTACCATTAGCATGTTGAAATCAAAGCAAGGTTATATAGATCTAAATAGGCTCTTTTGGGCTCTCAGGCACATGCTGTATTATGCCAACCCACTACCTGTCTCCTGTCAGAAGGCCTCGTATTTAAAAAGATAAGCCTATTGCCATGAGCAATAGAAAAGGCATATGTTTTAAATAAACATCATATAAACTCTTGTTTTACTTTTAGAGTTTATGCATACCCTACGCATCTGGTACCTGGGTTTTACACTGTTTGTTCTCTTTTTGTCCCACCCTTTTTTTTCCATACGGAATAGATGTTTCTGTCTTTTAAATATATGAATTGTAGCCTTTGAGTTTTTGAGACCTAACTAACTTTGCCAATTATATGGTGCCCTGTGTCTCTCTGTATCAGGTGTGGCCACCACTTTTCCCCCATGAAAACGTCTCATGTTTAAATGGATAAGCTGGCTGCCAGATGAGTGTGATACCTCAACTCAGTCAGCATTCAAAATCTTATCAATATGGGAGGCATGAGGCTTGCATATTGGTCTCCCTGCCTATCCTTGGGTCCTTACATTGACCAACAGAATGTATCTCCAAGGCCAAAATGCCCTTTGGCACCAGTTCTACTGTGAACGCCCTACTTTCTAAGGAGATTGGCTGGCCTTTTTAGATCAGTGTGACATGATTTCTCCTTACATAAACCTAAGATTGCTGTGTACCCATCTTTTAGATCAGTAAGGCCATATCCATTATTATGAAAAAAGAACTTACATAGTAACTTTAAGGAAAAAAAATTGTCATTTTGAATCACAGACTGTCTCTGCAAGTGGTTTATCAGCAGGGAATTCCCACCCTGGCTTTATTGTGAAATCAGGCTGACCCAGAACTCAGAGATCTGCCTCTCAACTCCATATCATTGTAACTCTAAACCTTCAGACAAAAATCGGGCAAAGAACCCCCCCCCAAAAAAAAATCTAATTTTTGGGTCAGTTGTGCCAATTTAGGCTTCAGTGAGCAAAGTGCTGTCCATCAATTTTTGGTTGTTGTTAAAGCATATAGGCAGAATCCTTCACAGAAATAGCTGACAAGCACCTTGCAGCTAGAGAGCCTTGAGCTCCGTCTGTGATCAACTTTCCGTTCTCTGTTGGGAAGAGTTCTATTTCATCTTCTTGATTTCTCTCTTCCTTTTTTTAAATGTCTGTCTTATTCTGATTTTTCCCAAAAAGGATATACAAAACTACAATTGTCATTGAAAAATTATTTGCATGCTAAGAGACACAAACTCAAAGGGAATCAATCTGGAAGCACCCTGTCACTGTATCGTCCTCCGTTTTCAACATGGAAAATAATCTTCTTTAATTTCAAAACCTTTCCCTAAGGACATTACTTTCTTAGACACAGCTTACCTTCTAATCCGTCCAAGTTCACGGGCTTGAGGCTTTTCAGTCTGTCTTTGGCTCCTGCGTCCAAAGAGAGTATTTTTTGTTGTTTTTTGTTTTTTGTTTTTGTGTTTTTTCCCCTTCTCAAGGGATCCTGACCTTCCCCAACTCTGGGAAGTTATTGGGTCCACAAAGTGTATACTCATCTGAACTGCAGGAGCCAGGCCTTCCAAGAATCCCTTCTCAAAGCTTCTCTCTTGCCTAGAAAGTCTGCCTTTGAGAAACTTCCTTGTGTTAAAGAGCCACCACTTTCTTTACTTAAAGACACTGCCTGTCTGGAGTGTGTGTGTATCAGCTTTTGTTTTTGTGCAGCCCAGTGAAGGCCTTGCCATTCTGCCGTGGGCCTGCCTACTCAGGAAGTTAGAAGCTCCTGCCTTAGAAATTGTGGTTCCTCTCTTTTCGACAAGAACTAAGAAACTGCTCTGCAGTTTTTATTTTCTATATAAGTTCAGCATAGATTCCTGTAAATTCTGCCCATGTTGGTATGCCATTTGCTGGGGTTATTTTTTTTATAAAAAACTGTTTTAAAAAAAACACAGTATTTTTATAACACTGTGATTGTCTCTCTTAGCTTATTTTCTTAACCCCGGCTGTCACACAAATAATTGAGACTCTTTTATATTACAAGGCGTCACAGCACAACCTTGGAGCAGTTTAAGTCAGCTCTTAACCCTCAGTTACTTTGTATTACAACCAGCAAACACATCTCAGTGGTACTTACCTGTTGTTGCTTTTCTCTGCTCCAGCTCCTCCCTCCTGATCTTCCTTGGCCCTCTCCCAGTGGCTGAATCTCCTGGCTGACTCCCTAACCCCTCCTCCTCCCTTGGCTGGCAGGAAGTCCAGCCCTACTCCCTCCCCTGCTCATCAATTGGTTGTAACCTGCTTTATTGACATAACAAGGGGACAACAGGAGAGCAGAGTTTACACGCTATTTAGACAAGAAATCATAATTTAAGCTACACAATAACCTTATTATGCCCTACAGCGTTCTTATAGAACGCAGGACTATCAGCCTAGGGACGGCATCGCCTACAATGTGCTGGTCCCTTGCCTCTTGGTCACTAAATGGGAAAATGCCTTGAAGCTGGATCTCATGGAAGCATCTCCTCAAATGTGGCTCCTTCCTTTCTGACGGCTCTAGCGTGTATCAACTTGACACGCAACACCAGCCGGGAAGGTCATTGTTCTTAGTTTAAATAGCGGTTAGAGGAACATAGGGACGCATTTGAGAACCACCAGGGCATGAAACAATTTCATACGGTGTTACCTTTTCCACCAGCAGAGAAAAAAGTGCCTGGAGGCTGAGCTGTTACTACTGATGAGCACAATATAGGGGCAAAACATAGGGAAGCAGGTTTCTAAAATTGCAATGAGATTTATGATCCACAACTCTGGATTACGAAACAAGGCGGAGTACAGGAGCAAGATAGACGAGACGGAGTAGAAGGCGACAAAGGTGCACACAAGTGTCAGGATGGTTTGGATTGCCCTGGACTCGGGAGAGACTTTCAGGGGATTTCGGGCTCTGTGGATGTACTGTACCTGCCTCTTATGGCTGTAGAGGATGCCCACCATGAAGACACTGGCCCAAGACATGAGACACAAATACAGGCCATCAGTGAAACACAGGAAGAATATATACAGTGGGGTTGCAATGCCCCCCGAAACAAACCATGAGCAGTAGCCTATACTCAGTTTCCAGCTCTTGGTGGCATTCCTTCTAGGTCCAGTCGCTCTCATTGGTATCATGATGTTCACGAGCAGATGCAGAAGCCAGCTGAGTGAGCAGGAAGGACCCATGTACTTGATGGCTCTGTGTTTAAGCTTCATCCAACTCGTCCTACTGGAGGCCATCGTGGTTGCTTGGAAACAACTCAGAAGGCACGTGGCGTGCAGGGAAATCCCCCGGGATACACGATAAAGGTAAAGTATAAGTTTACACCCAACATCGTCTAGGAAATGTTTCATGCCGAACTCGGCCATTATCTGAGGAATTCTTCTAGAAATAAGAGACAAGAAGTTGGCAAGAGCCAAGTGCTTTACGATCAGGTTTTTAAGTACCAAACTCTTTCCAGTCGATCCTGGCATTAAATAATGAAACAGAACTGAGAAGTTGCCCAGGATCCCCACTGCAGTCTGAAAGACTAAGACTGTACCCATTGCCAAATTCTCTGATTTCATTTTCTCACTATTAGAGATGTTAACTATGTTAGGCTAAGCAGACCTGGAAGAGAAATGTACAATTCTGTACTACTTTCATTAAAGTAACTTAAATAAACAGATGATTTAATTCAGTGACAATAAACTTGCCAAAGAAGGCACTGAGTTCCATTCCCAAGAACACAAAAGGTCCTCATTCTCCTGAGTATAAATCTTTCTCAAAGAAAAATGTTTTATAAAAACATTTATTCATTCATATAAACATTTTCTTCTAGGTGATTTTGTTAATAAGGGCAATGCACATTTTTGTGATAGTTAATGATTGAGACATCCAAATAATATGAGTTTTAACATTTATTTCCATTATTCAAACTGCTTTCCTCCATTTATTTCAATTATTGAGGACTGCTGTGTCTATTTGAAGAATTATTATTGTCATCTCATTCCTTTTAACATAATGATGCCTAAGTTTTCCAGGGACTGTGAAAAAAAAACTGATTACAGGTGAAACAATCCATTGACAAAAAAACAAACAAACAAACAAACAAACAAACAAAAAACCAACCCACATATACTGGAAGTGTTCCAAATCAAGGTTCTAAAACAAGTCAATTTATCAGAAACAGGACCACAATGGTTACCAAAACCACAGTTGTCAAAGACTATTCTCCTGTCTACTCCCAGACAGCTTCATAAGGGGAAGTTACCAGTGGTTCTATTCGGCACAAGAACCACACCACACATACCCAGTCCGGAAAATTCCACAGAAATGGCACCAAGAAATCTTAAACATCCCTTACTCCAGGCTCAGGAAGCATGTTTCTGTCTATATATGATTTATGGATTTTCCTGAAGGTCAAATATTAAGATAAAAAAGACCAAGCCAAATCTCACACCCAGGTGGCAGGTCAAATCTTCAATCAAGTTCTGGCTCCAGACGTGTCACTAGAATGATCCATGGGTTCCATGAAAGTGTCAGTGTAGAGGCTGTGCACAGGTGATGTGCCCTGAGATGGAATCTGCAAGGAGTCAGGGACAATAATGTGACGTCTGCAAAAATAAACCTGATAGTTAGGGGGAGAGCACTATCATGTACCCAATAATACGGGAAATTTAAAATAATACAACAAGATGTCAGTAATAGCAGAGCTAGTTAGGCAGTTTGGCTATGAGACTCAATTGAGTAAATTTTTTTAAAGGATTTAATGGAATAACATGAAGTGGAGATGAGGATTTGGTTCTGTTGGCAGAATGCTAGCATAGCGTGCAAAAGCACAGAGGTTTAATTGCACTACCACATAGGCTGTGTGTGTTGGAACATATCTGTAGTCCCAGACCTTGGGAGGCGGGGCCAGAAACATTCAGGCATTTGTGGTAATTTTTAGCTACATAGTAAAGTCCAGGACAACCTGAACTGTGTGAGTGCCCACATCATTAACTTATCTTTTTAAACATAAACTCCCTCCTCCCATGCCAGACCATATCCTCTTCTCCCAAGCTAAAGCCATTTTGTGGGTCCAACCACGCAACTATACCCAGTGCTTCAGGCCAACCTCTTGAGTCAGCCATCTTATCCCCAAGAGTCTTGCACTTACCCCACCACTCAGGCAAGCCTGAGTCCCACACCCAATCTGTTAGCCCAATCCGGTGAGTCCCTTCCCAGCTTCCACTGTTGGAAGAAGAAACACATCCTCTGTGAAGCCCAGTTTAACTGTGTCAACATCAGACACACACCCAATAACAACCACTCCACGTGCTCAGGTCCCAGTGCAAAAATACAAACAATATTAAGTTCAAACCTGGACGTCTCCAACAATATCAACCAGTCTTATCGAAATGTGTTCCAATGAGAATGACCCAGTTTAGTGACTCTCAATCTGTGGTACATCACTCCTTAAGGCAATCGTGACTCTTTCACGGCGGGGGGGGGGGGGGGGGAGGGTTACCAAAGACCACCAGAAAACACAGATATTTAGATTACAAGTCATAGCATTAGAAAAATCACACTTATGAAATAACAATGAAAATAATTGTACGGTTGTGGGGGGGGTCACCACAACATGAGGGACTGGAGTAGTGGGTTGAGGCTAGGAAGGTGGAGAAACATTGACCATGTTAATTCTCAAGACACAGACCTATAATGGACAGTCATAAACTTTATTACAGAGTTCGAGAAGTTTAAAGAAGACACAACACAACGTCATCAGCCACTGGTGAACGCACGCGCATGCATAAGCACACACATACACACACACTCACAAACTCACACACACAAAGGTTGAAGGCTAAATACAAGAACAAATACAGCCAGCAATTGCATTATAAAGATGAGGTTAACAAGCATATCAAAGTTTGCCTAAGACTTTTATTAAGCAGCCAAGAATAAAATGAGTAGAGAAGGACAGAGAAATAGAAAGAGAACAGAGTACAGAGAGTGCGAAAGTATAAATCTAAAATTTTGGAATCTTATTGTTGACGCAAATGAAGAATGCTTCCTCATCTTGCCCTGAACAACAACACACTAAGAATATGTGTTTGTGTCATGGAGACTGCCTGTGTCATAGCACAGTGCTGGAGTTCAACTTAGAAGAGCCCAGTCTCTCCTTCCACCATATGAGTCCTGGGGTCAATATCAGATTATCAGGTTTCATGGCAAGCGTTTTATCTGCTGAGCTCTCTCTCTCTCTCAGCTTCAACAAACTTCCTTTGTAAGTGTCTTGTTCTATAGCCAAGGCCGACCTCAAAATCATGAGCTTCTTCATTCATCCTCCTTAGCTCTGAGGTTAATAGGTGTGGACCACTGCACCAGGCACAAGCCTAACATTCATATCAGTTCTCATGCACAGCTCAGAGTAAAAAAAGCACACACACATTCGTTGTGTATGCTCCATTGGCATAAGCATCAATGTATCATTCTTCAATGGAATCAGTTCTTGATTTAAAAAAGTCTTGAAATCTCTATTGTAGAATGTGTTTGTCATATTTAATGAGTGAAGATATCCTGAGAATTGAAATCTAAATGTTCATCTCAGAGCATAAGACTTTCAGACCAATAATGTTTAAAACAAAAAGAGAAAAAAGGCACTGGAACCCCACCTCAGTTCCTCAGCAGTTAAGAGTGTCTACTACTCTCACAGAGGAACCGAGTTGGGTTATAGAACTTATGTCATGTGAGTTGCAATCTTCTGTAACTCTAGCCACAGTTATCCACTGTCTTGTTTGTACCCTGCAGGTTCTGTCATTCACACAGGCATGCCTCCACCAACAAAGACATAATTAAAAAAGAAAACCAAGATGACTTTTTTAGAGAGAAGAAAAACACAAAGAAGGACAAAGAATATATAAGTGACAAAATTAAAATAAGCAAGAGTCACCTTGACCTAACCCACCTGTACCTCAGACTTCTGATGTCATGAATCTTGGTGTGAAAATAAAAACACCCACCTGTAAACTTTGTGACGATGTGTGGGGAAGCACAGCTGTGAGTTTAGTCGGTCCTGTGGTGGTGAGAGGACCCTGGTCCATGACTTTTAGCTTTATTATTCACTGTTTTTTTCCTCACCAGACCAGTGATTTTTATGTCATCTATAGGTCTATGACAGAGTCTACACTGGGAGATGAGAAAAACATTTAAACATCATTGTGCTAATTAGTTGCCAGTAAACACATGAAATTGCATGAGCAAATTCAAGGAACAATTAAGAGGAGTTGGGAAGAAAACTTTTTGGTCCCTAGACTAGACCAAATACCATAGGGATGAGTACAAAAGGTACAAAAGTACAACATCAGTAACAACCAAAAAAAAAAAAAAAAAAGGTGGAAGACAATTTGGCCAGTTTGGAGTGCCTATAGGACATTTCTAAACACTATAATATATTCTGGTATGTTTAACAATTGTTAGCAACACCAGCTTTGGGGTAGAGATCTGACTAGACGGTTAACAGAATGGTTAAGATAACTCTCCTGCTCACTCAGAGGACCTGATTCAATTCCCAGTATGTACATTGGCTGCACACAACTGTAGTTTCAGCTCCATAGGATCCAATGCCATCCTCAGCTGCCCTTACACTCAGGCACACACACACATACACACACATACACAAACACACACACACGCGCACACACACACACACACACACACACACACACACACACACACACACCCCACACATAAATTAAAAAGTCTTTTTTAAAAAATAAATAAGCAAAGCTGTGTTACCATGCCTCTAATCCCAGCATCGCCCTAGGCAGAGCATGGTGGATCTCTGACTAGGGCATCAGTTTGGTCTGCATAGTGAGTTCTAGGCCAGTCACTGATATATAGTAAGACTCTACGTTGCTTTAAAGAGCGCCATCATAGAGAAATGGAGAGATTTTTTTTCAATAACTTATTTTAAATTATTTATTGGTGTAGATCTTGTTTCCCTTTTTTCCAACACTATTTTTTTAAAGAACGTTCATGGGGACTTAAGGTTTATCCCTTTATAGTCTCTACAGAAATCCATTCTGTGCACATAAAACAATTCGTATCCTGCCGAAAACACCAAACACTTTGGTTGCAGGATGCAGAGATCAAGCTGAAATTGAGCCAGCCTCCTTTCTCCACTGCCTGCTGGAGCTATGTATGGTGCTGTGGGAGAAAACATATCATCAGCGTTCTTGTTTTGCCTCAGAAGCTACATATAACACTACCCACCTGCCAGGCAAAATGAGCCCACTGCTGTGATAGTGGCTGCTCCGTGGATAACAATCCACTCTCTGCTCAGATTAGAAAGCCACTCCTCAGGCTAGAATTCAAGCCTGGGACCATAAACCTAGGTTAAGAGCCTGTGAAAGAGGAGGTCGCAAGCCCTAGTGGGGAAGTACGTAATGTTATCTTGCTAAATGGGCATTTTGTACTTCCCAAAATGCCTTCTAAATATTTATATCTCTGCCCATATGTTACTACTGTTCTCAGCTTTGGTTCAAGAAGCTTCTTTGCTCAGGAAGCGGAATTGACTGCTGGGACTAAAGACACCTGAAAAATGACTACTGCATGATAAGCCTTGTACAATCAGCTACATGGGACTTAAGGGGCATCACAGGAAAGGAGGAACCAGAGAAAATGTAGGATCAAAGGAAAGGATGGAAGGTTAAGGAACTCTGTCTTCAAGGAATAACATGGTTTCTGTACCCAGGAACACACAGCAGCTCTAATTACCTGCCCACAACCTGCCCATAATTGGGCTCCTCACCATTCTGTCATTGTAAAAGGGAGGGGCTCATCATGCCCACTGATTCCGAGAGTCTATTGATGAGGTAACAAGGGGCTCATGAAGGCCACACCCCTCTTGGAAAAATCTCCAGCTAACCAATGGTGGCTGAGACAGAAGAGAGTCTTTCTTCAGTGATGTGTCCACTAATAAGTTGCGTGCTTCTACAATAAGCCCTCACCCATGCGTCTAGTAAGCAACCCTAATGAAAAACTCAATTTGAGCAAGAGTGCAGGGGTGAGAAGCAGTGGGAAGAGACAAGAGAGTAAGGAGTGTAACAGGAGGCAACTATGATTGAAATACATACATACTTATATATGTGTACATGTGGAATAGGAAATCTTTTATAAATGCACTAATACTAATATCAGATAAGATTTTAAAACCCATCATTTCACATGTTGTGAAGTTCATGTTGGTGGGCGAGGAAATCAGGCTTGTCCATATCAAATGTGCTAAAATGTTTAACTTGTGATTAAAATTTCAGTCTAAATGAAATCACATTTTCATTAAGTAAGAGAAGTAGCACTTTATATGAACATTTGGTGCCCTTGGCTTTCCTTTGCACTATCACGAAGGCCCAGGTCTCACCCTTCTTGGAGATGGGTCCAGATGCACACACACTTGCATTCTAAAAGCACAGACTTCATGAGAGAATTTCCAAGGAATGTCTGTCTCTCTCGTTCTCAGAATACCTTCCAAAATGGTACCAACCATCTACACTTCCAACAACAGTGGCTAGGTGATTTCCTCTTCCTATATTCTTGCAAATTCTTCACTGTCCAAGTTTCTACATATTTCCAGCTTTGTTCATAAGACAAACATTTTCAGTCATAAGTTGCATTTTCCTCCAAATTACAAAGTTGATGATATATCATTTTTGCCTCTAAAATACTTATTTTCATAAATGACCTATTAGATACTTGTTCATTTTTTTCTGATATTGTGTTGATTAAATATTGTGTGGTTAAGATAACAGCATTTTCAGTTTCATATTTATGATTGATTTTTATGTGTGTAAATGTCTCTCTCTCTGAGAAGAGGGGTATTTACGTGTGGGTTCCCTCAAAAGCCAGGAGAAGGAGTCAGAGCCCACCAGAGCTGGAGTTACGAGCAGCTGCCTGACATAGGTGTTGTAAACCAAACCCCAGTGTTTCACAAGAGCAGCAAGTACTCTTAACTACTAAACCATCTTGCCTGCCCTATGCGTTCATAAGAATTCAGTGTCTTCTAGACATGACGAGACTGCTCCACTCATGTCCTCACAGAAGCTACTGTTCCCTGCCCAAGACCTGCACGCATGAGATAATCCGGTGAATCTTCCAGAGCAGAAGGGTTTATGAGCTCCTAGCTGAGGAGCTATTGACCATTACTGGATGTTGGGGAGGAAGAGTTCACTTTATGTAAGGGTGTGGCCGATGATAGATTGATTATGCTTTGGTGTGCAGCCTCACACCCAGGCACATATGATAAACACTAACTGGAATTGGTGGCCGGGTTAAGGAGAGAGAGAGAGAGAGATACAGAGGCAGAGACAGAGACAGGCAGCGAGAGACACAGACAGAACGTAAAAAATTGCCAAAGGATATAAAGGTGGAGGGTAGATCTCGGAAGAGTTAGGGAGGAATAGTGAGCAAATACAATAAAAATACATATACGCAATGAGAGATGCTGTCCCAAAGACTAAGGTGGAGGACGCTAGAGGACATTCAACTTCCTGGTGTGGCCTTTTAATGCATACACACACACACACACACACACACACACACACACACTCACACAAGCAGGAAAGGACTAGCCAGGAAGAAGGGTATCACCAAGACAGTGGCGAATAAGGGACGATAATGACATGGCAGTTGGGAGGATTTATACAGAGTACATTGTGTACAAGTAAGGAACTGTCTGCTGTTCTGTTTTGTTTTTAAAGAGTGGTATGCATTGGGAGAAATACATGAAAAGAGCAAGAGGGACACTTGGTCTGGGAATTATAAGCACGTATAAAGACATCAAATAGGGTTTTAAAATGCGTCAGGTCTAGTAAATTCTATCACCATTGTCTTACAAACAAATATTTAAGCTCTACTGATCCTAATCACCATGCTTGATTATTACCTGTGTTCTTGGGGTCATCTGAAGCTATTCAGTCTGTATTCTGGAAACAGAATATATATAAAGTCATCACTACATACTCCCCCTGACCCCATGCACAGTGACATCTCAGCAGTTGATAACTGACCTCAACAGAATTGACACAAGTACATTGCCAAAGGATTCAAAAACCTGGGCTTAACATATTACTGAATACTTAAACTTAAGAAACCGATGGGTGACGTGTTTAAAATACATGTTAAACTTATAACTGTGTGGTCTATATGTGCATGTCATCATACACATGACAAAAATCTTCAGAAAATTTTGTTTCTTTCAGTAGTCAAAAGCAGTTTTTATGCATGACAAAATACTATTCATAACACTCAAGTGTGAGCAAGATTCTATGTATCTTTGTAATTATACTCTGTCCCATCTGTTAAAATAAATTTGGGGCTCGCATGGCATCACAAGTCTTTAATGCTGCACTCATGAAGCGGGAAGGCAGAGGCAGGATCATCACTATAAGTTTTAGGAGAACTCAGTCTACACAGAATCTCCAAAATAGCCAGGACTACATAGAGAAACCCTGTCTCAATAAATAAATAACAATCATTATTATATTATATTATATTATATTATATTATTATTTCACTGAAAGAAAATAAGAAAAAATATGTGAACAGTCATTTATTACTGATGTACAAACAACAATTAAACACATGAAAAAAAAGATGTTTTATTTCAGAATACTTCAGGAAATACAATGAAATACATAGTGAAATGTCACAATACACTCACTAATTAGGGTAAAATCTTAAAGGACTAAGCATATGGTGAATATATCAGGATGGAAAAGAGCAGCTACTTCCATATACTGCTGGTGAGAATGCAATAAGGAACAAACACATCACACTTGGCATTTCCTAAACTGTTTTTTAAAATATTCATCTAGAACTCTCGTGTTACAGTTTGCGTTAACACAAGATGATTACAATGCATAGCCATATAAAAACTGACATATTCACAGCAGCTTTATTTGTAATATGAAAAACCTATAAAGAACTTTTCTAAGTAAATTAATGGATAAACAAATAGTGGTTGATCAATATTAACTACTACTCAGCAATAACAACTTTTCACATAAGCATCATTGTTGAATCTTGAAGTAATTGTACAACACATGTACACATACGTGAGCATACATGTCATGACAACAATAATTTAACCTTCTAGATGACGTAAACTAATCTGTAACTTAAGTAAAAGCAGGGCCCAAAGAGAGAGATCAGCAGTTAAGAGCACTAGACATTCCTCCAGAGGACCTGGCTTCATTTTGCATACCCACGTGGTGGCCCACAACTACTCCCTCTTCTGGCTTCCACAGGCCACCAGACATGTGTGACATACATGCAGGAAAAATACCCATACATGTACAAATCAAGCTTAAGTTAAAAACAAAATCACTGTTTCCTGGGAGAGTTAGGAGATCTAAGTGTAGAGGTAAATTCATTTTCAAACCTGTAATCATTTCAAGACTTTACCAAATTGGGGTTCTGTTTTGGAAAGCCCCAAACTCCTGGGCTCATGGGCTCCTCTTCCCTCAGCCTTCCTAAAAACTGGAACTGCAAGCACGTGTCACGGTGCCACGGCATGCGTGTACTTTGTTAAGTATTAATCATACCAATGCTATATAGATGAAGTCGTAAGAAGGAGCCCAAAGCAATTGATGTAGATGCCCCACTGTTTTCAGTTGTTTTCTACAACCTGATATGGATTTCACCATCTTTCTTGTCAGAACCTGAGAGGTGGCAGCCTGGCTCCTCTGGCTGCCAGACTTGCTAAGTGAGAAGTTACTGCCTTTTGAATCACAAGCAGGTCAGAAGTATAGCCTGCCGCAGAGACTCATCTTCTCTCCTCGTTTCTTGTTTTCCTGTCTCTATAGCTCTGGTCCATGGCAGAACAGAGGGAATACAAGAATCCACAAAAAATACCTCACTTATTGTCTCTGACAAAACAAAACAAACAAATCGGCCACAGGAAATAGCTATAAAGATCTCGAGAATCACTGAAGCATCTATGGGTGAATTTTTAAGAGAAGCATGTTGCCAGGGTCAGAGAGATCGATTGCCAAAAGCCCGAAGACCTGAACTCAACCTATGAAACCCACAGGGTAGAACAGAATCAACTCCAAACGCTGCCCTCTGACCTCCACTAAGTGCTATGTCACATGGTCGCCAACCCACACATATGCGCAGTGAGGAGGAAATGCAAGGCTATCCTAGTGTCCATTCACTCAGTTCCTGCCCCAATCACAAACTGCCGGCCTACACAGCATTCCAAGCACTACAGCAAATGGATCCAACGGAAGGCCTGTGGAAAAGATCACCCTCAGCGATACTAGGAATTACGTGACCTCCCCGTGGCAAAGTGAATGTACTTGCTCACGGGGTACAGAAGTACCTAGGATTGTCACAACTGTCCTCCTCCCCGGGACTTCTTACCCGACAGAAATCACAGCACCTTCAGTAAGTCAGGAACAGGAAACCCAAACCGTCTTCCCTCTGAGGGCAGAGGCAGCCATGAAACTTAGACCAGTACGCACTGTACCACACACCTTCTGACACACAGTAGGTGAGCACATCGATGAGACTGGTCCATCCCCTTGTGCTGTCGTCATAGGCCAGTTAATATGTCACACCGGAACGAACAGGACCGTCAAGCTTCAAGGGTGCACGAAGACGCTATCTTTCCAAACGGGAAGTCAGAGGAAATGCGCAGCAAGCATTTCCCAAGCTGGTGAACTGGAGCTTGGAAATATGACTACGGGACGCAGGATGAGAACAAAACTTTCCCTGGACAAGGTAACCTTTCTTAGCAGAGTGGAAAAGAATCACTCGGACTACATCTTCCAAATAAGATTCTTGTCCTAAAAGGAAAGGAGTCCCAAGGCGAAGACTTGAGCAGAGCACACAGGTTTGCACTTCTGAGCACTCAGCAGGGGGTACTCATGCTCACGATGGCAATGACATGGCCAATGATGACTCAAATCAGGACATGGCCCCTGGGCATGCTAGCAACTGGAGTGAGTCTCCTCAAAGCTTCTCATGTATCTGAAATAAAC
The DNA here is from genome assembly GCF_964271855.1 of Acomys minous. Classification (NCBI taxonomy): domain Eukaryota; kingdom Metazoa; phylum Chordata; class Mammalia; order Rodentia; family Muridae; genus Acomys; species Acomys minous. The sequence continues at coordinate 13,729,326 of NC_140502.1, forward strand.
CTCCACTTCGAAAGCCCATATTGAATTATTTCTGAGCTCACAGAAGAGCTGCGAGTCTCCTCCAGTGTTACTACACTGACTCCCCAGACAGCACGTTTCTTAAGTGATGAAAAACAAAAACAAAAACAAACAAACAAACAAAAACTTCTTAGGTGTGAACTCTCTGGTGGCGAACAAGATTGGCTCTACGGCGGAAGGATTTCTCACAGTCCCTGCACCCGTAAGGCTTCTCTCCGGTGTGAACCCTTTGGTGCTGAATCAGGTCAGATTTGTGGGTGAAGGGCTTGCCACAGTCAGTGCATTCGTAAGGCTTTTCTCCACTGTGGCTTCTCTGGTGTTGACTGAGGCTGGAACTTTGGCTAAAGGACTTCCCGCACTCGCTACACGCATAAGGCCTTTCCCCAGTGTGCAGGCGCTGATGTTGAATCAGGCTGGCACTCTGGCTAAAGGCTTTGCCACACTCGACGCACTCATAAGGCTTCTCTCCAGTATGAACTCGGCGGTGCTGAATGAGGCTCGAGCATTGCCTAAACGATTTCCCGCATTCCTCACACTCGTAAGGTCTTGTGCCTGTATGAATTCTCTGGTGTTGGATGAGGTCAGATTTCCGAGTGAAGGATGTGCCGCATTCCCCACAGTGATAAGGCCTTTCCCCAGAGTGGACTCTTTGGTGTTGGAGGAGGATAAATTTGCGACTAAAGGATTTCTCGCAGTCACTGCATTTATAAGGCCTGTCGCCAGTATGGACTCGCCTGTGTCGAACGAGGTTGGAGAACTGCCTGAAGAGTTTTCCGCAGTCGCTACACGCATAAGGCCTTTCCCCGCTGTGAATTCGCTCGTGTTGAAGGAGCTCGGCTTTGCAGCTAAAGGCTTTCCCACAATCCCTGCACTGGTGAGGCATTTCTCCAGTGTGGACTCTTCTGTGTCTTAGGAGATTGAAGATTTGTCGAAAGGATTTCCCGCACTCACAGCACGCGTAAGGCCTTTCCCCGGTATGAATTCTGTGGTGTCTAAAGAGGCTGGAGTTTTGTCTGAAGGATTTTCCGCACTGATCGCACTGATAAGGCCGTTCCCCAGTGTGGATTCTCTGGTGTTCGGTGAGGTTGGATTTGTAGGCGAAGGATTTTCTGCATTCCTCACACTCATAATGGACTCTACCACGGTGCTGCCTCTGATGGTAAACTAGTTCAGATTTATAGGTAAAGGCTTTTCCACACTCAGTACATTGATAGGGCTTTTCTTGAGGATGGATTCTATTGCGTGCAGTGAGGTGGCATTTTTTGCTAAAGGCTTTCTCATGCTGACTATGCTCATATGTCCTTTGTCCCATGTGACTGTCCTGGTGCTGAGTAAGTTTGTCCTTGCCCGAGAAGGCTTTCTCGTACTTGCCACACTCATAAGGCCTTTGTTCAGGGGAGGCACTCTGACACTGAGCAAGGGTGTCTTTGCGGCTTGAACCCTTTTGGCATTCGCCGTACTTAGATTTTTCTCCACTCCAAAGTGCTTCCCCGCACTCGCCGCTACCGTGAGGCTGTTCGCTACTACACGTGGCCTGCTGCTGAAGAAGACAGCCCGTGGAGGCGAGGGCTTTCTCCCCATCCTTCCCACAGAGGGATGGCTTTGTCAATGCATGAGTCCCGAAGCCTGACAGGAATGAATCCCTGTCAGTATTGCCTTCGCCGGCCCTTTCTCCGCTGTTACTCCTGAGGCGCTGGGGAACGTCTTCATTCAAACCGGAGCCTTTCACACCTCTTCTGCCCAATGTCCGCACGGGGTGTGTGCTCAGGAACTCAGCCTGGTGCAACACATCTTTCAAAGTTGGGACAGGTATGTCAAAGAGATGAGTCTCCTGGGTAGGTGGACTTGTCTTATACATTACGCCTTCTGCACGCACATCACGCTCAGAGGTTACCTCTTCACCCCCCACTCCAGGACGGGAACCTGAAATCAGAGGAATACATGCTGAGATGCTAACAAAATGATGCTGGCATCAGTGGAGAAGGAAAAGCCCACCACCACAAAGGGAAGTTAGACACAAAAAGCAACAACACGGCTTGACTTAGATTACACTTATACTCTATACCGGGAACCTAGGGCAACAGGTTGAAGGCTCTGACATGAACTCTGGTGCCCCATATTTGACCACTTCTCCTTGGTGGGGAGGCCTGGTGGCACTCAGAGAAAGGATAAGACCTGATAGGCTGTGACCATATAGTGGGGGATGATGTCCCCTTCTGTCACAGACCTAGGGGAGGGTAATAGAGTGAAAGAGGGAGGTACTGGTGGATACAAGTGAAGGGATAACAATTGAGATATAATCTGAACAAATTAATAAAAAAATAATAATAAAAAGCTAGGAAAACTAGCACAGATCTAAAAAAAAAAAAAAAAAGATTGAGGTTAGCAAGGTTAGCCTGTGCTACATAGCCAAGGCCTTATCAGAAAAGAAGAAATGGAGAAGAAACAAATGTAAACCACTGGAATGTTCTAAGAACAAAAGAGCTGCAGACAAGCTGAGGGAGCTGCTTTCAAAAACAGAATGAGGTAGATCATACCATACAAAAGACACAAGGATGAAGGACAAAAGAGGACAAGCAGGGACTTCAAGAAATTCCTCAGCCAAACGGCCTTTTCTACTGGGGAAGTGTCTACAATGAACAAAAGGCCTGAGGTAAAACCAAGTAGCTAGTGATCCAGGGCTGATTAAAACTATGTAAGTGCCTCACAGCACCTGGTGTGTCAAAACTGAGATTGAAACAGAGAGCATCCAGGTGGCCAAGAGCCAGAAGTCACAGGTGAAATCACAAGGTGACAAAGTACTAAGTAAGCATGGAGAAGTAAGGGTAAAAATGAAATATGGGCAACTCCTCTACTAAAGCACTAGGGGCATTGGAGGGGGGGCAGGCGAAGGCTCTGCTAGCTCCTGATATGATGTGGACATGCCCTTCCCTGAGAGCCTATCACTGGGACAAATCTAGCTCTAAGACAATCCTAGCCATGTCAACTCTGTGAGGCAATGAAGATCTTCCCTGCAGCCCCAACCACATGGGACATGAAAAATGCAAATATTAAATAAAGAAAAGGAGAAAAAAAGCATAGGAGTGACCAGCACAAACTCATAGTGACTTAATATAAAATAGAAGATAAGAAAGAAAGCGTAACAAAGCACCTAAAGGTCCTTCAAGAATAGCTCGGGATTCATTTAAAAATAAACATGACAATACTGACAGCTCCTCACAAAGGCAGTCATAAAGAAGTGACAACTAAACCTGGTGCATGCTTTTAATTCCAGCATTTGGGAGGCAGAGGCAGGCAGAACCCTGTGCGTTCAAGGCCAGCCTCGTCTACATAGTGAGTTCTGACATATCCAGAACTATATAGAGAGAAAACAGGGAGGAAGGAAGGAAGGAAGGAAGGAAGGAAGGAAGGAAAAGACAGCTACAGGATATTAGGCAGAAACCATGGCTAGGACGCCACAGATGTGGACAGTCACCCTGATACTGAGACTCCTTAGACAGCAATCACTCTCAGGTAAAAAGAAAAGGTAGAAACCACTCAGGACACCGGGAGCCATGCAAGGACCTTACCCAAAGATGCCAAGAGTGCAAAATTCTCCAGCATCACACTGCAGTACAGGAGCCTCTGGGCCTTATCAAGGAGCACCCACTCTTCCTGGGAGAAGCAAATGGCCACATCCTCAAAGGTCACACCCTATCACAGTGGAAACAATTCAGCAAGTGATGAATTTCTTTTCCAGAACTCCAAATACATCCTGTTGCTCCAATATACGTCTCTTACTAGATTTTCCATCTCATATCAGAGGAGAGACACTCTACCCAAGACCACTGATGCCCAGTGATATTGTGCCCTTCCACAGAAACATAGGGATAACCTCTAGGCCTGGGATCTTGTCAATGCTGTGGCTGTCACAGATACTGGTTAGGGAGAAAAAAAATAGCCTAACTTGAATTTTGTCTTGTCAGGCAATATCCTGAGAACCCTAAAATTCCTCTAGACCCAAGGAACATAGGATCACCTCTTTATCCTATGGTTCCTTACTGATCCTGGGGCAATTAGTTCATGCTACCTCCTGCACATAGCTCTGTGTGTGTGCTTGCACACACGCGTGCATGTGTGTGTGCTCCTGCATGCATACACACATGCACACAAGTGTACACTCATATGTGGAGTTGAGAAGTCAACGTCGGATGTCATGCTATATTGCTCGCTACCTTTGCAGTGAACCTGCAACTCACAAGTTCAACCGAATTGGCTAGCCAGTGAACTCCAGAGATCTGCTTGTCTCAGCTCCCTGCCCTCAGTCCCAGTGTTGAATGTGATCTCTGCTTTATGTGGGTGCTGGAACTCTGAACTCAGGTCCTCATAGCCTAAAACCCAAGAACTTTGCCCACTAAGCCACCTCTCCAGGCCCCCCCCCCACAAGCAATCTGAATCATACTTTTTTTCTTGTATGCTTGCATTCCCACAGCCACCACTTCAAAGATCACACAGCCTGTGTGGTGGTGTGGGGCAGTGTCAGGGGGGGTTATCTTCCATTTCCTTCTGAAGACCCCAAGAGTCATCACAAGGTAATGCGTGTCTCCATCCAATCGTATCTTTCCATAAGGAGCTATCAGACCTGGGTACCACTTACTCCCAGTCTCCCTCAGTCTCAGTGATCACTGAAGACTCATGTACAGGACCAATAAGTAGAAGACAGTAAGCTTCACCTAGCGCTGGCCCTGATGTATAGAGCCGCATGCTTTACTTTCATAGGATTGGCCTGCAGTCCTGCATATCCTTCATCCCATGCACAACGAAACAGGAATTTGCAACCTGCATTACTGTATCCTTGGCGTGAGGGTCTTGAGATCATCAGTTTACATTTCCACTCTGAGTGCATAGACTCTGTCCCACACACCTCTCTATCCTTGTTCACAGACAACCAGAGCTACCCACTGAGAGCAGCTCCTTGGCCCACTCACTGGTTACTCAGCAACGGGATTCAAAGAGCCCTTGGGGAACTGAAACAGGATCCAATAACCCTCCGCTCAAGGCTCTCAGAGGCCCCACTGCAAAGCAGCTCCAACCCTGGTTTTTTTTTTTTTTCATCTTTTTAAAAATTTTTTTATTAATTTATTCTTGTTACATCTCAATGGTTATCCCATCCCTTGTATTCTCCCATTCTTCCCTCCCTCCCATTTTCCCCTTATTCCCCTCCCCTATGACTGTTCCTGAGGGGGATTACCTCCCCCTGTATATGCTCATAGGGTATCAAGTCTCTTCTCGGTAACCTGCTATCCTTCCTCTGAGTGCTACCAGGTCTCCCCCTCCAGGAGATAGGTTCAAATGTGAGGCACCAGAGTATGTGAGAAAGTCATATCCCACTCTCCACTCAAGTGTGGAGAATGTTCTGACCATTGGCTAGATCTGGGTAGAGGTTTAAAGTTTACCGCCTGTCTTGTCCTTGGCTTCCAACCCTGTTATAATGGCATCGTATTTGATGCTATTCCTTGGTTCAACCTTACCCACTCTGGTGGTTTGAATAGGTCATGGCCCCCATAGACTCATGTGATTCAATGCTTGGCCCTTAGGGAGTGGCACTATTGTTGGTATTCGTGTGACCTTGTTGGAGGAAATGTGTCACTGTGGGGATTGGCTCTAGGGTCTATGATGCTCAAGCTATACTCAGTGACACAGTCCCCTTCTGCAGCCTGAGGATCAAGCTGTAGAACTCTTGGCTCCTCCAGCACCATGTCTGCCTGCACGCTGCCGTGCTTCTTGTAATGCTGTTGGTTGGACTGGCCCCTCTGAAGCTGTAAGCCAGCCCAGATAATATGCCTTCCTTTAATTTGAGTTGCAAGGATCACGGTGTTCTCCTCACAGCAATAAAACTTTGAGTCACTGGTGTTTTGGACTCATGCCTGTAGTTCCAGCACTCGGGAGACTGACTGAGGCAGGAGATTGCCACAAGTTCAAAGCTAGCTTGGGCTACCAGGCCCCCTTCAGCCCAACATAAACAGTCAAGATTGTTGAAGAGATCAAACACTCTGCGCCGCCTGGGAAAGACACTAAAACCTGCCGTGCTGCCTGTAAGCTGTGCAGTGTGTTCCAGGGTTCCAGTGTGTTTCATGAGGCATCAACCCATGCTGGGGTGGGCTTTGGTTGACACAGCTACCTCTGAGTCATTTCCACTCCTGTAAGTAACTCCTCACCCATGTCCCTTGTAAGTCACCTCAAGAAAACTCACTGGTTCATCAAGTTGCACTTTGGTCTGTCCTCAGTCCCCTACCTGGGATTCAGAATCATTTGTTCATGTCTCCACAGGACTCATGTCAACACGATACCATCTCCCTCAGTTTCCCACGCAGCGGCCAGCCACAAGGAGGCTTGAGGAGAACGGTTGCCTGCCTCCTCCATATCCCAATTTCCCATTGTCAGTTCCACGTTATAAAATATACATTCTGGTTTTCAGAGATATTTTGGGTCTGACTCTTGTACCTGATGCTTATTGCAAGGGGAAAGGGGACTGCACATGGCTGAAGTAATTCAATCTCCCTTTCAGGCTCAGACACCTACTGACACATGAGGGAGAAACAACCTTCTACACCTCCAGTTACGCTTGTCAACAATTCCATACAACCCTCAGCCTACACACTAAAAACTCTGTGCTGCGTACCTAACCTGTCCAAGATTGCAAGTCCCAGGGCTACTCAGATAATAGACCAGGGTGACCACTAACCTAAACACTTACATGGGCAGGATGGGGATAATGGCAGGTTCCACTTACCCGGTCAGGCCCCATCAATGGTTCTGAAGTCAAGGGAATCTGGAAAAAAAAAAAAAAAAAAAAAAAAGGAGACCGTGAGAATCTGACAACCATAGGCAGTTTTCACAAGCTCCAGTTACTCAGTGGTGAGCCTGCCCACCTTTGGTGCACCTTGGTCCACAGTGCTGAACATCACTGAGAGCTGTCACACCTGTGGCTAGCACGCTGCTGCTCCTTTCTCTTTCTCTCTTTCTCTCTCTCTCTCTCTCTCTCTCTCTCTCTCTCTCTCTCTCTCTCTCTCTCTCTCTCTCTCTCTCTCCTGCCTAGCATCTCTTTTCCTGTTTGTTCTTCCTCTGAGTAACTTCAGGAGATTCTGGAATTCTATTTCCAAACACGATCTCTGTTCACAATTCTCACGGGCTCCTGGGGTCTAGATAGTTAAATTCAAATTCCGTAGGTACAAATCTGCCAGCCGCACAACTTGAACCCCAGGCCTCCGTATCTTCTCTTCCCGGCCATTCCTTCCAGACCTTGGCACCAGTCATCCCTCTGCCATGCTCACAAACCTCAGCACACAGATGTTACAAATGGGGCCTCCCTGCCCGCACCCACAAGCACCTCCTGCTAGGGACACAAGCTAGGAGCTGCAGGGTCAAGATGGGGCCTCTCCCCAGGCTCGGGTGAGGCCCGCAGGATGCAGCACTTACCTGTGCTTGGTTCCTGTGCTTGGCCACAGCCTCTGAACTCAGCTGAGGGAGCATGAACCAAGTCTCAGAGGTCTCTTCACTATGTCCGGCGAGGGTCGCATAGGCAGAGTCGCAGGGCCGGGCCTCAGTACCCGAGAGCCGCTCTCCGCACTCCGCCATCCCAACCGCTCGCCTCCCCTTGTGCTACCAGCTTGGTAAACAAACCGCAGAAACGCCAAGAGGACCACGTCAGAAGTCCAGCTTCAGGCACGAACCACGCGCGCGTATATATACACACGCACACACACAAACCCAAGTAATAATAATAATAATTAAAAATTTTTAAATGTCGAACTTTCATTGGCTCAACTCCGCCCCCTAACGTTTCGCGTATTGCATCTCGGGAAATGTAGTTTCCATCCCTTCGCAGGCAGTTGCCCCACTCCCAGCCTTGACCCCTGTGAACTCAGTTTGAAAGGGAACAGGAACTCTAGTGGGAGTGGGTAACTAAGGCTTCCAGGAAAGGGAGAGATACTTCAGTGAAGCTGTTCCCATGTTTCTGAGATCACCTCTTGTACCTTATTTCAGACACCATGAAGCTCATTGTGCATTAAGAGGCTATAAAGAAACAATTCCATATAGTATATTTCTGTACAACTATTATATATATAATATATACACTATAATATATATATATATTTACACTCAGGGACTTCATGACGCAGCACTCATGAAGTTATACCGTCCATGACAGGGTGGGACTTTATGGTGATTCAAATATTTATGGGTCATCCATGCATGCACCTGTAAGTATCCTTCAGCAGTACTTACCAGTGTGTCTATGCTATATGTATGTGTGGCCTGATGTGTATTCCTGATGAAATGTCTCATAAGATTATATGTACACAGTTTAATTCCTAGTTTAAAAAAGACAATGTAATAATTGCTAAAACACACACACACACACACACACACACACACACACACACACACACACACAAACACTTTGGGGTCTGGAAAGACAACAGCTAAGGACATTTGCTGCTCTGGCAGAAGACTGGATTCAGTTTCCAGGACCAATTCACAACCATCTGCAACTGCAGTTCCAGGGAACCTAATATCTTCCTCAGATGCCTGCACACACACGGTACACATATACACATGCAAGCAAACACTCCTTCCACAGAAGGTTTAAAAACAAAACTGAAAGAAACCTGAGATTTAAGTTCTCTGGGAGTTTGGTTCAGGTTTTTTTTTTTTTTTTAAATTTCAGAACACCCTGTGCCAGCTGCCAGAACATCTGGAATACAGGAGAGGCATCTATGAGAGCTAAAGCCTGTTTGCTTAGCCTGTGTTATATGGACGGAGGGGTATTCATCCACAGAGCGATGCTTTACCAGCCATCTGTGGTAAAGCTGGACTCATATATAACAGCACAGACATCCCACCTCTTCCATTGCTTGTTCAAATTTCCAGTCAGATTCCCAGTGCCCGCAGTTGAGATCTTGTCATCAATTCTGGGTTATGGTACAACCTTAAGGGAAAATCAAAGCACGTTGCCTTTAAAATCTAGATTATTGTTCTCATTAAATATGAAATTACGGGCAGGAGAGATGGCTCAGAGGTTAAGAGCACTGGCTGCTCTTTCAGAGGTCCTGAGTTTGATTCCCAGCAACCGCATGTTGGCTCACAACTACCTGTAATAAGATCTGATTCCCTCTTCTGGTGGGCAGGCACACATGCAGGCAGGATGTTGTATACATAATAAAGAAATAAATCTTTAAAAAGGGGGCTGGAGAGATGGCTCAGAGGTTAAGGGCACTGACTGCTCATCCAGAGGTCCTGAGTTCAATTCCCAGCCACCACATGGTGGCTCAAAACCATCTACACTGGGATCTGATGCCCTCTTCTGGCCTGCAGGTGTACGTGCAGGTAGAACGCTGTATAAATAATAATAAATAAATAAATCTGTAAAAAATTTTTAAAAAATATGAAATTACAAGTTCCTTGAGCAGAACCAGGCACATAGCTGTCCTTTGAAAATGCCAAATTACATAAGTAACTGTCTTAAAGAATACAAACTCAGGGGCCAGAGAAATGACTCAATGATTAAAAACATGTTCTACTCTCACAAGGACCAATGTTAAGTTCCCAGCACTAACAGCCACCTATAATTCCAGAGGAGTAATACCCTCTAGTAGCCTTTGCAGGCACCAGGAATCCAGGAATGCTTGTGAGGCACTTTCTTACATGTACCCTCTCGAATATATGTGTGTGTGTGTGGTATGTGTGTATGTATGTATGCACATATATGTATATGTGTGTATAGTGTATATATGTGTATATATACATATATATGTGTATGTATTTATATACACCTTAAGCAAAAAAAATATTCATAGCAGTGTAGTAAAATGAGGACAAGACAGACTTTCTGTGGGCATGTCTGCACATTCATTACATCCTGTGCTCTCTGAGAGAGGTTTCCCATAAGAGCTCTTAGCAGAAAAATCAGTGATTGCTGGAGGGCCCTGCTGCTGAAGGCTGCAGCCTCCATGACTGGATAGCTCTCTGGGCTTCCTACTCTCTGCCTGTCCTTATTTGGAGCATGTCCTTGAGCTAAAGGCTTGGCTTAGAGTGGAAGCAACCTCTGACAGCTTCCTACAGAAAGCTGTCCCCTACTCCACCTCACTGCCCATATGATAAATAGGTACTGTGCCCCTTGCGCAGGTGATAGGACCTCACTGCTTAACGCAAATGAAGTACATTGTGAACACCTATCAGAGTACCTCCTGGCTGCCTCCCTTTTCCTCCAGGGAAGAGAAGGCCCACAGGCAATCTCATATCTACCTGGGTGACACACGCCTAGTTTCTTAGTTTCTACTAATGTCATGAACTCTTTTTTTTTCCATTTCAGAATTTTTATTTTTATTTTTTGGAGGGGAATTTTATTTATGAGTATGGTATTTACATCATTTTCATTCTGTCCTTCCCTTGACTCACACACACACACACACACACACACACACACACACACACAAACACACACACACACACATACACCACTATCCCCACCCCTCTTTCCTGTTGCTTATTGACAACACTTCCTGGATGTGTCCTTGTCAGGTAAAGTCATATTTTATATTCTTTTTTATTGGGCTACTAATCCTATCCCAAGTGATAATTCCTTGGATCTGACTCATGGATGCCGTGAGCAATATTCTCCTGAGATTACAGAGATATTGAAAGATTACTCTCACCAAGCGGTGTGCTTTAGCGCCCCATATTGCTAGGATGACTTGTGGGTTTGGTTGATGTCGGTAAAAAACCCAGTGCACTACCATGTACATAAAAAGATATAATTATGCATTTGGTATGTGACAGCTAACATTTTATTCTGACAGTAAATGACTATTTTGCTCGCTTATGCATTGACTGTACTTTCATCATGATTTGAGTAAATACTCCCATTTATCTAAAAAGTTTATTGTAAATCAACCTGATGTATTTCACCAGCAGAAGATGTGTATATTCACTGTGCCTCTGAGTCACATCCAAAGGCCATTCTCTTCGTGAGTAACGCATATGTCTTCGGCATACTGCCATATGCATACAGTGATGAAATCATCTAATGGTACGTCATTAAACTGGGGATTTAATTTCAACATAGCCATTTTGAGAGGACAGGAACATTCAGATAATATCAGTGAGTATTTAATAAAAAATTGTCTGTGTATGTTAATACCAGCTTTACTCGTTGCAGTCAATAAATAGATAGAGATAAAATCATGAATAAAATATTCTTGTGTATTACAATGTGTCTGGCTCTCATTATTATTATTTTGACCGGAAGTAGCCACAAACAAAGTAATATATAAGGTCCCATTTTAACAATGTATCCAGAATATAAAATCCACAGAGACTAAAAGAAGAATAGTGTTTTTGAAAGTTGAGGGGCATGGGAAGTGATGTGACTCTTTTCATGAAATGAGTAAGTTTTTCATATACACCATTATATATTTTTTTAAGGTTTATCTGAAATATCTGCTGGCTAAAGAGATGTCTCATTATCAACCAGCTTTTATTGCAGTCTTCCTCCATTTTCTCCTCACCCCTTAACCTGACACGAACGTTTCATGTAAAACACGTACTGTCCTACAGTATATTAGTTTTTTGTTTGCTGTTATACATTTTTTACCATAATATTGACAAACTATAAGGCACTCTTTGACAATCTTTTAATTATAAAATTACATTTATTGATTCATTTACTTTTACTACCGCATATATTGTAGGTGTACACACATGACTGCTCCCTCCCTCCCTCCCTCCCTCCCTCTCTCTGTCTCTCTCTCTCTGTCTCTCTCTCTCTCTCTGTCTCTCTCTCTCTGTCTCTCTCTGTCTCTGTCTCTCTCTCTGTCTCTCTCTCTCTCTCTCTCTCTCTCTCTCTCTCTCTCTCTCTGTCTCTCTCTCTCTCTCTCACACACACACACACACACACACACACACACACACAGAGTAAATAAATAAGTAAATCTGGCTATATCCATTCTCACATCTATAACTGAATGTTTGCTGTTTTGAAGAAAGATGTTTCTGTGTGACCCAGCTGTATTGGAAAGTGCTAGCCTGGAACTCACAAATGTCCTCCTGTCTTAGCAACATGATTTCTACTAGACCTAAAGCCATGTGAGTAAAACAATTTATACAACCCCTTTTCATAAAAGGGTAGTAATTATTTTTTTTTCTGGGTCTCCAAACATGGCTCACCAAAAAAAGGCATTTGGAGAAAAAAGATTTCTGTAAGATGTACACTGTCATCCACATGTGGCTCTCAAGCCTCATAGGATATAAAATGCAACGTTAAAATTTTGTTTTTTCTTTTCTTTTCTTTCTTTTTTTTTTTTAGACACAGTTTTTCTATGTATCCTTGGCTGTCTTGGGCTCATTTTGTAGTTCTGGCTGGCCTGGAACTCACAGAAAACTGCCTGCCTCTGCCTCCGAAGTGCTCAGATTAATGGGGCATGACATCATGCCCAGCTAAAACACATCTTCTTGGACTGCAAGTATAGCTGAGGCTTTGGGTGCGGGGGGTAGGGGCAGCGACGAAGTCTGAAGATCTACACATAGCAGACGCTTGCTCTCACTTGCCTCTAGCCATCCTTCCTCACTAAATTTAATCATTTTCTGTTTTCTCTCTTCTGTTTTTTTTTTTTTTTTTTTTTTTTGTCCTCAAGAATGGAGATTGAATTAGGGACATTTCCATGGGAAACATGGAAAGAGATGCATTAAGAATATAAATTTGTATTCTTCATTCACTGTTTTCTTTTTTCCTGAGACAGGGTTTCTCTGTGTAGCCTTGGCTGTCCTGGAACTACTGTCTGTAGATCATGGTGGCCTCTAACTCAAAGAGATCTGACTGCCTTTCCCTCTAGAATACGAGGAATAAAAGCATGAACCACCACACCCAGTCCCTGTTTTTGTCAAATGAAAAGATTTAGGCTCATTTTGTACTGTTTAACCTCAAAGTCACTCTAGCACAGTTTGCTCTTAATATCAAAGTTACCTTGCTGCATTTATAAATTGCCTTGCATTACAGGTCTGTGCTCTGAGGTCTAGCTTTTATTTGGCAACATGAAGTGTATGTATGAAGTGTACTCCTTTCATTTCAAAAGTAGAGCCTCATGGACAGAGACTTTTTCTGTTATAGGCTGATTGCTTTTTCCTTTTAAAGGCATTGTCTCCTGTAGGCCAGGTATGACTTGGAACTGCTGTGTGGTCCAGGCAGGCCTTCAAATTCAGATCCTCCTTTCTCCACCTCTGAGGCAATACACAGCTGCTGTAGTAACTTAAACTTTACAGTGCTTCAGAGATTTGCCAATTAAGTGTAATTCCTTTCAAATGGGACATCCTGGGGAACTTATAGCTCCTGTCATGCAGACGCGCCATGAATGTCTGAATTTTGTAGTTCCAATGAGACCCTATGACAAAATTAAAAGTAACTAAAAGTATAAATAAAAATATACCTCACTATATAAATTAGGCAGGTGTCCAACTCATAGAGATTCAAGGGCCTCTGTATCATTTTTGATAAGTTTGAAGGTATGGTCTGTCACACCCAGTTTGGTCACCTTTTTTCCTGAGATAGAGTTTCCTCAGCCTTAGACCTTCCTACCTGCCGCTCTTTCAGCAATGATAGCACTACCCAGCTCTCTTTACTCAGTTTATGGTACCAAGTCCCAGGAAACTTTCTATAAATATATAGAAGATTAAAATTAATTCTAAAACCTGAATGAAAAATGTATGTAAGCAGGGTCTTATGAGTTACATTGGAAGGAAATTTCCAAAAAGTTTTGGGGGAAAAAAACCTTCAATACTGGATGATAAATAAGAAAAAAAAATGGAAATAGAATGGAAAAATATTATTACATCTTTATTATCTTTACATATTTATTCACCAGCCTGCCAGGGTCCATATGTAGAGAAGAGCAGACAACATGTGGACACTTATTTTCTCCTTCCACCATGTGGACCACAAAAAAAAAATAGAACTGAGGTCCTCAGTCTTGTTGACAAGGCTTTGGCTGTATCATGATCCAAGCTTCAGAGCAATTGAGTCTTCAGAGAGAATAGAGACAGAGATAGGATTTCTGTGCCTCCAGCTAGTCTCACTTTATTAAAAAGGATGACCATGAACTTCTGGCTCCCCGGCCTAGCAAATGCTGATTTGAGATGCCGAGATCCCTTCACGTGATTTTACCGTGCTCTTTAGCTGTTACTGAGTATATCACAGTGTCATTATATTTACTCTGCTTACATTTTGGGAGCCTTGTGTCCTAGGTAGACATCTTATAGTGTGTCTTTGGTTCACGGAAAGATACTGGTCCAGAAGCTACTCTTTCTTTAAGTCAGAGACAGGAAAAATGTTGTTCTAGTCTCCAACCCCTGCTTTTTTCAAAGATGAGTCTTGTCTCAGTCTTGATTGTACTTAATGTCAGCCTGTAGTCTAGGCTGACCTTAAACGCAGAACGCTCCCGTTGCATTTATGAAGCAGTTGGTATTATAGGCCTTTGCTTCTGTAGTCTGTAAGTCTATGTAGTCTATGACTCCTATGTAGTCTAAGAGTCTATGGTTATTTTGATCACTTGAAAACCTAGAGAGACCTTATCTGTTGTTTGAACTTTTTAGCTGTCTAGCTACTCTGATCCTTTTCTCTCCTCACGTGTTCTCCAGTATAAGAAACTATTTCAGTAGGACCACATTCTAGCAGGCTTCCATACTCACCAGCACCTAGAGGTCTGCCATTAAATTCATCCTACTCAAGAAACTTAGGACCCCAAATGCTCCAAGGCTTGCATCCCAAATTTCCAAATGTCTTCATATACCATCTGGGATACAGGTTTTCAAATACCCCAGGGACCTGCGAGAAAGGTATGTCTTCAAAGGACTCAGTATCCCCTACTGCCCACAGTAATTCCAGTATAGTCAAGCCTCCAAAGACGTACAGTTTCGACAAGCAGACTTGGTCACCGAATTTCTCAATGTTTCCTACCTCCTAGAGTATCCCAAACCAGTCGAGTCCTGAAAGGCATCCAAGCTGTACAAGAAAAAAAAAATCTCCACATGTCTCAAAGGGCCCTAGAGGCTGAATCAACCACAAAACTATCATGTCTCTAATGACACTCAGAATCTGAAAGGTACCAAGGCCTCTAAACATCTTTTGGGCCTTCAATGAAACCAGGTCCCCACATGAATCCAGGTCTCAAGTGTGCTCAGGTCCGCCAATATCAGGAACTAACCCAGTATGACCAATTCCCCCCAGATGACCTCACGTTTCTCAGAAGGTTCTGGTTGTGAGGTTTCCTTAGATTATCTGGAGCCCTCAGATACATATGATGACCAGGAAGTTCACCTCAATACTCCAAAGCAGAAGGAAAAGTATCACATTACATACTCCAAAGCACGAAAGTCTTACTACAAGAAAAATTTTGATGATTGCATTTACCCAAGCAAAAAACAATGCATGGAGCTGGCCCAAAGGGTTGGAGTTACAGAGTACCAGATTCAGGTATGACTGTTTCTTGTCTCTCTCCTCTGCAGCCAGAATAGCTCTCCAATCAGAATTTTTACTTTTTTTTCCAAAATCCCCAGCAGTTTGTGCTTGTACAATTATTGGAAATCTTACCATACATGCGGACTATAGGTCTATGTTTATCCAAGGCTGGTTTGGCATTTAGCTTCTGCACAGGTACTACCCTGGAACCACATTATCATTATGTAGATTCTCAGCGACCTAGACATTAATGTTTCTAGTAAAGGTCCAGAATAATCTAGGTGAAGTTTCCTTAGTTGTTAGTGTCAGGTCCTAGATGTCCTGACTTCCTACCTCTTTTTAGGCACCTCCTGCAACTTCATATTCTAGCCCAGGGATGGCACACACAGGTATTTCTCCAACTTATCATTTGTCTTTCCAAATCTTGTTCAAGGAATATGGAACTAAGAAGAAACAGAAAAATCTGTAGAATACTTCATAATCACCGGAGAAAACCAGAAGCTCTCTAAGAATGCTGATGAGTCTACAAATTCCCGTGGTTGCTCATCTGTTCTTGATTCGACCACTTGGAGAGTCCATGTCTTCAGGCACATCTTGTGTGGGCTCCATTCCCAAACTCAACCCCAGCCTGGAAGAATCTTTTGGATATTGAACAAGCCTCAGTGAGTGCCAGGTGTGGACTCCAAGAAGACCATTGTGATGGCCAAGCTCCTGCTGCGGCTGCTGGCTCTGGTCACTGCAGCCCAGAAGGTGGCTCAGCTGAAGCCCCACTTCCTATTGCAGCTGCATTCCAAGAAGCAGACGGTGCTAAAGACTAAAGTACCGTTGATAAGTAGCTCTTGGAACAAACCCTTAATGAACCTGGTGTATCCGAGGACTAGATGAACGTAGGTATATCTCACACCCAACGGACACTTTTTTTCCCTGGACCAGTTGAAGACAAGTAATCTGTAAAACAAAGCCATCGATCTCATGACTGAGACTGCAGCTGCCAGTTCTATGCCAGTGTTATCCACACAGTGATACTCTCTTTTGAGACACGGATTCTCTGTGTAGCCTTGGCTGTCTTGCGCTCACTTTGTAAAACAGGCTGTACTGGAGCTCGCAGTGGTTATCCTGCTTCTGCCTCCAAAGTTCTTGGAATAATGACAAATGCCATCATGCTGCATTAACACAAATCTCCTTGGACTGTGTTTGTAACAGAGACATTGGATGCTGGCCTAGGGGTAGGCATGAAGACTGAGGATCCACACATAGCAGACATTTGCTCTTATTTCCCTCTGGCCATGCCTTCCTCACAAAATTGAATCGTTTCTTGTTTTCTCTCCTCTGTTTCCTTTGATCCTTGACAGTGGAGATTGAATTAGGGTCATTTTCATGGTAAACATCGAAAGAGATGCATTAAGAATATAAATTTCTTTTTTCTTTTTTCTTTTTTTCCTTTTTTATTAATTTATTCTTGTTACATCTCAATGGTTATCCCATCCCTTGTATCCTCCCATTCTCCTGTATATGCTCATAGGGTATCAAGTCTCTTCTTGGTAACCTGCTGTCCTTCCTCTGAGTGCCACCAGGTCTCCCCCTCCAGGGGACATAGTCAAAGGTGAGGCACCAGAGTATGTGAGAAAGTCATATCCCACTCTCCACTCTACTGTGGAGAGTGTTCTGTCCATTGTCTAGATCTGGGTAGGGGTTTAAAGTTTACAGCCTGTATTATCCTTGGCTGGTGCCTTAGTTTGAGTGGGACCCCTGGGCCCAAATCTGCCTATCATAATGTTCTACTTGTAGGTTTCTAGGACCCTCTGGTTCCTTCTACTTTGCTATTCTCCCATGCTTCTCTCATCTAGAGTCCCAAAAGGATGTCCTCCCCTCTGTCCCACTTTCCATAGTCTCCATCCTGAGTGTTTTTTTAAACCTTGACACAGGGTTTCTTTGTGTAGCCTTGGCTGTCCTAGAACTCTCTTTGTAGACCAAACTGGCCTTGAACTCACAGATTAAACTGCTTCTGCCTCTGTAGTAGTGAGATTAAAGGTCTGTACCACCACACTAGCCCCTGTTTTTGTCAAATGAAAAGGTTAAGCAATTTGTACTGTTACCTCTGAGTCACTCTAGGACAGATGCTCTTAATATTGAAGTTATCTTGCTGCATTTATAAATTATCTTGCATTAAAAGTCTGTGCTCTGAGCTCTAGCTTTTATTTGACAGAAATAGGTGTATGTGAATATTCTTTTTTTTAATCTCAAAAGCTAGAGCCTCATGGAGAGAATTTTCTGTTGTAGGTTGATTGCTTTGTCCTTTTTAGGCAGCGTCTCTTGTAGGCCAGCTATGATTTGAAATTCCTTCGTGGAGCTGGTGGGCCTTCAAATCCTCATCTTCCTTTCTCGACCTCTGAGGCAATACACAGCTACTGTAGTTAGTTTGAGTCATTATTTTTATTGTTTATTTATTTATTTTGGTTTTTCGAGACATGATTTCTCTGTGTAGCCTTGGTTGTCCTGGACTCGCTTTGTAGACCAGGCTGGCCTCGAACTCACAGTGATCCGCCTACCTCTGCTTCCCGAGTGCTGGGATTAAAGGCATGCGCCACAACGCCCGACCGATTCATTATTTTTAAAGATTTATTTATTTATTATGTTCACAATGTTCTGCCTGCATGTGTGCCTGCCCACCAGAAGAGGGCAGCAGATCTCGTTACCGAAGGTTGTGATCCACCATGGGTTTTGAATTGAACTCAGGACCTCTGAGAAGCAGCCAGTGCTCTTAACCTCTTAGCCATCCCCCCAGCCCTGGGTTGTATCCTCAATAGTAATGAATTTTTCCTTCCATGTACTTCACATGTGTTTGATTTAAAATTTTTATTAACTTATTTAATAATCAATTTATAGCCTGATCACAGCCCCTTCCATTTCCCGGTCTCAGCCCCATCCTCACACCCGTCCCGTCCTTCCTCTGTCCCCCCACGGTTACCAACACAGGCTGGCCTATCAAACTGCAGAAGGACTCAGTCAATTTTCTGCCACAGGGCATAGACCAGGCAGTCCAGCTAGGGGGAAGGGATCCAAAGGCAAGCAACGGAGTCAGACATCCTCCGGTACAAGCAACGTATCTGAAAGTACAGCCAATACATACTTTTTAGTTGTCATTTTGGTCTATGTGAGCAACCATGGTGACAGTTCAGTTGACACTGTAGGTCTTCTTGTGGTGTCCTGACTCTTCTTGCTGCCTCAATCCTTTCTCCCTCCCGTTCACAAGACTCCCTGAGCTCTGCCTCTTTTTTTTTTGCCTGTGGGTCTCTGTATCTGTTTCCCTCAGCTGTCCCGGAGGAAGTCTCACATGCTAGGCTTCTCTCTGTAAGCATAGCATAGTATCATTAATAGCGTTAGACGTTGGCTCTCTGTCATGGGGTGGATCTCAAGTTGAGCTGGTGACTGTTTTTCAGTCCCACAGTCTCTGTTCAATCTTGACCTTACAGTTCTTTAGATAGAAGACATTTGGGGTTGACAGTTTTGTGGGCATTTTTTGTTTGTTTGTTTGTTTGTTTGTTTGTTTGTTTGAGACAGGGTTTCTATGTGTAGCCTTGGCTGTCCTGGACTTGCTTTGTAGACTAGGCTGGCCTTGAACTCACAGAAATCTGCCTGTTTCTGCCTCCAGAGTGCTGAGATTAAAGGTGTGCACCACCACACCCAGCTTCTGGGCATTTTTTTAAGGAAAAAAAAAAGAAGCTGATGTGGGGTCGGTATAGATATTAGGAAGAGCTGGTGGTGAAGAAATAATGTGGTTATAGACATATTCATATTTATAAGTGAATGGTTTCATTTTGAGGAAGGATTTTTTTTTTGTTTAGTCCAGATGTTCTGGAACATCTCATGTAAAATGACATATCCTGTAATGCAGGGAGGCCCTCCTGCCTTTGCAATGCGACTCCTGGATTATAGGTAGTTCGAATGCTATGTGATTAAAATATTTTTAATAAACCTTTTTTTTTTTTTGCAGAAAAGACAGTAATTGTTTTGGTGAGTTCCCAAACATAGCTCACCAGATAAAGGCATTTGAAGAAAAGAGATTTCGTTACGATGTCCACTGTCATCAACATGTGGCTCCACAATCTTAATATGAAATTAAATGTACATTAAGACATTTAAAGACATCTCCTTGGTCCCAATGCGTCATTGAGGTTGAGATGCCAGCATAGAAAAAAGGGTGAGGCTTGAATCTCCATCTCCACACATAGCAGACATTTGCCTCTTGCCCTGCCTACCTCACAAAATCACATTTCCTGATTTCTGTCCTTTTCATTCGATCCTCAAAACTAGTGAGAGAAATAGGTTATATTCCTAGTGAAAATTGAAGGAGTCTTAATAATATGAATTTCTCCTTTCTACCTCCTTGTTTTGGTCTTTTTTTCTAAGAAAAGTGCTTGTCTCAGTGCCAGTTGTACTTAATGTCACTATGTACTCAAGGCTGACTTTAAACTCAGAATTCTCCTGCTGAATTAATGAAGGATTTGGGATGACAGGCCTTTGCTCCCATTCTGACTCTTATGTAGATTTTGTTAACACTAAGAGTCTATGATTATTTTTCTCATTTGAAAACCTGGATACTCACATATAGAATATATCTGTTGTTTGAATTTTTTTTTTTTTTATCTGTAGAGCTACTCTGATCCTTTTTTTCCCTCTCAGGTTCTCCAGTACAAGAAAGTTTTCCAGTAGGAACACATTCCAGCAGGCTTCCATATCCACCAATGGATAGAGGTCTGCCATTAAATCCATCCAACCCAAGAAACTTAGGACCTGAAATGATCCAAAGCTTGCATCCAAATTTCCAAATGTCTTCGTATGCCAGCGGGGATACAGGTTTTCATATGCCCCAAGATCCTGCAAGAAACATGGATGTCCAAAGGCCTCAATATCCCCTAGAGGCCACTGGAATTCCAATACAGTCAAGCCTCCAAAGACATCCAGTTTCAACAACAAGCAAGTTAGATCACTAAGTGTCTCAAAATTTCCTCAGTCCTAGAGAATCCCCAAAGCAGTCGACTCTTGAAAGGCATCCAGGCTGTACAAGCAAACAAAATCTCCACATGTCTCAATGGGCCCTAGGGGCTGAAGCAACTTCAAAACCACCAAGTCTCCAATGGAACTCAGAACTTGAAAGGTACCAAGGACCCCAAGAGTCTTTTAGACCATCAAGGAAACCACCTCCCCGCATGAATCCAGATCCCCAAGCACTCTCAAGTCTGTCAACATCAGGAACTAACTCAGTGGACCCAATTCCCCAGATGACCTCACCGTTCTCAGAATGTCCTGATTGTGTCATTTCTGTAGAGTCTATGAATCGCTCAGATACATACAATGGCCAGGAAGCTCCCCTCAGTACCTCAGAGAAGAGGAAGGAAAGGCGTCCTGCTTCATACTCCCCAGAACAAATCCTAAAGCTGCAAACTTTTTTTAAGGCCAAATGTACCCAAGCAAAGAGCAACGCATGGAGCTGGCCCAAGATCTTGGATTGGCAGAATACCAGATCCAGTTATGACTTTGTCTTGTCTCTCTCTCCCTGCAGCCAGAATAGTTCTCCAATTGGCGCCTTCACATTTTCTAAATTTCTCACCTTTTGTGCTTGTACAATTCTTGGAGATCTTAGATGTGGACTGGAGATATCTGTTCATCCAGAGCTGGACTTGGCCTTCAGCTTCTGCATGGGTACTACCCTGGAGCCACATATCCCCATGTAGGGTCTCAGGGACCTAGGCATTAATGTTTCTAGTAATGACCCAGAAGATGTAGGTGAAGTTTCCCGAGTTGTTAGTGTCTGGTCCTAGGCATCCTGACTTCCTACCTCTTTTTATGCATCTCCTGCAACTTAATATTCTCTTTTTGTCTTTCCAGATCTGGTTCAAGAACCACTGAGCTAAGTACAAAAAGAAAAATCTCCAGAATGTTTCAGAACCACCAGAGAAAACGGGTGGGATCTAAGGATGTTGGTGGGTCAACCAATTCTCAAGGTTGCTCAGTTGTTCTTGACTCTGCCACTGGAGAGTCCATGTCTTCAGACACATCTTGTGTGAACTCCATTCCCCACATAGAGGAAACTTTCCACATTCTGCAAGGCTCAGAGGGTGCCAGGTGTGGACTCCAAGAAGACCATTGTGATGACCAAGCTCCTGCTGCAGCTGCAGGCCCTGGTCATTTTTTAGTAACTGCAGGTGAGAATGACCCAGCAGTAGCTGAAGGCACCTCAGTTGAATCTACACTTTTTACTGAAGCTGCATTCCAAGAAGCAGAGTCTGCTAAAGACTCAAGTCCAGAAGATAAAGTGCACTTGGATCAAATCCTTAATGATCTTGGTCTATAAGATGGCTAGATGAATTTAGGTACATCACACCCCCAATGAACACTTTGATCCTAGACTGGTTGAATCCCAAACATCTGTAAAACAAAGAAGTGTGGTAGTAGAAGTCATCACTCTTAAGACTTATGGTATAGATGCAAGCTACTCTGTATTAGTTGCATGCCAGTGATATCCACACACTGAGACTGTTTCAAGGGCCATTTGTAGTATTCTTCACTTATTATTGTATTATATATTAAATACCTTGAAAACATTTCACAAAACATTTTTTTATCTTCTGTTCATTGCAGAACGTCTGATACTATTACTCTGTGTGTGTGTGTGTGTGTGTGTGTGTGTGTGTGTGTGTGTGTGTGTTGTATGTTTGTATCCATAGAAACCTATATCTGGGGCCTGGGACAGCAGAAAATGGCTTAGGAACTTCTGGGATTGTAACCAATGAAAATATTGAGGCAGCATGTGTGTGCTTGCCACTTAAAGCAAGTCCTCTGCAGGAAGAACTGAGCTCTCTCATTCCAAGGATTATTAATGGCTTTACATGAGTTGTAGGAATAGCTAACAACGTCTGAGATGTTTGTAGTCCTTTGCAAAAGGAGCATAGATAAAAGCAATATAACGGCTCACTATCAGCTTCAGTCCTATGACCTATTCTTGCCATTGAGATCAGGGTGTACACTTGCTATGTTTATGTGTGATTCCAATTCTCATGTACATAAAATAAAAATATATGTACTAAATAAATGCTCTGAAGGAGGCCACATAGAAACTAAAACAGATTTCTTCTGTAAAATTGTTTAGTGTGTCCATGAAAACTCATAGCTCTCAGGTATGTCTATGTCATAGGACAAAATTAAGGAATATTTTTTCTTTTTACACCCTGTGAATCCCATACAAGGAATACTAGGAACCAAGCTAGGTAATAACGCCATGATAAAAGACTCACCTGTAGGCTGCCTGCCTTTGTAATTATTTATCTTGACACATGGCCTCATTAACCTGCCCAATCAGCCCTGCTTTACATCCTGGCTACTTCAGATTTGAGTGACTGATATTCTAGACTTGTATCCAAGACCTGTCTTTGTCACCTTTTTGGGAATGTACACATTGTTTCTAAAGCACCTGTATAGATTCCAGATACACCAGCAGTAAGGAATTATTTGTCTTTGCCCATATTTTTTCCAGCATGAAATGTCCTTAGTTTAATTGATCTTGACAATTCTGACTAAACAAGATAAACAGTGTTATAATTGAAAATCCCAGATCATTCTATTTTTTCAAAATAATTTTTTATTAATTTATTCTTGTTACATCTCAATGGTTATCCCATCCCTTGTATCCTCCCATTCTTCCCTCCCTCCCATTTTTCCCTTACTCCCCTCCCCTATGACTGTGACTGAGGGGGATTACCTCCCCCTGTATATACTCATAGGGTATCAAGTCTCTCCTTGGTAGCCTGCTGTCCTTCCTCTGAGTGCCACTAGTTCTCCCCCTCCAGGGGACATGGTCAAATATGAGGCACCAGAGTAGGTGTGAAAGTCATACCGCACTCTCCACTCAACTGTGGAGAATGTCCTGTCCATTGGCTAGGTCTGGGTAGGGGTTTGAAGTTTCCAGTCTGTATTGTCCTTGGCTGGTGTCATAGTTTGAGTGGGACCCCTGGGCCCAAATCTGCCTATCTTAATGTTCTTCTTGTAGGTTTCTAGGGCCATTTGGATCCTTATACTTCACTATTCTCCCATGCTTTTTTTCATCTAGAGTCCCAATAGGATGTCCTCCCCTCTGTACCATTTTCCTGGTAAGTGAAGACTTTCATGGGACATGCCCCTTGGGCTAGTATGGAGATATAAGTGAGTATATACCATTTGACTCTTTCTGCTTCTGGGTTAACTCACTCATTATGATCATTTCTAGCTCAATCCATTTGTCCACAGATTTTGGGAATTTCTTGTTTTTAATAGCTGAGTAGTATTCCATAGTGTATATGTACCACAGTTTCTTTATCCATTCTTCTATTGAGGGACACTTAGGCTGTTTCCATGTTCTGGCTATTATGAATAAGGCTGCTATGAACATGGTTGAGCAAATTTTCTTGTTGTGTGCTGGAGCATCTTCTGGGTATGTTCCAAGGAGTGGAATATCTGGGTCTTGGGGAAGCCCTATTCCCAGTTTTCTGCGATAGCACCAGATAGATTTCCAAAGTGGCTGTACTAGTTTGGATTCCCACCAGCGATGAAGGAGTGTTCCTTTCTCTCCACATCCTCACCAGCACGTGGTGTCACTTGAATTTTTGCAGATCATACTATTTTACCAATAAAGACTTAGGAGCCCAATACTCTGGTGAAAACCTGTCAGCTCAGAGGCAGAGAAGTCACCCAGCTGTATTTCTTGAGCATCTCGAGCATCTAGCTGTTGTTTTACAACAATAATGAGGCGTCTAAAAGCCCAGGGGCCAAAAGAGATAAGGAGGAGAAATCCTACCAGGGGGTCCAGAATGGAGGGCAACAAGGTAGTAAGTCAAGGGGAGGTGGAGAACCAGTTATGGAACCAACTCTGTTCCTGTTCTCGTTGTCTTTTTCTTTTTTCTAAGCCTTCTCTAACCTTGGCCACGCTATCTTCGACTACCCCAGAGTGGTCCATATAAAAGCAACATTCTTCTTTGAGGGCAGCACAAAGTCCCCCTTGCTGAAGATGCAGCAAGCCCAGACCGCTCCTATTTTGTAGAATGACCTCACTGAGTAAGGACAAGGATATTTCAAGGTCGGATACGGCAGTTTTCATCTGCCCCAAGTCTTTATCAATTGACAGGCGAAGATCTGAATAATGTTTGTTGGAGAGAACAAGAGAGGTTATGTTCACCCCAGTGCCTGTAGTGCCCTATCCAAGGAGGACAGCCAGGGTAATTGCCGTTAGGCTCACATTTGGTTCTAAATAGGGCTTGTTCAGTAACAGGATCCCAGTAGTGGGAAAATTGTTCTTCAGTGTAAGTGTAAGTGTCGAACTAATTGAATGAGGATACAAAAGATGGTCTTACTGTTTTTTAAATGGGGGGAGTACATATAGGGAGTGAGGCCATCATTGCAGGCCCACCAGGAGTTATTACTGGGAAGGATATAATCAGAAAGGGAAGATATCTCTGTGATGGTTATATTACAGAGATGTTGATAGGAGGAGGGAATAACTTTACTTATACATAAACCGGAGCCTGATAGGGAACTCAAGGGTAGCTTGGCGTTATCTTGTTGGGCCAATCGGCATTTAGAATGGTCAGAGGAATTGGGGATGTTCTCAATTACTGCAATTCCTTTATAAAAAGGAGGGTTAGCGTCCTAGCATAACCAACATGAATCAGTTAGCTCAGGGCGAGAATGATTTAAAGTCAAGTAAGTGAAATTAAGGATATTCAGTAGTAAATCCCGAGTGTTTATCAATCCTAACCTCTGTAGTGGAGTTTCTATGTAGGAGATAGTGCAGGGAGGAGCTGTGGTGACCTCTTTATGATTAGAGTCACACTTTCTTTTTCTTTCTAAATTCTGGCTGGCTGCTTTGAATCAGCTGTTCTGGCTGAAACTCCTCTCCTAGTCTCTCAGACTGAATTTCCTCTCATCCTCTTTCTCAATTGTTCTTCTTTGCCTCATAGTATTGTTGGAAATAGGTTATGAGAATTCTTCTCATTCTCTGTTTTGTGTTCAGCTGTGTATAGCTTCCTCTCTCTGAATCCTGTCTCTACCAAGCTCTCCTAGTTAAACTGCCTGTGAATCCCACAAGCTGATCTGCCAGGAACTGAACTACACTTCACTGCCTCTCAGCTAGCTGAGTCACTTGAACTGACTGAAAAGAACCAACCAGAATCAGACCTCCATGGTTGCCTGAGATCTTGGATTCAAGGCTTGTGTCACCACACCCTGGACATGAGATTACTTTATCTATAACTTGCTTTATTCTGGGCTGGCCTTTAATCAGAGATCTATTTGTTTGTCTCTTGGGATTAAACTTATTTCTGCATTCCAACTGGATTAAGAAGAGCTAGATGAGTTTTGGATGCAATCTCTTGCCAGTTCAGCCACGTTGTAAACTGAATTTTCTCTGTACAGATGAGGTCAATATCAGAGTGTAGAGTGGGCTCTGTTTTCAGTACTAAATCTGCTGTGCAGTGGGACATTCTTATTATTCTCTAATGAAAACTGCTGTATGTCATCATAACTACACAGAGGCTTAAAGTCCAGATTAGCTCTGTCACTGAGCCTCACCAAGTCATTTGTGATAAATTTTTTTCTAATTTGATAATGTAGTTAACTTTAATCCTTTTCTAGGTATCAAGAAATCTTCACATGACTTAGTAAAGTAAGGTAGGTCTTCCATGACACAGGTTTCCTGAACAAGTAAGAAGATAGATGAAGCTTCCATATTCACCCAGGTGGAAGGAATTAAACTTCCAGGAAACACACTTCAGGGAGGCTGGGTTGGAGTAAAAGCAGTATATCCTCTCAAAAAAATACAACAGCAGCTCTCTGTGGCCTACTATTCATTATAGGGCCAATCTGTGACTAAACAATCCATGATCAGGCCTATGCTTATAGAAGATCTTAGGGGCAACTGTGGGACTGTAAGGGATCTAATTATCCAGGGAACAAGATTTAGGATCTAGATGCTTATGTAGAAATAGCATGATACTGGTGGTATCATTGCTGAAGAGCAGTTGCCAAAATTATCTAAGGCTGAGGAGACAAATCCCCATCAAGAAGTGAGGAACAAAGTGAGTTTCGTGTCCTTTATTTCGGTCTAAATGAGGCAGAAGCAGGTGGATCTCTGTGAGGTGATTGCGGGACTGGTCTAGGTAGTGAGACTCCGTCTCAGTTTCATAAAGAGATAAAAAAGGAGGAGTATCAGCCATGTCAATATAGAGCAGTGAAGGTGGGCAGTGTGCTGCATGAAGGCTCATTTCTTGAGGTGGTCATCAACCAGTGCAGTCCACATTCCATCAGAGTTGACCCTTAAGGGTACAGGAGAATGAAGAGGTTTTGGCCAAGAAAGAGTTAATTTTTGTGGTCCCAAGCAA
Organism: Acomys minous; assembly: GCF_964271855.1. Taxonomy (NCBI): domain Eukaryota; kingdom Metazoa; phylum Chordata; class Mammalia; order Rodentia; family Muridae; genus Acomys; species Acomys minous. Next base: position 13,756,242 of record NC_140502.1, read on the forward strand.
ACCAGCCAGCACTATAAGGTGGGGCTGCAGACAGAGTGAGGCCTCAGGGTGGGGTGTCAGGTGGGCAAGAGGGGATTAAGGGTGTGTTGGTGGGAGGGTCCTGGATGAAGAACCTATTTAAGGCCTCATTCCTGGAGTAGAGCTTCCAGCTTCGAGCTTCAGGAGGGATCTGGAAAGATGGCAGAGCCTACAGAAATCCAGGGTGAATTTTCTGTGTAGATGAGAGTGTGACTGGCTGGAGGCTGTACTCTTTTCAACTTCTAGCTGCAATGAATAGGAGTCTCTCTTTCTCCACAGCGTCTTCAACACATGTTTTTAAAAATTATCTTGGCCTTCCTGATTATATAAAATAATATTTTAAAATGTTAGTTTGTATCCATGTGATGGCTACCTATGTTGAATATTTGTTTGTTTGTTTGTTTCCTTGGTACTAATCCGGGAAGTCTATGTATTCCAGACTGTCTTTGATCTCTGTGGAATCTATAGTTGGAAGGACCTCACAGATATCCTACTACCTCATGCTTCTAAGTGTGGTATTAAATGCATGAAAGCAGCAGTGAAGGGGTGTTAAAAGCATGTGTTGAATATTTATCATCTTCCCCACCACCACGGCTAGCAGCAGCAGCAGCAGCAACAGTGGCAGCAGCAGCAACAGCAGCAGCATTGTGGGTTCCCTATGAAGACCTGGATATTCTGAAACTTTCTCTGTAGATCCATCTGGCTTCAAATTCAGATACCCACATTCCTCTGCCTCTTTAGTGGTGGATGAAAGTTGTAATTCACCATGTCCTCTGGCAACTGCTTGTTCTTGAAATTCAATGTTAAAATTTTAGCATGTTGTAAATACTAATCATCTATCCGATTTTGTTGTTTGAGAAAACATTTCTTTGAAGATGACACACAGATGTCTAAGCTCTACAAACATGGAACCAATTTCAGAACAAAGTAGAGATACCACCAAAGTACAAAGTAAAAAAATATAATTTTGTACATGTTACTTATATGTTGAAAAACATTGGGTTGGCCTGGCATGGTGGTGCACTTCTTTAATCCCAAAACTCGGGAGGCAGAGGCAGGCAGATTGCTGCAAGTTCATGGCCAGCCTGGTCTACAAAGTGAGTTTAGGACAGCCGAGGATACACAGGGAAACCCAGTCTTGAAAAAAAGTCTCACGGTGTATAAGAAGGATACTTTAATTTAGGCACAATGATCATGTGAGGAATAGTTGGGTTTCATTACCTCTCTCTCTCTCTCTCTCTCTCTCTCTCTCTCTCTCTCTCTCTCTTTCCCTTGCTATTGTACTTATTAATTTGCTATTTTTTTTTATAAAAATGAAGGGAGTAGATATTCACAGGCTACAGATTAAGGAAGAATTTGGAGTGGGGAAGAATGTTTGGTGTGTTTGAGGAAAAGTCTTTCTGTGTTATCCAGCTGTACTGGAAAGTGACAGCCTGGAACTCTCTGTTTTGTTTTTTTTTTTTTCAAAGAAAAGCTCTTGTCTCAGTCCTGGGTGTACTTGATGTCACTCTGTAGTCTAGGCTGATCTTGAGCTGAGAATTATCCTCCTGCATTTATGAAGGAGTTGGGATTACAGGCTGTCATTCCTCTTCTGACCCTTATGTACTTTTGATAACACTAAGAGCCTATGATTGTTTTTCTCATTTGAAAACCTAGAGACTCACATAGAGAATTTATTTGTTGTTTGAATATTTTATCTGTAGAGCTGATGTGATGATTTTCTCTCCTCACAGGTTCCCCAGTTCAAAAATGTATTCCAGTAGGACCACATTGTAGTAGGCTTCCATATCCACCAGTATCTCCAGTTCTGCCATTTAATTCATCCTACCCAAGAAACTTAGGACCCAAAAGGCTCCAAGGCTTTCATCCGAATTTCCAAATGTCTTCATATGCACTCATGGACACAGGTTTTCAAATGCCACAAGAGCATGCAAGGAATGTAGGTCTCCAAAGGACTCAATATCCTCTAGTGCCCACAGGATTTCCTACACAATCAAGCCTCCAAAGACATCCAGTTTTGACAAGCAACTTAGATCACCAAATGTCTCAACGTTTTCTACTTCCTGGAGGATCCCAGAATCAGACGCATCTCGAAAGGCATCTAGGATTTCAAGGCAATCAAAATCTCTACATGTCCCAAAGGGCCCTAGAGGCTCAAGCAACCACCGAACCATCAAGTCTCCAATGGGACTCAGAATATCAAAGGTACCAAGTTCCCCAGGTATCCTTTGGATCTTCAAGTAAACCATGCATCCGTATGGAACCAGATCTCGGAGGGAACTCAAGTCTGCCAACATCAGGAACTAACCCAGTTCACTCAATACCCCATATGCCCTCATCTTCCTCAGAAAGGTCTGACAATTACAGTGAAGTTCACCTCAGTACTCCAAAGCAGAAAAAGAGGCGTCGAATTAAGTACTCGGAAGAACAAAATCGCCGGCTGCAAGACTATTTTGATGAGTGCATGCACCCAAGGAAAAAGCAACGCATGGAGCTGGCCGAAAATCTTGGAGTGACAGAGTACCAGATCCAGGTAGGACTTTTTCTTGACTCTCTCCCACTGCAACCAGAATATTTCTCCAGTCCTCACCTTCACTGTTTTGGAAATCCCTCTCAGTTTGTGCTTGTACAATCCTGGGAGATCATGCCATAGATGTTGACTGTAGATGTTTGTTCATCCATGGCTAGATATGGCATTCTGCTTGTGCATGAGTACTTAGTTAGAGACACATTATCAGTATGTAGAGTCTCTGGGACCCAGACATTTATGTTTCTAGTAAAGACATAGAAAATCTAGGTGCTTACCCTAGGATTTGAGTGTTAGGTGGTATCTATCCTGATATCCTAACTCTTTTTAGGCATCTCCTGCAACTTCCTATTCTGAGCCATGCTGACACACACAGGTCTTCCTATAACTCCTCTTTTTGTGTTTCCAGATCTGGTTCAAGAACCGCCGAGCTAAGTATAAACATAAAAATCTACAGAATGTTTCAAAACCATCAGAGAATATGGAAAGTCCTAAGGATGTTGATGGATCAACCAGTTCCCATGGTTGCTCATCTGTTCTTGACTCTGCTACTGAAGAGTCCACGTCTTCAGGGACATCTTGTGTGGGCTCCATTCTCCAACTTTACCCCAGTCTGGACGAATCTCACTCTGCTACTGAAGAGTCCGTGTCTTTGGGGACATCTTTCGTGGACTCCATTCCCCAACTTTACCCCAGTCTGGATGAATCTCATTCTGCTATTGAAGAGTCCATGTCTTCAGGGACATCTTGTGTGGACTCCATTCCCCAACTTTACTCCAGTCTGGAAGAATCTCAGTCTGTTATTGAAGAGTCCCTGTCTTCAGGGACATCTTGTGTGGACTCCATTCCCCAACTTTACTCCAGTCTGGAAGAATCTCTCCACAATGAAGAAGCCTCAGGAGCTGCCAGGTGTGGATGCCAGGAAGACCATTGCGATGGCCAAGCTCCTGCTGCTGCTGCAGGCTCTGATCATTTCCTAGTAACCACAGCTCAGAATGACACAGCAGTAGCTGAGTGTGCCTCAGCTGAAGCTCCACCTCCTATTGAAGCTGCATTCCATGAGGAAGATTATGCTGAAGCCTCAAATCCAGTTAGCAAGGAGCTCTGGGAACAAATCCTTAATGATCCTGGGGTATCAGAGGACTGGCTGGATTTTGATACATCACTCCTATAATGAACACTTTGACTCTAGAGTGGTTGAGGCCCAGAAATCTGTCATACAAAGAAGAGGTGTGGTAGTGAAAGCCGCCAGTCTCAAGACTGAGGGGACAACTGTCAGCTGTATTAGTTTCATTCCTGTGCTATCCACAGAGTGATAGTGTTTCAAAGGCTACCTATAGTATTCATCTCTTATTTTTGGATTTTACATTAAATAAAAGTAGAAAACATCTTTTTATGATCTGTTCTTTCCAGAATGTCTGTGTGTATGTGTGCCTGTGTGTGTGTGTGTGCGCGCGTGTGTGTGTGTGTGTGTTGTGTGATGTGTGCCTGTATCCTTAGAAACTTACACCTGGTGCCTGGGAGGTCAGAAAATGTTTTAGGAGCATCTGGGATTATAACTACTGACAGTTGTGAGGCAAAATACGTGTGCTTGCAACTTAACTCAAGTCCCGTGCAGTAAGAACTGAGCTTATTGTTTCTAAAGATTAGTAATGGCTTTGCCTTTTCAGTAAGAATGCCTAACAATGGCCATGGTGTTCTTACTCCTTTGTAAAAAGTGTTACCATTTTAAAATTTGTCTTTCAGTGCCAGTAGGTAAAAGCAATAAAATGGCTCCCTATCAGCTTCGATTCTATTTATAGTGGCTACTACATTCTATTCATGCCATTGAGGACAGTGTGTACATTTCCTATATTTATATGAACATAGGATGCTCATGTACATAAAATAAAAGTAATATGTGTACTAACTAAATTCTCTGAAGTAGGCCATTTAAAAACTACAACAGATTTATTTTTGAAAGTTTAGTGTGTCCCTGAGAGCTCCTAGCTCACAGGTGTGTAGATGTCATAGTTCAACATGCAGGACTAGTTTTTCTTTTTACACCCCGTGAGTCCTAGGCATAAAACACAAGGCTTGGTCATAAACTCCATTATGAAAAGACTCACCAGTAGGCCCTCTACCCTTGTAATTATTTATTTTGACACATGGTCTCATTAACGTGCCCAATCTGCTCTGCTTTGCATCCTGGCTTCTTCTGATTTGAGTGACTGGTATTCCAGACCTGTATCCAAGCCTTTTATTTCTTTGTCAGCTTTTGAGGATTATACACAGTATTTCCATAGTAGCTGTTATAGGTTTGCAGCCACACCAGCAATAAGTAAGTATTTGTCTTTGCCCACATGAACAATAAACAAGTCCTTCACTTGCTTGGTTAGAGTTACTCATAGATATTTTATATTGCTTGTGGTAGTCGGGAAGGGTGTTGTTTTGCTAATATCTTCCTCTGCATGATTGTCATTTGTATATAGTTAGGTCCCCAAACACAAAGGCTATGAAGGAAAAACTGCCCATTCCATGTGGAGAAAGGGGCAGGTGAAAAGAGCCACAACAAATATAAAAAAACAGGTACCCATACAACTCATTTATAGTACAAGGTTTTCTTCCTGTGTTTTTAAAGTTGCCATCACCAGCTGTTTAGGATAAGCAAATAAAGCAAGTTAATTATTAGTTGTTCGGCTCATGGTTAAATTTCTAGTCTAACTTATCACGGGAATATATGTCCTAGGAGTAACAGAGATAGATAGATAATGTAAAAATTGATAAATTGGTGATCTTCAAAACCCCATACACATACAGAAAATGGCTATAACATAGACACATTTGTGAAAATGGGGATGATCATGGTAAAAGCTTTTCTAATTATTTTTCCCTATGGAGTCTGACTGAGGGAGAGAGTCTATGATGACCTACAAACACATCCATAGCTTTGCAAAAAGCCCTGAAAATTCAAAGGTGTTATTTTTCCATGAGGGAGGTTTCTAGAATGCTATCCTACCCTCTTTCTCCGTGCTGAGTTTCCAAACTGCCGGCCTCTATGAAACTAAGCCTTGCCCAGTTAAATGCTTTCTTTGGTCAGAATTACATTGATCATGGTGTCTCTTCACAGCAATAGAGACTCACCAAGACACTTGCCTTTGGGATGGAGAGATGTCTGAGAGGTTGAGCACCGAGGCTGCTCTTCCAGAGGTTCTGAGTTCAATTCCCAGCAACCACATGGTGCCTCCCAGTCATCTATAATGAGACCTGGTGCATCTTCTGGGGTACAGGCCTACATGCAGGCAGCACTCTGTATGTAAATTGCCTTCTATTAATTTCGCCTCTGCTGAGGCTAAAGTGTAGAGTCTCCAGCATACTAGGCTGGGTATACTATTATGGAGATATAACCCAACCCCTCACAGGTCCTCTATCACTGAGCCACAAATCCAACTCCTCACTGGGGATTATAGGTAGGGGCTCCCCACTGAGCTATGTCTCTTTCCCCTCACTGGGAGAGTCTAGGGAGGTGCTCTACCACTGTGCCATTGATCCTGGCTATCAATGTGAGATCTAGGAAAGTCCTCTGCACCTGAGCCATGATCCCAATACCCAGCTGATATTCCTGAAAGGAGTTGATTTTTGAGCATCTTCTCATTGACTGTTGCTAGCAGAGGTGTCACACAGTAACATCACAGTTCAAAAAGAAGAAATAGGTCCATGTGTGTCTCCATAGAGCATGCAAGAAGAGACATCTATAGGGATTAATAAGCACTAGCAGCTTGTGCTGAGAAGTGGCTAATGCCTGTAGATTTCTGTTTTCCTCAGGAGGGATGGCGTTCCTCTTTCATTTGACCTTGGCGGTTGTGTTTCTAACCCCCCTGCATCATGGAGTTATCTGGACAGGAAATGCAGTTCTGAAAGCCAGGTACTTGGAAGTCTTTCCAGGTAATGACTGCTCTGGATGGAAACAGGTTAAATCATAGCATGCAAACGCATGAAAATACTGATGGAAAGGAAACATGATGAGCAGGAAGCTCTGCAGAAAACCTGACATCATCTCTTAGGACACACACATAAGAGAGAAAGTGTGCAGAAGACTATTGCTACTTAGTTGAAGAACACCTGTATAAAATGCGGGGGATTCATAACCTAGGCTATCCTACTATAGTACCAAAGGCACACAGAGTGACTGAGACATCTCACTGTCAGCTTTCCTACTGTCTAGTTCTAGCCCTCCAAAGAACACCTGCATATCCCCAGTCATTGTCCTAAGCCTGAAGTCACTTTAACTTTGTGGAACAGCAGAGCCTTGAATGCTGATCCTGAACTAGTGCAGCACTAAAGCAAAAAAGGCCATCTCCTGAGAAATGGCTTTTCACTTCAAGGAACTATACCTTCTTGCATAGATGGCTTATATACACACTTGTATACACACACACACACACACACACACACACACATACACACACACCCCCCAATACATACATCTATAGTAGGGTCTTATGACCTCTTCTGGTATGCAGATATCCATGCAATTACACCATTCATAAACATAAAATAAATATATAAACATTCTCTTGTAAAGAGTTCGGGAACTGAATATTTCTGGGAGTCCCATCACAACATACTATGCTCTGCCACTGTCTCTAGACATTATATAGAGGTGAAGCATGTTGGGATTTAACACAGACACATTGGGCAGGCTGAGCCCAAGGATGGAAACCCATCCTCTGGGTATCAACATCCTAGTTTTAAAATTTCGTTGTGTGTGTGCGTGTACACTTAAGTGTTTATATCATTCATCAATTTAGCAAGGTGTACTGGCTTCAGAAGAAAAGAAGTTTTTCAGGTGATAGCCTTTCTTTCTTCATTTCTGGGCTTGTTTGAGATCTACTTTCAAGGCTTTGTTGTTCCTCAATGTCATAGTGACTTCAGGCTCAGGACAGTGAATGGCAATATCCAGTTGCCATTTGGAAGGCTGTGTAGTGAGACACTGTTTCAGGAAGCCTAACAATTGTCAGGTGATGGTGGTAGAAGCCTTTAATCCCAGCACTCAAGAGGAAGAGTCAGAGAGATCTCTGTGAGTTTGAGGCCAGCCTGGTCTACAGAGCCAATTCTGGGACATCTAGAATCACACAGAGAGACCCTCTGCTTTAAAAATAAAAAAGCCCCAACAAACAAACAAAGAAACAGACAAAAATGTTGTTTTGAGTGACAGGTCCAGAGCATACAGCTCCGTAAGAAGACCCTGATTTGGAACCCAGCATCCACATTGTGGCTCACGGTTGCTTGTAACATCAATCCCAGGGGATCCTATGCCCTCTGTGGGCACCAGAACACAGGGCACACACAGAGACTCAGATACACATAGAAAATAGCAGCTGGTGTAGCTATCAGAGACTGAGTTGAAGCATCATGGGCTTCATTTTTCCCAAGAAAAAAATGTCTTGGGGCCCCTGTGCCTCTGCCTCCCCACCTCAGTAACAGCTGCCCTGTGTCCACAGGCTGTGGGGGAAGCATTCTGAAGTCCACCATCATTACTGTCTTTGGGATATTAGTTGCCATTGCCATAATCTGTAACAAAGGGTCCTCACAGGCTGTGTTCAAGGCTGCAGAGGCAGTCCCCTGCATCTTCCTGCTGCCTGTGGCTGAGTTCATGGGAGACAGTACTGTGTGAAACCAGATTTCAGATTCTGGAAACATATATTATCTGGGCACCTGTCCATCTACTTGATATGTGGAGAAATACTTCTGTGTCTGTCTGAGTGTGTGTACAGATGCATGTATGTATGTATGTATGTATGTATGTATGTATGTATGCTTGCGGTTTTTTAAAAATACAATCTCACGTATGGCTGTCTGTCCTGGAACACTCTATGTAGACCAATTCTGCGTGGAATACAGAGAGATTCCTCTGCATCTGCCTCTCAAGTGCTCAGATTAGAAGTGAGTTCGAGGCCAGCCTGGTCTACAAAGTGAATCCAGGACAGCTGGCATTACACAGAGAAACCTTTTCTCATAAAAACAAAAACAAACAATCAAACAAAACAAGAAGTGAGCCCTACAGTGCCTGTCTGTTAGTGTTACTTTACAAACAGGATAGCATGTAGCAGGCTGGCTTCAGACTTTCAGTGTTGGTGAAGCTGGCCTCAAACTAGTTCTACCTCTACCTGCGCGATACTGGGATTACAGCCTGACACCACTATGCCTCATTTTGTAACTTTGTTTTAACTCTTCCTCGGGCTCAGGTGAGTTGTATTTTAGTGGCTCCCACTTTCACTGTTTGAAGTAACATCTGGAGTACTAGGTATTGACTGCATGTTGAAAAACAGATGTTTTTTGCTACGAGTGGGTTTTTTTGGTTCACCATGTCATGAGCCATGTAAATTTCTTTTTTTTCTTTTTTTTTTCATTAAAAGTGTCATTAGAATTTAATGGAAAATATAAAATTAAAGTCTATACATTAAGTTACAGAACTCGTTGTATCAAAATTCTTCATGTCATTGCTCCTTCTGTACATGTAATTCATAAGCTGATGCCTCATCGTGCTTAGGCAGTGCTACCTTGGACAATGCCCCTGAAGTGACTTGACAATCAGATTAATGTCCGCATCAGTCCCGAGGATACAAGAGATGGGATAACCACTGAGATGTAACAAGAATAAATTAATAAAGAAAAATATTTTTAAAAAAGAAAGAAAACAAACAAACAAACAAAAGAACCCTAAATAAAGTAGTATCCTAAAAAAATCAAAGCCTACACATATGGCAACCTTGCATGTGCTGTGATCGAAACCTATCTGTAGAAGATCTCAGCTGTGTATTATTTTTCTTTTCTTTCCTTTTTTTCATTACCTTTCCCCACCTGAGTCATGGTCTCTGTGTGTAGCCTTGGCTGTCCTGGAAGTCAATATGTAGACCAGGTTGTGTCCAACTCACAATGACCCAGATGCCTCTGCCTTTTTGAGTGCTGGGCTTAAAGGCATGCGCCACCACGCCTCCCCCTTGCTGGTTAGGATTTTTCTTCCTACCTCTGGGTCCTAGGTAAAGAAACAGGATTTTTGTGCAGTGTGCACTGAAAAAGATTATTCCTCCTGGATTGGGGAGGTTTGGAGCAGGGGCCTGAAAATCGAGATATAATTTTATTTTTTAATTACAGGTCTTGCATCACTGATGTCACGGAGTTGTGGTTCCAAGGCAGTATTGATCCAGGGTGAGTTTGTGTGAAGGATTCTGTGTAGATGGTATGAGGAATCTGGGGAAGATGTACTGTTTTCAACTTCTACCTGCCATGCATATGAGTCCTTCTTTTTCCACATGTTCCCCATCACAAATTCTTGTTTGTTTTATTTATCTTTTTTCCTGATTACATAAAATAATATTTACAGTGTAAATTAGCATCCATGTGATGGCCACCTATTTTGAAATTTTGTTGGTTTGTTTGCTTACCTTTTAGATATCCTGTAAGTCTTTATATCACAGAATGACTTTGATCTCTCTGTGGAGACCATAGGGGGTACAATATCACAAATATCTGACTACTTCCTGCTTCTAAGTGTGCTATTGAAGTCTGGAGAGCAGGAGTGAGAGGGTGTTAGACTCACCATTATCATCAGCAACATCAGTATTTTATTAGGCGTGAATTCTCTGAGAAGCTCTGGATATTCTGAACCTTCCTATGTAGACCTATCTGGCCTCAAACTCAGAGAGCCAAATTCCTCTACCACCTTAGGGGTGGGATCAAAGGTGTAGGTCACCAAACCCTCCTAGAACTGCTTGTTCTAAAATTCAATGTTAAAGTTTTGGTATATTGAAAATTTTTGTTTGGTTTTGATTTTTGTTTTTTTGAGACAGCGTTGGTCTGTGTATCCTTGGCTGTCCTGGACTCGCTTTGTAGACCAGGCTGGCCTCGAACTCACAGAGATTTCCTTTTCACTGCCTCCTAAGTGCTGGGATTAAAGCCATGTACCACCACTCCAGGCTTCCTGTAAATATTAATAATCTATCAGATCTTGTTGTATGACAAAACTTTTCTAAATGTAAGTTCCAAAAATATGAATCCAATGACACAACATATACCACCAAACCACAAAAAATTTTAAAAACATGAATTCATACAGATTACTGATAGGTTGATAAATACTAGGTATACAAATTACATTGTAGTTTAGGCACGATGATCATGTCAGAGGCACCTCCATTTCATTAACTACCCCCATCCCTCATTCTCTCTTTGTCTCTCTCTCTTTTTCTCTGTTTATTGCTATTGTATTTATATTTTTCCTAATTCATTTAGACTCTCTGAAGCTCTCAGATGCATACAATGACCAAGAAGTTCACCTCACAGCGCCAAAGAAGAAGAGAAGGCATCGCATTAAATACACTGAAAAACAAAACCTAGAGCTGCAAACTTATTTTAATGGTCGCATGTACCCAAGCAAAGAGCAACGCTTGGAGCTGGCCCAAAATCTTGGAGTGACAGAGTACCAGATCCAAGTATGACTTTCTCTTGTTTCTCTCTCCCTGCAGCCAGAATAGTTCCCCAATTGGCACCGTCGCATTTTCAAAATTTCTCACATTTTCTGCTTGTGCAATTCTTGGAGTTGTTACATGTGGACTGGAGATATCTGTTCACCCAGAGCTGGACTTGGCCTTCAGCTTCTGCATGGGTACTACCTTGGAGCCACATATCCCCATGTAGGGTCTCATGGACCTAGGAATTAATGTTTCTAGTAATGACCCAGAAGATCTAGGTGAAGTTTCCCTAGTTGTTAGTGTCATTCCTACCTCTTTTTATGCATCTCCTGCCACTTTGTCTTGCTATAACTTCTCTTTTTGTCTTTCCAGAACTGGCTCAAGAACCACCGAGCTAAGTACAAACAGAAAAATCACCAGAATATTTCAGAACCACCAAGGAAATTGGGAAACTCTAAGGATGTTGGTGAATCAACAAGTTTCCATGGTTGCTCATCTCTTATTGATTCTGCCACTGGACAGTCCATGTCTTCAGGCACATCTTGTGTGGGCTCCATTCCCCAAATTTATGCCAGCCTGGAGGAAACTCTCCACATTGAGCAAGGCTCAGAGGGTACCAAGTATGGACTTTAAGAGGACCATTGTGATTCCCAAGCTCCTGCTGCAGGTGCAGGCCCCGGTCAGTTTTTAGTAACTGCAGGTGATAATGACCCAGCAGTAGCTGAAGGCACCTCAGTTTAATCTACACTTTTTACTTAAGCTGCATTCCAAGATGCAGAGGCTGCTAAACACTCTAGTCCAGAAGATAAACTGCTCTTGGATCAAATCCTTAGTGATCTTGGTCTATAAGATGGCTAGATGAATTTAGGTACATCACAACCCCAGTGAACACTTTGATCCTGGACTGGTTGAGGCCTGGATATCTGTAAAACAAATAAGTTCTGTGGTAGTGAAAGTCATCACTCTTAAGACTGAGGGTGTAGATGCACGCTACTCTGTATTAGTTGCATGCCAGTGTTATCCACACACTGAGTCTGGTTCAAGTGCTATATGTAGTATTCTTCACTTGTTGTTGTATTATATATTAAATACCTTAAAAATATTTCAGGAAACTGTTTTTTAATCTTCTTTTAATTCCAGAATGGCTGATAGATCTACTTTGCTCTGTGTGTGTGTGTGTGTGTGTGTGTGTGTGTGTGTGTGTGTGTGTGTGTGTTTTGTATGTTTGTATCCATAGACACCTATATCTGGGGCCTGGGACAGCAGAAAATGGCTTAGGAACTTCTGGGATTGTAACCAATGACATTGTGAGGCAGCATGTGTGCGCTTGCCACTTAAAGCAAGTCCTCTGCAGGAAGAACTGAGCTCTCTGATTCCAAGGATTACTAATGGCTTAACATGAATTGTAGGAATAGCTAACAACGTCTGAGATGTTTGTAGTCCTTTGCAAAAGGAGCATAGATAAAAGCAATATAACGGCTCACTATCAGCTTCAATTCTATGCCCTGTTCTTGCCATTGAGGTCAGGGTGTACACTTGTTATGTTTATGTGTGATTCGAATTCTCATGTACATAAAATAAAAATATATGTACTAAATAAATGCTCTGAAGGAGACCACATAGAAACTAAAACAGATTTCTTCTGTAAAATTGTTTAGTGTGTCCATGAAAACTCATAGCTCTCAGGTATGTTTATGTCATAGGACAAAATACAGGATTAGTTTTTCTTTTTACACCCTGTGAATCCCAGGCAAGACACAAGGAACCAAGCTAGGTAATAACTCCATGGTAAAAGACTGACTTGTTGGCTGCCTGCCCTTGTAATTATTTATCTTGACACAGGGCCTCATTTTCCTGCCCAATCTACCCTGCTTTACATCCTGGCTACTTCAGATTTGAGTGACTGATATTCTAGACTTGTATCCAAGACCTGTCTTTGTCACCTTTTTGGGAACGTACACATTGTTTCTAAAGTACCTGTACAGATTCCAGCTACACCAGCAGTAAGCAAGTATTTGTCTTTGCCCACATTTTTTTCCAGCATGAAATGTCCTTACTTTAATTGATCTTGACAATTCTGACTAAACAAGATAAACAGTGTTTTAACTGAAAATCTCAGATCATTCTATCTTTTTCAAAATAATTTTTTCCAAGATATATATTATTTTATTATTTTTTTTCTTGTTACCTCTCAATGGTTATCCCATCCCTTGTATCCTCCCATTCTTCCCTCCCTCCCATTGTCCCCTTATTTCCCTCCCCTATGACAGTTCCTGAGGGGATTTCCTCCCCCTGTATATGCTCATAGGGTATCAAGTCTCTTCTTGGTAACCTGCTGTCCTTCCTCTAAGTGCCACCAGGTCTCCCTCTCCAAGGAAAATGGTCAAATATGAGGCACCAGAGTATCTGAGAAAGTCATATCCAACTCTTCACTCTACTGTGGAGGATGTTATGACCATTGGCTAGATCTGGGTAGAGGTTTAAAGTTTACAGCCTGTATTGTAGTTGGCTGGTGCCTAAGTTTGTGTGGGACCCCTGGGCACAAATCTGTCTATCATAATGTTCTTCTTGTAGGTTTCTAGGGCCATTTGGATTCTTCTACTTTACTATTCTCCCATGCTTATTTCATCTAGAGTGCCAATAGGATGTCCTCCCCTCTGTCCCAGTTTCCTGGTAAGTGAAGACTTTCATAGGACATGCCCCTTGGGCTAGTATGCAGATGTAAGTGAGTATATACCATTTGACTCTCTCTGCTTCTGGGTTAATTCACTCATTATGATCATTTCTAGATCAATCCATTTGTTCACAAATTTCGGGAATTCCTTGTTTTTAATAGCTGAGTAGTATTCCATAGAGTATATGTACCACAGTTTTTTTTATCCATTCTTCAACTGAGGGACACTTATGCTGTTTCCATGTTCTGGCTATTATGAATAAGGCTGCTATGAACATGGTTGAGCAAATTTTCTTGTTGTGTGCTGGAGCATCTTTTGGGTATATTCCAAGGAGTGGAATAGCTGGGTCTTGAGGGAGCCCTATTCCCAGTTTCCTGAGATAGCATCAGATAGATTTCCAAAGTGGCTGTACTAACTTGCATTCCCATCAGCAATGAAGGAGTGTTCCTTTCTCTCCACATCCTTGCCAGCATGTGGTGTCCTTGAATTTTTGCAGATGAATTTATTTTACCAACAAAGACTTAGGAGCCCAATGCTGTGGTGAAAACCTGCCAGCTCAGAGAGATAGAGAAGTCACCCAGCTGTATTTCTTGAGCATCTTGAGCATCTAGCTGTTTCTTTACAAAGGTAGTGAGGAATGAAAAAGCTCAAGGACCAAAAGAGATAAGGAGGAGAAATCCTACCAGGGGGCCCAGAATGGAGGGTAACAAGGTAGTAAGCCAAGGGGAGATTGAGAACCAGTGATGGAACTAACTCTGTTCCTGTTCTCGTTGTCTCTTTCTTTTTTTCTAAGCCTTCTCAAACCTTGGCCATGCTATCTTTGACTACCCCAGAGTGGTCAATATAAAAGCAACACTCTTCTTTGAGGGCAGCACAAAGTCCCCCTTGCTGAAGATGTAGTAAGTCTAGACCTCTCCTATTCTGTAGAACGACCTCAGTGAGGGAGGACAAGGATTTTTCAAGGTGGGATATGGCAGTTTCCATCCACTCCAAGTCTTCATCAATTGACAGGTGAAGGTATGAATAATGTTTGTTGGAGAGAACAAGAGAGGTTAAATCCGCCCCAGTGCCTGTAGCACCCAATCCGAGGAGGATAGCCAGGGTAATTGCCATTATAGGCTCACATTTGGTTCTAAGTAGGGCTTGTTCAGTAACAGGATCCCAGTAGTGGGAAATTGTTCTTCAGTGTAATATATTAAGTGGAGGACTTAATTGAATGATTGACCTTACTGTTTTTTAAATGGGGGGAGTATATGCAGGGAGTGAAGCCATCGATACAGGCACACCAGGTGTAATTACTGGGAAGAAAATAATCAGAAAGGAAAGATACCTCTGTGATAGTTATATTACAGAGATGTTGATAGGAGGAGGGAATAACTTTATCTATACATAACCCAGAGCCTGATAGGGAACTCAAGGGTAGCTTGGCGTTATCTAGTTGGGCCCATCGGCATTTAGAATGGTCAGAGGAATTGGAGATGTTCTCAATTACTGCAGTTCCTTTATAAAAAGGAGGGTTAGCATCCTAGCATAACCAACATGAATCAGTTAGCTCAGGGCGAGAATGATTTAAAGTCAAGTAAGTGAAGTTCATGATATTCAGTAGCAAATCACAAGTGTTTATCAATCCTAACCTCTGTAGTGGAGTTTCCATGTAGGAGATAGTGCAGGAAGGAGCTGCGGTGACCTTTTTATGGTTAGAGTCAAACTTTCTATTTCTTTCTAAACTCTGGCTGGCTGCTTTAAATCAGCTGTTCTTGCTGAAACTCCTCTCCTCATCTCTTAGTCTGAATTTTCTATCATCCTCTTTCTCAATTGTTCTTCTTTGCCTCATAGTATCTTTGGAAATAGGTTTTGAACTTATGTATCCTTCTCATTCTCTGATTTGTGTTCAGCTGTGTATAGCTTCCTCTCTCTGAATCCTGTCTCTACATAATTCTCCTAGTTAAACTGCCTGTGAATTCCAGAAACACAACTACACTTCACTGCCTCTCACCTAGCTGAGTCACCTGAACTGATGGAAAAGAACTAACTAGAATTCTTACCTCTATGTTTGCCTTAGATCTTGGATTAACAACATGTGTCACCATACCCTGGACATGAGATTACGTTATCTAAAATTGCTTTATTCTGGGCTGGCCTATAATCGGATATCTATTTGTTTGTCCTTTGGGCTTAAAGTTATTTCTGCATTCCAACTGGATTAAGAAGACATAGAAGATGTTTGGATGTGATCTCTTGGCAGTGCAGCAATGTTGTGAATTGAATTTTCTCTGTACAGATAAGGTCAATATCAGAGTGTAGAGAGGGCTCTGTTTTCAGTACTAAATCTACTGTGCAGTGGGACATTCTTATTATTCTCTAATGAAAACTGCTGTATTTCACCATAAACTACAAAGAGGCTTAAAGTCCAGATTAGCTCTGTCAATGAGCCTCACCAAGACATTTGTGATAAATTTTGTACTAATTTGATAATGTAGTTAACTTTAATCCTTTTCTAGGTAACAAGAAATCTTGCCATGACTTAGTAAATAAGGTAGGTCTTCCATGACACAGGTTTCCTGAACAAGTAAGAAGATAGGTGAAGCTTCCATATTCACCCAAGTGGAAGTAATTAAACTTCTAGGAAACACATTTCAGGGAGGCAGGCTTGGAGTAAAAGCAGTGCATCCTCTCAAAAAAATACAACAGCAGCTGTCTGTGGCCACCTATTCATTATAGGGCCAATCTGTGACTAAACAATCCATGATCAGGCCTATGCTTATAGAAGATATTAAGGGCAACTGTGGGACTGTAAGGGGTTTAATTATCCAGGGAAAAAGATTTAGGATCTAGATGCTCCATGTAGAAATATCATGATACTGGTGGTATCATGGCTGAAGAGTAGTTGCCAAAATTATCTAAGGCTAAGGAGACAAATCCCCATCAAGAAGTGAGGAACAAAGTGAGTTTCACGTCCTTTATCTCAGTCTAAAGGAGGCAGAAGCAGTAAGGGATCTAAAGGCAGACATCTGAGTAAGAGACAATCTTTACTCCACTTGATAGTGGACACGCATATAGAACAAGCAGCATATCTGCCTCAAATGGGAAGTAAGCAGCCTTAGTAGAGCCCATTTGTTCTTTGTAGTTGGTGATGTGGTCCATGTGAGCCACCATGGACCCAGTTAATTTGCTACTGTAGGTGTTCTTCTAGTGCCCTGACTTTTCTGTCTGCCTCAATCCTTTCTCCACCTCTTCAAAGGACTCCCAGAGTCCCACTTGTTTTTAGGCTGTGTGTTTCTGAAACTGGTTCCCTCATCTGATGAAGGAAGCCTTTCAGAAGACAGTCATGCTAGGCTATTCTCTGTAAGTTTAGCAGAGTATTATTAGAAGTGTTAGAGGTAGGCTGTCTGTCGTGGGGTGGATCTCCAGTTGGGCCAGTCCTTGTTTTTCAGTCCCACAATCTCTGTTTGATCTTGATCCTACAATTCTTTAGGTTGAAGCCATTGTGGGTTGAAGGATTGCGGGAATTATTTTGAAAATGATAGAAGCATATGTGGGGTGGCTGTAGAAATTAGGAAGAGCTGGAGATGGAGAAAAAGGAGGTTATATATATTCACATTAATAACTAACTCGTTTTATTTTGAGGAAGTTTTTTCTCTTATTTCGAGCTTTATTGCAAAGTCTTATGTAGAACAGCATATCCTGTAACTCAGAAAGGTCCTCCTGCCTTTGCAAGGTGACTCCTAGGATTATATGTCATCCATGTATCATGTGATTAAAATAATTTCACAGTTTTTCCAAAAAAATAGTAATTGTTTTTTGGGTTCCCAAAGTTGGCTCACGTGATAAAGGCACTTGAAGAGAAGAGATTTGTAAGATGTCCATTGTCGTGAACATGTGGCTTCTCAATCCCAATATGATATAAAAGCAAAGATAAAACATTGAAAGACATCTCCATGAACCTTCTGTGTAACTAATGCTTAAGGTGCTGGTATGAAAACAAGGATGAGGCCTGAGTGTCCTTCTCTACAAAGTAGACATTGGCCCTGACTTGCTTCTAGCCATGCCTTCCTCACAAAACTCAATCATTTTCTGATTTCTCCTTTTTTATTTAATCCCCAATACTAGTGAGAGAAATAGATCTTATTCATAGTAAAAATGGAAAGAGATGTCTTAATAATATGAATTTATATTCTACATCCTCTAGTTTTATTTCCAAAGAAAAGCTCTTGTCTCAGTCCTGGGTGTACTTGATGTCACTCTGTAGTCTAGGCTGATGTTAAGCTGAGAATTATCCTCCTGCATTTATAAAGGAGTTGGGATTACAGGCTGTCATTCCTCTTCTGACCCTTATGTAGTTTTTGATAACACTAAGAGCCTATGATTATTTTTCTCATTTGAAAACCTAGAGACTCACATAGAGAATTTACCTGTTGTTTGAACATTTTATCTGTAGAGCTGATGTGATGATTTTCTCTCCTCACAGGTTCCCCAGTTCTAGTATGTATTCCAGTAGGACCACATTGTAGTAGGCTTCCATATCCACCAGTATTTCGAGTTCTGCCATTTAATTTATCCTACCCAAGAAATGTAGGACCCAAAAGGTTCCAAGGCTTTCATCTAAATTTCCAAATGTCTTCATATGCACTCATGGACACAGGTTTTCAAATGCCACAAGAGCATGCAAGGAATGTAGGTCTCCAAAGGACTCAATATCCTCTAGTGCCCACAGGATTTCCTACACAATCAAGCCTCCAAAGACATCCAGTTTTGACAAGCAACTTAGATCATCAAATGTCTCAAAGTTTTCTACTTCCTGGAGGATCCTGGAATCAGACACATCACGAAAGGCATCTAGGATTTCAAGGCAATCAAAATCTCTACATGTCCCAAAGGGCCCTAGAGGCTCAAGCAACCACCGAACCATCAAGTCTCCAATGAGACTCAGAATATCAAAGGTACCAAATTCCCCAAGTATCCTTTGCATCTGCAAGGAAACCAAGTATTCCTATGACCCTAGATCTCGGAGGGAACTCAAGTCTGCCAACATCAGGAACTTACCCAGTTCACTCAATACCCCAAATACCCTCATCTTCCTCAGAAAAGTCTGATAGTTACAGTGAAGTTTACCTCAACACTCTAAAGCAGGAAAAAAGGCATCACATTAAGTACTCCAAAGAACAAAATCTCCAGCTGCAAGAATATTTTGATGAGTGCATGCACCCAAGGAAAAGGCAATGCATGGAGCTGGCCACAAATTTTGGAGTGACAGAGCACCAGATCCAGGTATGACTTTTTTTTTTACTCTCTCCCCCTGCCACCAGAATATTTCTCCAGTCCTCACCTTCACTGTTTTGGAAATCCCTGTCAGTTTGTGCTTGTTCAATCCTGGGAGATCATGCCATAGATGTTGACTGTAGATGTTTGTTCATCCAAGGCTGGCCATGGCATTCAGCTTTTGCATGGGTACTGCCCTGGAGAGACATTATTACCATGTAGAGTCTCAAGACCTAGACATTTATGTTTCTAGTAAAGACATAGAAAATCTAGGTGGTTACCCTAGTTTTTGAGTGTTAGGTGGTATCTATCCTGACATCCTACCTCTTTATAGGCATCTCCTGCAACTTCCTATTCTGAGCCTGGGTGAGGTTCCTCTTCCTCGGGCTCAGGTGAGTTGTATTTTAGTGGCTCCCACTTTCACCTTATGAAGCAACACCTGGAGCCCTAGGTATTGGTTTCATGTTGAAACACAGATTTTTTTGTCTAAGAGTGGTTTTTTTGTGTTCACCATGTCATGAGCTGCCTAAGTTCATTTTTTCTTTTCTTTCCTTTTTTTTTCTTCTTTTTCCCCTCTGAGGCATGGTCTCTGTATGTAGCTGTGGCTGTCCTGGAACTTACTTTGTAGACACTTTCTCTTTACTATGTTTTAGCTGATAAATAAAATCCTTGACAGTGTGTGTGTGTGTGTGTGTGTGTGTGTGTGTGTGTGTGTGTGTGTGTATGTGTAGAGCTGTGAGTGTCAGTGCTGCTGTGTACATCAGGATAGCTAGCCTGAGAGTTGTCAGTTAATCACCCTCCACCTCTGATGTCTAGAAGTGCTTGGGTCACATATGGATCTACACACTGTATCCATGTGTATTTTGGTTCTGAGGACCCTCCCACATTGTGACTTTTCCCAGTTCCCTCTTATTGTTTTATTTTAAAAATTAATTGTATTTGTACAATTTAATGTGTGTGTGTGAGGAGTTCGATATCAAGTGTTCCTGAAGATCAGAAGAGTGTAAGGGGTTCCTGAGTCAGAAATCCTAGGTGCTGAGAACCACGTGAGATTTGTTTCCAAGAGCAGAATATGATCTATACTGGGGCCCTTGGAGCCAAATGTTGTGAACAGGTTCATGTGTGAGCTGGGGACAGAACTGAGGTCCTCTGTAAGAGCAGCCAGGGCTCTTAGCCACAGAGCCATCTCTACAGTCCCATGAAATATTTAATGTACCCTCAAAAATATATTTATCCAGGTGGTAGTGGCACAAGCCTTTAATCCCAGCACTTGGGAGGCAGAAGCAGGCAAACCTCTGAGGTTGAGGCCAGATTGATCTACAAAGTGAGTCCAGGACACAGAGAAACACTGTCTCAAACAACCAAAAAAAAAAAAAGACATGTATCACCACTATTTTTCTTGTTGGACCCTAGAGTCCACTCGGGTGGGGGGTCGTCGTGAGTACCACAGCATTGATGCAAAAGCACAAGGTTTATTGCTGATGTGTCAGGGAACCTCAGCACTCGAGAGGCAGAGGAACCCTGAGTTACTGTCACAGTCTATTTTTAAAGGCTAAAACCTCAAGGTTAGAAGGGGCTGAGTGCCCTGTGTTAAGATTGGCTCTTGGCAGTTGCTAGGGGTACTTGTTTAAATGTTATTGGCTACTGCAAGGGTCATAGATCTGAGCAGGCTATTCTTGGCAATGAAAAGTGTTGGGGAATTTAGGGAATTTCCAGATGGGTTTTTCTGAGAATTGTTTACCAAAGTTGGTTGATCTGACTCTGGGAACAAATTCTTTTCTGGGTCATGTTCCCAGGCTTGTTTGGGTCATGTTCCCAGGCTTAGGCCGAGGAAACCTTTAAATCCCCCCTTGAGTTTTAACTGGCCTTAATTTTAAGGCCCAGTCTTGAGGGCTTGGTATTGTTGGGTTAGGATAAAGGCCTGAGTTAAATTGAGACTATCTCGAATAAAGGCAAGCAGTCAATTAGGGATAGAAGGCCTGAAAGTTAAAAGCAAGAAAAGGATTAAGAGGGGACCAAGGAGGGTGGATACCAGGGTGGTCAACCAGGGGGAGTTATTGAACCATCCCTCGAACCACCCTTGTTGGGCCTCTCAGTCCTTCTGTCATTTATCCAGGCATTCTTTAAGTTTTGACATTGAGTCTTTGATGACTCCTGAGTGATCAACATAAAAGCAACATTGTTCTTTTAGAGCAGCACATAGCCGTACTTCTTTTAGAAATAGTAACTCAAGACCCTTTCTGTTTTGGAGCACTACCTCCGATAGTGAGGTAAGGGCTTATTTTAATAGAGAGATGGACTGTTCTATGGCCTGAAGGTCATCATTCATTGCAATCTGTAGTTGTGCAAACTGTTGGTTCCTGTATATGAGGGCTGCAGTCCCAGTCCCTGCCCAGGCAATTCCTAACCCTAATAAGACTGCGAGAGTTAAGGAGATGGGCTCTCTAAGGTACTGGGTACTTTCATAACTGGTTTCAAATGTTGGAGAAAACTGGTAATAGATTCTTGGGACCAACTGCACTAGAACACAATAATCAGAGGCTGAAAAAATAGCAGTGGAGATGCAAGGAGTCAATCCGGTGTTGTAAGCCCACCATAGATTGAAAGGGGGAAGAAGGAGATAGTTGTTAGAAGTAACAGTCACATTTAAGGTATGGTTACAGAGATGTTGATGGCTGTGGGGGACTCTTCCTATATATGTACCCAAGCCTGAGACTTCACTCAAGGCGAGCTTTTTGTGTTGGCTCCAATCACAGAAAGAATGATTACTGGTATCAGTAAAGGAGGCAGTAGTGATGATCCCCTCATAATAAGTTGGGCTTGGATTGAGGCAAAGCCAACAGGACTTGGTAGCCTCAGGGTTACTAGCATTTAATGCAGTGAATGCTCCTGTAATCAAGTTAAAGAGTCAGCCACCTGCCTTGGGTAAGGAAACCCCCGGTGTGTTCAGTGAAGCTGGGGACCAGATCAGGAGGGTCTTGTTGGGTTCCTGTATCTGCTATAATGGGGTTAGGGCCTATGGCTTCAGGGGATGGATGAGATATTATAAGTTTTACCCTAAAGAGGAGGCCATCATCGTACCCTTCTGTGTACATTCAAAGGCCCCATGTGTGTCCTGTGAGCCATCCTAGGCTCTGTTTTCCTTTGGAGGTGAAGTGAACCCGGAGGGGGTGGCACCAATTTTGGCATTTGGGCATATAGCTTAGGCCAACTGGTGAATAGAGGGATTTGTAACTGGGGATGGTGTAATTGGCCTGAACTGTGATGTAATCCCAGGAGGAGGTGGGTTTCCAAGAGGCAGACCCTGAAGTTTCACAAAACCAACTTTTACAGTAGTAGTCCGAGGCTCCCCAACATTTAGGTGCCAGGTCCCGGGGTCAGTGGGAATCAGGACAGACATAAAAGGTTAATCGTCATAGCCCATACCGTCTTCTCATGGTGCCACATCCGCCCCAGGGGCTGAAGTCTCTACCGTCAGGAGACTCTCTTTGGGGTGCCTCCTCTAGGTTTGAGTGTCCCTCTATATCCCAATTGTCAGGGGCTCCCATGGCAATCTTACATAAGTCAGAGTAGAGTGTGAGCCACCATGTCCATGGGGGGCTATGGAGGAAGTCTCCCACATGGGTTCTCCAATATGTGAAATCACCTGCCATGTCAGGTTTATGGGTCGGTCGGGGTTTTGGGGTACGGCATAAGTCATTGACAGTAAGAAGCATAAAATCAACCCCCAAAGCGGGTAAGTCTTATCTTGAGTGGGTCCTGTGAGCAGTGAAATTGCCATCTCGTGGCTTCTGGAGTTGGATCCGATGTCATTGGGGTGGCTTTAGCATGACAGGCATGAATCCAAGCAGCTACTCATCGACCTTGAAAGCAGTGGGTGTAGTGATCAGGACAGTGTAAGGCCCCTTCCAACGTGGTTCGAGTCCCTGGGACCAGTGTTGGCAAACATTGACAGAGTCTCCGACGTGGAAGGGATGGCCAGTTGTCTGAGAGTGGCCAGGCTTGTAGAACTCGGCCAGTGGGGCCCAGACTTGGGCCTGAACTGCCTGTAGTCCTTTAAGGCAGGCCTGTAAGTCAGTTTTGGAAGCAGAAGGCTGATAAGAATTAAGCATAGTAGACAGTGTGGGTGGCCCCCCATACAGGATTTCAAAGGGGGTCAAGTTAAAGCATGAGGAAGTGTTTCTGGCTCTAAATAGGGCCAGGGGTAGGAGGCATCTCCAATCTTTTAAGCCAGTCTCAATGGATAATTTAGTCAAGGTCTCTTTTAGAGTTCTATTCATTCTTTCTATCTGACCTGAAGTCTGGGGTCTGTAAGCACAATGTAAATTCCAATTAGTCCCCAAGATCTTGGCCAATCCCTGATTTACCTGGGAGACGAAGGCCGGGCCATTATCTGACTACCTTAGGAAGTCCAAATCGAGGGAAGATGTCTTCTAGGATGGCCTTGGCTACTGTTTGTGCAGTTTCCCATCAGGTTTGGAAAGCTTCTACCCATCCTGAAAAAGTGTCTATAAAAACCAATAAGTATCGATAACCCGCGACTGGGGTTTTACCTCAGTGAAGTCCACTTCCCAGTGAGTTCCAAGTCGATCTCCGCGAACTCTGGTGCCTTTTGGTGCATGATTTTTAGCCGCATTGACTTGTTGACAGGCTTGACAACTGGTCACTGTCTTTTAAATTAGGGCCTGGGCCCCAGGGATGATAAAGTCCATTTTATCTAGGATCTGACATAGTTTCTTTGTTCCCAAGTGTGTCCAGGCATGCATTTGGTGGATCATGGCTGTTGCTTCTTGAGTTGGCAGAAGAGTTTTGCCATTTTTTTGTCCAATTTTTAGAAGTTGGATCAAGGGTAGCTCCTAGGGACTGGGCCTTGGTCAGGTCCTCAGGAGTGTAACTATAAGTCTCTGGCTGAGTAGGCTTTTCAGCTTCAATAGTTAGTAATAGGAGTTCTGACCTGGGTATTTGTTTTGCCACTTGGTCTGCTTGTTGGTTACCCATGGCTATGAGATTCTGTCCTTTTTGGTGTCCTGGGCAACGTATGATGGCAACTTGTTTTGGCAGGAACAGGGCCTTGAGGAGGGCTTAATTTCAGGTTTATTTTTAATTTCTTTGCCTTCTGAAGTCAAAAGTCCTCTTTGCTCATACATGCTCCCATGGACATGAGTAGTGGCAAAGGCATATCAGCTGTCAGTGTAAATATTAGCCCTTTTGTCTTTGGAAAGCTCTAATGCCTCAGTTAGAGTGATAAGTTCTGCCCTTTGGGACAAGATCCCTTGGGGAAGGTCCTGTACCCAAATGACTTTTTGTCCATCCACCAGGGTCACCCCAGCCCTTCTGATACCTGAGTCCAGGAAGCTACTGCCATCAGTGTTCCAGGTATGATCAGCCTTTGGGATAGGGCAATCTTGTAGGTCTTTTCGTGTGCCACGTGTTTCTGCCATCACCTGGTGACAATCATGTGGAGTCTCTTGTGCCTGGTCGGGGGCTGGCAACAAGGTAGCTGGGTTGAGAGTCACTGGGGGACCAAAGCTGATATGGTCAGAGTCTAAAAGCAAAGCCTGATAGTGAGTGAGATGGACGTTGCTAATCCATCTGTCAGGAGGCTGCCACACCACAGACTCTAAAGCATGAGGCGTGACGATAGTCAGGGGTTGTCCCAGGGTCAACTTGTTGGCATCTCTGGTCAACAAGGTGGTGGCTGCCATAATACACAGGCAAGGGGGCCATCCAGCAGCAACAGTGTCTAATTGCTTGGACAAGTAGGCCACCGGTCATTTCCAGGGCCCCAAAGTCTGGGTCAGCACATCCTTTGCAATGCCTCCCCTCTCATCTATAAATAGAGTAAAAGGCTTGGAGGTGTCAGGTATCCTGAGGGCCAGGGCAGACAAGAGGGCCCTTTTTATTGCATCAAAGGCCTGCTGATGGGGTTCATCCCATTTGAAGGAGTCCTTATCTTGGGTGAGAAGATACAGAGGAGCCACTAATTCAGCAAAGCCTGGGATCCACAACCGACAGAACCCAGCAGTTCCCAGGAATTTCCTGAGCTGCCAAGGGTTGCATGGAGGGGGGGGGATCCTGGCTATTGTCTCTATGTGGCTCTTAGTAAGCCATCTCTTTCCCTCTTTTAGAATGTAGCCCAGTTATGTTACCTCTTGTCTGCAGAGTTGGGCCTTTTTAGCTGAGGCCCGATAGCCCTTATTACCCAATTCCTGGAGCAGATGTTGAGTAGCTTCAATGCAGGTCCTTTGGATGGGGGTTGCCAGCAGGAGGTCATCTACATATTGTAAGGAATTTACTTCTGGGTGCATGACACAGAAATTTGTCAAGTCCTGGTGGAGAGCTTCATCAAAAGAGTAGGTGAATTTTTAAAGCCTTGGGGAAGGCGTGTCCAGGTGATTTGCCCTGAGAGCCCCAACTCAGGGTCCTTCCACTCAAAGGCAAAGTATGGTTGGCTCTGAGGGGCCAAGGTCAAACAGAAAAAGGTGTCCTTTAAATCTAGGACAGTATACCAGGTAAAATCTGGCCTCAAGGTACTTAGTAGATTATAAGGGTTGGGCACTGTGGGGTGGATGTCTATTACTCTTTTATTAACATCTCGGAGGTCCTGTACTGGTCTGTAGTCCTGGGTTCCTGGCTTCTTGACAGGCAGGAGTGGGGTATTCCAAGGAGACTGGCAAGGTTTTAAGACCCCTAATTGTAGGAACCGATTAATATGTTGTCTGATACCCATCTGGGCCTCTTGGCTCATAGGATATTGTTTTATAGAGACCAGTACAGCCATGGGTTTGAGAGTCACAATAATAGGAGGCTGTGTGTGGGCCAGTCCTAGCCCTCCGGTCTCTGCACAACCTTGGGGAAATTGCTGGATCCAGGGGCTGTCTTCAGGGAGGGGACCATTAGGACTAGACTGAAATAACTGGTACTCATCCTGTAATTTGAGGGTAAGGACCTGTATAGGTGTTCCCCTGGAGCCTACTACTGTTGCCCCTTTCTCTGAGAAATGGATTTGAACCCCCAACTTGGTTAGCAGGTCTCTCCCTAACAGAGGATAAGGACACTTTGGAACTACAAAAAAGGAGTGATTCACAGTACCTGTACCAAGGTTAACAGTCCATTTGTTGGTCCATTAGTGTAGTTTGCCACCAGTTGCTCCTTGTACCCAGGATGTCTTTGAAGACATGGGTCCCGATTGCTGGGTTAGCATGGAATGCTGAGCACCTGTATCTACCAGGAAAGTGGTGCGTTGCCCCCCTCCCCCAATGGTAAGGGTTGGCCTGGATTCAGGGGGAGCCTCAGAGCCCCGACTTTTCTAGTCACTGCCTTCACTCAGGGCCAGGACCGGGACAGGTTTCTTTCAGTCCTTGGGATGCTTAGGGCAGTCTTTTAGCCAGTGTCCACATTCTTTGCAGTAGGCACATTGATCCTTGTCCACTCGGGGCCGCCTTCGTTCTCCTCCCTCTCTTTCCTGTCCTTTATACTTGGTAGGCTCTGTCACTACACCGGCCAAGATCTTACTTAAATGTCTATCTCGCTTACGATCCCTGTGATCCTCTCATTCCTCCTGTTCTCTTGCTAGCCTAGCTTCCTTTTCCTCTGGGGTCTCTCTCTTGTTATATACCTTTTCTGCTTCTCTGACCAAATCCTGTAACTCATATGTCTGAATACCATCTAGTCACTGCAACTTCCCTTTTATATCCGGAGCTGACTGATCTATAAAAGACATGGCCACTGTTGCCTTATGTTCTGGGGCCTCAGGATGAAATGGGGTATACATGCGAAACCCCTCCAGCAACCTTTCCATAAAGGCAGCAGGGCTTTCGTACTTTCCCTGGGTAATAGTTCCTACCTTGGCCAAATTAGTGGGGCACTTGCCAGCTCCCTTGAGACCCGCCAATAGAGCCTGGTGATAGATACAGAGACACTCCCTACCTGCAGCCATCTCAAAATCCCAATCTGGGCATGTCAAGGGAAATCCTTCATCTATCTCATTAGGGAGCTGGGGGGTGCCCTGTTTGGTCTGGGCACATTTTTCCTAATTCCAGGAGAACTCTCTGTTTTTCCTCCATGGTGAGGAGAACCTGTAAAAGCTGTTGACAGTCATCCCAGGTGGGTTGTTGAGTCAAGAGGATTGACTCAATAAGGGAGGTTAGAGCCTGGGGGTCTTGTGAAAAGGAAGGGTTGTGAGTCTTCCAATTGTATAAATCTGATGTGGAGAATGGCCAGCAATGGATGTCGCCATTGATAGTGTGAAAAGGAAGCAACAATGAGGCTTCCTGGCCTGGATCTCTGTCCTGCCACCTGCGCAAGTGAGGAGGTGAAGGAGGAGGCAGGGAGGAATTGGAGGAGGATCGAGGGTGAGGTGTAAGAGGAGGAGCTGAAGGTGCTGGAGACAATGGAGAGGGCATGAGGGTAGATGAGGTAGGGAGAGAGGGGTTAGTGGGGCAATTTAGAGGTATAGGATAAGGTGGAGGAGGCAGGTCTAGTAGTAGGACATCTTGTTGTTCATTGTCAGGTAGCACAGGCTTTGGGTGGCTTCCTGGGTGGTCTCCGGGTGTCTCAGGAGTCTCGGCTACCTCGACATGGAAGAGAGAAGTTGGCAGGGGGCCCAAGAGGAAAGATTTGAGCCATAGTGGTAGGTCTTGGACAAGGGATTCCCATGTGTTGATATATGGGACCTGGTCTGGGTGGCCGTGGGACCCAGGTTTGCAAACAACATCTTTAACCTGCAAGATAATAGTGAGGTTAAATGTCTAGACCATCCCACATTAAAGGTTGGCCACTCTGAGGCACAGAAAACCGGCCAACGTCCTTTTCAGACATCCACAGACAGGTTATGTGCATGAGTTCGAACATCTTTAAAATGGTTGAGAGTCAGAGTGAAGGGGGTCATCACTGTTTGTCCCATGTCAGTACGGTCGAGAGAGAGGAAGACAGAGAGGGACAAGACAGAGACCAACAGACAAATAAAACCAAAAGCTGTCAGCCGCATGGCAAAAGATAGGCACCACAGAACACAAATCAGATCAGATGGCAGAGCCTCTCTGCCATTCAGATTGAGGAGACCAACGACAGTATCAATGGTCTTTCTCCAGACAACCATCAGAATGTCCTCCAGGGCGAAGGGGAGAAAGGTCTGGACACGTCTGTCCCCTTTCTCCTCCCAATACAGATTTCCACGCTACAGAGGCGAGCCGAAAGTGATTCACCAATCGGAAAAGGGAATGAGCAAAAAGGAGCTCACAAGAGCTCGCAGAGTACAGACAGAAAGAAGAACTGAGGGAGGTCTTGGAGTAAGGAAAAAAGACAAAATGAAAGTAATTCACAGTCTCAGAAGTCAGTCGGCAGCCCAGGCCAGTGAAACCTCACAATGAGTGGGTTGGTGATCTCAGGGAGACCCCTAAATCCCAGATGAGCCCCCACAATATTGGACCCTAGAGTCCACTCGGGTTGTCGCGAGAGACCACTCGAGTACCACAGCGTTGATGCAAAAGCACAAGGTTTATTGCTGATGTGTCAGGGAACCTCAGCACTGGAGAGGCAGAGGAACCCTGAGTTACTGTCACAGTCTATTTTTAAAGGCTAAAACCACTAGGTTAGGAGGGGCTGAGTGCCCCATGTTAAGATTGGATCTTGGCAGTTGCTAGGGCTACATGTTTAAATGTTATTGGCTACTGCAGGGGTCATAGGTCTGGGCAGGCTATTCTTGGCAAGGAAGGGTGTTGGGGAATTTAGGGAATTTCCATATGGGTTTTTCTGAGAATTGTTTACCAAATTTGGTTGATCTGACTCTGGGAACAAATTCTTTTCTGGGTCATATTCCCAGGCTTGTCTGGGTCATGTTCCCAGGTTTAGGCCGAGGAAATCTTTCAGTCTCCTCTCTCTCTCAATCTCAATCTCTCCCTCCCCCCCCCTCTCTCTCACATTCTCCCTGACACTCTTCTTTCTTTCTTTTGTTCTTTCTTTCTCTTTTTTGATGTGGGTGAGACAGAGTCTCTTTCTCTCTTTCTCTTTTTCTTAGTTTTTTTTTCTGAGACAGGGTTTCTCTGTGTAATCTTTCCTGAACTTGGTGTGTAGACCAGGCTGGCCTTGAACTCACATAAATCCACCTGGTCTGCTGGGATTAAAGGCGTGCACCACCACATGCATGTCTGGTGCCTGGGTGGGGAACAAGCTCTAAAGCAGTGAGCTCTACTTCCAGAATTACTGAAATTTAGATAAAACCCAATTCAGCCTTGAATTAGTATTGGCTGCCTTTTATCCCAGCCCTAGGGAGGTAGAGGCTGATGGATCTCTGTGAGTTCAAGGCCAGCAAGGTCTGCAAAGTGACTTCAAGACCAGCCAAGATACAGAAGAGCCTTACTGGGAAAAATGTAAAAACAAGCTCTGTGAGTTTGAAACCAACCTCCTCTACCAAGGAGGTCCAGAACAGTGAAGGCTACACAGAGAATACCTGTCTTGACAAACAAAACAAAACAAAACAACAATAACAAAACAAACAAAAACCAATTACAAAAAAATCCACCAAGCCAAAACTGGTTCTGTAGAGTTTGCAATGGAATAGATTAGGGAGGGTTTGGGGAGTGGCCTGTTGATGGAGAAGATAAATTGCCAAGTCCTGGAAGGAGGAGCTCACAGTCTCTGAGGATCCAGAGCACACATCCCATCCAGGAACAAACCACAGGGAGACACGATGCCCCGTGAGTAAAGGGCAGGAGCCAGAATTAGGGTGCTGTCGGCTGTGGCTGTGACAAAGAGTGAGGTGTTCAACTTCTCCTGGGGTTCCAAGCTAGATCCCATGGGGGGTACAGATTTCATTTTCCCTACCCTTCTTGACTTCTGGTAGTGCATTGTAATTTTCTGTTTCTTTTTCCTACTGAGTCTAGAGCCCAGGGTGTTACCTGTGTAAGGAGGATTCCATGGCTGAGCCATGCTCCAGCCCTCTGCTCAATATTTTAATTAATACCAGTATGTGTTTGTGAGTGTGGGATTTTGAGTGTTCCTGGAGACCTGAAGAGGGTGAGGGGTCCTGAGGTCCTCTGTAAGAACAGCCAGGGCTCTTAGCCACAGAGTCATCTCTACAGTCCCATGAAATAATTAATGTACCCTTAAACATATATTTAGCCAGGTGGTAGTGGCACATGCCTTTAATCTCAGCACTTGGGAGGCAGAAGCAGGCAAATCTCTTGAGTTTGAGGCCAGATTGGTCTACATAGTGAAACCAGGACACAGAGAAACCCTGTCTCCGAACAACCAAAAACAAACAAACAAACAAACAAAACAAAATCGTGTGTCACCATCACTTATCTCCTCTTTCAATCTTTCACATTCTCCCTCCCTTCCTCCCTCTCTTTTTTCTTTCTTTCTCTTTTTTGGTGTGGGTGAGACAAAATCTCCCTCCCCCTCCCCCACCCCTCTCTCTCTTGTGTTTTTTAAGACAGTGTTTCTCTTTGTAATCTATCCTGGACTTGCTTTGTAGACCAGGCTGAGTTTGAACTGACATAAATCCACCTGCCTCTGCCCCCAAGTGCTGGGATTAAAGGCGTGCACCACCACACCCGGCCTCGGACAGAGTCTCTATTGTAGCCCTGAGTGCCCTGGAACATCCTTTGTAGACCAGGCTGGGCTCAACATCTGCGAGATTCACCTGCTTCTGCTTCCTGAGTGCTGGTATTAACCATTCGTGTCACAATGCCCTGCCAATTTACTAGAGGACTGTTTGAAACCAGATTTCAGATTCTGGAAATATATATTATCTGGGTACCTGTCCATCTACTTGATATGTGGATAAGTACATATGTATCTGCTTGTGTGTACATATGTATGTATGTATGCTTGTGTTTTTTTTAAATAGAGTTTCATGTAGCCCTGTGTGTCCTGGAACTCTGTATGTAGACCAATCCTGCTTGGAATAACCAGAGATTCCTCTGCATCTGCCTCTCAAGTGCTGGCATTAGAAGTGAGCCCTACAGTGCCTCGCTATCAGGGTTAATTTAGAAACAGGGTAGCATATAGCAGGCTGGTTTCAAACATTCAGTGTTGGTGAAGCTGGCCTCAAAATAGTTCTTCTTCCTCCTCCTACACAATATTGGGATTCCAGGCTGACACCACCATGCTTTTTTTTTGTAACTTTGTTTTTAACTCTTGTTGGGGCTCAGGTGAGCTGTATTTTAGTGGCTCCTGGTTTTGCTGTATGAAGTAACACCTGGAGTCCTAGGTATTGACTTCATCTTGAAAAACAGATTTTTTTGGCCTAAGAGTGTTTTTCTGGGGTAAGTATGTCATGAACTTCTTAAATTCATTTTTTAAAACTTTCTTTCCTTTTTTAAAATTTCTTTTTCCCCTGAGGCATGGTCTCTGTTTGTAGCCTTGGCTGTCCTAGAACTCAATTTGCTGAGATTAAAGTAGTGCACTATCATAAAACTCAGCATTTTTTTATTTTAAAATTTTTAAATGTTCACAACTTAAAAAAAAAGATTTCCTTTATTAAGTATACAGGGCTCTGCCTGCATATACAAATGTGGGCCAGAAGAGGGCACCAGATAACTTTATTGATGATTGTGAGCCACCCTGTAGTTGCTGAGAATTGAACTCAGGACCTATAGAAGAGCAGCCAGTGATCTTAACCACTAAGACATCTCCCTAGCATTTTTTATTTTCTTTAATAATTCAACCCAACAATAAGAAACTCATGTTTTGGGGAAATAGCATTTAAGCATAGAATGTTGCCTACTGTACTATTTATAAATAAAAACCCCTTTGTACAGGTCAAAACCAAAACCAAAACCAAATGTAAATATTTTTGTCTCCTCCGTGAACAGGGAAGCCAGTGCATGATGAAGGATTCTGGACCATAATCAGTCTTGAGCAACACTTGGCACTGCAAGATGTCTTCTATGGGAACATGTTCCCA
The DNA here is from genome assembly GCF_964271855.1 of Acomys minous. Classification (NCBI taxonomy): domain Eukaryota; kingdom Metazoa; phylum Chordata; class Mammalia; order Rodentia; family Muridae; genus Acomys; species Acomys minous. The sequence goes on from NC_140502.1 coordinate 13,788,084, forward strand.
AACCTACAGGTAATCCAGCAACTGGCCTTAAGACTCCAGCTAAAGGACATGGTAGTGGAGGTTGGTGTCTGGGTGTGTCTCAGGGTAGTCAGCTAGCCAAGGCCCTCCTGTGGGCTTTGCTTTCTTCTAGTCATTTGTTGTAAATTTAGCCGGGCATGGTGGGACATGCCTTTAATCCCAGCACTCAGAAGGCAGTGGCAGGTGGATATCTGTGAATTCGAGGCCAGCCAGGTCTACTGACTCCAGGGACAGCCAAGGCTAACACAGAGAGACCCTGTCTCAAAAAATCAAAAAAAAAAAGTAAATTTTTCATGTGTATGTGTGCATGCTTTCTCTATATTTGCACCATGTGCATGACTGGTGCCCGGAAGGCTAGAAGAGGCTGTCCTATCCCATGGAGGCCGAGGTACAGGTGGTGGATGCTGGGAATGGAACCTGGGTCCTCTGCAAGGTCAGCAAGTGCTGTTAACCCCTAAGCCATCTCTCCAGTTCCACCCCCTTCCATTTCATGAGAGAGCATCGCACAGATCTAAGGCTAGCCTTTTATTTATTTGTTTTTTGAGGTAGGGATTCTCTGTGCAGCCTGGCTGTCCTAGAACTCACTCTGTAGGCTAGGCTGGCCTGGAACCCACAGAAATGTGCCTGCCTCTGCCTCACGAGGGCTGAGATTCAAAGCATGTGCCAATGTCACCCCACTCTAAGGCCTGTCTTGATCTCAGGGTCTTCCTGCTGTCACCTCCCAAAGTGCTGCGTTACAGGCATATGCCCATGCTTCACTGTCAATAATGCATTGATATGGCTGTATTATGGATGGAGGTTATCACTGTGTAGCCTTGGACGGCCTGGAACTTGCTATGTAGGTCAGGCTGGCTTGTGCCTTTGTCTCCTGAGTGATGGTAGTACAAGTGGCTGCACTTTTTAAAAAAATAATTCCTGTTTGTTGACCGTGGCATTGTTAAGGAATGGATGCTAGAGAGGAATGAGATTTTTCTTTTTCTTTTTTAAAGATGCAATTATTTATTATGTATACAGTGTTTCACCTGCATGTACACCTGCAGGCCAGAAGAGGGCATCGGATCTCATTATAGATAGTTGTGAACCATCAAGTAGTTGCTGGGAATTGAACTCAGGACCTCAGGACCTCAGGACCTCAGGAAGAGGACACAGTGCTCCTAACCTCTGAACCATTTCTCTAGCTCCTGAGTTGTTTATTTGCTTACCCACCAACTTTATTCAGATACACTAAGGCTCCCTAGAGGATTACACATACCAGCTGTGCAGTGTCAAGGCAAACCTGACTTGAGGCCAAGAGGGCTCAGTGGGACTCTTTGTTTCTCTCTCTCTTCTTCCTTCCTTCCTTCTTTCCTTCCTTCCTTTCCTTTGTTTTATTCTTTCTTGTTCTGTTCCTTGCACACTGTGTTTTTCTATCTATCCGTGACGGCCTTGGAACTCACTCTGTAGACCAGTCTGGCTTTGAACTCAGGGATCTACCTGCTTCTGCCTCCTGAATCCAGGATTTAAAGGCATGCCCCACTATGGACTGGCTAGGGCCCTTTCTTAGAGGAGTTGGTTCCTGTATTCTCCTGTGTTGTACTGATAAAACAAAGCAAGTGGGAGTAGGTCTTTTTTCTTTTTACTGTTTATTTATTTTCTATTGTTTTATTTGAGACAGAGTCATATTTAGTCTAGGCTAGCCTCACACTTGCATAGCTGAAGATGGCTCTGAACTCCTGTCTCTTCTGCCTCTATTTCCCATGAACTGGGCTACTGGAGTAGGCCACCACACAGGGCTCAGAATATTGTCCTTGACAGTCCAGAGCCATCTTTTCTTACTGTCTTGTGATCTAGGGTGGGAGCACTCTGCCTTCTCCAGCCACTGATAGAGTCTCAAATCATCTACCTCAGGGACCAAGGACAGGGAGGCTGAGAGAGCATATTAAATATCTGTGAGAGATTAGTAACCAGCTTTCTCACCTGAGGATGGTACATTTCTCCTCTGGACTAATCACTTTATTATCCAACTCTCTGGCTAAAGGTATTGGGGTTAGTTGATGGCCTTGAATTTCAAAAAGTCCTGGGTTCTATCCCTGGCACAGACTATACTGGCCCTGTCTCAAAAACTGAGGCAAAGATAAATGTCTGGGGCTGGGGAGGTGGTTCAGTGGTTAAGGGCAGTGACTGTTCCTGTGACGGCACTGGCCTGGTGGCTCAGAGCCACCTGTATCTACAGTTACAGGTGCCCTAATGTCCCCTTCTACTCTCTATAGGCACTGCAACCAAGTGCATACAAGCATAACTAAAAATAACAATGAAAAAATATCTGTGTGACAGCATATGTGTTATATATTAGCCCTTGGTAGGCAGAGGCAGACACAACTTTGTGTTAGAGGCCAGCTTCATCTACATAGTGAATTCCAGAACAGACAGGTTTACACAGAGAAACCCTGTCTCAAAAATCAAAAGCAGGGAGGCAGAGGCAGGCAGATTGTTGTGAGTTTGGGGCCAGCATGGTCTACAAAGTGAGTCCAGGACAGCCAGGACAGAGAGACCTTGTCTAGAAAAACCAAAAATAAGAAAAAAAAAAAACCAAAACAAAACAAGAGCAAAAACAAAGCCATATAAAATTTAATTATATATAAAGTATATAAATTAAAGCTCCTAAAAATGATGAATCATTTCTTTTTCTTTCACTTTTTTGGGGGTGGTGGTTCTCACGACAGGGTTTCTCTGTTAGCCTTGACTGTCCTGGACTCACTTTGTAGACCAGGTTGGCCTCGAACTCACAACAATCCACCTGTCTCTACCTCCCAAGTGCTAGGATTAAAGGCGTGTGCTACCACTGCCTAACTTGATGAATCATTTCTTAAAATGATGAAAACTATCCTTTCTTTTCAGGGATGGTTTAAATGTTATCGAGACCTAGTGATGACAAATATGACAGAAAACCAGAGGAGTTCATTTATGAGAATATTCAAAGAGTCCATGCAAATGAGAGGAGCACCCTCCTCACAGACCATGCCAATGATGGGTGCATCATCCAACCAGACCATGACACCAATGCCTGCATCATCCAACCAGGCCATGCCAGTGATGGAGTCATCATCCAAACAGTCCACGTAAGTTATGGATGCATCATCCAGCTTGGCTGCACCAGATAGAACAGCATTGTCCACCCAGCCTAAGACACAGAGAGGAACATTAGTCAAAGAAGCCAGACCACAGAGGAGAGCGTCATTCATCCAGGCCATGCCAGGGAAGGATGCATCATCCAACCAGGCCATGCCAATGAAGGATGCATCATCCAACCAGGCCATGTCAGTGAAGGAGGCATTGTCCAACCAGGTCATGTCAGTGAAGGAGGCATCATTCAACCAGGTCATGCCAGTGAAGGATGCATCATCCATCCAGGCCAGGCCAGTGAAGGATGCATCATCCAACCAGGCCATGTCAGTGAAGGATACATCATCCAACGAGGTCATGCCAGTCATGGATGCTTCCACCAGCCGGGCTGCACCAGAGACAGTAGCATCATCCAGCCAGCCTAAGCCAGAGAGAGGAAAATTGTTCCAGGCCAAACCACAGAGCAGAGCATCATCCAAGCAGACTAAGACAAGGAGAGGAGACCTACACAAGCTAGGGGAAGAGCATGAGATCCCAGCACCTGGGACTGGAGGAGAGAGAGCAGGAGAGGAAGAGGATGGACAGAATCCACAGAAGAGAAGAAAGCAAGTGCCTGGGACCTTGGATGGAAGGAAGAGTAACTGATAGTGAGATAATTGATTAATTATCATGTTCAGCCTTGTCCTCAATTTTTAATGAATCATTGCTTTGATGTGTGATTATTTTGGGGATATTATGGATTAAAAAATAAAGGAGGTTTTTATTAAATAAATAAATAAATTTTATTAAAAATATATTCGTTATTAATAGTAATAAAAAGTGGTTAAACATGGGGTTTGATATGAGAAGACTTGAGTGAAAGGCAGTTTCTTATCAAAAGAACCAAAGCTAAAAACCAAAATACTTCTGAATCAAAAACTGTCTCCCACATGTCACTTTAAGAGAGACTCTTCTTCTCACCCACAGACAAAATGCAGCTTCCTGTGAGCACATTGGAGATAAAGGGAAAGGACTTAACACAACCAGGTTGCTTGCTTCTTGTGGCTTGACTCTCACAGAGCAATGGTGGCTCCAGAGTTGGCGTGGTTAGAAAACTGGAACTGAGAGGCCAGAAAACTTACAATTAGATATGGGGAATGAAATTTGCCATCTAAATTAAAAAATAGAGGCTGCTATGGTCTCTCTTCAAGGTGCCATGGTACAGGACACTTGGACTTTCTCTGACTTTGTTTTGGTTGCTGTCATGGACCAGGTTGCAGTGTGGGTAATGGTGATCATGGTTTTCCATGCTTTCTCTACAGAAGATCAGGGAGAGAGAGGGGAGAAAGCCAAGGGTTGGAGCACTAAGGTACAGGCAAGTGAAATAGAGGAAGGAACAAAACTCTTTCTGATACAGAATGGAAACTTGACAGCAGCTGGAGCTCAGGACTCTCTGAATACAAGATGAATGTCAGCTATTTCTGGAAAGGGCCCAGCTATATGCTGTAACAACCACTAAATTAAAAAAAAATTATCACAGGGCTGCTATGTAACAGTATGAGATGGGACAACTGGCCCCAAACTTAGACTTTTCTTTTGTTTCCTATTCCTATGGGAAGAGTTTATTGAAATAAAAATTTATAAGACAAAATGCAAATCTACATGCTTATATTTGGGTGTGTACATGTATATAGTAATCCTAAATAAAGCATTGCAAGCAATCCTGGTGACATGTTTCCAAAGACTTAACTGCTTTAAAGATCCATGTTATGAAGTCACTTAAGTAAAAGGCAAAATTGAAGAATTAACATAATCTTTAAGGTTTCAGTATTACTCCAAAAAAACTTCCTATCCCCTTTAGAATAAAACTATTCATTTGTTCATTCTAGAATAATATATAAGAGGACAATGCTGTCACTATAAAGGATTCACCAACCATGCTGTATATCCTGTGAAGTCCATACCCACTGAACATAAGCAGCAGCGATGGTCCCTGGTGTACGTCTGTGTAGCCTTATCTGTCCTGGACTTGCCTTGTAGACCAGGCTGGCCTCGACCTCACAGTGATGCACCTGCCTCTGTCTCTGAGTGCTGGGACTAAAGGTATGTGCCACCACTGCACATCTTTTTCAAGCTCTCTTAACTGTATCACAGATACTCACCTCCTGTAGCTACACGTTAAACTACAAAATAAGGCCTTCTGGGTACATGTCACAAAAGTAACAGATTTAGAATAGTAAATCATGTTCTCAATGACTTTATCATTTCACATAATCCAAGCACTACACAAAGTAGTTTTAACCCCAATACAAGAACCTATTATTTTCTTTTTCCCTTTCTTTTTTTTCTGGTTTGTCTAGACAGGGTTTCTCTGTGTAACCTTTGTGGTCCTGGACTCACTTTGTACACCAGGCTGGCCTCGAACTTAAATCGCTCCACCTGCCTCTGCCTCCCAGGGGTGATTGTTACTTTCCAGTGTAAGGTAAGGATGTTCAGGAATCTTCAACTTCTCCTACCTTTCCTACCACGATCTCTAAGCCTGTACCTAGGTCAGTCACTAAAAAGTTTTTCAAATTATATTAACTCAAAAGTGAAAGAAATCCCTGTAGTGCGATTTAGGGAAAGAAAAAAAAGTGGACTTGGCACAGACATGCTAATAGGGTTACAAGGTTTCCCTAAACAAATCTTTATCCTGCATATAGAATCCAAATCTGCCAACCACCTGTGGCAGGTAAGGGGCCGCTGCAACACCTCCATTAGCACACATGGAAAGCTGAAACTGAAACATGTATTACCCTCAAGTGCAGAGGTTATCAAAGATGTATTCTAAAATCCATGGGTTTGCAAGACATGATGGCACATGCCTTTAATCCCAGCCTTCTGTTAATTTCTCCTCTGCTGAGGCTAAAGTGTAACATCTCCAGCATACTAGGCTGGGTATACTATTGTGGAGATATAACCCCAGCCCCTCACAGGTCCCTATCACTGAGCCACAAGCCCAACTCCTCACTGGGGAGTCTAGGAAGGGGCTCCCCCACTGAGCCATGTCCCTTTCTCCTCACTGGGGGAGTCTAGGGAGGTGCTCTCTCACTGATCCACTCCCCCAGGCTATCAGTGTGGGATCTAGGAAAATCCTCTGCACCTGAGCAGAGCCTTGAAGGCAGATCCTGAACTAGTGCAGCACTAAAGCAAGAAAGGTCATCTCCTGAGAAACGGCTTTTCCCCTCAAGGAAATACACCTTGTTACATAGATGGCACTTGCATACACACACACACACACACACACACACCTATAATAGGGTCTTATGACCTCTTCTGGTATGCAGATATCCATGCAATTACACCATTCATAAACATAAAATAAATATATAAACATTCTTTTGTTAAGAGTCCCAGCACAACATACTAGGCTCTGCCACTGTCTCTAGACACTAAATAGAGGTGAGGCATGCTGGGATTTAACACAGACACATTGGGCAGGCTGAGCGCAAGGGTAGAAACCCATCCTCTGGGTATCAACATACTAGTTTTAAACTTCTTGGTGTGTGTGTGTGTGTGTGTGTGTGTGTGTGTGCACTTAAGTGTTTATATCATTTATCAATTTAGCAAGGTGTATTTGCTTCAGGAGAAAAGAAGTTTTTCAGGTGATAGCCCCTCTTTCTTTAGTTCTGGGCTTGTTTGAGATCTACTTTCAAAGCTTTGCTGTTCTTAAAAGTCACAGTGACTTCAGTCACAGGACAATGAATGGTGATTTGCACTTGTCATTTGGTGGGCTGTGTAGTGAGACCCTGTTTCAGGAAGCCTAACATATGCCAGGTGATGATGGTGGAAGGCTTTAATCCCAGCCCTCAAGAGGAAGAGTCAAGGAGATCTCTGTAAGTTTGACGCCAGCTTGATCTACAGAGCCAATTCTAGGGCATCTAGAATTACACAGAGAGATCCTTCCTTTAAGAAAAAAGCCCAAGGAAACAAACAAAAATTGTTTTGGGTGACAGGTCCAGAGCCTACAACTCTGTAAGAAGACCCTGACTTGGATCCACATGGTGGTGGCTCACAGTTGTTTGTAATTTCAATCCCAGGGGATCCTATGCCCTCTGAGGGCACCAGAACACAGGACACACACAGAGACTCAGATACACATAGAAAATAGCAGCAGGTGTAGCTATCAGAGACTGAGGTGATCATCACGGGCTTCAGTTTTCCCAAATAAAAGATCTCTTGGGGCCCCTGTGGCTGTGCCTCCCCACCTCAGTAACAGCTGCCCTGTGTCCACAGGCTGTGGGGGAAGCATTCTGAATTCCAATATCATTACTGTCTTTGGGATATTAGTTGCCATTGCCATAATCTGTGCCAAAGGGTCCTCACATGGCTGTGTTCAAGGCTGCAGAGGCAGTCCCCTGCATCTTCCTGCTGCCTATGGCTGAGTTCATGGGAGACAGGACTGTGTGAAACCAGATTTCAGATTCTGGAAACATATATTATCTGGGTACCTGTCCATCTACTTGATATGTGGAGAAATACTTATGTGTCTGTCTGAGTGTGTGTACAGATGTATGTATGTATGTATGTATGTATGTATGTATGTATGTGTGCTTGTGGTTTTTTTAAAAATACAGTCTCATCTCATGTACGGCTGTCTATCCTGGAACTCTGTATGTAGACCAATTCTGCTTGGAATACAGAGAGATTCCTCTGCATCTGCCTCTCAAGTGCTGGGAATAGAAGTGAGTTCGAGGCCAGCCTGGTCAACAAAGTGAGTCCAGGACCATCAGTGGTACACAGAGAAACCCTGTCTCAAAAAACAAACAAACAAACAAACAAACAAACAAAACAAGAAGTGAGCCCTGCATTGCCTGGCTGTCAGGGTTACTTTAGAAACAGGGTAGCATGTAGCAGGCTGGCTTCAAACATTCAGTGTTGGTGAAGCTGGCCTCAAACTGGTTCTTCTACCTCCACCTGCAGGATATTGGGATTCCAGGCTGACACCACTATGCCTCGTTTTGTAACTTTGTTTTCACTCTTGTTGAGGCTCAGGTGAGTTGTATTATAGTGGCTCCCACTTTCACTGTATGAAGCAACACCTGGAGTCCTAGGTATTGATTTCACATTGAAAAACAGAATTTTTTGGCTAAGAGTGTTTTTTTTTTTTTTTTTTGGTTCACCATTTCATGAGCTGCCTAAATCCATTTTTTCTTTTCTTTCCTTTTTTCCTTCTTTTTCCGCCCTGAGGCATGGTCTCTGTATGTAGTCTTGGCTGTCCTGGAAGTCAATATGTAGACCAGGTGGTGTACAACTCACAATGACCCAGGTGCCTCTGCCTCCTTGAGTGCTGGGCTTAAAGGCATGCGCCACCATGCCTCCCCCTTGTTGGTTAGGATTTTCCTTCCTACCTCAGGGTCCTAGGTAAAGAAACAGGGTTTTTTTTGGTACAGTGTGCACTAAAAGAATTATTCCTCCTGGATTGGGGAGGTTTGAGGCAGGGGCCTGAAGATTGAGATATAATTTTATTTTTTAATTACAGGTCCTGCATCACTGATGACACAGAGTTGGGGTTCTGAAGCACAGTACTGATCCAGGGTGAGTTTGTGTGTAAGGATTCTGTGTAGATGGTATGAGGATTCTGGGGAGGATGTACTGTTTTCAACTTCTACCTGCCATGAATATGAGTCCTTCTTTTTCCACATGTTCCCCATCACTAATTCTTGTTTGTTTTATTTATCTTTGCTTTTTCTGGTTATATAAAATAATATTTATAGTGTAAATTTGCATCCATGTGATGGCCACCTATTTTGAAATTTTGTTGGTTTGTTCGCTTACCATTTAGAGATCCTGTAAGTCTCTATATTGCAGACTGACTTTGATCTCTCTGTGGAGACCATAGTGGGTACAGCATCACAGATATCCTACGACCTCCTGCTTCTAAGTGTGCTATTGAAGTCTGGAGAGCAGGAGTGAGAGGGTGTTAGACTCACCATTATCATCAGCAACATCAGTATTTTATTAGGCGTGGATTCTCTGAGAAGCCCTGGATATTCTGAACCTTCCCCTGTAGACCTATCTGGCCGTAAACTCAGAGAGCCACATTCCTCTACCACCTTAGGGGTGGGATTAAAGGAGTAGATCACCAAACCCTCCTAGAACTGCTTGTTCTAAAATTCAATGTTAAAGTTTTGGTATATTGAAAATTTTTGTTTGTTTGTTTTTCTTGAGACAGGGTTTGTCTGTGTATCCTTGGCTGTCCTGGACTCACTTTGTAGACCAGGCTGACCTGGAACACACAGCGACTCATCTGCTTCTGCCTCCCGAGTGCTGGGATTAAAGGCATGCACCACCACACCCAGCTTATTGTAAATATTAATAATGTATCTGATCTTTTGGTATAAAAAACCTTTTCAAGTTTAAGCTCCAAACATACAAAACTGATGGCACAAAGAATGAGAGATACCCCCAAAGCACAATATTTTTTAAAAGCACGATTTTATACAGATTTCTGATAGGTTAATAAACAATAGGTATACAAATTATATTGTAGTTTAGGCACGATGATAATGTCAGGGTAGTTCGATTTCATTAACTAACCCTCTCTGGCATTCTCTCTTTCTCTCTTTTTCTCTGTATATTGCTATTGTATTTATTTCCCCCCCCCCCACTAATTCTTTAGACTCTCTGAAGCACTCTGATGCATACAATGACCAGGAAGTTCTGTTCAGAGTGCCAAAGAAGAACGGAAGGCGTCACATTAAATACTCTGAAAGACAAAACCTCGAGCTGCAAACTTATTTTAATGATCACATGTACCCATGCAAAGAGCAACGCTTGGAGCTCGCCCAAAGTTTTGGAGTGACAGAGTACCAGATCCAGGGATGACTTTCTCTTGTCTCTCTCTCCCTGCACTCAGGATAGTTCTTCAATTGGTACCTTCACATTTTCAAAATTTCTTACCTTTTGTGCTTGTACAATTCTTGGAGATCTTAGATGTGGACTGGAGATATCTGTTCATCCAGAGTTGGACTTGGCCTTCAACTTCTGCATGGGTACTACCCTGGAGCCACATATCCCCAAGTAGGGTCTCAGGGACCTAGGTATTAATGTTTCTAGTAAACCCAGAAGATCTAGGTGAAGTTTCCCCAGTTGTTAGTGTCAGGACCTCGCATCCTAAATTCCTACCTCTTTTTATGCATCTCCTGCAACTTCATATTGCTAAACCTCTCTTTTTGACTTTCCAGATCTGGTTCAAGAACCATCGAGCTATGTACAAACAGAAAAATCTCCAGAATATTTCAGAACCTCCAGAGAAAATGGAAAGCTCTAAGGATGTTGGTGGATCAACCAGTTCCCAAGGTTGCTCATCTCTTACTGATCCTGCCACTGGAGAGTCCATGTCTTCAGGCACATCTTGTGTGGGTTCCATTCCCCATCTGGGAGAAACTCTCCACATTGAGCAAGGCTCAGAGGGTGCCAGGTGTGGACTCCAAGAAGACCATTGTGCTGGCCAAGCTCCTGCTGCAGCTGCAGGCCCTGGTCCTTTTTTAGTAACTGCAGGTGTGAATGACCCAGCAGTAGCTGAAGGTGCCTCAGTTTAATCTACACTTTTTACTGAAGCTGCATTGCAGGAAGCAGAGTATACTAAACAGTCAAGTCCAGGAGATAAACTGCTCTTGGAACAAATCCTTAATGATCTTGGTCTATAAGATGGCTAGATGAATTGAGGTACATCACACCCTCAATGAACACTCTGATTCTGGACTGGTTGAGGCCAGGACATCTGTAAAACAAAGAAGTGGTGTGGTAGGGAAATTCATCACTCTTAAGACTGAGGGTGTAGATGCAAGCTACTCTGTATTAGTTTCATGTCAGTGTTATCCACACACTGAGACTGTTTCAAAGACCATTTGTAGTATTCTCTTTTATTTTTATTTTTTTGGTTTATTTCAAGACAGGATTTCTCTGTGTAACAGCACTGGCTGCCTTGGACATGCTTTGTAGGCTAAGTTGGCCATGAACTCACAGATCCCCTGTCTCTGCCTCCTAAGTGCTGTGTTTAACGTTGGGAACCAACACACCCAGCAATATTACTCACTCATTGTTGGATTTTATATTAAATACATTAAAAATATTTCAGAAAACACTTTTTATCATCTTTTCTTTCCAGAATGTGAGATTTACTCTACTGCTCTACTGTGGTGTGTGTGTGTGTGTGTGTGTGTGTGTGTGTGTGTGTGTGTGTGTGTGTGTGTGTGTGTGTCTGCAGCCTGGGAGGGCAGAAAATGGTTTAGAATCTTCTGGGATTGTATCTACTGGCAGTGTTGTGTGCTTGCAACTTAATGTAAGTCTTCTGCAGTAAGAAATGAGCTCTCTGATTCCAAGGATTATTAATGCCTTTGCATGAATTCTAGGATTAGCTAACAGGCTGAGATGTTTGTAGTCCTTTGGAAAAGGAGTATAGTTAGAAGCAATATAATGGCTCCCTTCTAGCTTCCATGCTAGTTCTAGTGGCTCCTATGTCCTACTCTTGCCATTGAGGACAAGGTGTACACTTCCTATATTTATGTGTAAGTGGAATGCTCATATACACAAAATAAAAGGCAGTATATGTACTAAATAAACGCTCTGAAGAAGTCCCCTTATTAACTAAAACAGATTTCTTTTGTAAAATAGTTCAGTATGTTCATGAAAACACATAGCTCTTAAGTGTGTATGTGTCACAGGACAAAATGCAAGAATATTTTTTTTCACACCCTGTAAGTCCCAGACAAGAAATACAAGGAAGCAGGCTAGGTAACAAACCTCATTATAAAGAAGACTCAGCGTTAGGCCCTCTGCCCTTATAATTAATTATTTTGTCACACAGCCTCATTACCCTGCCCAATCTGCCCTATGTTGCATCCTAGCTACTTCACATTTGTGTGGCTGGTATTCTAGACCTGCACTCAAGACCTATTTTCTTTGTTAGATTTTTAGGAATGTACAAATTGTTTCTATACTACCATTATACGTTTGTGCACACACTAGCAATAAGTAAGTTTTTGTCTTTATCCACATTTTTACCAGCATATATTGTCCTTAGTTTAATTGATCTTTGGCAATTCTGACTAAGCAAAATAAACAGTTGTTTTAATTGAAAATCTCAGATCATTCTATTTTACCAATAAAGACACAGGAGGCCAGTGCTGTTGTGAAAACCTGCCAGCTCAGAGAGGCAGATAAATCACCCAGCTGATCTTTCCTTTTTAGTTCCTATCCTGAAGGAAAAGGCCATAAGGCTCACTAGCTCATGTGACAGCTCATGAAGAAAGGAATGATAACAACCAAAGCTAAAGGCTTGCTAGATCAAAGACCAAAAAGGTCAAGTACCTGAGGACCTCAATCTGGTGCTGGCTAACAAAATTCAGAATAGTGCTATCTCAAGACTCAGGTTTACCACACCTGGACATATACCTTCATAATGCTTCACCATACATCAAGAACATTTGCTCAGCTATGTCCATAGCCCCTTTATCTGTAATAACCAGAATCTGGAAACAACTTAGATGACCATCACCTGAAAAATGGATGAAGAAACTGTGGTATATTTACACACTTGAATACTATTCAGCTTTCAAAGAGAAGGAAATCTTGAAATTTGCTGGTAAAAGGATAGAACTAGAAAAGTTGATCCTGAGTGAGAAACCAAGACCCAGAAACATATGCACGGTGTATATACACACTTATAAGTGGATATTAGCTGAACATAGATGTCCTCTGAGAGACCTCTCCCCTTTGTGGTTCTTCACAGATACTGGGACTTGAAAATGGACTCTAGGCAGAGGGCTGTGTGTTTTAGGGAAGAGTGGAGGATGGAAGGTGCAGGAGGGAGTAGAAATTATATTAGGAGACCAAGACCTACAGATCTGGACACAAGGTGGTCTGCAGAACTAGATGACTCAGCCAAGGACTATGCATGCAGAGAACCAAGATTTCCTTTTCAGAAGCTGATGGAATGTCAATTCTCCACACGGGTGGTGGCATGTTGGCCTGCTTCAGGACCTCTGACAGGCTATCTGGTGCACATCATTTATTCACTGCCTCTTGACAAGAAGGCCTACTGGGCACTCAAGGAAGAAGATGATGCGTGCTATCATAAGACCAATAATCTGCCAATTGTTTTAGGCATCTCCTCAGTATGAGCAGTCCAAGGGAGGGGATCCAAAAGAGGGATGGAGGTTGGCAATATCAAGATAAGCCGGGTGGAATAACTAATGGGGTGTAATGTGAATAAATTATAATCAATAAAATATATAAAAAAATGCTGGATGCCTAAGGGCCAATGAGCTAAAAGCTAAAGGCTAAAGAGCCTAAAGAGCTCAATCTAAAATCAAGGTTCAAGAGATAAAGAGCTCTACTCTTTCTTCAGGCTCTCTTAAATACACCACAGTTCAAAGTTCCCCCTTTCCTACTCATCCAACCTCTTATTTGGATTCTTGCTCCACCTGTTGACCTACAGTTAACTTTATCAAATCCTGTGTCCTCATAGCTCTTGGAATAAAGGTGAGTATTAGCGGTAAACCAATCAAACAAAGGACAAGATTTTATATTTCCCAATCTCAGAAATAAGAATGGAATCAAAGGCATGTTTTTATACTTCACACACTCTATGATTTCAGTGGGATCAAATATCCTACAACAGTAAATCTCCAAGTATTCTTAATTTAACTCAAAGTCCCAAGTTAATTTACACTGACCTGGTGTCTCAGGATGATCTAGAGTTTCCTTGTTTGTTTGTTTGTTTTACTTGAGACACACTCTCTCTGTGAGTAGTCCTTGTTGTTCTGGAGCTCCTTGTGTAGATCAGGCTGGGCTAGAGCTGACAAAATTCTTCCTCCCTTTTCCTCCTGATTCCTGGGAGGAAAGCCATGCACCACCACTGCAAGTCTTCAAAACCAAGTTTTAAGTGTGTTTCTTTGGCATGTGTGCTTTATACATTGAGACTTTTCTGATTAGTACAATTCTCCTCTTTTAAATTTAGCCAATAATTTCCTTTCTTACAATTATTTTTTGGAGACCCGTCCTCTCTTTGTTTGTTACCTGTCATGGAACACTATAGGTCAATCCATGGGCCTGGAAAAGTTAGGGATCCAATAGCCTATGCCTCCCTCGTTCTGGGATTAATGGGTGTGTATCACTGCAAACAAATAGAGCTCCTTGTTTTTACAACTCCATTTTTTAAAATTTCCTTGAATAATCGAGACACTAACACACTTTAAGAGGGTTTGTCTCTTGGGATTAATGTAATTTCTGCATTCCAGGTGGATTATAAACAGCTAGAAGATTTTTGGATTTGATCTCCTGCCTGTGTAGCCATGTTCAGTATTGAAATTTCTGTGTACAGATGGGGTCCATTTCAGAGTGTAATGTTGGCTCTGTTTTCAGTACTAAATCTACTGTGCAGTGGGCCATTCTTATTATTCTTTCTTCAAAACTGCTGTATGTCATGATAAGCTGTGCAGGGGTTGAAGTCTACATTGCCTCTGTTACGGAGTCTCACCAAGATATTTTTCATAAATATTGTACTATTTTCATGATGTACTTAACGATAATCCTTTTGTAGGTATCAAGAAATCTTGCATGGCTTAGCAAAGTAAACTTGGGCCTTCCATGACACAGGTTTCCTGCACATAAGAAGAAAGGTGAAACTTTCATATTGACCCCGGTGGAAGTAATTAAACTTCCAGGAAACACACTTCACGTATCCTGGGTTGGAACAAAAGTAGTGCATCCTCTCACAAAAATACAACAGCAGTTCTCTGTGTCGACCTATTCATAATATGGGAAACCTGTGCCCGAACAATCCATGATCAGGCCTATGGTTATGGAAGAGCTTTGGAGCAACTGTGGGACTGTAAGGCATCTCATTTTCCAGGGAACAAGACTTAGGGTCTAGATGTTCCATGTAGAAATAGCATGATAATGGTGCTATCATGCCTGAAGTGTAGCTGCCAAAATTATCAAAGTCTGAAGAGACAAATCCCCATCAAGAAGTGATGAACTAAGTGAGTGCTGTGGACTATCCTTTATACTAATCTAAAGGAGGCAGAAGCAGGTGGATCTCTGGGAAGTGATGGCCAGACTGCTCTAGGTAGGGAGACTCTGTCTCAGTTTTATGAAGAGAGAAAGAAGGAGGAGTATGAGCCATGTCAATATAGAGCAGTAAATGTGGGCAGTGTGCTGCATGAAGGCTCATTTCTTGAGATGTGACCAATTAGTGGAGTCCACATTTCTTCTCAGTTGAACACTTCAGAGTGCAGGAGAATGAAGAGATTTTGGCCTAGAAAGAGTTAAATTTTGTGGTTCCAAGCAAACCAGGCAGCCCCAAAAGTTGAGGCTGCAGACAGAGATAGGCCTCAGGGTGGTGTGTCAGGTGTGCAAGAGAGGATTAAGGGTGTGTTGGTGGAAGGTTCTGGATGAAAAACCTATTTAAGGCCTCATTCCTGGAGTAGAGGTTAGAGCACTAGGACATATCTTGGAAGATTGGAGAGCCTACTGATATCCAAAGTGAGTTTGCTCATGAGAATTCTGTGTAGATGAGAATGTGACCGCCTGGAGGATGTAATCTTTTCAACTTCTAGCTGCAATGAATAGGAGTCTCTCTTTCTGCACATGGTCTGCATCACAAGCTCTTGTTTGTTTTAATTATCTTGGCCTTCTTGAGGATATAATCTAGAGGATATCTTGAGGATATATTTTAAAGCCTTAATTTGCAACCATGTGCTGGCTACCTCGGTTGAATATTTCTTTGTTTGCTTTCGTACTTCTTTCTAATCGTGTAGGTCTATGTGTTCTAGACTGTCTTTGATCTCTCTGTGGAATCCATAGCTGGAAGGACCTCAGAGATAAACTAATATTTCATCCTTTTAAGTGTGGTGTTGAATGCCTAAATGCAGCAGTGAAGGGGTGTTAAAACCACATGCTTAATATTTATCATCGTCTCCCCCTCCTGCCCACCACCACTAGCAGCAACAGCACCCTCATTATTATTTCATGAGGCATGGATTCTCTGAGAAGACCTGGATATTCTGAAACTTTCTTTGTAGACCCATCAGCTCTCAAATTCAGATATCCACATTCCTCTGCCTCCTTAGTGGTTGATTGAAAGTTATAATTCACAATATCTTCATGCAACTGCTTGTTTTTGAAATTCAATGTTAAAATTTAGTATGTTGTAATATTAATCATTTGATTTTGTTGTTTGAGATAACTTTTCTTTGAGGACAAAACACACAAAGTCTAACCTCCATAAAAATGGAACCAACAGCAGAACAAAGTAGAGCTATCACCAAACTGTAATGTAAAAATTCATAATTTTGTACGTGTCATGTTACATTGAAAAACACTGGGTAGGTTGGGCATGGTGGCCAATGCCTTTAATCCCAGCACTTGGGAGGGAGAGGCAACTGGTTTACTGTGAGTTTGAGGACAGCCTGGTCTCAAAGTGAGTCTAGGACAGCCAAGGAAACAGAGGAACCCAGTATCAAAAATCCAAAAAAAGAAAAATAAAAGAAAAAAAGAAAGATACTTTAGTTTAGGCACAATGATATTGTGAGAAGATGTTTGCTTTCACTACCTCTCTCTCTTTCTCTCTCACCCAATACCGCAGATGCCCTCATCTTACTCAGAAAGGTCTAATGAATACAGTGAAGTTCACCTCAATACTCCAAAGCAGAAAATGAGACATCTCATTAAGTACTCCAAAGAACAAAATCACCGGCTGCAAGAATATTTTGATGAGTGCCTGTACCCAAGCAAAGAGCAACTCATGGAGCTAGCCCAGAATCTAAGAGTGACAGACTATCAGATCCAGGTATGAGTTTTTCTACATTCTCTCCCCGTGCACCCAGAATATATTTCCAGTCAGCACCTTCACTGTTTTGGAAATCCCTCTCAATTTGTGCTTCTACAATCCTGGGAGATCATGCCATAGATGTTGGCTGTATATGTTTGTGCATCCAGGGCTGGACATGGCATTCAGCTTGTGCATGGGTACTGCCCTGGAGACACATTATCAGTATGTAGAGTCTCTGGGACCCAGACACTTATGTTTCTAGTAAAGACATAGAAAATCTAGGTGGTTACCCTAAGTTTTGAGTGTTAGGTGGTATCCCTACTGACATCCTACCTCTTGTTAGGCATCTCCTGCTACTTCCTATTCTGACGCAGCCTGACACACACAGGTCTTCCTATATCTTCTCTTTTTGTGTTTTCATATCTGGTGTAAGGACTGGCGAGCTAAGTACAAACAAAAAAATCTCCAGAATGTTTCAGAACTACCAGAGAATATGGAAAGACCTAAGGATGTTGATGGATCAACCAGTTCCCATGGTTGCTCAGATGACGCTGCCACTGGAGAGTCCATGTCTTCAGGGACATCTTGTGTGGACTCCATTCTCCACCTGGAAGAGACTCTCCACATTGAACAAGGATCAGAGGGTGCCAGGTGTGGTCTCCAAGAAGACCATTGTGATGGTCAAGCTCCTGCTGCTGCTGCTGCAGGCTCTGGGAATTTTCTAGGAAGAGGGACCCAGAATGACCCAGCAGTAGCTGAGTGTGCCTCCACTGAAGCAAACTTCCTATGGAAGCTGCATTCCAACAAAAAGATGGTGCTGAAGACTCAATTGCAGATATTCAGGAGCTCTGGGAAGAGATCCTTAAAGATCATGGTATAACAGAGGACATGATGGATCTTCTTACATCACACTCCGAATGAACCTGGACTGGTTGAGGACCAGAAATCTGTAAAACAAAGAAGAGGGGTGGCAGTGAAAGCCATTAGTCTTCTTTTGCTTGTATAGATGCAATATCATTGTGTTAGTTTCGTGACACTGTTATCAACAGAATGAGAGGGTTTCCAAGGCTACTTAGAGTATTCATCACTTATTGTTGGATTATACATTAAATAAAAGTACAAAACCTCTTTTTATGGTCTTTTCTTTCCAGAATGTGTTAGAGTTGCCTTTCCATGTATGTGTGTGTGTGTGTGTGTGTGTGTTGTGTCTTGTGTGCCTATATCCATAGAAACTAACATCTGGTGCCTGGGAGGTCAGACAATGTTTTAGGAGCCTCTGGGATTATAACTACTGACAGTTGTGAGGCAGAATACATGTGTTTGCAACTGAACTCAAGTCCTGTGCAGAAAGAACTTAGTTTGATGATTCCAAAGATGACTAATTGCTTTACATCTTCAGTGGAAATATCTAAATAAAAAAGGCTGTGGTGTTCTTAATCCTTTGCAAAACATGTTACCATTTTAAAATTTGTCTTTCAGGTTCCAGTAGATAAAAGCAATATAATGGCTCACGATCAGCTTCAATTCTATTTCTAGTGGTTACTATGTCCTATTCTTGCCATCATGGACAGGGTGTACACCTTATATATTTATATGAACGTAAAATGTTCATATAAATAAAATAAAAGTACTATATGTACTAACTAAACGGTGTAAAGCTGGCCCTTTATAAACTAAAACAGATTTATTTTGTAAAAGTTTAGTGTGTCCATGAAACTCATAACTCACTGGTGTGTACAAGTTATGCTTCAATATACAAGAATATTTTTTTCTTTTTACACCCTGTGATTGTAACATAGGTAACAGTGTCATGTCACTGTACTCAGATAAATATGCTTTGGTGACTTGGGGCCTAAATCTGCATTGTGAAATCCATCCATAAATTTTTATTTACCTTTTTTTTATTATCTCAATCAAGTTTGTTATAATGTATTCACAGCATATACAGATTATAATCTTCTTGATTTTCTTTTTTTTGTTCTGACCCTCTCTCTCTCTTTAAGTGTATTTTTGTCTCATAGATCTCTTAACAGTTGAGGTCTTCCTGACTACAACCAATTAGGTCTTATCTGGATAGCCTGCTTCCTCTTCCTCTCAGTTCCTCTCAGGGAACGCAGGTCCCTTACACAGGTTCCTTGAGTATTCAAATAGAGCTGTAATACTATTAAATCATCTGTGGGAATCATTCACACCCCTCCATAGTGCAGGGAGTTAATAAAAAAAGTGTTACTTTCTTTGGTTAACATTTTATGTGACTGTGCATTCAAGCCACATGGAGACTCATTTACCAGCCGCAACTCTGTTTATACATGTTCCTGTGACCACCCTACTGTCTTGGCTTACACTGTGTACCCTTGGTGTACTTTTGTCTAGTATATTTATTTCATTTAATCTCCGATATATAGCAAAGTGTTTGTCAGCACACTGAGTCTCTTTTTTTATCTATCTCACCCTGTCTGTGTATCTATCTATCATCTTCCCATCAACCTATCAACATATGTATATATATATATATATATAGTGAAACATGTTCTCTCCATGTAGCTTTTTCTCTCGTGGACCTTAGTGATATATCTGCTTCTAGGATGAGTGCAGTGATTGAAGGAATACTACAGCAGGGAACTTCTGGCAATCTGTCCCTGGGTGACTTCAAAATGACTTCAATGACAGTCAGCCCTTGAACTAGCAGTTCCTGTACTCCAGCTCTCCATGTAGCTTTGCTTACATGTATGTGCACACATCTTTGGCCTTCATGTAATGGTAGATTACCTTAAGAGTGTACTGTTATTCCTTTCAATGGAATGCCTGCATAAAGTGTCATGAAATTTTCCCTGTTGTTTAATGGTTTACTGACTATTCACCACAGTTCTACTGGTGCCCAGTTTGTCTTTGCTGCTGCTGTGCAATCAACGCTTGCCTATAATGTTTCAAAACAACCTGTTAATCCACTGTACAGACCACTGAAATGGGCCAGCATATGGTACTTTTCATACGTGGTACATGCAAATAATATGTATATTAAGTTTGAATTCTGTGAGGCTCAACATGAATAAATGAAATATAACCAAATCAGCCAATAAAGTATCTTAAAAAGTAAAAATCTAGACATCCTGGCTTATATTTTAACCTGGATTTTGGGAGAATCCCAAATACTTCTGCAAGTCACAGTAGAGTGTGAGCTACACATTGATACTTTGCCTCAGCAAACAACAAAACCCAGAGGGAAAGTGTTAACGTGTCTTATTGGTCTGAGGTTATTTGACCCCATCTGCTAACTAAGTTTTAGTCCTGGATGCTTCTAGCCTCCATACAGTATAACCTAGGCCTAGAGTGCTTTCAGCCTATGAGACTTATTGCTTACTATGATCACACTTTCTCTTTTTTCTAAACTCTGGCTGGCTGCTTTCAATCAGTTGTTCTTGCTGAAATTCCTCTCCTAGTCTCTCAATCTGAAATTTCACTCTTCCTCTTTCTAACTAGCTCTTCTTTACCTCACAGTCACTTTGGAGATGTATTGTTAATTATGGATCCTTCTCAATCTCTGTTTTGTTATGTGTTCAGCTATGTATAGCTTCCTCTCACTGAAATCGGTCTCTACAAAACTCTCATAGTTAAACTGCCCGTGAGCTCCACAAACTGACCTGTGATGAATTGCCTCTCCCCTAGCTGAGTCTCCTGAACTGATTGAAAAGAACTGACTAGAACTCAGACATCCATGATGCCTGAGAGCTGGGATTGATGGAGTGTTTCACCATACCCTGGAGCTAAGCTTTCCTTTACCTAAAACTTGCTTTATTCTGGCTTGGCCTTGAACTCAGACATCTATTAGTCTGTCTCTTGGAGTTAATGTAATTTCTGAATTCCAGCTGGCTTAAAAAGAGTTACAAGAATTTTAGAGGTGATCTCTTTCCAGTGTAGCCATGTTCTGATTTGAAATTTCTGTATACAGGTGGAGTCACTATCATAGTGGAGAGTGGGCTCTGTTTTCAGTACTAAATCTACTATGCAGTGGGCCACTCTTATTAATCTCTGTTCACAACTACTATATGTCATCATAAGCTACACAGAGGTTTGAAGTCCACATTAGCTCTGTTAGTGAGCCTCACCAAGTCATTTTTGATAAATTTTGTACTAATTTGATAATGTAGTTAACTTTAATCCTTTTGTAGGTATCAAGAAACCTTCACATGACTTAGCAAAGTAAACTTGGGCCTTCCATGACACAGGTTTCCTGGAGAAGTAAGAAGAGAGATGAAGCTTCCATATTCACCCAGGTGGAAATAACTAAACTTCCAGGAAACATACTTCATGGATCCTGGGTTGGAGTAAAGATAGTGCATCCTCTCAAAACAAAATCCAACAGCAGCTCTCTGTGGCCTCCTATTCATTATATGGCTAACCAGTGACCAAACAATCCATGATCAGGACTTTGTTATAGAAGAGCTCTGGAACAACTGTAAGACTATAAAGGATTTCATTTTCCGGGGAACAAGACTTAGGGTCTAGATGCTCCATTTAGAAAGAGCATGATAGTGGTGGTATCATGGCTGAAGAGTAGTTGCCAAAATTATCTAAGGCTGAAGAGGCAAATCAAGAAGTGAGGAACTACATGAGTGTTGTGGACTATCCTTTATCCCAGTCTAAAGGAGGCAGAAGCATGTGGATCTCTGGGAAGTTATGGCCAGACTGCTCCTGGTAGGGAGACTCTGTCTCAGTTTTATGAAGAGAGAAAAAAAAGGAGTATCCGCTGTGTCAATATAGAGCAGTGAAGTTTGTCAGTGTGCTGCATGAAGGCTCATTTCTTGAGGTGGTCATCAACCAGTGGAGTCCACATTTCTTCTGAGTTGAACCCTTCACAGTGCAGGAGAACCAAGAGTGTTTGGCTAAGAAAGAGTTAACTCTTGTGGTTCCAAGCAAACCAGGCAGCCCCATAAGGTGGGGCTGCACACAGATTGAGGATCAGGGTGGGGTGTCAGGTGTGCAAGAGGGGATTAAGGGTGTGTTGGTGGGAGTGTCCTGGATGAAGAACCTATTTAAGGCCTGATTCCTAGAGTAGAGCTTAGAGCTTGAGGTTGGATCTTCGAAGTCTGGAGAGCCTCCTAATATCCAAGGTGAGTTTGCTTGTAAGAATTCTGTGTAGATGAGAATGTGACTGTCTTTTCATCATCTAGCTGCCATGAGTAAGAGTTATTCTTTCTCTATATGGTCTTCATCACAAGCTCTTATTTTTTTTAATTAGCCTGGCCTTCTTGATGATGTAAAATAATATTTTAAATTGTTAAATTCATCCATGTGATGGCTACCCATGTTGAATATTTGTTTGTTTGCTTTCTTACCTTTTAGTAATTGGGTACATCTATGTAATCAGGACTGTCTTTGATCTCTCTGTGGAATCCACTGTTGGAAGGACCTCAGAGATTAACTAATATTCAGTCTTCCAAGTGTGGTATTGAGTGCCAGAAATAAACAGTGAAAGGGTGTTAAAACCACATGTTTATTATCTATCATCATCTCCACCTCCCCCACACCTACTACCTCCCCCTTCATTAGCAGCACCCTTCTTAATATTTTATGAAGCATGGTGGTGAATGCCTTTAATCCCAGATCCAGGGAGGCAGAAGCAGGCAGCTTGCTGTGAGTTTGATGACAGCCTGGCCTACAAAGTGAGTCTAGGACCACCAAGGAAACAGAGAAACCCAGTATCAAAAAACCAAACAAAGATGAAGAAAGAAAGACCAACACTGGGTATCTGAAGGATACTTTAGTTTAGGCACAATGATCAGTTGAGACATAGCTGGATTTTGTTACCTCTCTCTTTCTGTTTCTCTCTCTGTCTCTCTCTCTGTCTCTCTGTCTCTGTCTCTGTCTCTGTCTCTCTCTCTCATTGTTGTATTTACTAATTTACTAAGTTTTGATAAAAATGAATGAAGCAGATGTTTACAGGCTCTTGATGTAAGGAAGAATCAGGAGTATTTATTTTTGAGACAGGGTATCTCTGTGTACCTTGCCTGAATGACCCTTAGTTTGTAGAGTAGGCTGTAGTGGAACTCACATCTGCCTCCAGAGTGCTCTGATTAATGGTGTGTGCAATTGTGCTCAGCTAAAACAAATCTTTTCGAACTGTGTGTGTACCTGAGACTCTGGGTGATGGTATAGATGTAGGGATGAAATCTGAAGGCACAGATGAAGAGACATTTGCTCTCATTTGCCTCTAGCCATGCCTCCCTCACGAAATTTAATCATTTCTGGTTTTCTGCTCTCTTTTTGCTTTGGTCTGTAGGGATGGAGATTGAATTAGGGTCATTTTCATGGTAGACATGGGAAGAGATGAATTAAGAACATAAATTTGTTACCTTCATCCCCTGTTTTTCACCCTCTAGACAGGATTTGTCTGTGTAGTCTTGGCTGTTCTGGAACTCTCTTTGTAGACCAAGCTGGACTCAGACACAGTGAGATCCAAGTGCCTCTGGACTATTGGGATTAAAGACATTTGCCACCACATTAGCTCCTGTTTTTGTCCAATGAAAAGATTTAAGTCCTTTGCATAGCTTATCTCAAAATCAGTCTATCACAGATTGCTTTTTATTTAGTATCAGTCCAGATTAGGAGAAAAGTGCTCACCTTTGTGCTGGGGTGAGAGGACTTGCTACTTCCACAAACACTGGTGTCCAGAAGGAGAAATACCTGACCACACCTAGAAACTGATAAACCTGTGTCTTAGTCTTTGGAGTTGGGATTTAAAGGGTGGCAGTAATATACTCTGAGGCAGATACCTTTTGACCCCTTTTAACTGGCATCCACGACAGGTATCCTACAAAATCTGACTTCCCTAGTCAACATTCTATAGCCTTGTACCTCTTGCAGATGTCCCTCCACAGCACTTTTTAAACTGTTATCCCATGAAACCTCTAATGGTAAGGCACAAAGTCTGCATTTGGTGTCTTTAAAACGGACCACTAATGTTGTTTGCTGTAACCTCCCACTGGGTATGTATATTAAAAGCAAAGATGAGTACACTCAGCTTGGCCAATTGGAAGCTAAAGAACACATCTTTCAGATTCAAGAGAATATATACTTGTTTCACTGGAAGCATCAGATTCAGGAGAATCAGAGTTTGCAGGTTTCTTATAGGCTAGGGAGCCGTTTTCCAGGGTGACTGGCTAGGAATCAGGATGTGTGTGTGTGTGTGTGTGTGTGTGTGTGTGTGTGTGTGTGTGTGTGTAGGAGTTAGTGCAGGAAGGAGCTGCGGTGACCTTTTTATGATTAGAGTCACACCTTCTATTTCTTTCTAAACTCTGGGTGGCTGCTTTAAATCAGCTGTTCTTGCTGAAGCTCCTCTCCTAGTCTTTCAGTCTGAATTTTCTCTCATCCTTTTTCTCAATTGTTCTTCTTTGCCTCATAATATCTTTGGAAATAAGTTATGAACTTATGGATCTTTCTCATTCTCTGTTTTATGTTCAGCTATATATATCTTCCTCTCTCTGAATCCTGTCTCTACAAAACTCTACTAGTTAAACTGCCTGTGAATTCCAGAAACTGAACTCCAGGAACTGAACGACAATTCACCGCCTCTCACCTAGCTGAGTCACCTGAACTGACTGAAAAGATCTAACCAGAATCAGACCTCCATGATTGCCTGAGATCTTGGATTAATGGCTTGTGTCACCACACCCTGGACATGAGATTTACTTAATCTAAAACTTGCTTTATTCTGGGCTGGCCTTTAATTGGAGATCTATTTGCTTGTCTCCTGGGATTAAAGGTATTTCTGCATTCCAATTGGATTAAGAAGAGCTAGAAGATTTTTGTATGTGATCTTTTGCCAGTTCAGCCATGTTGTGAATTGAAATTTCTCTGTACAGATGGGGTCAATATCAGAGTGTAGAGTGGGCTCTGTTTTCAATACTAAATCTACTGTGCAGTAGGGCATACTTATTATTCTCTAATGAAAACTGCTGTTTGTCATCATAAACTACACAGAGGCTTAATGTCCAGATTAGCTCTGTCTCTGAGCCTCACCAAGACATTTTTGATAGATTTTGTACTAATTTGATAGTGTAGTTAACTTTAATCCTTTTGTAGGTATCAAGAAATCTTGCCATGACTTAGTAAAGTAAGGTAGGTCTTCCATGACACAGGTTTCCTGAACAAGTAAGAAGATAGATGAAGCTTCCATATTCACCCAGGTGGAAGTAATTGAACTTCCAGGAAACACATTTCAAAGAGGCTGGGTTGTAGTAAAAGCAGTGCATCCTCTCCAAAAATACAACAGCAGCTCTCTGTGGCATTCTATTCATTATAGGGCCAACCTGTGACCCAACAATCCATGAGCAGGCCTATGTTTATAGAAGATATAAGCAACTGTGGGGCTGTAAAGGATCTATTTATCCAGGGAACAGGATTTAGTGTCTAGGTGATCCATGTAGAAATAGCATGATAGTGGTGGTATCATGGCTGAAGAGTAGTTGCCAAAATTATCTAAGGCTGAAGAGACAAATCCGCATAAAGAAGTGAGGAACTACATGAGTGTTGTGGACTATCCTTTATCCCAGTCTAAAGGAGGCAGAAGCAGATGGATCTCTGGAAGTGATGGCCAGACTGCTCCTGGTAGGGAGACTCTGTCTCAGTTTTATGAAGAGAGAAAAAAAAAGGAGTATCGGCCGTGTCAATATAGAGCAGTGAAGTTTGGCAGTGTGCTGCATGAAGGCTCATTTCTTGAGGTGGTCATCAACCAGTGGAGTCCACATTTCTTCTGAGTTGAACCCTTCACAGTGCAGGAGAACCAAGAGTGTTTGGCTAAGAAAGAGTTAACTCTTGTGGTTCCAAGCAAACCAGGCAGCCCCATAAGGTGGGGCTGCACACAGATTGAGGATCAGGGTGGGGTGTCAGGTGTGCAAGAGGGGATTAAGGGTGTGTTGGTGGGAGTGTCCTGGATGAAGAACCTATTTAAGGCCTGATTCCTGCAGTAGAGCTTAGAGCTTGAGGTTGGATCTTCGAAGTCTGGAGAGCCTCCTAATATCCAAGGTGAGTTTGCTTGTAAGAATTCTGTGTAGATGAGAATGTGACTGTCTGGAGGATGTATTCTTGTCAACATCTAGCTGCAATGAATAGGAGTCTCTCTTTCTCCTCATGGTCTTTATCACAAGCTCTTGTTTGTTTTAATTAACTTGGACTTCTTGATGATGTAAAATAATATTTTAAATTGTTAAATCGCATCCATGTGATGGCTACCCATGTTGAATATTTGTTTGCTTTCTTACTTTTTACTAATTGGGTAAATCTATATATTCCAGACTGTCTTTGATTTCTCTGTGGAATCCATAGTTGAAAGGACCTCAGAGATAAAGTAATATTTCATCCTTCCAAATGTGGTGTTGAATGCTGGAAAGCCTCAGTGAAAGGGTGTTAAAATCACATGTTTATTATCTATCATCATCTCCACCTCCCCCCATCCCCCACAACCATGGCTTTCAGCAGCAGCACCCTTCTTATTATTTTATGAATCATGGATTCTCTGAGAAGACCTGGATAAATCTGAAACTTTCTGTGTCCACTCACCTGGCTTCAAGTTCATATATCCATATTCAGCTGCCTCCTTAGTGGTGGGATTAAAGTTGTAATTCAGCATATCTTCCTCCAACTGCTTGTTCTTCAAATTCAATGTTAAAATTTTTGGTATGGTGTAAATATTAGTCATTCGATTTTGTTGTTTGAGAAAACTTTTCTTTGAAGATGACACCCACAAAGTTTAAGCTCCATAAAAATGGAACCAATGGCAGATCAAAGGTGCAATGTAAGAAAACATAATTTTGTACATGTTACTTTTATGTTGAAAAACACTGGGTAGGCTGGGCATGGTGGTGAATGCCTTTAATCCCAGCACTAGGGAGGCAGAGGCAGGCGTTTTGCTGTGAGTTTGATGACAGCCTGGTCTGCAAAGTGAGTGTAGGACCCCCAAAGAAACAGAGAAACCCACTATGAAAAGCAAACAAACAAACAAACAAACAAACATGAAGAAAGAAAGACAAACACTGGGTATCTGAAGGATAATTTAGTTTAGGCACAATGATCATTTGAGAACTTGCTGGATTTCATTACCTCTCTCTCTCTTTCTGTCTGTCTGTCTGAATCTCTCTCTCTCTCTCTCTCTCTCTCTCTCTCTCTCTCTCTCTCTCTCCCCCCCCCCCCCCCCCGTCCTTCCCTCACTCCCTCCTTCACTCTCGCTATTGTATTTACTAATTTACTAATTTTTGATAAAAATGAAAGAAGCAGATGTTCACAGGCTATTTATGTAAGGAAGAATCAGGAGTATTTTTTTTGAGATAGGGAATCTCTGTGTACCTTGCCTGAATGGGCCTTAGTTTGTAGACTAGGCTATAGTGGACCTCACATCTGCCTCCAGAGTGCTCTGATTAATGGTGTGTGCAATCATGTTCAACTAAAACAAATCTTTTCTAACTGTGTGTGTGTACCTGAGACCATGGGTGATGACATAGGGGTAGGGATGAAGTCTGAAGGCACAGCTGTAGCAGATGTTTGCTCTCATTTGCCTCTAGCCATGCCTTCCTCACAAAATTTTATCATTTCTTGTATTATCTTCTCGGTTTGCTTTGGTCTTTGGGGATGGAGATTGAATTAGGGTCATTTTCATGGTAAACACGGGAAGAGATGAATTAAGAACATAAACTTTTAACCTCCATCCCCTGTTTTATCCCCATCAAGACAGGGTTTGTCTGTGTAGTCTTGGCTGTTCTGGAACTCTCTTTGTAGACCAAGGTGGACTCAAACTCAGTGAGATCCAACTGCCTCTGGACTATTGGGATTAAAGGCATTTGCCACCACATTAGCTCCTGTTTTTGTCCAATGAAAAGATTTAAGACCTTTGCATAGCTTATCTCAAAATCAGTCTATCACAGATTGCTTGTTATTTAGTATCAGTCCAGATTAAGAGAAAAGTGCTCACCTTTGTGCTGGGGTGAGAGGACTTGCTACTTCCACAAACACTGGTGTCCAGAAGGAGAAATACCTGACCACACCAAGAAACTGATAAACCTGTGTCTTAATCTTTGGAGTTGGGATTTAAAGGATGGCAGTAATATACTCTGAGGCAGATACCTTTTGACCCCTTTTAGCCTGCATCCAAGATAGGTATCCTACAAAATTGGGCTTCCCTAGCTCACACTCTATAGCCTTGTAACTCTTGCAGATGTCCCTCCACAGCCTGTTTATAATCTGTTATCCCATGAAACCTCTAATGGTAAGGTACAAAGTCTGCATTTGTTGTCTTTAAAACTTGGAGGAAAACGGACCACTGATGTTGTCTTCTGTAAGCTCCCACTGGGTATGGATATTAAAAGCAAAGATGGGTTCACTCATCTTTGCCAGTTGGAAGCTAAAGAACACATCTTTCAGATTCAAGAGAATATATACTTGTTTCATTGGAAGCATCAGACTCAGGAGAATCAGAGTTTGCAGGTTTCTTAATACGCTGGGTAGCAGTTTTCCAGGGTGACTGGCTGGGAATCAGGATATATATCTGTGTGTTTGTTTGTGTGTGTGTGTGTGTGTGTGTGTGTGTGTGTGTGTGTGTGTGTCTGTGTGTCTGTGTGTGTCTGTGTGTGTCTGTGTGTGTGTGTTTGTGTGTGTCTGAACCTGGAAATATGGAGGAATGAAATTCACTTTTTTGTTTTCAGGTCCATTCAAGTCCATTTCTTATTATTTGTTCAGCATTGAGGTAGCTGAATTGGTTAGTTGAAAAATTATAGGATCTTAGTGTTGAGTCATTCTTGGATGTGTAGGTTTTGCCCATACCTCTCTTGAGTATTTGATGTAACTCTGAGAGATATTAAATCTGTATATATTTTTGTAGCAGAACATTTATCTACCAGGTTTTTTGTTATAGTAGTTTGTGTGCATTGTTTTCTTTTGTGTGTGTGTTTTGACGGCTGGTAAAATTTCAGAATTGTTCTGGGTATATGTAAGTCTAATTGCATCCGTATTTCTTTTGTGCAAGGTGTTTTATCTTATGCAAAAGATCTTGCCTCATTTGGTTATCTGTTGTTAAACACTCTTTGCTCTACCATCCTGATACTACATTGGATTTTCAGGATCACAGTGTAGATTGAGACTTTCAGTATGATCTCATGATTCTTAGATAAAAAAACCACAAAACTTGTTTTGGGATTACCTATATCAGATAAGAATAAAAGTTACCCAGAAGGAGAATTACAGGCACCAAAAACATGGTTATAGTGGTAGAGTTTCCCTTAACTATATACTTCAATGGATCAGGTCTTTGTTTTAGGGTGGAAAGGGGGCGCTGGATACAGCCTATATTTTACAACTGGATTGGCACTTCCATCATGGACAAAGATTGCTGAAGTCAGAGCTTCAAAGAACAGAATGCTGTTACAGAGCAGGTTGCTTTGGACAAACTTTATGATCAAATGCTTGATATTTTAAACAGCAAAGGCTACTCAAATACAGAAACAAAAGATATGTTTTCTTAAAGATATATCTGTACTGTTCTGTAATTTAATATTTGTGTTCTTTCACTTTTTTCCTTTGGGTTTTTCAAGACAGGTCTTCTCTATGTAACTGTTCCTGACTTCCTTGTGTTCTTTCACTTTAATATTTTTCTTGAGGATGTATAGTTCTGTGACATTTTAGAATGGGAGAAATCCAATTCTTGAGGAACAGCAACAATAACATATGCTTTTTCAAGAAGGGATGAGAGAACCCTGAGCTATTGCGTAATTTGCTATGTTCTCATGACAGATATTCCTACCCTTGACAGAGCATTTTTCTTCCTATTGAGTCAAATATTGTTGCACTTTCCATAGTTTCTTGTTTTTATTTTTTGAAACATATTTTTAACGTTACTGTCATATAATCATGAAACCATTTCTAAAATAAACCTGAGTAGATTTTGACCTTTTATTATATATCTTTTCTCTTTCTTACTTGTAGCTTTTGTACATCACCAAGTATTGAAACACATTCAGAAGTCACAAGACAGATACTAAATTGGCAGAACTGAATCTTCCTGATGAACCTAACCAAAATGTCTTCACAGCTCAGAAAAACCTTTAAGCCTGAGTCACCACCAAATGACCTTGAAACAGACTATCTAGAGTCCATTCCAAGCTGGGGTTCTGTTGTGAATTCTGGAGAAGACAACTCTAACTCACCAAGTCCTCAGCTGAACTTTTCCCCAAATGACAATGGCTCTTTGGCAAAGCAAGAGCTACAAAGACTCTGGGAGATATTCACCTCATGGTTGCAGCCAGAAAAATGGAGCAAGGAGCAGATGATTTCTCAATTGGTCTTTGAGCAGTTTCTCAACAGTGGGCACTACAAGGACAAGGATGCCTTAACAGAGAAGTGGAAATCAAGTGGGGAAAACATGGAGAGATTCATGGAGGGTCTGACTGATGAGTGCTTGAAACCTCCTGTCATGGTGAGTACCTGGGGTGAGAGATGACTAAGTTGGGAGGAAAGACAGTCATTGGGATTTGGGGAAAACAGGAAGGCTAGGCTGTTTGTGTTACTAGTGAAATCATCCTCATCCCAGTTCAGAGAAATCATATGCCTTTAACTTCCCAGGTGCTAGATTGAAAATTTAGGATACCTTATCTTTTAGTTGTGAGCCTAGACTTTAATGACTTAGCCAAGAGTTTTGAGTGACTGTTGAGGCAGCAAACTGTCTCTGTCATCTACTCATTGCAGAAGCTCTCAATGTGCAGGCCTTGAATAATCATGAAATTAATTTTTTATTCCTTCTCAAGTCTCTGATGTGGTTAAGAACAGATAGTATACTTTTCCAAGTAAGCTTAGGGGTTAAGATATTTTCTGTTCTATATAGGTGTTTCAAGTTGACAATGATGAGCTCTGATAAATTTTGATTTACATTTAGACTTTTTGATGCACCAAGATTGTGATTTTTTTCAAAGCTGCCAAATACAAAAAGCCAAAACTCTGAATGTAACATTTATATAATTCCTGGTTGTTTTGTGGTGCTTCTTGCTGTAAGTAGCTTATTGTATATATGTATAAGAGCATAAATGTCTATGTGAAAAAATTTAGAAAGATAAAAATATGGGGTACAACAGCCTGCTGCTTATTTGAATGTTCTAATGTATAAGAACACAAATTTTATAATTTGTGTTGTTCCACATTTTGAAGCCTTTGTGCTTTAAGTTTAGAATTTCGTGAATGAAACTGAATTCCCCATAATCTTCCACAGTGTTCATTCACGTTCCACAGAGCAGAGGCAAAGTTCTCTTAAGAAGACCAATGTAAATGTTGCACTTATTTCAGTCAGAAGAGAATTCTGTTAATTACACAATAATAAATACACAACCCAATAAACCAAAGTTTTGATGATAAAGTTATTTATGGTCTACGGAGGTTGTGTAGACTAGTAATCAGTAGCAAGGACAAAGAATTATATGGGTTAGAAATAAAACCCACTGACCCAAATGTATGAGGGACATTGACACACAGAGAGAAATAGAGATAGAGACAGAGACAGAGACAGAGACAGAGAGATACAGAAAGATAGAGACAGAGAGACAGAGAGATACAGAGAAAGACAGAGAGAGAAACACAGAGAGAAGCCACTGATGACTAATGACTAGGGGGTGTTGAAAAAGCCTCAGCTATCTCTGAGTATGAATAAAAGACAACAGGGAGCCTGGAATACCAAGATTCAGCTAGTAGAGAACAAGACTAAAAACCTTAAAGATCCCTGATAGAAAATAGCAATTACAGATCACAGGCTGAAGCCAAAGGAAGATCTTCCTCTAGAATAGCAACAATCACAGAGAAACAATGAAGGGAGTTCAAGGGTTCTGGGCACAAAGTAACAGATATCAATCCTAGAGCCAACTGAGAAATGAAAACAAGGACTAAGAAATCAACAAAAAGAAAAATGTCATCCATAGAGACACTTTTCTGTAGTTGAAAGGACAAACTTTATTAGAACAGACAACCAACTCCCTTGAATGGATTAGGGAGGCTCATCCAGAGCAGGTGACCAAAAGGGATTCTGTGTCTGAGATGCTAAAGGCTGCTCTATGCAATCCAGCTCTTCAGAATTCCACTAATTATGCATGTTCCAACCCAGCCTTGTTCTCTTCCCCCAATGCTCGATATGTTGGAATCTTTCCAGAATGTTTGGTGGATGGGACACAATGCCTGGAACAAGGGTCAGCCTCCCTACTTTCAAGATTGGCAAAGTTTCTTATGGTCCCCCTTCAATGTACGGAGCAGTTGAAGAAAATATTTTTTCCAAAGCTCCACGGGCGACTCACATTGTGTTTCTCTCCGGAGACTGACTCAACAACATGAGCAAACACAGTGTCAATAGTGACTTGAGATTACAGAACTTGTGAGTGCCAGGATAATATCCTTAGAGAGAGGGTTAAGAGAGACGAGCTAACCCACAATCTAATGATTCTGCACAAACAGGTTAAGGGCAGGTATTACATCATCCACTGGTTCTTTGACAATGGTCACTTGGTTTTTGATTACAGGTCCATGTCTCCATGCAGGGGCAGGAAGCCCTCTTCTCTGATCATCTTTCCTTAAAACAAGTCATCAGTGAATTTAAAGAACAGCAATCAGCAATGTCTGCAACAGGAGATGACGGAATCACACCCCTTCAGACGCCACATGGCAGGATCGTCACAGCAGGTGAGTGTGGATACTTGAAAGATAGGGATGTTGTGCGAGATCACTTCTGGGGTACAGTTTCATGGACTGTCTTAATTCCACAGGATATGAAGACACTCAAGATGGCTACAAGCACTCCCAGCACACCAGTGAAGTAAATAGTGGTGTTTATAGTCTAGAAATTGAGAGGGATCCCCTTTTTATTATCCAAGGATATCAAAATCCTGAGCCTGAAGAAGGAGATATTTTTTGTGGAATCCCCCACGGAACCAAAGGGACAAAGCAAGGCTCCTCCAGGCACCAGGATCAGTCCCTCTGGGAAAGATTTCCTGAAGCTGTACCCATGGAGTCACAAGCAGGATTGTCCTCCAGGCTAGACCACACTGAAGACAATGAAGATGGCTGCAACGCTTTCTGGAATGCTACTGAAGTAAATGCTGGTGCTAGGAATACTGGAAATGAGATATACCCCCTTCTCACTATTCAGACAGAAGATGCAGAGACTGAAGAGGGATGCTTTTCTCATGGAAACCTTGACAAAGCTACAAGAGGGAGTCAGGGCCCCTTCAGGTCCCTAGGAGAGTCACAAAGTGCACCTTCTCCTGAAGATGTCGCAGTGGAGGTGTTAATGCTCCTCTCTAAGCCACAGTGGCCTCCCTCTCAGTCTATCTCTCTGTGCCAGAATCTTGAGGCCAACTCCACAGGTACAGGTCAGCAGGAGAGACTCCACAGAGACCTGAAAACGCACACTTGTGATGAATGTCCCCAAACCTTCAAATATCGGTCTAGACTTTTAGCCCACCAGAGAAAACATAGGAACGAGAGGACATTTTTCTGTCCCTCGTGCCATAAAGGCTTTTATAACCACTCAGACCTTGGAGTTCATCAGGTCATCCACAAGCAAGAGAAGCCTTTCACATGCAGCACATGCAGAAGGTCCTTCAGCCACAAGACCAACCTGCATGCTCATGAGAGGATTCACACAGGAGAGAAGCCTTATACCTGCTCCCTGTGTAACCGTAGCTTCCGACAGTCATCCACCTACAACCGGCACCTGAGGAACTGTCACAAATGATACTGAACTCTAAATCTTCCCAGTCCAAGGCCAGCACAGCTTTAGCCTCGAATTCTCATCTGTACATGAAGAGACACATCACTTGTAAACAACAGTTAGCCAGTGAAAATGTAACATGAACCTTCTGGGTTATTCCTTCCACCCATAGTTTGTCCCATTCGACTGCCACGTGAGGGCAAAGAAGGTGAGTCATTTGTCGGAACACACTGACTCCCTGAGGAAGCTCACCTGTGTTCACATACTATGCAGAAATGTTGGGGGTGAATGATGTTTTCCCCTGATGTGCTTGGTGTAGACTTTGATCACGTCACCAGGATTCTTCAAACTCATGGAGATTCACTAGCCTTTATCTCCCCTAGTTCTGGGGTTATAGGTCTGTGCCACCATGCACAGTTTTATTTTTTAAAGCATATTTATTTAGTCATTTATTATGTATAGAGTATTCTGCCAGAATGTGTGCCTCCAAACCAAAGGATGGAAGCAGATCTCATCATAGATAGTTGTTAGCTTTCATGTTGCTGCGGGCAATCGAACTCAGGACCTTTGGAAGAACAGACAGTGCATTGACCTCAGAGAAATCTCTCTAACACCATGAACAGCTATACGAAACCATGTTTGATGCACCTGTCCAGGACTGAGCCCTGAAACCCCAGCAAGCATACCAGCAGCTGTCCATGCACAATGTTCTTCCTTCCCCACAGCTTTCAGTTCCCAGGTCCTAAGGACTTGGGCCAGCAGATTTCAGCAGAGCTGCAGGGAGGTTGTGGTGCTAAGAGAAAGATTTGTGCAATGAAAAATTCTTTTGCATAGTGCTCAAAAAGGGTAAGAAATGATCTCAGACACCATTTCCTAACTGAAAGGTGCTACTTCAGAAAGTGAAGAAATTGGACTGTGAAGGAAACTGTTTGACACTGTTGTGTAGACTGTAATCTAAGGCAAAGAGCAGGCACAGACATTGATGCTGACATAGGAAACAGCCAGAATTTGACCTGATGCTTAATATTTTGACATCAGTTACTAAGTTTTCCTCTGTAGACATCAACTCTTGCAAAGCAGCCTCAGAAACCCCAGGACCTGCACATCTCCCTTCCAGAGGGAAAAGAAGAGACACTGGAGGCTGGGTGTCCAGTAAACACAGGCACAGCTCCCAGCACCAGAGCAAGGATACCCTCATCTGAAGTTAATGACCCTCTCCAGCACCCTGTTGCAAGTCAAGTGGAAGATATTTCTAGCACTAATTTGCAAAAGATCACAATCTCAGACCAAAAGGAACCCTCTTAGGGGTGAGACTCATGAGAATTGTCATTACATAGAAGTGCTAGAAATATGAGTGAGAAACCCACTGCCCACTCCTCATAATTTTAAGGCCAAAGTCTTAACAATACATCAGAATGACTCATCAATTCACTATCAGAGAGGCCAGTCTACTGTTTCCTCAGAAGTATAGCGATGCAGGCATGGTATCATGTTGATGACATGACAGGAGCATGCCTCCTTCCACTCCTCCATGTGCCTGCACAGCTGCTCTCTATAGGAGAGTCACTGGCACTGCAGAAACAGCAGATGAAGCATGGTTATACTATGAGTACTGAGTCTTCAACCCCATCAGAGTCTTAAGAAGGAAATATTATCTAATATGTATGAAGTGAAGGCAAGCAGCATGCAGAAGTACAGAAATTCCAGAGGCAGTTGACTACCTGGAGGGTCTGTAATGATGGGGCATCCAGTGTTTCTCCTGCAGCACAGGACATCGGACACACATTTCTGTGAATCAGGAATTTTGAAGGACTTGTGTATCGAATATCTCCAAAGTTGAATAGGTTATTTCCCAGTGTCCTGCTTCTTCATAGATTGGACAGTCACACTGCTATCAGCAGTAGAAATAAGAACAGTTTTCTTCCATTGGCTTTATATGCCACATTTGTTTCTTTGATGCTCACAATCTTCCCTGAAGTAGATTGGAATATTTATATCTGAATCTCCTCATAATTTTTGAAATAAAATTCTTTTTACATATCGTTTTCAATTAATTAATTCACAGTACATCTAAATTGTTATCCATCCCTAGAATCCTCCCATTTCTCCCTCCCTCCCGCTTACCTCCTACTCCACACACCTATGACTGTGATTGGGGACAACTTCCTCCCCATGTCTAGACTCATAGGGTATCAAGTCTCTTCTTGGTCGCCTGTAATCCTTTACCTGAGGGCAGATAGAAAGTCAGACTAAATTTCATATCATGCATGAAATCATCAATACCTAGGTATGATCTCCCTGCTGGCTTGTTACCTCCTGGCTGACCAAAGAAATATGGCTCCCATTGTTTGCTGCAGGGCCTCGAGTTGACAGGTCCCTAATTTCATTAAACAATGGCAAGAGGTTACTTCTTATGTCTCTCTTGGATTTGCAATCCTTAAACCAATGATTTCCCTTCACACTGTAGCTACAATACCCTGGAAATCTTGACATACCGTTACCATTATGGTCCTAATCTCCTTGTACTCTTCTGTGAATATCTACTTCTCAAGAGTCAATATACACCTGTTGCTTTGAGGTCTGGTGCTTTTAAATATATATATTGCAAATGGCCAAATTCAACACAAGTAAGGCACTGGGTATCTTGATATATGAGATCTCTAGCTAAGACTTGTCCTACAATATTGGTATTATGCTCCTGCAAAACAATATCAGTCATGTCTCTTATCGGTTGATCTATTGGTGCTGTTTTAATAACTTAATTACTTTCTGACATTCACTATTAGCATTTTCAAATGCCATGGTCTTTATCAATTCCTATCTGGCATCAGAGTGTAGTTGACAGCTGAAGTCAATCTCAGTAAAAAGTCTGGGAACGTCTCTCCACGGCCTGGTATTGTCTTAGTTAAGGAAATAAATCACTGCCATGGATCTTCAACCATTTCCCAAACTATTAAAGATGCAATGCAACATGCTTCTATCACAATGTTGTCAGGATTTTTATCAGCTGGCAAGAGATAGTTCCCTTTGTAGCTGACAAACACCTCATGTCCTTTCATAAATCTTGTTTCAGCAGGCAAACACTGCAGGATCTCACAGCAGTCTGTTTCACATGCCAGACTTGGGATAAACTAACATGTTTACTTTCACTACATGTTTTCCCAAATTTTTTGTTTATTTGGTTGCTTTTTGTTTGGTTTTTAAAATTCTTTTCCTTTATGCATTTTACGTACTAATCACAGTTCCTCTCCCTGCTCTCCTCCCATTCCTTCCCTCACCTCCCACTCCCACTGTGCTCTGAGACACGAGATCTCCCATGGGATATCTACAGTACTTGGCATATCTAGTTGGAGTGGGACTAGGCACATCTCCTATTTTCCACAGACAATGTGACTGAATTAGGAGAAAGAGATTTACAGGCAGGCAACACAGTTAGATACAACCCCTGTTTCTGTAGTTAAGATTTTTCATGTAAAGACTATCTCACTTCCCTTATATATGTCTAGAGGGCATAGTAGAATCACAAGCATGCTCTTTGAGTGGAAATTGAGTCACTGTGGACCCACATGAGTCGATCGTGTGTCTCCTTGACATCTCTGGCTCCTTCAACTCTTCTCTCTGTACCATAAGATTTCTGTGTAAACTATTGTCTGGGTGTGTATCTCTGCATCTTTTCCGTAAGCAGCTGGGTGAAGCATCTCAGAGGACAGTTCTGCTGCTGTCTTGTCTCCAAGTATAGCAGAGTATCATTAAGAGTGTGAGGTGTGAGCTAACTCTCATGGTATGTGGGCCAAGTTTGACCATTCATAGGCTGGCTGCTTTCCTTAATCTCTGCTCCATCTTTATACGTGTACATCCCAATGGCAGACAGTACAAATTGTAGGTCAATGGTTTTGTGGGTGTGTTGGTGTCCCCATTCCTCCAATGCACGTCTTGCTTTCTTCCAGGTGGTAGCTGTTTCAGCATCCATATCTCCTACTGCTAAGGGTCTTAACGTGAGTCATCATCATAGACCCTGGGCATTTCTGTTGTGACAGTGTTATAGCTCCTCTAAGTGATACACCCACATGTTGATTTCATTTCTCCATCCAATCCTTGGCATGATCAGTACTTTCTGTTCCTCACCCACTCCCACACACCTGTCCCCTGTCTCCATTTCCTCCCCACATGACTAATTTATTTTCCCCTCTTAGTGAGATCCAGCATTTATGAAGCATTTATGTTTTGTAATGGAAAATGCAGAGAAGACAACCATAAATTTAACTAAAAAAACAATTTATTTGAAAAAAAAGAGATAAATGACATCTTAGGTATGAATAGAAGTTCATAATAACACAGGCATTTGGCATACATCTGGAATCAGTACTCAGGATGAAGGATGACTGTCATTGGAACCTGAGGGCCACCTTGGTCGGCCTAGGGAAACACTATCTCCAATGTGAGGGTATATTTACGTAATTATCTCATATATTTCAAAATTCTACCCATTGTGACTGGAAAAAGAAAACTCCACGTGAAATTTCTAATTGCTGTCCAAATTATCGATCACCAGCTGGAATTCCAGCAATCAGTGGGATAAAAGCAAACAGTTCACAGAAATTTCAAGGATAACCATGGGAACACAGAGGTATACCCAGTGTCAAAAAAGCAAACATATCTGAGCGCAGTGGTAACATGTTCCTTGAAGGATAAAAGGATGTGTACTAGGGAGATCAGGATGGCATACCATATAAATGATGAAATAAAACCTCAAGCTGGATACAATTATTTGGGCAAGTGAACAAATTCTTCAGTTTGAGAGATTTTCTGAGCTCTACAAATCAATATCTGGGTAAAAAACAAATCTATCAATTTCCCCCGAGCCTGCATCTTCAGAAATGTCCTGTCTTTTGTGTGATGTGCCTGCCACACCTTCCTTTTTACACTGATTTCTTGGACAGGAACCTGGGTTCTTACGAAAGAGAGTGTGGGGACAATTTGGGCAAAGATGTGTTTTTAGGTCTATAATAGTAGCCAAGTCTTGAAGGACACTCAGGTGGAGTACCTCAGCAGATGGATTTTTGCTTTGAGCAACAACATGTGTGCCTCAGCTACTGCTCTTTCAGTCTTTGCTTCAAGAGGTGTGGATTGACCAAGGAAGGAAGCTACAACCTTGGCTTGCCATCCAGCAACTTTTTGGGGCACTAAGGTTGGCTCCCTCCCAATCCTCATCTCCATGGGTGGAACCATTCAGGCTGGAGCTGAATATTGGTATGGAGTTCTCCCTAAATACTCAGAATCTTCGCTGGCAAAGGCAGTGAAAGTTCAATGGCCATGGGTGTTGCCTAATCCAACATGAGCTCCAGGGCAACAGTGTATTTCTGGCAGTACCCTAAAAACAAGGTGGAAATCTGGTGGATATGGGAGTGATTCAGGTTGAATCCAAGTAGCAGATGTCATGGAGTCTTCACTCTTGGGAGAGGACTCCCAGAGTAGGGAGATAAAAACAACAGATAAAAACATCAACAACAAATTTTCTCTGCCTACAAGATGTTTATGGCCACATATAGTCCCTCTGAGAGACTTCCTTCTGTCAACGATGCTTCTGTGGCTTTTGAACATGTTCCTGATGTACCTTTCCAAGGAAACTATGTGCACTCCCATGATCCAGGCTCTTACTGAATGCCAATAGGAGGAAGGCTACAATTGCTGTAGTATTAATGATTGCAGACTCACAGTTGAGAGGGAGGGACATGAAAGGCTTTGACTTACTGTTCCCTAGCACACTGTTAGCCATGATCAGTAGTTACAGGACACACTAGATCAAGATTTTTAAAAGAAATCCGAGAGTGAAAAGGAATCCATGACGTCAGGCGGTGACAGTGCAACTTCAGCAGCCTCCAAATCACTGAGCTCTTTAAGGAATTGCTGGTCTTTGATGAAAGTGTCATCTTGAACACGTTCTGTGAGTTTAGTTGTGTTGACTGATGGAGTCTTTGTTGGGTTTCCAGCTGCACTTGTGTCTGTTGCGGAAAATGCTGATGAAGCTGTGCAGAAATATGAAGGCTGGACTGAGGCTGGGATTCAGGCTGTAGCTGGGTGTTCAGAGGATGGACATGCTGCTGATAGATCTGGGATTCTTTCTCCTGTTCCTGTGGATTGCCCAGCCTGTGCGAACATCAGGGTTTCACATGCAAGACTCTTATTGTTCTCATCAGGGAAGAAGATGGATTCTGTGTCTGGGAACATACTGGGATGGAATGGAGGAGGAGAGCTGACACGTGATGGTCTCTCCCCCAAGGAAGAAATGGACTCTGAATCAAAGGACATACTGGATGGGGTGAGTGGAAGAGAGTTGGTGGAAATAGACTGTTTCTGGTAAAAAGAATCTGCACAGACAGAAGCTAGAGGAATCCCAGTGCCTTTGGGGATGGCAGATATGTCACAGGAAGCTTGGCCTTGCTTCCCAAGTGGTACACTAGCCAGGCTGGCAGGTCTGTCGCAGGAAACGTGGTCTCGCTTCCCATAAGTATTCCCAGGTAGTTTCTCAAGTTTCTTTCGATTCTGCCTAGCTCGCTTATTCTTGAACCATATCTGGAGAGAAAAGGGAAAGCAGAAATCAAAAGAAATTAGCTATA
Organism: Acomys minous; assembly: GCF_964271855.1. NCBI lineage: Eukaryota > Metazoa > Chordata > Mammalia > Rodentia > Muridae > Acomys > Acomys minous. The sequence goes on from NC_140502.1 coordinate 13,828,345, forward strand.
TCATTAAGCTCCCAAATAATATGATACTGTGTGAAAATTCTGGCTATTGGTTGCTATGCAACACATATCCCAAATCTCCCACATTCCTGAGCCCAAGAATGATGATGGCAGTTGGAACTGGACATGAAAACCAACAGACTAAGGTAACTTTTAGTAGGAGTTGCAATTGTGATGTCTGACTAAAGTATAAACCTTTCAGATTAGAGATTGAGAAAAGATTTTCAACAACCATAATCTAACCAAGAGATAAATATCATACCTATTTGACAAAATTCACCCGAACAAATCAAATAACCCATTTATAAATGGGGCACATGTACAGATCTACCAAAAGACCATAAATAACAAACCTTGGCATATACCCAAAATATTCTCCTCTTTACTGCATGGCCACTTGTTGCACTGAGTACATTGGAAAGTTAAGTAAGAATGGAAAAAAATATATGGTGCATTTACACAATGGAATACTACTCTGAAATCCAAAAGCAAATCTTCAAATGTTGAGACTGGTGGAACTAAAATGATCATTTTGAGTAAGGTATCTCAGACCCAGAAAGACACCCTCTGTATAGATGCATGGTATTTATTAACTTATATGTGGATATTAGCCCAAATAGATGATCCCTGGGATACTCCAACCTGACATGATATCAGCACTGACAATGGGACTGATAGGAGCATACTGGGTGAGTGGGTGATGAGAGTTGCATAGAAGCGGTGAGCATACAAGTAAAAGGAAGTGTTAGGAGCTCTACAAGAGGCCCAGCATATCTGGAACCAAGGGAGCTTGCAGAAAGTCATACAGCAAGCAAGGACATGGCAAGCAGAAAACTGAGACACCATGTTCAGACATAGCCAAGGGTCAAATCATTCTTCATGTTCTCATGGGGAAGGAAAAAAGAAACTGCCTCTGACATGAACTCTGGTGCAAATGATATGATCACTGCCATTTGGTCAGATGGCCTTGAAGGTACACAGAGGAAAGAGATGCATACTATTCTGATGAGAACAGAAAAGCTGAGTTCAGACACTAGGAGAGTTGGGCCCACCCTTTCTCAGGTCTAGGAGAGCAGAGTAGGGCAGAAGAGGGAAGATAGTGAGAACAGAAAGAGCAGAGTGTAGGGATTACATTCAAGATGTACTATGGATAATTACAATATATAAAATAATTTTAAAGATCATTCTTAGTGAGGTAAACTAAAGCCAGGAGGAAACACGTGACATGTACATACTTATAAGCAGCTATTAGAAATATAGTGAAGAACTAAATTCCACAGACCCAATGAAGCTAAGCAGAGTCCAAAGGAAGATGCTTGAAACTCACTCAGAACAAAAAAGACCATCAACATCCACAGTAGATAGGGGAAAGAAGTGATTTGGAGATTTGTGGATGGGTTGGGAAGGATAAAGGGACTGAGGATAAGATTGGCAAAGAGCTGAAGAGGGTGTGTGAGGAGAAGAAAGAGGAGAGAAAACAGAAATCTGGGGAGAGAACATCTCTGGGTAGGGGAGGCAGACAGCAGTGTTGGGTAACTGTCTTCTGAGAGGCTTCAACTATCAACTGATGGGGACATACACAGTAACCCTGGCAACAGGCTGACTTGGAGGACTGCTGTGGATGAGTAGGAGAAAGAATAAAGGGAGCCAGATGGGTGAGAGATCCCATGAAATCCTTCAGAGTAATCTTAGCTGGGTATTCAGACTGAGCCACCCAGCAAAACAGACAGAATGTAGATCTTCTATTCTTTGATAACAAATGTGCAGCTTTGGGCACAATGATGGTCCCCTATCAGAATGAGTAGGGGCTGTCTCCGACTCTGATATCTACTGCTGGGTAATTCTTACTAGCTGAGCTTCCTCATCACTCCCAGGTGGGAAAGTATGTGCTTTGGCCTGCAGTGACTTGAGATAATTGCTGGATTTGTTATGCTTGGGGGCCTCCCCTTAACTTGGAGGAAGGAATCAGAGCATAGCATGGGGAATGGACTGAGGGGAGAGTAGGGAGGCATGGGAAATTTGGGTATAAAGTGGTTAAATAAATAAATTAATGAGTGGAGAAAAGAAGTCAAAACAGTTGCAAACATAACCATGCAAACAACTCCACTAACCTTGTACAACCTGGAACTAATCACAGGAACTCCAAGCAATGTAGGGACACCTGAAATCAAGCATTCAGGGAAGTGTGCCCTTGGCTGGTTAGGGAGTGGCTATCTGACTAGTAGAGGAAAGGAGACACAAGATGGCGCATACCTTGATCTGGTGCTCTGTCACGTGGAAACTCTGAGCCAGTTCCTTGCATTGATCTTTAGTCAGGTACTTGTGTTTATCAAATTTTCTTTGGAGTATCTGGTTTTGTTCCACGGTAAACACAGTGCGTTTTTTCTTTTGTCTTGGATCATGGAGGGAAACCCATGATTCTGGATGGACTTGAGAAGACATGAGACCTTGTGAACTTGATAGACCTGAGGTACCTGGGGAACACTGGAAGCCCAAATTCACTGGAGAAAAAGAGGATGTTTCGCCTGGAAGGAGAGAAGATCATCCGATCATTTGTACATTTTTTTCGGCAACAGAAAACCTTGGGAATCTAGACATCCTGAGACATCATTGAAATTTGTTCTCATTTGGAGACCATGTGGCACAAAATCAAGCTTAGACAAGTGAGGTGCCACATTCTCTATCTCTTACACTCAAACCCCCTGAAAAATTTCTCTAGACTTTCTATACAAAAGTCTCACTCCTGTTCCTTCTCTGGTGAACTGTGCACAAAAGCACTTAAGGATGGCCTGCACTATGGAGTCTCACCAGTACTTGGCCTCTGTCTTTCCTGAACTCTGCAGTTTTCTGGTTCCCGCTGTTCACATATAGAAAAAATTACAAACACCTTCCATATTTTCTTATAACCCTCTACCCATCAAATAGCAGTTTTTGAGGTACCAAAACTTCCAACACAGAAATAAGCTCCAGAATGATTCCAAAGACTTTTCTTCTATGAGATGCCTTTCTCCCTGAAGATGGTAACTCTCCCACCATAGTCATTATATACAGACATGATTAAGGACACCAACTCACCAGGAATCTAGGAAGTTGTATTTTTCTTTGGTTCCTCCCTGTGTTTGATCACTTCTATATTAACCAGAGCTAAAATATCTTCTTCAGGCAGTAAATGCTAAGATGCACCCATACTTTGGCTTCTCCCACAATCCCTTAGCCATACCCTTCTGTTTGGTGACACTTATATCGTTTCCCACCTCAGAGTGTCCTCTTCTTATTGATTTCACTTCAAGTGCTTTTGATTGTTTTTGAATCAGGGTCTCATCATGTACAATTAGAGCCTGCTCTAAAATGCACTATGTAGAGAAGTCTGGCTTCAAACTCACACAGATTGGCTTTCCTCGTCTTCCTGAATGCTACCATTATAGGTATGCTACACCAGGACCTTCAAAATTTTAACCATTGTTTACAGAACATGTGCTGCGTGGTATATGAATCATTAATAAAATGTATGCTGACTAAGAGGCAGGTGAATCTCTGTGAGTTCTGGTATAGCTTGCTCTATATAACAGGGAGGCTAAATATCTAATATATCTAAAGGACACCACAAAGTACAAAAAACACACCAAATAACACATTTACAATTGGGGAACATGTATAGCGGGACCTCAATATCCAGCTATCCCACTTCCAATCAGAGCTGCCAATATCTAGAAAATCAATGATTCCTAATGCTGGCAAAGATGTTGGCAAGGAAGTTTACTCATTCATTGCTGTGCATGTGCAGCCTGGTGTACCACTAAAGAAATTATATGGTTATTCCTCAAAAGGTGCAAAATGAGGCTTCAGTTACATATCTGTCATGCTAGACACCGAGGGCTGAGGCTTTCAGACAGCAATTAATGGCTGCTTTGGCAGATTAGACTGACCCAGGTCAAAATAAAAGTGTAGCCATGTGGGATGGTGAGTGATTGTAATCTCAGCACTCCAGAGATAGAGGGAGGCAGATCTCTGTTAGTTTGTAGCCTGCCTGGCCTACAAAGCAAGCCCTTTACAGTCAGGGCTACACAGAGAAACCTTGTCTCTGAAAACCAAAATGGCCCACAGACGGTGCTTCTTGTAGTGAAGGTGTGTACAGCAATGCCTGTTTTCCATCCCCGGGACTAACACTGTGGGACAGAAAAACTAATTCCTCCTGTGGGCCAGCCTGGACCCCACAGCACCTCCAAAGCCTACATGTGCTAAAGAAGATCCTGATTAAAAGGGAAAAGCAATCAACCTACAACACACAAAATCTCTCCATGAGCCTTTCCTGCTTTTCAAATGAAAGGAACAGTCAGTACACCTAAAGTTGTCAAGTAGATACTAGAACTTAGACCACAGACCTATAATACAAGATTATTTATAAATTCAGCAGAACTTCCACATTATGGGCAGTCTACACTATAGTTTGACTTTGAGGTAAACAGTAGATATGGCTCCAAAACTTTTCAATTGAAAAATAAAAGCACTCTTCAACATGTTCCGTTGCTTTTTTTTTTTTTTTGGTTTTTCAAGACAGGGTCTCTCTGTGTTAGCCTTGGCTGTCCTGGACTCACTTTGTAGACCAGGCTGGCCTCGAACTCACATCGATCTGCCCACCTCTGCCTCCCGAGTGCTGAGATTAAAGGCGTGCACAACTCAGATAATCTTAAATAGTCAATAGAAATTAGTCAAAAATGAAACCTTTGGTTTCAAAGTCTTGTTGGTTTTTTGTATGTTTCTTTGTTTTTTGCTCTGCTTTCAAAGAAAGCTGAAAATCTTAGATCACGGATGTTGGTACAATTTGGGCAAACTAGCTGTCTTAAAGTCCAAACAGGACACTTTTGTTCTCACCAAAAATTGTTGACCAAAACTCCAAGATTGACCCCCTTTTATAATAATGGAAAATTATGAATTTTTAACACTGAATTTCAAAAACAAGCAGTTCTAGGAGGATTTGGCCTTATACTTTAATCCCACCACTAAGGGGCAGAGAAATGTAAATCTCTGAGTCAGAGGCAAGATGCACCTACAGAAAAAGTTTCAGAATATCGAGGTTTTCTCAGAGAATCAATGCCTCATAAAACAATACTAATGTTGCTGCTGAGAGTGTTGGTGCTGGGCATGATGATAAGATCAAACATGTGGTGCTAACACCACTTCACACCTGATTTCAGGCCTTCAGTACAACACTTAGAAAGATAATGGAGTAGGATATCTGTGAGGTCCATCCCGCTATAGATTCTAAAGAGAGATCAAAGAAACTCTGGAATATATAGACTTTTTCTGGTTCGTAAAATGTAAGCAAACAAACCTATATTCAAAATAGGTTGCCATCACATAGGTGCAGATTTATACTTTAAAATATAATTTTATATAATCAAGAAGGCCAAGATAATTAAAACAAACAAGAGCTTATGATGAAGACCATGTGGAGAAAGAGAGACTCATAGTCATGGCAGCTAGAAGTTAAAAAGAGTACATCCTTCAGGTGGTCACATTCCCATCTACAAAGAATCCTTACATGCAAACTTACCCTGGATATGAGCAGGCTCTCCCATCTTCCCAGATCCGTGCTGATGGTCTAACCTCTACTCCAGGAATCAGGCCTTAAATAGATTCTACAATAGAGGATCCTCCCACCACCACACCTTTAATCCTCTGACACCTGGCCGACCCTCCCACCCTGTGGCCTTACACTATCTGCAGCCCCACCCTATGGAGACTTGCTGGTTTGCTTGGAACCTCAAAATTAACTCTTTCTTGGCCTAACTCTCTTGCTTCTCCTTCAATCTTAGCTGTTCAACTCAGAACACATTTGGACTCCACTGATTGGTGACTCCCTCAAGAAACAAGCCTTCCTGCCACACACTGCTAAGCTTTACTGCTGATTTTTTTCTCTTTGTAAAGATGAGACAGAGTCTGACTACCTAGTCCAGTCTGGCCATCACCTCAAAGAGATCCACCTGCCTATCACTCCTGTGTCCTGGATAAAAGATAGTCAAAACCCCCACTTCATTCATTTCCTGATGGGAATTTTCCCTCAGTCTTAGATAATTTGTTCATTCAGTGATTTCAGCCATGATACACCCACTATGACACTATTTCTACATGGGCCATCTAGATCCTAATTCAGGTTCCCTAGACAATTAGAGCTCTTACCATCCCACAGTTGTTCTTGGATTAATGACATGTGCCATCATGCTCTGTTAAAACAAATCTCCATGAACTCCATTTTTAAAATTATTTATTTATTTATTTTTAATTTTATTAATTTATTCAGATTACAACAGATTGTTCTCCCATCACTTGTATCCTCCCACTCTTCCCTCCTTCCCTCTTTCACCCTATTCCCCTCCCCTTGGTCTATGACCCAGGGGAACCACCTCCCCCACTATATGGTCATAGGCTATCAAGTCTCATCTTGGTATCCTGCTTATTCTTTCTTTGAGTGCCACCAGGCCTCCTCAACAAAGGGAGGTGTGCAAATATGGTCCACCGGACTTTATGTCAAAGTCAGGCCCCCCCCCTGCTCTCCACATAACTGTGGAGAATGTCCTGTCAATTCAGTAGATCAGGGTAGGGGTCCGATGTTTACTATTGTATTGCACCGCGTTGTAACAGCAACATTGGATGCTGGCCTAGGGGTAGGCATGAAGACTGAGGATCCACACATAGCAGACATTTGCTCTTATTTCCCTCTAGACATGCCTTCCTCACAAAATTGAATCATTTCTTGTTCTCTTGTCCCTTTTTTCTTTGGTCCTTAAGAATGCAGATTGAATTACTGTCATTTTCATGGTAAACATGGAAAGAAATGCAGTAAGAATATAAATTTATATTCTCCACCACAAAGTTGTTGTGTGTGTGTGTGTGTGTGTGTATCTCTGTGTGTGTGTTCAACAAAAGATAGGGTTTCTCTGTGTAGCATTGGCTGTCCTGGAAGTCTGTCTGTAGACAAGCTGGACTTGAACGCACAGAGACTTGACTGCTTCTGCCTCTGGATTAGAGGAAGTAAAGGTGTGTACCACCACACCTAGCCCCTGTTTTTGTCAAACAAAAAGATTAGGAGATTTATATTGTTTACCTCAGCATCACTCAAGTACAGATTGCAATGAATGTTGAAGTTATCTTACTGCATTTATAAATTACCTTGCACTACAGGTCTGTGCTCTGGGGTCTAGCTTTCATTTGCCATAATTTGGTGTATGTGACTATTTCTTTTATCACAAAAGCTAGAGCCTCATGGAGAGATCATTTTCTTTTGTAGGCTGATTGCTTTTCCTTTAGACAAGGTCTCCTGTAGGCCAGATATGACTTGGGACTGCTTTGTGGTCCAGGCAGGCCCTCAAGGCCTGATCCTCCTTTCTCCACTCCTGAGGCAATACACAGCTGATATGTCAATTAACGGTTTGACGTGTTTTAAAGGTGTGGCAATTAAGTGCTGTGCCCTTCAAAAAGGGCATCCTGGAAAACTTGTAGCTGGTCATTCCCATGGGCAAAATGTGTTGTAATTTCATGGTTCAAATGATGCCCTATGACAAAAATAAAAGTAACTCAAAATATAAATGTAATATATCCTTCTATAGTTTAGGCTGGTGTCCAACTCATAGAGATTCATGGGACTCTGTGTCCTCTTTGATGGTGTTAAAGTTCTGCTCTATCACACAGAGTTTGGTGACCTTTCTTGCTGAGATGGAGTTTCCTTAGACTTACATCTTCCTACCTGTGTCTCTTTCAGCAATGACAGCTCAATCCAGGCTTCTTTACTGAGTTTATGGACCCAAGTCCCAGGAAGCTTTCTCTAAATCTACAGAAGATTAAAATCACCTCTTAAAGCTGAATGAAAATTTAAGCAAGCAGAGTCTGAACCTTTAAACAAGCCTGGCCTTGAACTCAGAGATCTATTTGTCTCTCACTTGATATTAAACCCATATCTGTATTCCAGCTGAATTCCAAAGATCTAGAATGATTTTGAATGTAAACTCTTACCAGTAGAGCCAAGTTGTAAATTGAAATTTCTCTATAAGGATGGTGTCAATAACAGTAGGCCTTGTTGGGCTTCCTTTTCAGTACTAAATCTACTGTGTAGTGGGCCATCCTTACTATCTTCTAATCGCAGTTTCTATAGGTCATCATCAGCACCACATGGGCTTGAAGTCCAATTTAGCTCTGTCACTGAGCCTTACCAAGATGTTTTGGATACATTTTGTATTAATTTGATAATATATTTATTTTTAATCCTTTGTGGTTATCAGGAAATATTCCTAAGACTTAGTACAGTAAACCTAGTTCTTCCATGACACAAGTTACCCTAACAATAAGTAGATAGATGAAACTTCCATATTCACCCAGGCAGAAGTAGTTAAACTGTTAGGAAAGCAACTTCAGGGAGCCTGGGTTGGAGAAAAAGCAGTGCATCCTCTCCAAAAATACATCGGCAGCTGTCTATGGATTCCCATTTACTATAAGGCCCATCTGTGACCAAAGAATTCATGATCCAGCCTATACAAGAGCTTTGGGGCCACTGTTGAACTGTAAGGACTCCAATTATCCAGGGAGTAAGATTTAGCATGAAGATTGCTCACTTAGAAATAGCAATATAATGGTGTAATCATGGCTGAAGAGTAGTTGCCAAAATTATCGAAGGCTGAGGAGACAATTCCCCATCATGAAGTGAGAAACAAAGTGAGTTTTGTGGACTATCCTTTATCCCAGTCTAAAGAGCCAGAGCTAGATCGATCTCTGTGAGATGATGACCAGAGTGGGCTATGTAGGGAGTCTCTGTCTCAATTTTATAAAGAGAGAAAAAAGGAGGAGTCTCAGCCATGTCCATATAGAGAAGGTCAGCTGGGCAGTGTGTTGCATGAAGGCTCATTTCTTGAGGTGGTCACCAACCAGTGGAGTCCCACTGTCTTCTGAGTTGAACCCCTGAGAGTGCAGGAGAGTCAAGAGAGTTGGTCCAAGGAAGAGGTAATTTTGTGGTCCCAAGCAAACCAGGCATCCCGATAAGGTGTGGCTGCAGACAGAGTGAGGCCACAGGGTGGGAGTGTCTGCTGGGCAAGAAGGGATTAAAGGTGTGTTGGTGGGAGGGTCCTGGATGGAGAAAGTATTTAAGGCTTGATTCCTGGAGTAGAGCTTCAAGCATCAGGAGGCATCTGAGAAGATGGGAGATCCGGCTGATACCCAGGGTGAGTTTGTATGTAAGGATTCGGCGTAGATGACTTGAGGACTGTGGGGAGGATGTACTGTTTTCAAATTCTACCTGTAATGAATATGAGTCCTTCTTTTTCCACATGTTCCCCACCACAAAGTATTGTTTGTTTTAATTATCTTTGCTTTTCCAATTATATAAAATAATATTTACAGTGTAAATTTGCATCCATGTGATGACCACCTGTGTTAAAATTTCTTTGGTCTGTTTGCTTACTTTTTAGAGATCCTGTAAGTCTATATATTACAGACTGTTTTTGATCTCTCTGTGGAGACCATAGGTGGTTCAAGATCACAGATATCCTATGACCTCCTGCTTCTAAGTGTGCTATTGAAGTCTGGAGAGCAGGAGTGAGAGGGTGTTAAACCTATCATCAGCAACATCAGTATTTTATTAGGCATGGATTCTCTGAGAAGCCCTGGATATTCTTAACCTTCCTCTGTAGATCTATCTGGCCTCAAATTCAGAGAGCCACATTCCTCTACCATATTAGTGGTGGGATTAAAGGTGTATGTCACCAAACCCTCCTAGAACTGCTTGTTCTAAAATTCAAAGTTAAAGTTTTGGTATATTGTAAATTTTTGTTTGTTTGTTTTTGTTTTTTGTTTTTTTGAGACAGGGTTTGTCTGTGTATCCTTAGCTGTCCTGGACTCGCTTTGTAGCCCAGGATGGCCTCGAATTCACAGTGATTCACTTTCCTCTGCCTCCCGAGTGCTGTGATTAAAGGCGTGTACCACCACTCCAGGCTTTGTGTAAATATTAATAATCTATCTGATCTTGTGTAATCTCCAAAAATGTGGATGTGATGGCACAACAAATTAGAGATAGCACCAAAGCACAACATTTTTTAAAAGCATGAATTCAAACAGATTACTGATAGGTTGATAAATACTAGGTATACAAATTACATTGTAGTTTAGGCACGATGATAATGTCAGGGGTACTTTGATTTCATTAACTACCCCCCCATCCCTCATTCTCTCTTTCTCTCTCTCTCTCTCTTTTTCTCTGTGTATTGCTATTGTATTTATTTATTTATTTATTTTTACTAATTCATTAGACTGTATGAATCTCTCTGATGCATACAATGACCAGGAAGTTCACCTCAGAGCGCCAAAGAAGAAGAGAAGGCATCGCATTAAATATTCTGAAAAACAAACCTTAGAGCTGCAAACTTATTTTAATAATCGCATGTACCCAAGCAAAGAGCAACGCTTGAAGCTGGCCCAAAATCTTGGAGTGACAGAGTACCAGATCCAGGTATGACTTTCTCTTGTCTGTCTCTCCCTGCAGCCAAAATAGTTCTCCAATTTTCACCTTCACATTTTCAAATTTTCTCACATTTTGTGCTTGTACAATTCTTGGAGTTGTTATTTGTGGACTGGAGATATCTGTTCATCCAGAGCTGGACTTGGCCTTCAGCTTCTGCATGGGTACTACCCTGGAGCCACATATTCCCATGTAGGGTCTCAGCGACCCAGGCATTAATGTTTCTAGTAATGACTCAGAAGATGTAGGTGAAGTTTCCCTAGTTGTTAGTGTCCGGTCCTAGGCATCCTGACTTCCTACCATTTTTATGCATCTCCTGCAACTTCATATTGCTAAACTTCTTTTTTTGTCTTTCCAGATCTGGTTCAAGAACCACCGAGCTAAGTACAAAAAGAAAAATCTCCAGAATATTTCAGGACCTCCAGAGAAAATGGAAAGCTCTAAGGATGGTGGATCAACCAGTTCCCAAGGTTGCTCATCTCTTATGGATTCTGCCACTGGACAGTCCATGTCTTCAGGCACATCTTGTGTGGGCTCCATTCCCCAAATTTATGCCAGCCTGGAGGAAACTCTCCACATTGAGCAAGGCTCAGAGGGTGCCAGGTGTGGACTCCAAGAAGGCCATTGTGATGGCCAAGCTCCTGCTGCAGGTGCAGGCCTTGGTCATTTTTTAGTAACTGAAGGTGAGAATGACCCAGCAGTAGCTGAAGGCGCCTCAGTTGAATCTACACATTTTACTTAAGCTGCATTCCAAGAAGCAGAGGCTGCTAAAGACTGCAGTCCAGAAGATAAACTGCTCTTGAATCAAATCTTTAATGGTCTAGGTCTATCAATTGGCTAGATGAATAGAGGTACATCACACCCCCAATGAACACTTTGATTGTGGACTGGTTGAGGCCCGGACATCTGCAAAACAAAGAAGTGGTGTGGTAGGGAAAGTCATCACTCTTAAGACTGAGGGTGTAGATGCAAGCTACTCTGTATTAGTTTCATGTCAGTGTTATTCACACACTGAGACTGTTTCAAGCACTATCTATAGTATTCTTCACTTGTTGTTGTATTATATATTAAATACCTTAACAACATTTCAGAAAACATTTTTTAATCTTCTTTTCATTCCAGAATGGCTGACAGATTTACTTTACTCTGTGTGTGTGTGTGTGTGTGTGTGTGTGTGTGTGTGTTTGTGTTGTATGTTTTTATCCATAGAAACCTATATCTGGGGCCTGGGAGGGAAGAAAATGGCTTAGGAACTTCTGGGATTATAACTAATGACATTGTTGAGGCAGCATGTGTGTGCTTGCCACTTAAAGCATGTCCTCTGCAGTAAGAACTGAGCTCTCTGATTCCAAGGATTACTAATGGCTTTACATGAACTGTTGGAATAGCTAACAACTTCCAAGATGTATGTTGTCCTTTGCAAAAAGAGCATAGATAAAAGCAATACAACGGCTCACTATCAGCTTCAATCCTATGACCTGTTCATGCCATTGAGGTGAGGGTGTACACTTGCTATGTTTATGTGTAATTCGAATTCTCATATACATAAAATAAACATATATGTAGTAAATAAATGCTCTGAAGGGGACCACATACAAACTAAAACAGATTTCTTCTGTCAAATTGTTTAGTGTGTCCATGAAAACTCATAGCTCTCAGGTATGTCTATGTCACAGGACAAAATACAGGATTAGTTTTTCTTTTTACACCCTGTTAATCCCAGGAATGAAGCTAGGTAATAACTTGATGGTAAAAGACAGACATGTTGGCTGCCTGCCCTTGTAAGTATTTATCTTGACACATGGCCTCATTAACCTGCCCAATCAGCCCTGCTTTACATCCTGGCTACTTCAGATTTGAGTGACTGATATTCTAGACTTGTATCCAAGACCTGTCTTTGTCACCTTTTTGGGAATGTACACATTGTTTCTAAAGCACCTGTATAGATTCCAGCTACACCAGCAGTAAGGAATTATTTGTCTTTGCCCACATTTTTTCCAGAATGAAATGTCATTAGTTTAATTGATCTTAACAATTCTGACTAAACAAGATAAACAGTGTGATAATTGAAAATCCCAGATCATTCTATTTTTTCAAAATAATTTTTTATTAATTTATTCTTGTTACCTCTCAATGGTTATCTCATCCCTTGTATCCTCCCATTCTTCCCTCCCTCCCATTTTCCCCTTACACCCCTCCCCTATGACTGTGACTGAGGGGATTTCCTCCCCCTTTATATGTTCATAGGGTATCGAGTCTCTTCTTGGTAGCCTGCTATCTTTCCTCTGAGTGCCACCAGGTCTTCCCTCCAGGGGACATGGCCAAATATGAGGCACCAGAGTAGGTGTGAAAGTCATACCGCACTCTCCACTGAACTGTGGAGAATGTCCTGTCCATTGGCTAGATCTGGGTAGGAGTTTGAAGTTTCTAGCCTGTATTGTATTTGGCTGGTGTGATAGTTTGAGCGGGACCCCTGGACCCAAATCTGCCTATCATAATGTTCTTCTTGTAGGTTTCTAGGACCATTTTGATCCTTCTACTTTGCTATTCACCCATGCTTCTTACATGTAGAGTGCAAATAGGATGTCCTCCCCTCTGTACCATTTTCCTGGTAAGTGAAGGCTTTCATGGGATTATGAGTATATACCATTTGACTCTTTTTGCTTCTGGGTTAACTCACTCATTATGATCATTTCTAGCTCAATCCATTTGTCCACAAATTTCAGAAATTCCTTGTTTTTAATAGCTGAGTAGTATTCCATAGTGTATATGTACCACAGTTTCTTTATCCATTCTTCTACTGAGGGACACTAAGGCTGTTTCCATGTTCTGGCTATTATGAAAAAGGCTGCTATGTACATGGTTGAGCAAATTTTCTTGTTGTGTGCTGGAGCATCTTCTAGGTATATTCCAAGGAGTGTAATAGCTGAGTCTTGAGGAAGCCCTATTCCCAGTTTTCTAAAATAGCCCCAGACAGATTTCCAAAGTGGCTGTACTAGTTTGCATTCCCACCAGCAATAAAGGAGTGTTCCTTTCCCTCCACATCCTTGTGGTGTCCTTGCATTTTTGCAGATCATGCTATTTTATCAATAAAGACTTAGGAGCCCAATGCTGTGGTGAAAACCTGCCAGCTCAGAGAGGCAGAGAAGTCACCCAGCTGTATTTCTTGAGCATCTCGAGCATCTAGCTGTTGTTTTACAAAGATAGTGAGGCGTCTAAAAGCTCAGGGACCAAAAGAGATAAGGAGGAGAAATTTTACCAGGGGCCCAGAATGGAGGGTAACAAGGTACTAAGCCAAGGGGCGGTGGAGAACCAATTATGGAACCAACTCTGCTCCTGTTCTCGTTGTCTTTCTCTTTTTTCTAAGCCTTCTCTAACCTTGGCCACGTTATCTTTGACTACCCCAGAGTGGTCCATATAAAAGCAACACTCTTCTTTGAGGGCAGCACAAAGTCCCCCTTGCTGAAGATGTAGCAAGCCTAGACCTCTCCTACTTTGTAGAAAGACCTCACTGAGGAAGGACAAGGATTTTTCATGGTGGGATATGGTAGCTTTCATCTGCTCCAAGTCTTCATCAATTGACAGGTGAAGATCTAAGTAATGTTTATTGGAGAGAACAAGAGAGGTTATGTCTACTCCAGTACCTGTAGTGCCCAATCCGAGGAGGAGAGCAAGGGTAATTGCTGTTATAGGCTCACATTTGGTTCTAAGTAGGGCTTGTTCAGTAACAGGATCCCAGTAGTGGGAAAATGTTCTTCAATATAATATATTAAGTGGAGGACTAATTGAACCAGGATACAAAAGGTGGTCTTACTGTTTTTTAAATGGGGGGAGTATGTGAAGGGAGTGAGACCATTGTTACAGGCCCACCAAGTGTAATTACTCAGAAGGATATAATCAGAAAGGGAAGATATCTCGGTGATGGTTATATTACAGAGATGTTGATAGGAGAAGGGAATAAATTTACCTAAACATAACTCGCACCCTGATAGGGAACTCAAAGATAGCTTGGCGTTATCTAGTTGGGCCCTTTGGCATTTAGAATGATCAAAGGAATTGGAGATGGTTTCAATTACTGCAATTCCTTTATAAAAACGAGGGTTGGCGTCTTGAATAACCAAATTGAATCAGTTAGCTCAGGGTGAGAATGATTTAAAGTCAAGCAAGTGAAGTTAATGATATTCAGTAGCAAATCACGAGTGCTTATCAATTCTACCTTCTGTAGTGGAGTTTCCATGTAGGAGATAGTGCAGGAAGGAACTGCAGTGACCTTTTTATGATTAATGTCACACTTTCTATTTCTTTCTAAACTCTGGCTGGCTGCTTTAAATCAGCTGTTCTGGCTGAAACTCCTCTCCTAGTCTCTCAGTCTGAATTTTTGTCATCCTTTTTCTCAATTGTTCTTCTTTGCCTCATAGTATCTTTGGAAATAGGTTATGAACTTATGGATCCTTCTCATTCTCTGTTTTGTGTTGAGCTATGTATAGCTTCCTCTCTCTGAATTTGGTCTTTACAAAACTCTCCTAGTTAAACTGCCTGTGAATTCCAGAAACTGAAATGCCAGGAAATGAACGACACTTGACTGCCTCTGACCTAGCAGAGTCACCTGAACTGACTGAAAAGAACTAACTAGAATTCAGACCTCCATGATTGCCTGAGATCTTGGATTAATGGCATGTGTCACCACACCCTGGACATGAGATTTATTTTATCTAAAACTTGCTTTATTCTGGGCTGGCCTTTATTCAGAGATCTATTTGTTTGCCTCTTGGGATTAAAGTTATTTCTGCATTCCAACTGGATTAAGAAGAGCTAAAAGATTTTTGTATGCGATATCTTGCCCGTTCAGCCATATTGTGAACTGAAATTTCTCTGTACAGATGGGATCAATATCAGAGTGTAGAGTGGGCTCTGTTTTCAGTACTAAATCTACTGTGCAGTGGGCCACTCTTATTATTCTCTAATGAAAACTGCTGTACATCACCATAAACTACACAGAGGCTTAAGGTCCAGATTAGCTCTGTCACTGAACCTCACCAAGACATTTGTGATAAAATTTGTACTAATTTGATAATGTAGTTAACTTTAATCCTTTTCTAGGTATCAAGAAATCTTGCCATGACTTAGTAATGTAAGGTAGGTCTTCCCTGACATAGGTTTCCTGAACAAGTAAGAAGATAGATGAAGCTTCCATATTCACCTGGTTGGAAGATATTAAACTTCCAGGAAACACACTTCAGGGAGGCTGGGTTGGAGTCAAAGCAGTGCATCCTCTCAAAAAATACAACAGCAGCTCTCTGTGGCCACATATTCATTATAGGGCCAATCTGTGACCAAACAATCCATGATCAGGCCTATGCTTATAGTAGATCTTAGGTGCAACTGGAGGACTGTAAGGGATTTAATTATCCAGGGAACATGATTTAGGGTCTAGCTGCTCCATGTAGAAATAGCATGATAGTGGTGGTATCATGGCTGAAGAGTAGTTGCCAAAATTATCTAAGGCTGAGGAGACAAATCCCTATCAAGAAGTGAGGAACAAAGTGAGTTTTGTGTCTTTTACTCGGTCTAAAGGAGGCAGAAGCAGGTGGATCTCTGTGAGGTGATAGCCAGACTGGTCTAGGTAGGGAGACTCTGTCTCAATTTCATAAAGAGATAAAAAAGGAGGAGTATCAGCCATGTCAATATAAAGCAGTGAATCTGGGCAGTGAGTTGCATGTAGTCTCATTTCTTGAGGTGGTCATCAACCAGTGGAGTCCACATTTCTTTTGAGTTGAACCCTTAAGGGTGCAGGAGAATCAAGAGACTTTGGCCAAGAAAGAGTTAATTTTTGTGGTTCTAAGCAAACCAGCCAGCCCTATAAGGTGGGGCTGCACACTGAATGAGGCCTCAGGGTGGGGTATCAGATGGGCAAGAGGGGATTAAGGGTGTGAAGGTGGGAGGGTCCTGGATGAAGAACCTATTTAAGGCCTCATTCCTGGAGTAGAGCTTCGAGCTTCAAGCTTCAGGAGGGATCTGGGAAGATGGCAGAGCCTACTGAAATCCAGGGTGAGTTTTCTGTGTAGATGAGTATGTGACTGCCTGGAGGCTGTATTCTTTTCAACTTCTAGCTACAATGAATAGGAGTCTCTCTTTCTCCACAGGGTCTTCATCACAATATTTTTTTAAAAAATTATCTTGACCTTTCTGATTATATAAAATAATATTTTAATATGTTAGTTTGTATCCATGTGATGGCTACCTATGTTTAATATTTGTTTGTTTGTTGGTTTCCTTTTTACTAATCCGGGAAGTCTATATATTCCAGACTGTCTTTGATCTCTCAGTGGAGTCCATAGTTGGAAGGACCTCACAGATATCCTACTACCTCATGCTTCTAAGTGTGGGAATAAATGCCTGAAAGCAGCAGTGAAGGGGTGTTAAAAGCATGTGTTTAATAGTTATCATCTTCCCCACCCCCACTGCTAGCAGCAGCAGTGGCAGCAGCAGCAGCAACAGGCGCAGTCTGGATTATATGAGGAGACCTGGATACTCTGAAACTTTCTCTGTAGACCCATCTGGCCTCAAATTCAGATATCCACATTCCTCTGCCTCTTTAGTGGTGGATGAAAGTTGTAATTCACCATGTCCTCTGGCAACTGCTTGTTCTTGAAATTCAATGTTAAAATTTTAGTATGTTGTAAATACTAATCATCTATCCGATTTTGTTGTTTGAGAAAACATTTCTTTGAAGATGACACACAGATGCCTAAGCTTTACCAACATGGAACCAATTTCAGAACAAAGTAGAGATACCACCAAAGTACAATGTAAAAAACCATAATTTTGTACATGTTACTTACATGTTGAAAAACACTGGGTTGGCCTGGCATGGTGGTGTACATCTTTAATCCCAGAACTCAGGAGGCAGAGGCAGGCAGATTGCTGCAAGTTCAAGGCCAGCCTGGTCTACAAAGTGAGTTTAGGACAGCCGAGGATACAGAGAGAAACCCAGTCTTGAAAAAAGTTCTCACTGTGTATAAGAAGGATACTTTAATTTAGGCACAATGATCATGTGAGGAATAGTTGAGTTTCATTACCTCTCTCTCTTTCTCTCTCTCTCTCTTTTGTACTTACTAATTAGCTATTATTTTTATAAAAATGAGGGAGTAGATATTCACAGGCTACAGATTAAGGAAGAATTTGGAGTGGGGAAGAATGTTTGGTGTGTTTTAGGAAAAGTCTTTCTGTGTTATCCAGCTGTACTGGAAAGTGACAGCCTGGACCTCTCAGTGGTCATCCTGTTTTAGCAACTTGTCTCCTAGGATTAAAGGAAGGCTCTATGCCATGTGATTAAAATATTTTGTACAACATTCTTTTAATAATGGGTCAACTCCCATTGTGGTTTGACTTACATATGAAGTTTTTTTAGTCTCCATTAAAAATGACTATCTTCCCATCATTACATCATGTAAGGGACAATATAAATGTATATATAACACAATCAATATATATATATATATATTAACATACATGGCATGCTTAATATCTCGTTTCATTCGTATAGAGTATACTGTATGAATTCATATATGCATACTGTGGTTAGAATTGTTACTTTTAAAGATTTATTTACTTAATATGTTTAAAATGTTCGGCGTGCACGTGTTCTATACTAGCAGAAGAGGGCACCAGATCTCATTATAGATGGTTGTGATCCACCATATGTTTGTGGTGAATTGAAATCAGGACCTGTGGAAAAGCCCCAATGCTCTTAAAGTCTTAGCATTCTCTCCAGCCCTGGTTGTAATCATTAACTGTAATGAATTTTTTCTTTGGTGAGCTTCATATGTATTTGATTTTTACATTTTTCTTATTTAATCAATTTACAGCCTGATCACAGCCCCTTCCATTTTTCCTTCTCAGCCCAGTTCTCATGAGCCCTCCCATCATTCTCCTATCCCCATCTCCATAGAGAAGTAGAGTCCCCTGTGGTTATCAACACAGGTGGGCATATCAAATTACAGAAGGACTGAGGGCATCTTCTGCCAATGGGCCCAGACCAGGCAGTCCAGCTATGGGAAAGGGACCTAAAGGCAAGCAACAGAGTAAGAGACAATCTTTACTCCACTTGATAGTGGACACACATCTAGAACAAGCAGCATATATGCCTCAAATGGGAAGTAAGCAGCCTTAGTAGAGCCCATTTGTTCTTTGTAGTTGGTGTTGTGGTCCATGTGAGCCACCATGGACCCAGTTAATTTGCTACTGTAGGTGTTCTTCTAGTGCCCTGACTTTTCTGTCTGCCTCAATCCTTTCTCTCCCTCTTCACAGGACTCCCAGAGCCCCACTTGTTTTTTAGGCTGTGGGTCTCTGAATCTGTTTCCCTCATCTGATGGAGGAGCCTTTCATAAGACAGTCATGCTAGGCTCCTCTCTGTTAGTTTAGCAGAGTATTATTAGAAGTTTTAGAGGTAGGCTGTCTGTGGTGGGGTGGATCTCCAGTTGGGCCAGTCCTTGTTTTTCAGTCCCACAATCTCTGTTCGATCTTGATCCTACAATTCTTTAGGTTGAACCCATTGTGGGTTGAAGGATTGAGAGAATTATTCTGAAAATTATAGAAGCTTATGTGGGGTGGCTGTAGAGATTAGGAAGAGCTGCGGATGGAGAAATAATGCGGTTAAATACATATTCACATTAATAACAGACTGGTTTTATTTTGAGGAAGGGTTTTCTCTAATTTCCAGCTGTATTGTAAAGTCTTATGTAGAACAGCATATCCTGTAACTCAGAGAGGTCCTCCTGCCTTTGCAAGGTGACTCCTAGGATTATATGTCGTCCATATATCATGTGATTAAAATAATTTCACAAACAGTTTTTCCAAAAAAAACAGTAATTGTTTTTTTGGGTTCCAAAGTTGACTTACCCGATAAAAGCACTTGAAGAGAAGAGATTTGAAATATGTCCACTGTCATAAACATGTGGCTTCTCAACCCCAATATGATATAAAAGCGAAGTTACAACATTGAAAGACATCTCCATGAACCTTCTGTGTAATTAAGCCTTAAGGTGCTGGTATGGAATCAAGAATGAGGCCTGAATGTTTCTCTACAAAGACGACATTGGCTCTGTCTTGCTTCTAGCCATGCCTTCCTCACAAAACTCAATCATTTTCTGATTTCTCCTTTTTTATTCAGTCACCAACACTAGTGATAGAATAGATATTAAGCATAGTAAAAATAGAAAGAGATGTCTTAATAATATGAATTTATAGTCTCCATCCTTGGATTTTTTCAAAGAAAAGCTCTTGTCTCAGTCCTGGGTGTACTGGATATCACTCTGTAGTCTAGGCTGATCTTAAGCTGAGAATTCTCCTCCTGCATTTATGAAGGAGTTGGGATTACAGGCTGTCATTCCTCTTCTGACCCTTATGTAATTTTGATAACACTAAGAGCCTATGATTGTTTTTCTCATTTGAAAACCTAGAGACTCACATAGAGAATTTATCTGTTGTTTGAATATTTTATCTGTAGAGCTGATGTGATGATTTTCTCTCCTCACAGGTTCCCCAGTTCAAGAATGTATTCCAGTAGGACCACATTGTAGTAGGCTTCCATATCCACCAGTATCTCGAGTTCTGCCGTTTAATTCATCCTACCCAAGATCCTTAGGACCCAAAAGGTTTCAAGGCTTTCATCCGAATTTCCAAATGTCTTCAAATGCACTCATGGACACAGGTTTTCAAATGCCACAAGAGCATGCAAGGAATGTATGTCTCCAAAGGACTCAGTATCCTCTAGTGCCCACAGGATTTCCTACACAATCAAGCCTCCAAAGACATCCAGTTTTGACAAGCAACTTAGAGCACCAAATGTCTCAAAGTTTTCTACTTTCTGGAGGATCCCGGAATCAGACGCATCTCGAAAGGCATCTAGGATTTCAAGGCAATCAAAATCTCTACATGTCCCAAAGGGCCCTAGAGGCTCAAGCAACCACCGAACCATCATGTCTCCAATGGGAATCAGAATATCAAAGATACCAAGTTCCCCAGGTATCCTTTGGATCTTCAAGTAAACCATGTATCCGTATGGACCCAGATCTTGGAGGGAGCTCAAGTCTGCCAACATCAGGAACTAACCCAGGTCACTCAATACCCCAGATGCCCTCATATTCCTCAGAAAGGTCTGAGAATTACAGTACTCCAAAGCAGAAAAAGAGGTGTCGCATGAAGTACTCCGAAGAACAAAATCGCCGGCTGCAAGAATATTTTGATGAGTGCATGCACCCAAGGAAAGAGCAACGTGAGGAGCTGGCCGAAAATCTTGGAGTGACAGAGTACCAGATCCAGGTATGACTTTTTCTTGACTCTCTCCCCCTGCCACCAATACATTTCTCCAGTCAGCACCTTCACTGTTTTGGAAATCCCTGTCAGTTTGTGCTTGTACAATCCTGAGAGATCATGACATAGATTTTGACTGTAGATGTTTGTTCATACAGGGCTGGACTTGGCATGCAGCTTGTGCATGCGTAGTGCCCTGGAGACACATTATTACTGTGTAGAGTCTCAGGACCTAGACATTTATGTTTCTAGTAAAGACATAGAAAATCTAGGTGGTTACCCTAGTTTTTGAGTGTTAGGTGGTATCTATCCTGACATCGTACCTCTTTTTAGGCATCTGCTGCCACTTCCTATTCTGAGCCAGGATGACACACGCAGGTCTTCCTATAACTTCTCTTTTTGTGTTTCCAGATCTGGTTCAAGAACCGCCGAGCTAAGTACAAACAGAAAAATCTCCAAAATGTTTCAGAACAACCAGAGAATATGGAAAGCTCCAAGGATGTTGAGGGATCAACCAGTTCCCATGGTTGCTCATCTGTTCTTGACTCTGCTACTCAAGAGTCCATGTCTTCAGGGACATCTTGTGTGGGCTCCATTCTCCAACTTTACCCCAGTCTGGACGAATCTCACTCTGCTACTGAAGAGTCCTTGTCTTCGGGGACATCTTATGTGGACTCCATTCCCCAATTTTACCCCAGTCTGGATGAATCTCACTCTGCTATTGAAGAGTCCGTGTCTTCAGGGACATCTTATGGGGACTCCATTCCCCAACTTTACCCCAGTCTGGAAGAATCTCACTCTGCTTTTGAAGAGTCCGTGTCTTCAGGGACATCTTGTGTGGACTCCATTCCCCAACTTTACTCCAGTCTGGAAGAATCTCTCCACAATGAAGAAGCCTCAGGGGCTGCCAGGTGTGGACGCCAGGAAGACCATTGTGATGGCCAAGCTCCTGTTGCAGCTGCAGGCTCTGATCATTTCCTAGTAACCAAAGCTCAGAATGACCCAGCGGGAGCTGAGTGTGCCTCAGCTGAAGTTCCACTTCCTATTGAAGCTGTACTCCATGAGGAAGTAAATCCTCATGAGGCTTATGCTGAAGCCTCAAATCCAGTTATCAAGGAGCTCTGGGAACAAATCCTTAATGATCCTGGGGTATCAGAGGACTGGCTGGATTTTGATACATCACTCCTATAATGAACACTTTGACTCTGGAGTGGTTGAAGCCCAGAAATCTGTCATACAAAGAAGAGTTGTGGTAGTGAAAGCCGCCAGTCTCAAGACTGAGGGGACAACTGTCAGCTGTACTAGTTTTATTCCTGTGCTATCCACAGAGTGATAGTGTTTCAAAGGCTACCTATAGTATTCAACTCTTATTTTTGGAATTTACATTAAATAAAAGTAGAAAACATCTTTTTATGATCTGTTTTTTCCAGAATGTGTGTGTGTGTGTGTGTGTGTGCCAATGTGTGTGTGTTGTGTGATGTGTGCCTGTATCCTTATAAAATTACACCTGGTGCCTGGGAGGTCAGAAAATGTTTTAGGAGCATCTGGGATTATAACTACTGACAGTTGTGAGGCAAAATACGTGTGCTTGTAACTTAACTCAAGTCCTATGCAGTAAGAACTGAGCTTATTGTTTCTAAAGATTAGTAATGGCTTTGCCTTTTCAGTAAGAATGCCTAATAATGGCCGTGGTGTTCTTACTCCTTTGTAAAAAGTGTTATCATTTTAAAATTTGTCTTTCATGTGCCAGTAGGTAACAGCAATAAAATGGCTCTCTATCAGCTTCAATTCTATTTATAGTGGCTACTACATTCTATTCATGCCATTGGGGACAGGATGTACACATGCTAAATTTATATGAACATAGGATGCTCACGTACATAAAATAAAAGTAATATGTGTACTAACTAAATTCTCTGAAGTAGGCCATTTAAAAACTACAACAGATTTAATTTGTGAAAGTTTAGTGTGTCCCTGAGAGCTCCTAGCTCACAGGTGTGTAGATGCCATAGTTCAACATGCAGGACTAGTTTTTCTCTTTATACCCTGTGAGTCCTAGGCATAAAACACAAGGCTTGGTCATAAACTCCATTATGAAAAGACTCACCTGTAGGCCCTCTACCCTTGTAATTATTTATTTTGATTCATGGTCTCATTAACCTGCAAAATCTGCCCTGCTTTGCATCCTGGCTTCTTCAGATTTGAGTGACTGGTATTCCAGACCTGTATCCAAGCCTTTTATTTCTTTGTCAGCTTTTGAGGATTATACACAGTATTTCCATAGTAGCTGTTATAGGTTTGCAGCCACACCAGCAATAAGTAAGTATTTGTCTTTGCCCACATGAACAATAAACAAGTCCTTCACTTGTTTGGTTAGAGATACTCCTAGATATTTTATATTGCTTGTGGTAGTCGGGAAGGGTGTTGTTTTCCTAATATCTTGCTCTGCATGATTGTCATTTGTATATAGGATGGCTACTAACTTTTTTTGAGTTAATTTTGTATCTGGCCAATTTGCTGAAGGTGTTTCTCAGTTGTAGGAGTTCTCTAGTGGAATTTTGGGGGTCACTTATACACACTATCATATCATCGGAAAATAGGGATAATTTAACCTCCTCCCTTCCCATTTGGATTCCCTTGATCTCCTTTTGTTTTCTTATTTCTCTGGCTAGAACTTCAAGAACTAGATTGAAGAGATTTGGAGAAAATGGGCAGCCTTCCTCGGTCCCCGATTGTAGACGAATTTCCTTGAGTATCTCTCCATTTAATTTGATGTTGGCTATTGGCTTGCAGTATATAGCCTTTATTATGTTTAGATATATGCCTTGACTCCCTGATCTCTCCAAAACTTTAAACATGAATGGGTGTTGGATTTAGTCAAGTGATATTTCTGCATCTAAGGAGATGATCATGTAGCTTTTTCTTATAGTTTGTTTACATGGTGGATTACATTGATAGCTTTCCATATATTAAACCATCCCTGCCTGCCTGGAATGAAGCCTAGGTGGTCAAGGCGAATGATAACTTTGATGTATTCTTACTTTCATTTTGCTAGTATTTTATTCAGTATTTTTGCATCAATGTTCATAAGATGGTTTATGGACATTTTCAGTATCTCTGTGAGGCAGGACATTGGGGACACCTTCAATTATCTTTTCAACAGCCCAGTGACTGCCTGGACCAAGCACTGTGACCGTGGTAGAGCAAAATATGAGCACATAAGACCTCGTGGCTCTCAGTCTCCCTTACCACAGTTTTGTGGTACAGCAGGATTCCCATCACAAAGGGTTAAGGTCTAAGTCTTCCTATGTCTGCATTGTTGTTAGACTTGTACTGTAGGGAGATCAAGTGGGATTTTGTTTCGGCAGGTGAATAATATCCAACATTCAGTGAGACTATAATCCAGTGTAATTTCTCCAGTGCATGTATAACTCAGCTGATTGGTCCACAAGGGAGGGAGGGACCATGTCTAACATGTCAATGAGTCCTTATCCAAACAGCTGCTTCTGCCTGAGGACACAGACAGCCCAGAGCCTGGCACTGTCTGAGGTCTTTTCTCCTCTCCCATATGATCTGTACATATAAATAAGGATCTTAGCAAGTAATGTGCAGTCGGCAACAGTTCTCAAGCAAAGGCCTTAAGGGTGAAGTTTAAGGCCACCAAAGCCAAGAACCATGTTGGTTAAAGATGGGAGATCTGACAACTATGGAAGTAAATGTGAGAAATGGAGGCCTCATTTCACAGGAGAGCCTGTTCATTCACTCTCCAGGACACTATTGATGGTGAAGATCATCACTGCTTTTGGGATTGCCGTTGGCATCTGAGTTAGGGCTAATGTGGAGAAGATGGATCTGACGAGGGTGAGAAATGGAAACTGTGCTCAGAACCCTGGCTCTGACAGGAAACAGAGCTGGAGGAAATGGTGTAGGCAATTACACCTCCTGCATTCTGTCCATGGTGCTTGGTGGGGTGCTGACTTAGGTGAGGTGTCAGGATGCTTTAGAAGCCAGCTTCTCCCTTTAAACCTGAGACACCATCATGGGGAACAGGTGGTGCTCATGCCTAGCACAAAGAGACAGAAGGAACTGTGCAGGTGACAATGTACATCCCAACCAGTGTTAGGTCCCCAAACAGAATGGCTGTGAAGGAAAAACTGCCCATTCCATGTGGAGAAAGGGGCAGGGTGAAAATAGCCACAACAAATATAAAAAAACCAGCTACGCATACAACTCATTTATAGTACAAGTTTTTCTTCCTGTGTTTTTAAAGTTGCTATCACCAGCTGTTTAGGATAAGCAAATAAAGCACGTTAATATTAGTTGATCAGCTCATGGTAAAATTTCTAGTCTAACTTCTCACGGGAATATATGTCCTAGGAGTAACAGAGATAGATAGATAATGTAAAAATTGATAAATTGGTGATCTTCAAAACCCCCATACACCTACAGAAAATGGCTATGACATAGACATATTTGTGATAATGGGGATGTCCATGGTAAAAGCTTTTCTAAGTATTTTTCCTTATGGAGTCTGACTGAGGGAGAGAGTCTGTGATGACCTACAAACACATCCATAGCTTTGGAAAAAGAGCTGAAAATTCAAAGGTGTTATTTTTCCATGAGAGAGATTCCTAGAATGCTCCCCTACCTCCTTTCTCCATGCTGAGTTTCCAAACTGCCAGCCTCTATGAAACTAAGCCTTGTCCAGTTAAATGCTTTCTTTAGTCAGAATTGCATTGATCATGGTGTCTCTTCACAGCAATAGAGACTCACCAAGACACTTGCCTTTGGGATGGAGAGATGTCTGAGAGTTTGAGCACCGAGGCTGCTCTTCCAGAGGTCCTGAGTTCAATTCCCAGCAACCACATGGTGGCTCCCAGTCATCTATAATGAGACTTGGTGCCTCTTCTGGAGTACAGGCCTTCATTCAGGCAGCACCCTGTATGTAAATTGCCTTCTATTAAATTCTCCTAAGCTGAGGCTAAAGTGTAGAGTCCTCAGCATACTAGGCTGGGTATACTATTATGCAGATATATCCTCAGCCCCTCACAGGTCCTCTATCACTGAGCCACAGACCCAACTCCTCACTGGGGATTCTAGGTAGGGGCTCCCCAAAAAGCCATGACTCTTTCGCTCACTGGGAGAGTCTAGGGAGGAACTCTACCACTGAGCCATGGCCCCTGGCTATCAGTGTGAGATCTAGGAAAGTCCTCTGCACCTGAGCCATGATCCCAATACCCAGCTGATATTCCTGCAAGGAGTTGGTTTTTGAGTGTCCTCTCATTGACAGCTGCTAGCAGAGGTGTCACATACTAAACATCACAGTTCAAAAGGGGGAAATAGGTCCATGTGAGTCTCCATAGAGCATGCAAGAAGAGACATCTATATGGATAAACAGGCACTGGCAGCTTGTGCTGAGAAGTGGCTAATACCTGTAGATTTCTGTTTTCCTCAGGAGGGATGGCGTTACTCTTTCATTTGAGCTTGGCGGTTGCGTTTCTAACTCCCCTGCATCAGGGAGTTATCTGGACAGGAAATGCAGTTCTGCAAGCCAGGTACTGGGAAGTCTTTCCAGGTAATGACTGCTCTGGATGGAAACAGGTTAAATCATCCCACGCAAATGCATGAAAATACTGATGGAAAGAAAACAAAATGAGCAGGAAGCTCTGCAGAA
The DNA here is from genome assembly GCF_964271855.1 of Acomys minous. Lineage (NCBI taxonomy): Eukaryota > Metazoa > Chordata > Mammalia > Rodentia > Muridae > Acomys > Acomys minous. The sequence continues at coordinate 13,854,831 of NC_140502.1, forward strand.
AACCTGACATCATCTCTCAGGACACAAATCGGAGAGAAAGTGTGCAGAAAAATATTGCTACTTAGTTGAAGAACACCTGTATAAAATGCGGGGGATTCATAACCTAGGCTATCCTACTATAGTACCAAAGTCACACACAGTGACTGAGACATCTCACTGTCAGCTTTCCTGCTGTCTAGTTCTAGCCCTCCAAAGGACACCTGCAAATCCCCAGTCATTGTCCTAACTAAGCCCAAAATCACTTTGATTTTGATGAACAGCAGAGCCTTGAAGGCTGATCCTGAACTAGTGTAGCACTAAAGCAAGAAAGGCCATCTCCTGAGAAATGGCTTTTCACCTCAAGGAAATACATCTTGTTACATAGATGACTTATACACACACTTGTGTACACACACACACACACACACACACACACACACACACACACACACACACAAATACATACATCTATAATAGTGTCCTATGACATCTTCTGGTATGCAGATATCCATGCAATTACAGCATTCATATACATAAAAGAAATATATAAACATTCTTTTGTAAAGACTTCGGGGGAACAGAACATTTCTGGGAGTCCCAGCACAACATACTATGCTCTGCCACTGTCTCTAGACACTAAATAGAGGTGAGGCATGTTGGGATTTAACACAGACACATAGGGCAGGCTGAGCCCAAGGATGGAAACCCATCCTCTGGGTATCAACATACTAGTTTTAAATTTTTGGGGTGTGTGTGTGTGTGTGTGTGTGTACCCTTAAGTGTTTATAGAATTCATCAATTTAGCAAGGTGTATTTGCTTCAGGGGAAAAGTTTTTCAGGTTATAGCCTTTCTTTCTTTAGTTTTGGGATTGTTTCAGATCTGTTTTCAAGGCTTTGCTGTTCTTCCAAATCATAGTGAAATCAGTCTCAGGACAATGAATGGCGATTTGCACTTGCCATTTGGAGGGCTGTGTAGTGAGACCCTGTTTTAGGAAGCCTAACACTTGTCAGGTGATGGTGGTGGAAGCTTTTAATCCCAGTACTCAAGAGGAAGAGTCAGAGAAATCTCTGTGAGTTTGAGGCGAGCCTGGTCTACAGAGCTAATTCTAGGACATCCAGAATTATACAGAGAGATCCTCTGCTTTAAAAATAAAAAAGCCCAAACAAACAAACAAACAAACAAACAAACAAAAATGTTGTTAAGGGTGACAGCTCCAGAGCATACAGCTCTGTAAGAAGACCCTGATTTGGATCCCAGCATCCACATGGTTGCTCACAGTTGCTTTTAATTTCAATCCCAGGAAATCCTATGCCCTCTGTGGGCACCAGAACACAGGTCACATACAGAGACTCAGATGCACATAGAAAACAGCAGCTGGTGTAGCTATCAGAGACTGAGGTGAATCATCACGGGCTTCAGTTTTCCCAAATAAAAGATCTTTTGGGGCCCCGGTGGCTGGGCCTCCCCACCTCAGTAACAGCTGCCCTATATCCACAGGCTGTGGGGGACGCATTCTGAAGTCCACCATCATTACTGTCTTTGGGATATTAGTTGCCATTGCCATAATCTGTGCCAAAGGGTCCTCCCATGGCTGTGTTCAAGGCTGCAGAGGCAGTCCCCTGCATCTTCCTGCTGCCTGTGGCTGAGTTCCAGGGAGACAGGACTGTGTGAAACCAGATTTCAGATTCTGGAAACATATATTATCTGGGCACCTGTCCATCTACTTGATATGTGGAGAAATACTTATGTGTCTGCCTGAGTGTGTGTACAGATGTATGTATGTATGTGTGTATGTATGTATGTATGTTGTATGGATGTATGCTTGTGGGTTTTTTAAAATACAGTCTTGTCTCATGTACGGCTGTCTGTCCTGGAACTCTATATTTAGACCAATTCTGCTTGGAATACACAGAGATTCCTCTGCATCTGCCTCTCAAGTGCTCGGATTAGAAGTGAGTTCGAGGCTAGCCTGGTCTACATAGTGACTCCAGGACAGCCGGCGCTACACAGAGAAACCCTTTCTCATAAAACAAAAACAAGCAAACAAACAAAACAAGAAGTGAGCCCTGCAGGGCCTGGCTGTCAGGGTTAATTTAGAAACAGGGTAGCATGTAGCAGGCTGGCTTCAAACTTTCAGTGTTGGTGAAGCTGGCCTCAAGCTAGTTCTTCTACCTCCACCTGCAGGATATTGGGTTTCCAGGCTGACACCACTATGCCTTATTTTGTAACTTTGTTTTAATTCTTGTTGTGGCTCAGGTGAGTTGTATTTTAGTGGCTCCCACTTTCACTGTATGAAGTAACACCTGGAGTCCTATGTATTGATTTTACGTTGAAAAACAGAATTTTTTGGCTAAGAGTGTTTTTTTTGGGGTGGGGGGTTCACCATGTCATGAGCTGCCTAAATTCATTTTTTCTTTTCTTTTCTTTTTTTCCCTTCTTTTTCCCCCCTGAGGCATGGTCTCTGTATGTACCTGTGGCTGTCCTTGAACTTACTTTGTAGACACTTTCTCTTTACTATGTTTTAACTGATAAATAAAATCTTCGACAGTGTGTGTTTGTGTGTGTGTAGAGCTGTGAGTGTCAGTGCTGCTGTGTACATCAGGATAGCTAGCCTGAGAGTTGTCAGTTGTTTGCCGTCCACCTCTGATGTCTAGAAGTGCTTGGGTCACACATGGATCCACACACTGTATCCATTTGTATATTGGTTCTGAGGACCCCCCCCCCACATTGTGATTTTTCCCAGTTCTCTCTTACTGTTTTATTTTAAAAATCAATTGTATTTGGACAATTTAATGTGTGTGTGCGGGCAGTTCGATTTCTAGTGTTTCTCGAGATCAGAGAAGTGTAAGGTGTCCCTGAGTCAGAAGTCTTAGGTGCTGAGAACCACACGAGATTCGTTTCCAAGAGCAGAATACGATCTATACTGGGGCCCTTGGAGCTAAACGTTGTGAACAGGTTCATGTGTGAGCTGGGGACAGAACTGAGGTCCTCTGTAAAAGCAGCCAGGGCTCTTAGCCGCAGAGCCATCTCTACAGTCCCATGAACTATTTAATGTATCTTAAAAATATATTTAGCCATGTGGTAGTGGCACAAGCCTTTAATCTCAGCACTTGGGAGGGAGAAACAGGCAAACCTCTGAGGTTGAGGCCAGATTGGTCTACAAAGCAATTCCAGGACACAGAGAAACACTGTCTCAAACAACCAAAAAAAAAAAAAAAGGACATGTATAACCACTATTTGTCTCCTATCTCTCTCAATCTCTCTCTCTCAATCTCTCTCTCTCTCTCTCAATCTCTCTCTCTCTCTCTCTCTCTCTCTCTTTCTCTCTCTCTCTCACATTCTCTCTTGCACTCTTCTTTCTTTTTTGTTTTTTCTTTTTCTTTTTTGATGTGGGTGAGACAGAGTCTCTCTCTATCTCTTTCTTTTTTTTTCCCAATACAGGGTTTCTCTGTGTAATCTGTCCTGAACTCGTTTTGTAGACCAGGTTGGCCTTGAACTCCCATATATTCACCTACCTCTGCTGGGATTAAAGGCATGCATCACCACATGCATGTCTGGTGCCTGAGTGAGAAACAAGCTCTAAAGCAGTGAGCTCTACTTCCAGAATTACTGAATTTTAGATAAAACCCCAATTCAGCCTAGAATTAGAACTGGCTGCCTTTTATCCCAGCCCTAGGGAGGTAGAGGCTGATGGATCTCTGTGAGTTCAAGGCCAGCAAGGTCTGCAAAGTGACTTCAAGACCAGCCAAGATACAGAAGAACCTTGCTGGGAAAAATGTAAAAACAAGCTCTGTGAGTTTGAAACCAGTTTCCTCTCCCTAGCAAGTCCAGAACAGTGAAGGCTACACAGAGAAACCCTGTCTTGACAAACAAAACAAAACAAAACAAACCAAACCGACAATAACAAAACAAACAAAAACCAATTGGAAAAAACCCACCAAGCCAAAACTGGTTCTGTAGAGTTTGCAATGGAATAGATTTATCCTCCTCGATTAGGGAGGGTTTGGGGAGTGGCAAGTTGATGGAGAAGATAAATTGCCAAGTCCTGGAAGGAGGAGCTCACAGTCTCTGAGGATCCAGAGCACACATCCCATCCAGGAACAAACCACAGGGAGACAGGATGCCCCGTGAGTAAAGGGCAGGAGCCAGAATTGGGGTGCAGATGGCTGTGGCTGTGACAAAGACTGTGACAAAGACTGTGGCTGTGAGGTGTTCTCCTTCTCCTGGGGTTCCAAGCTAGGTCCCATGGGGGCCACACATTTCTTTTTCCCTACCCTTCTTGACTTCTGGTAGTGTGTTGTAATTTTCTGCTTCTTTTTCCTACTGAGTCTAGAGCCCATGGTGTCACCTGTGTAAGGAGGGTTCCACGGCTGAGCCATGCTCCAGCTCTCTGCTCAATATTTTAATTAATACCAGTATGTGTCTGTGAGTGTGGGATTTTGAGTGTTCCCGGAGACCTGAAGAGGGTGAGGGGTTCCTGAGGTCCTCTGTAAGAGCAGCCAGGGCTCTTAGGCACAGAGTCATTTCTACAGTCCCATGAAATATTTAATGTACCCTTAAACATATATTTAGCCAGGTGGTAGTGGCACATGCCTTTAATCTCAGCACTTGAGAGGCAGAAGCAGGCAAATCTCTTGGGTTTGAGGCCAGATTGGTCTACATAGTGAGACCAGGACAAAGAGAAACCCTGTCTCCGAACAACCAAAAACAAACAAACAAACAAAATAAAATCGTGTGTCACCATCACTTATCTCCTCTTTCAATCTCTCTCTCACATTCTCCCTCCCTCCCTCTCTTTTTTTTTCTTTTTCTTTTTTGGTGTAGGTGAGACAGAATCTCCCTCCATCCCTCCCTTCCTCTCTCTCTCTCTCTCTCTCTCTCTCTCTCATGTTTTTTGAGATAGCGTTTCTCTTTGTAATCTATCCTGGACTTGCTTTGTAGATCAGGCTGAGTTTGAACTGACATAAATCCACCTGCCTCTGCCTCCAAGTGCTGAGATTAAAAACGTGCACCACCACACCCAGCTTGGGACAGAGTCTCTATGTAGCCCAGCATGCCGTTGAATATCCTTAGTAGACCAGTTTGGCCTCAACATCTGAGAGATTCACCTGCTTCTGCTTCCTGAGTGCTGGCAATAACCATTCGTGTCACAATGCTCTGCCCATTTTCTAGAGGACTGTGTGAAACCAGATTTCAAATTCTGGAAACATATATTATCTGGGCACCTGTCCCTCTACTTGATATGTGGATAAATACATATGTATCTGCTTGTGTGTATATATGTATGTAAGTATGTATGCTTGTGTGTGTGTGTTTTTAAATAGAATCTCATGTAGCCCTGTCTGTCCAGAAACTCTGTATGTAGACCAATCCTGCTTGGAATACACAGATTCCTTTGCATCTGCCTTTCAAGTGCTGGCATTAGAAGCGTGCCCTACAGTGCCTGGCTGTCAGGGTTAATTTAGAAACAAGGTAGCATGTAGCAGGCTGGCTTCAAACATTCAGTGATGGTGAAGCTGGCCTCAAACTATTGGGATTCCAGGTTGACACCACCGTGCTTTTTTTTTTTGTAACATTGTTTTAACTCTTGTTAGGGCTCAGGTGAGCTGTATTTTAGTGGCTTCTGATTTTGCTGTATGAAGTAACACCTGGAGTCCTAGGTATTGACTTCACCTTGAAAAATAGATTCTTTTGGCCTAAGAGTGTTTTTCTGGGTTAAGTATGTCATGACCTTCTTAAATTCAGTTTTTTACTTTTTTTACTTTTTTTCTTTCTTTTTCCCCTGAGGCATGGTCTCTGTTTGTAGCCATGGCTGTCCTGGAACTCAATTTGCTGAGATTAAAGTAGTGTGCTATCATAAAACTCAGCATTTTTATTTTTTAAATTTATTGAAAAAATTTTAAATGTTCACAACTTAAAAAAGAAAGATTTCCTTATTAAGTATACAGGGTTCTGCCTGCAAATACACATGCCGGCCAAAAGATGGCACCAGATAACTTTATTGATGATTGTGAGCCACCCCGTAGTTGCTGAGAATTGAACTCAGGACCTATGGAAGAGCAGCCAGTGACCTTAACCGCTGAGCCATCTACCCAGCATTTTTTGTATTTTCTTAAATAATTCAACCCAACAAAAAGAAACTCATGTTTTGGGGAAATAGAATTTAAGGATAAAATGCTGCCTACTGTATTGTTTATAAATAAACACCCTTTGTACAGATGAAAACCAAAACCAAAACAAAAACCGAATAAAAATATTCTTGTCTCCTCTGTGAACAGGAAAGCCAGTGAAAGATGAAGAATTCTGGACCATAATCAGTCTTGAGCAACACTTGGCACTGCAAGATGTCTTCTATGGAAACATGTTCCCAAACCTACAGGAAATCCAACAACTGGCCTCAAGACTCCAGTTAAAGGACATGGTAGTGGAGGTTGGTGCCTGGGTGTGTCTCAGGGTAGTCAGCTAGCCCAGGGCCTCCTGTGGGCTTTCCTTTCTTCTAGTCATTTAAAGTTGTAAATATAGCCGGGCATGGTGGGACATGCCTTTAATCCCAGCACTCAGAAGGCAGAGGCAGGTGTATATTTGTGAGTGCGAGGCCAGCCAGGTCTACTGACTCCAGGACAGCCAAGGCTAACACAGAGAGACCTTGTCTTAAAAAAACAAAAAAAAATGTTGTAAATTTTTCATGTGTATGTGTGCATGCTTTCTCTATATGTGCACCATGTGCACGCCTGGTTCCCAGAAGGCTATAAGAGGCTGTCCTATCCCATGGAGGCCGAGGTACAGGTGGTGGATGCTGGGAATAGAACCTGGGTCCTCTGCAAGGTCAGCAAGTGCTCTTAACCACTAAGCCATCTTTCCAGTTCCACCCCCCTTCCATTTCATGAGAGAGCATCTCACAGATCTAAGGCTAGTCTTTTATTTATTTGTTTTTTGAGGAAGGGATTCTCTGTGCAGCCTGGCTGTCCTAGAACTCACTCTGTAGGCTAGGCTGGCCTGGAACCCACAGAAATGTGCCTGCCTCTGCGTCACGAGGGCTAGGATTAAAAGCATGTGCCAATGTCAACCAGCTATAAGGCCTGTCTTGATCTCAGGTTCTTCCTGTTGTCACCTCCCAAAGTGCTGCGTTACAGGCATATGCCCATGTTTCACTGTCAATAATGCATTGATATGACTGTATTATGGATGTAGGGTCTCACTGTGTAGCCTTGGATGGCCTGGAACTTGCTATGTAGGTCAGGCTGGCTTGTGCCTTTGCCTCCTGAGTGATGGTAGTACAAGTGGCTGCACTTTTAAAAAAATAATTCCTGTTTGTTGACCGTGGCATTGTTAAGGAATGGATGCTAGAGAGGAACGAGTTTTTTCTTTTCTTTTTAAAAAAGATGTAGTTATTTATTATGTATGCAGTGTTTCACCTGCATGTACACCTGCAGGCCAGAAGAGGGCCCCGGATCTCATTATAGATGGTTGTGAGCCACCATGTGGTTGCTGGGAATTGAACTCAGGACCTCAGGAAGAGGACACAGTGCTCCTACCTCTGAACCATTTCTCTAGCTCCTGAGTTGTTTATTTGCTTACCCACCAACTTTATTCAGATACACTAAGGCTCCCTAGAGGATTACACATACCAGCTGTGCAGTGTCAAGGCAAACCTGACTTGAGGCCAAGAGGGCTCAGTGAGACTCTTTGTTTCTCTCTCTCTCTCTTCTTCCTTCCTTCCTTCTTTTCCTTTGTTTTATTCTTTCTTGTTCTGTTCCTTGCACACTGTGTTTTTCTATCTATCCCTGATGGCCTTGGAACTCACTCTGTAGACCAGTCTGGCTTTGAACTCAGGGATCTCCCTGTTTCTGCCTCCTGAATCCATGCTCCACTATGGACTGGCTAGGGCCCTTTCTTAGAGGAGTTGGTTCCTGTATTCTCCTGTGTTGTACTGATAAAACAAAGCAAGTGGGAGTAGGTCTTTTTTCTTTTTACTGTTTATTTATTTTCTATTATTTTATTTGAGACAGAGTCATATTTAGTCTAGGCTAGCCTCACACTTGCATAGCTGAAGATGGCCTTGAACTCCTGTCTCTTCTGCCTCTATTTCCCATGAACTGGGCTACTGGAGTAGGCCACCACACAGGGCTCAGAATATTGTCCTTGACAGTCCAGAGCCATCTTTTCTTACTGTCTTGTGATCTAGGGTGGGAGCACCCTGTCTGCTCCAGCCACTGATAAAGTCTCAAATCATCTACCTCAGGTACCAAGGACAGGGAGGCTGAAAGAGCATATTAAATATCTGTGAGAGATTAGTAACCTGCTTTCTCACCTGAGGATGGTACATTTCTCCTCTGGACTAATCACTTTATTATCCAACTCTCTGGCTAAAGGTGATGGGGTTAGTTGATGGCCTTGAATTTCAAAAAGTCCTAGGTTCTATCCCTGGCACAGACTATACTGGCCCTGTCTCAAAAACTGAGCCGAAGATAAATGTCTGGGGCTGGGGAGGTGGTTCAGTGGTTAAGGGCAATGACTGTTCCTGTGACAGCAAGAGTTCAATGCCAAGCACTGGCCTGGTGGCTCAAAGCCACCTGTATATCCAGCTACAGATGCCCTAATGTCCCCTTCTACTCTCTATAGGCACTGCAACCAGGTGTATACAAGCATAACCTAAAATAACAATGAAAAAATATCTGTGTGACAGCATACATGTTATATATTAGCCCTTGGTAGGCAGAGGCAGACACAACTTTGTGTTAGAGGCCAGCTTGGTCTTCATAGTGAATTCCAGAACAGACAAGTTTACACAGAGAAACCCTTTCTCAAAAATCAAAAACAGGGAGGCAGAAGTAGGCAGATTGCTATAAGTTCGGGGATAGCATGGTCTATAAAGTGAGTGCAGGACAATCAAGGCCACACAGAGAGACCCCATCTAGAAAAACCAAAAATAATAAAAAAAACCCAAAACAACAAAAAACCAAAACAAAACAAGAGCAAAAACAAAGCCATATAAAAATTAATTATATCTATTAAGTATATAAATTAAAGCTCCTAAATAATTATGAATCATTTCTTTTATTTTCTTTTTTTGGAGGGGAGGGGTGGTTCTCACGACAGGGTTTCCCTGTGTAGCCTTGACTGTCCTGGACTCACTTTGTAGAGCAGGCTAGCTTCGAACTCACAATGATTCACCTGCCTCTACCTCCCAAGTGCTAGGATTAAAGGCATGTGCCACCACTGCCTAGCTTGATGAATAATTTCTTAAAAAGATAAAAACTACCTTTTCTTCTCAGGGATGGTTTAAATGTTATCAAGACCTAGTGATGACAAATATGACAGAAAATCAGAGGACTTCATTTCTGAGAATATTCAAGGAGGCCACGCAAGTGAGAGGAGCACCCTCCTCACAGACCATGCCAATGATGCGTGCATCATCCAACCAGACCATGACACCAATGCCTGCCTTATCCAACCAGGCCATGACACCGAGGCCTGCATCCTCCAACCAGGCCATGACACCGATGCGTGCATCCTCCAACCAGGCCATGACACGGAGGCCTGCATCCTCCAACCAGGCCATGACACCGATGCATGCATCCTCCAACCAGGCCATGACACGGATGCCTGCATCATCCAACCAGGCCATGACACGGAGGCCTGCATCCTCCAACCAGGCCATGACACCGATGCGTGCATCATCCAACCAGGCCATGACACAGATGCCTGCATCATCAAACCAGGCCATACCAGTGATGGCATCATCATCCAAACAGTCCATGTCAGTTAGGGATGCGTCATCCTGCTTGGCTGCACCAGAGAGAACAGAATTGTCCACCCAGCCTAAGATACAGAGAGGAACATCATTCAAAGAAGCCAGACCACAGAGAAGAGCATCATCCATCCAGGCCATGCCAGTTAAGGATGCATCATCCAACCAGGCCATGCCAATAAAGGTTGCTTCATCCATCCAGGCCATGTCAGTGAGGGATGCATCATCCAAACAGGCCATGCCAGTAAAGGTTGCATCATCCAACCAGGCCATACCAGTGATGGCGTCATCATCCAAACAATCCATGTCAGTTAGGGTTGCATCATCCAGCTTGGCTGCACCAGAGAAAACAGCATTGTCCACCCAGCCTAAGATACAGAGAGGAACATTATTCAAAGAAGCCAGACCACAGAGAAGAGCATCATCCATCCAGGCCATGCGAGTGAAGGATGCATCATCCAACCAGGCCATGCCAATAAAGGTGGCATCATCCATCCAGGCCATGCCAGTAAAGGATGCATCATCCAACCAGGCCATGCCAGTAAAGGATGCATCATCCAGCCAGGCCATGCCAGTAAAGGATGCATCATCCAACCAGGCCATGGCAATAAAGGTTGCATCATCCAACCAGGCCATGCCAGTGAAGGATGCATCATCCAACCAGGCCATGCCTATAAAGGTGGCATCATCCATCCAGGCCATGCCAGTGAAGGATGCATCATCCAACCAAGCCATGCCAATAAAGGTTGCATCATCCAACCAGACCATGTCAGTAAAAGATGCATCATCCAACCAGGCCATGCCAATAAAGGTTGCATCTTCCAACCAGGCCATTCCAGTGAAGGATGCATCATCCAACCAGGCCATGCCAATAAAGGTTGCATCATCCATCCAGGCCATGCCAGTGAGGGAAGCATCATCCAACCAGGCCATGCCAGTGAGGGATGCATCATCCAACCAGGCCATGTCAATAAAGGTTGCATCATCCAACCAGGCCATGTCGATGAAGGATGCATCATCCAACCAGGCCATGTCGATGAAGGATGCATTATCCAACCAGGCCATGCCAATAAAGGTTGCATCATTCAACCAGGCCATGTCAGTGAAGGATGCATCATCCCATCAGGCCATGCCAGTGAAGAATGCATCATCCAACCAGGTCATGCCAGTGAAGAATGCATCATCCAACCAGGTCATGCCAGTGAAGAATGCATCATCCAACCAGGTCATGCCAGTGAAGAATGCATCATCCAACCAGGTCATGCCAGTTATGGATGCTTCAACCAGCCGGGCTGTACCAGAGATAGTAGCATCAGCCAGCCAGCCTAAGCCAGAGAGAGGAACATTGCTTCTGGCCAAACCACAGAGAAGAACATCATCCAAGCAGGCTAAGACAAGGAGAGGAGACCTACGCAAGCTAGGGGAAGAGTGTGAGATCCCACCACCTGGGACTGGAGGAAAGAGAGCAGGAGAGAAAGAGGATGGACAGAATCCACAGAAGAGAATAAAGCAAGTGCCTGGGACCTTGGATGGAAGGAAGAGTAACTAACTGATCATGGGATAATAGATGAATTATCACGTTCCGCTTTGTGCTCAGTTTTTAATGAGTCATTGCCTTAATGTGTGATTATTTGGGGGGTATTATGGATTAACAAATAAAGGAGGTTTTTATTAAATATATGAGTGAATATTTATTATTAATAGTAATAAAAAAGTGGTTAAACATGGGGCTTGATATGGGAAGACTTGAATGAAAGGCAGTTTCTTATCAAAAGAACCAAAGGTAAATACCAAAATACTTCTGAATCAAAAAGTGTCTCCCACATGTCACTTTAAGAGAGACTCTTCTTCTCACCCACAGACAAAATGCAGCTTCCTGTGGGCACATGGGAGATAAAGGGAAAGGACTTAACACAACCAGGTTGCCTACTACTTGTGGCTTGACTCTCACAGAGCAACGTTGGCTCCAGAGGCGGTGTGGTTAGAAAACTGGAACTGAGAGGCCAGAAAACTTACAAGTAGAGATGGGGAATGAAATTTGCCATCTAAATTAAAAAATAGAGGCTGCTATGGTCTCTCTCCAAGGTGCCATGGCACAGGACACTTGGCCTTTCTCTGACTTTGTTTTGGTTGCTGTCCTGGACCAGGTTGCAGTGTGGTTAATCGTGATCA